>NC_077244.1:29883948-30498448 GCF_947179165.1 Solanum dulcamara
CTACATTAAAACTTGGTGGGGACTAAGACATGTCCCTAGCTCACCCTCAAGATTAAGTTAGAACATAAAACTTAATTTAAACGTCCAAACATAACATAAGCTAGGTAAGATAGGAATGTTATTCCCGAAACATGGAAACTCCAAATTAGTAGCCTTCAATGCTCAACCTATCCATAAGGAGGAGAGTGTGGAGCAACGTCGTTCCCTACAAGGTGATATCATGAAGGCAAAAGTATGCGGTAGTACTTTGAATGTACTAAGTATGTGAGTGTGATATGAAATGAAGAACTTAAGAGAGAGGCATATATAGGCAATATGAATAAGTGGATGCATGCATGAGAAATCATCATATGAATCCTTAAAACATTCTTTTTGTGGGGAAGCGACCTTAATCGATATTTAAGACCATGCGATGTAACACCCCTTAAAAACGTTGTATATGATGTTCCAATTCTCCACAAAAATTATATTGCTTTTGTATTTTGGGCATAAATATTAATAGGATGTACCAAATTAGGTGATTTAAAGTTTTGAATAACCTAAACATCTTTATCTACAACTTTTGTGCAGATCATATTTTAAGTTACAAAGGTTAAGTAGGTCAAATAAATTGATTATTTCAAGATATAGTGCTGTGATGAAATTGAGTGTTTTTAGAAGAAAAATCAGATCTCACTTTAGAATTCTCACAATCGGTTGATTCTCGAAGGAATTAGAAATATAATTCTAGATAAACAATTCATATGATGACACCAAAACCTAATGAGGAAGTTTTCTTTTTCAAATGCTGCTTCGAAAAAGGGTATTCCATTAAAAGAAAGTTCATCTCACCAAACATGGAAAGATCTAGATTCATTTGATATCACCCATTACATCAATAGTCCTCCATTTGACATCAACCATGAAATCACAATCTTTTATTAAATTTTTATATTTTTCTTTATAATTATTTTTATTATTGTTAGGTATTTTCTTCAAACCTATAAATACCCACCTTATTTCATTATTTTGTTCATCAAGCTTTCTCAAACAACTCTTCTCTCTATACACTGTTTTACTCATTTTGAAAATATAGTTTTAGTTTTTAGTAGTGTAGAAATACTATTCCGGTGATTCATATACTCCGGGAAGTTCAGAAAATGCTAGAGTCAGGAGAAAATGCTAGGATTCAAGAGTGTTTATTAAGTCCTTCAATTCTGAGTAACGCTTGGGATTCCAGGTATATAAGTCTTCATTGAGAGTATTCCTTCCACTCTCATTCCTAAATTATTGTGATTATAAGATAAATTATGTTTATTTTCTTTAAGTTTTACTAAGTTATGTGGGTGTTTATCCATGGATTCTTCTACCTATGTAGTTCAAAACTCTTTCAACTAAATCTGTTGATTTTAAGTAAAATTTCTTATGGTTAATTCTTATTTCTGCTTAATAGCATTAATCATCATTAAGGTAAATATTATTGGTCTATTTTGATGCAAAATAATTTCATATGTATTTGTTGAAGGTTTTCAAGTATTTTTCCCTATTTAGCTCTTTAAAGGTTCTTGAAATTAATGGTGGTTATTTAAAGCATGATTCTTAATTAATGAATTTCAAAATATTTATGCATAATTTTATTTACCGACAAGTTTGAAAGTTGAAGTGATTTAAACCACCTAGTTTTATAATATTTTCAATGAAGTTTGACTTAAAAACTTTGACTATAAATAAATGTTTATGAAAGCAATGTCTATGATCAAAAGAGAGTCTTAGAAAATAAAAGAATGATTAAATGCTATGAATTATGGATTCTTTATGCTATAAGGATAATTCTTGCATATTTGAATCACTAAAGCTTTTAATGAGCTATTCCACCGAATACAATATTTTGAATTCTCAAGCTATATGCTATTAATATTTTGAAGTATTAAACTATTCTGAGGGATTGAGTTAGAACCGAATGGGGCATTGATGTGGGATTCGGTAAGGGAATCGTAGTAGCAACCCCTTGTCTCATTAACTATGTGCCAACATAGTTGCCCTTGTAGCCTTAGGCTAATGGATCCATTAAAGCCCTTAAAGTTAAAGTTTAAGAAATGAATGAAGTTGACGGAGTTGTACCCGACAAGTAGTCTCCCCGGCCAACATAGAGGGTTATGTTGGATTCCATGTAATATCTCACATGGTCTTAAATGTTGGTTATGGTCATTTTCCCATAAAATAAATGTTTTAAAGGATATCTATATGATTGATTATGCATGTATTGCATTATGTTTCATATTACATAAATATTTTAATATTTTCTCAGTGTTCATGAATACTTACATACTTAGTACAATCAAAGTACTAATGCATACTCTTTTGCCTACATGATATCACCTTGTAGGGACCAATGCTACTCCTCATTCTCCTCCACTTGGCGAGTTGAAATTTCATTTGAAGACAACTTTTGGTGAGTTTCCACGTTCCGGGAACAATACTACTTTATCCTTCTAACTTATGATATGTTGAGATCTTTAGACACTTACTATCGTATTTCTTTCTATTACGATTGAGGGTGAGCTAGGGACTTGTCTTATCCCTGTTAAATCTAAAAGTTAGAGGTTTTGTTGGACATATGTAATTTGAAGATTTACTATTATGACTTGTGCTTGTTTATTTATTTTTATTACCAATGAAAGACTAAAAGAATGCTAAGAGGGTTGTTTAAGATATTTTAGGGTTCCTTATTCACCAAGTTACGTCTAGGCCCTAGGCTTGGGATGTGACAAATATTGTATTAGAGCCTGAGGTTTTGAATGTTCCTCGGAGTCCAACACCATGTCAAATAGGATTTTGTTCATGGTTATAAAGTGTTCCATAACTATATTAGGAGAGTATGGGATGTTTAGGAAAGTTTTCAGTTCTTTCAAATTCATTTCATGCCTTAGAGTGTCCAAAGCTTTTCTTTATCTAATGACCCATTTCTTGTTCTCTAAAATAATGACATATTAAATAGCACCTCCAAGAGCAAGGGTTGATGATGAGGACCAAGCTCCTACGGTTCCCAATTCCCCACATCATGAGGAGGGGATAACCCATGCCTAGTTTTATAATATCATTACATTGTTTATTCAAGTCATAGCCAACCAAGGGCATCAAGGTGTTTTTCCTCCCCAAATGAAAAGTTTAGCCTCTAGGGTTCGAGATTTCTAAAGGATGAATCCACTCGAGTTTGATGGTTCTAAAGTAGATGAGGACCCTATGGAGTTCATTGATGAGGTGTACAGGATTGTGGTTATCATGGATGTCCCATCAAATGAGAAGTCCAATCTAATGGCCTATTAACTAAATGGTATGGATCGAGTGTGGTACTAACAGTGGATTGTTGATAGGGATGAAGAAATGGGGCCGATAGGATGGGAAGAGTTCAAACATGCCTTCCTAGACTGCTTCATCCCATTAGAGCTAAGGGATGCCAAAATCCAAGAGTTCATAAACCTCCGTCAAGAGAGTATGAGCATGAGGGAGTATGCTCTTAAATTTACCAAGTTGTCAAAGTATGCTCCCTTCATGGTCTCTGACCCAAGAGCTATGATGAGAAAGTTTATTTCTGGTGTCTCAAATTTAGTGTCCAAGGAGTGAAAAATAGACATGTTGGTCAAGGATATTGACATGTATCAATTAATGACTTAACCAGAACAAATTGAAGAAGAGAAGCTGAGAGAGAGATCAAGACGGTTCAAGAAGGCTAGAGTGGATGGTGGAGGGTTTAACCCTAAAAGGTCCAGTTATGGTAACAATGGTAAAGGCCAATATGGGAAATGGTTTGTGGGACAAGATTTCACCAATAATCCTCCACCGAGGTTCAACAAGAACAAGGGTGCTAAACCAATGGTTTCTAGAGAGAATGTAGTTGCTCAAACATTCCCCGCTTACAAGTAGTGTGGAAGGACTAAAAAAGGAGAATCCTTAGCCGGCTCCAATTCATGCTTTAAGTGTGGAAAACTGGTCCACCATGCTAGGGATTTTAGAGATGGTAGTGATAGGCCTCAAGTCCAAATTCCTCATGGTCAACAAGCCCAAGGAGGTGTCCAATGCACCAACCGCTTTTATGCCTTTCATAGGAGATGAGAGGTTGAGGATGCACCTAATGTCATTACCAATATGTTAAAGGCCTTTGATTTTGATGTGTATGCATTATTATATTTGGGTATAAATTTATCGTTTGTTACTCCATTCCTTGCTAAAAGGTTTGATGTGTCACCCGAAATATTATTGGAGCCCTATTTGGTATCTACCCCCATTGCTGAGTCGGTCATTGCTAGAAAGTTCTATAAGCGTTATCCTGTGTCTATCTTGCATAAAGTTATTCCTTGTGCTATCATTGAGCTTGATATGGTAGATTTCGATGTTATTCTTGGGATGGATTGGTTACATGCATCTTATGCTGCCATAGATTGTAGGACTCATCGAGTCAAGTTCTAATTTCCAAATGAGTCTGTTATTGAATAAGAGGGTTGTGATTCGGTAGTGAAGGGTAAGTTCATTTCTTATCTTAAGGCCTAAAAAATAATTACTAAGGGTTGTATTTACCACATTGTGAGGGTTAGAGATATTGACTCTGAAAGTCCTCCTCTTGAGTCGGTTCCCATAGTTAATAAGATCCCCGTTGTCTTTTTGGAAGTTGATTTTGGTATTGATCTACTCCCTAATACCCAACCTATCTCTATTCCTCCTTATCGGATGCCCCAATAGAATTGAAAGAGTTGAAGGAACAATTAAAGAACTTGTTAGAAAATGGTTAAAAAGACCAAGTATTTCTCCATGGGATGCTCCCGTGTTATTTATGAGAAAGAAGGATGGGTTGCTTTGAATGTGCATCAAACAACAGGCAATTAAATAAGATGATCATTAGGAATAAGTAACCACTCCCTAGAGTAGATGATTTATTTGATCAATTGCAATGGGCAAGTCACTTCTCCAAGATCAACCTTTGGTTAGGCTATCACCAACTACGGGTGAGGGAGTATGACATCACCAAAATGGCTTTCCAAATAAGGTATGGTCACTTCAAGTTTATAGTGATGAATTTTGGGTTGACCAATGCACCGGTGGCATTCGTGGACTTTATGAATAGGGTGTTCGAACCTTACATTGATACTTTTGTGGTGGTCTTCATTAATGATATTTTGATTTACTCTTGGAGTGAGAAAGAACATAAAAATCACTTGAGAGTTGTGCTTTAAACATCGAGGGATAGACAATTATTTGCCAAATTTAGTAAGTGTGAATTTTGGTTGAAGGAGGTAGTATTTCTTGGTCACGTAGAGTCCGGTGATGGGATAATGGTTGATCCTATGAAAATGGAGGCAGTCAAGAATTATCCTAGACCGTTGTCTACTTTAGAAATTAGGAGCTTTTTGGGTCTAGTCAGATACTATAGAAGGTTCGTCGAGGTATTTTCTTCCATCTTATCTCCTATAACAAAATTGACCCAAAAGAAAGCCAAATTTATATGGACGGATGAGTGTGAGAATATTTTACAGACATTGAAAGATCGACTTACCACCGCTCCTATTTTGACACTACGAGAAATATTAGAAGGGTTTTTAGTTTATTGTGATACTTCAAAGATTGGTTTAGTTTGTGTATTAATGCAAAATGATACCTAATGGAATGTTTATCCGATCCATTCCGAAAGGTCATAGCCTATCCTTCTAGATAATTAAAGGTGCATGAGCATAACTACCCTACCCATGACCTTGAATTGGCGGCCGTTGTTTTTTCTCTGATGATTTTGAGGCATTACCTCTTTGGGGTGCATGTGGATATGTATACTGGTCATAAAAGTCTTCAATATGTGTTCACCGAATAGGATCTTAATCTAAGTCAAAAGAGATGGCTAGAACTCCTTAAAGACTATGACATGAGTGTGCACTAGTAGAGTGTCTATGGGCAATGTGGCCCATGTGGATGAAGGGAAGAGGGAGTTGGTGAAAGATGTTCATCGGTTGGATAGATTAGGGGTGAAGTTGTGTGGTACTGATGATGGTGGTATGGTTATTCAAAATACATCTGAATCCTCTTTGGCTGTGGATGTTAAATCAAAGCAAGAACTCAATTTGACATTTATTGAGTTAAAAAAGTTGGTGAAGGAAAAAAAGATAGAGGTATTTTCCCAAGGGGGATATGCAGTGATATACTACCAAGTTCGGCTAAGTGTTGTAGATGTTGATGGCCTAAGGAGTTTGGTGTTGATGGAGGATCAGAATTCTACATACTCCATTTATCCTGATTCGAGAAAAATGTACTGAGACATAAAAGAGTTTTATTTATGGGGTAGCATGAAGAAGGACATAGCAAGATTCATGTCCGAATATCCGACTTGCCAACAAGTGAAGGCGGAACATCAAAGGCAGGGTGGATATGGATTTTATAGTGGGTTTGCCTCAAACCCAGAAGTGTCATTATTCAATTTGGGTAATTATTGATAGAATAACTAAGTCGGCTCACTTCCTACCGGTTAAGACTTCTTATAGTGGCAAAGACTATTGCAAGTTGTATATTCGGGAGTTGGTGATGGTGTGCTATTATCTATTATTTTGTATTGTGGTACCCAATTCACTTCTCACTTTTGGAGATCATTTCAAAAGGGCCTCGATACTGAAGTAAAATTGAGTACCGCATTCCATCCACAAATGGATGGGCAAGCCGAAAGGATGATTCAAACACTAGATGATATCTTAAGGGCTTGTGTGTTGGAGTTTAAAGGAAATTGGGATGATCATATACCTCTCATGGAGTTTTTCTATAATAATAGTTACCACTCAAGTATTGAGATGGCGCCGTTTGAGGCTTTTTATAGGAGATGATGTAGGTCCCTAGTTTGTTGGTTCGAAGTAGGTGAGATGACCTTGTTCGGCCTCAATTCGGTACCTGATTCTTTAGAGAAGGTGAAGATCATTAGAGAAAGGTTAAAGACAACTCAAATTCATCAAAAGTCCTATTCTGATACTAGAAGAAAGGATCTTAGTTTAAGGTAGACGATTGGGTGTATCTGAAGGTTTCACTCATGAAGGGTGTGGTTCAGTTTGGTAAGAAAGGAAAATTGAGCCCTAGGTATATAGGGCCTTATAGAATCATGAGGTGTGTTGTCAAGGTTGCATATGAGTTGGAGTTGCCATTTGAAATGGCCATGGTTCATCCGGTGTTCCATACGTCTATGTTGAGAAAATATGTGGGTTATCCTAGTTCCATTATTTATTTGAGAGTAGTGAATGTTGAAGAAAACTTGACCTATGAAGAAGTTTTGGTTGAAATTTTGGACCGGCAAGTTAAGAGATTGAGGAACAAAGAAGTTGCATCTGTTACAGTCCTTTAGAGGAATCAACAAATCGAATGTGCTACATGAGAAGTGGAAGCGGATATGATTAAGCGATACCCTCATCTTGTTTCCTCTACCCAAACCTAAGGTATTAAGTTGTCTTTGCTCAATTACTTAAAATCATTGCATTTCAACTTTTCTTGTCATATGCTTGCAAAATTATGAAATATGTTTCGATCGATGTTTTAAATTGTACTATTGTATTAATGATGGGTTGTTGGTTTACACTCTACTCTACTCAATCTAAGTCTTTCCTCATTCGAGGAAGAATGTTTCCAAGGTGGAAATAATGTAACACCCCTTAAAACGTTGTATATGATGTTTTAATTCTTGATGAAAATGATATTACTTCTGTATTTTGGGTATAGTTTTTAATAAGATAGTCTAAATTAGGTGATTAAAATTTTTAAATAGCCTGATCATCATTACCTACATCTTGTGTGAAGACCATATTTTATATTTCGGAGGTTAATCAAGTAAAATAAATTAATTATTGCAAGACATGATGTTGTGACAAAATAGACTATTTGTAGAAACAAAATCATATCTCACTATAGGATGCTCCAAATTAGTTGATTTTTGAATGACATGAAAATAGACTTCTAGAGAAACAGTTCATATGGACACCAAATCTTAATAAGGAAGTTAACTTTTTCAAACGCAACTACGAAAAATGGTATTCTTTTAAAAAAAGGTTCATCTCACCAACTATGAAAAGATCTAGATCCATTTGACATCACCCATGACATCACAATATTCCATTAAATATTCAATTTTTTCTTTATAGTTATTTTAATTATTGTTATGTCCCTCCTTCACACCTATAAATACACACCTTATTTCATCATTTTATTCATCAAGATTTCTCAAACAACTCTTCTCTCTGTAAACTCCTTACTCATTCTCAAAATATAGTTATAATTCTCAGTATTGTAGAAATACTATACCAGTGATTCATATACTCCAGGTAGTTCACAAAATGCTCCAGCGAGGAGAAAATGGTTGGATTCAAGAGTGTTTATTAATTCCTTCATTCTCAGTAACACTTCAGATTTCAGGTATATAAGGCTTCAATGAGAGTATTCCTTCCACTCTCTTGATTAAAGTATTTTGATTATATGATAAATTATGTTTATTTGTTTAAGCTTTACTCTAAATTATGTGGGTGTTTATCCATGGATTCTTCCACCTATGTAGTTCAAAACTCTTTCAACTAAATCTCTTGATTTCAAGTAAGTTTTTCTTAGGGGTATTCTTATTTCTACTTAATAGCATGAATCATGGTTAATCTAATGATTATTGGTCTATTTTGATGCAAAATGATTTCATATGTATGAATTGGTGGTTTTCAAGGATTTTTCCCTATTTATCTCTTTAAAAGTTCTTGAAATTAATGGTGAGTTGTTTAAGCATGATTTTTAATTAATGAATATCAAATTATTTATGCATAATTTCATTTACATACATATTTGAAAGTTGAAGTGATTTAAACCAACCTACTTTTACTATATTTTCAATAAAGTTTTACTTTAAAGCTTTGAGTCCAAATAAATGTTTATGAAGCAATGTCTATGATCAAAAGAGTGTGTTATGAAATAAAAAATTGATGAAATGCTATGAAGGATGGATTCTTTATGCTATAAGGACACTTCCTGCATATTTGAATCATGAAAGCTTTTAATGAGCTATTCCATCGAATATGATGTTTTGAATTCTCATGCTATATGCTATGAATATTTTGAAGTATTAAACTATTCTATGAGATTCACATGCACCGTACTCGGCCCATTAGGAGACTGGGTGTTATAATCATATCATCATATACCGTACCCGGCCCTTTAGGGGACTCGGTGTCATAATCATCATATTTAGGTAGATCATTATCTGAGACTCACTAGGGTAATCATACTGAACTATTGTTCGTGGATCAGGATAATAATCATCTCAGGTGCCCTTTGAGTGCCACTAGGTCTATATTAAGTGAAGTCTCAGGAATTATAGACATATTTTAGGGTAATGCCAACCGGCTTAAGGAAATCATAAACATCTATCATCAAAGAGTACTTAGGAATATGAGCTCTAAGTCCCATTATTAATTGACATATAGACGGTTCAGGGAAGGTAGATCTAATACGATGAGAGTTTTCCTGCCAAGGAGTGAATATGAGACATATAACATATTTGGATCTTAAGAGTGGACTTACTCTAGAGCTCGTATCATGTATCATTTTCTTTAAGACATGTCAAAAGAAAGAAAGGGTAGGCCTCACCTGTTTGTCCCTTCCTATCCCTAAGGAGTTTGAGAGACAATAATTCACCTATCATAGGCATCCTAGTATTTAGCAGTGGATAAAAATCAGGAGGTATGCTCGGGGCCTTATGAATGGGATTAACCCCACTTGCATATTCATATATACATATTGCACTTCTATCATGGATATGCCAAGATCAAGGAATTAGCTTTACGTACCCTCTACTTTCCATTATCTAGGAGACCGTGAGAGACACTAACTCAATTAGCATAGGAGCTTTCACCTCCAGAAGTAGGTAGGGGTTGTGAATCATATTCAGAACTTCGTGAGTAGATTCGTCCCCACATGTTATATACACATCATATTTAGGACTAAGACACGCCAAGTGAAGGTAATGATAGCCTTACATACTCATTACTTCCTAACGTATGGAAGGCTTGAGAAGCCCTAGTTCAATTACTGTAATAGTGCTTGCATCAAGAAGTAAATGAGGACCGTGAATTATGCTTTGAATTTATGATTAGATTTACCCTAAATCTCATATCATTAATTACTTAACTTGAAGACATGTCAAAAAAATAAACAAGATAGGCTTTACATACTTATGCCAAAAACATGCCAAAAGAAAGCTTCACATACCTTGTCTGAATTATTCCTTATCCTGTTTGCCTCGCCGTCCTTAGTATTAATGGAATCTATTTCCTTAGTCGTTTCCCCGACTAGTTCTGTTATTCACTAAGGCGTCGATGAAAATTGGGCAGCACCTCCCCTATAATTTGCCCTATCCAAATTTCGAATTAGGTCCCTAAGACCTACAGACAACCAAAAACAACAACCTACAGCAATTAACACCAACAATATACAACATAAACTCCAAACAACTTATTCAAAAATATGATATCATAATAGGGCGTCTAGCCTTTATTGTTTAACGCCTTTAACTATACAAAACGAGGGGTTGTGTGGCTGAAACTATAAGCATACACACCCCTTTTATAATGAATTTAGGCCCTGCAATAATACATTACACCCCTACAACAACAACTCACAAGAACGACACTATATTTCAACGACAATTCGCTTCTAGCGACTCTAATTTAGTTTGTTCCGAACGTCAAGTGTTCCAATAATATTTACACACTTACAGCCACCCAAAAGGTGTATAATATACTCCATAACAACACATAAAGTCCAAATTGAAAGGAAAAACCTTACCTTACCCGAATTTAGCCAAGATTGTCAAAGCCCAACTCGGAATTTCTCCAAACGCGGTGAAATTGAGCGGGCTGTTTGTGTTACTTCTTCGCTGCCCAAAATTGAACTTTTATGTTATTAAACACCATTATAAAACATAGGTACACTTAAAATAATTAATTAATAGAATGAAACCCGGAAGCTTACCCCAAAAGGGCCAAACCCGAAGCCCTCCTTTCTTGCCCCTTTAACATTTTTCTCTTCTTTTTCTTCCAAATTTCCAATTGTAAAGCTGAAGTTTTGGTTCCATAAACATCATAAAAAAATATATACATATCCACATACTTAGGCAACACTGTGGATAATTAAGAGTGGCTGTCGTTGTGTACATCCAATTTGTGGTTGTCGTTGTGTACTCTCTTTCTCTCACATTTCTCTCTATACTTTGGCTGATTTTTAGACTTCAAATGACTTAAGAGTCATTAACATACATATATATGGTCCCTTAGGAAGTGACACATGTTAGCCCCTAAGGGTGAGACATGTCAAGCCCTTATTGGGCCACCTCAACTATGCGGCCAATGGGGTGCTGCCATGTGGTAGTGGGGTCCACCTCCCTCAAGCAGGTGGGTCACCTACTTGACCCCAAGCAGGTGGGTCACCTGCCTACTTGAGGTTCACCCTCCTAGGCTGCCACATCATCATTATTTTCCTCCCTCATGGATTCGTACTCTTGTCTTACTTTCAGAGCCTATGTAATCCATGTTTCGCAAGATTAGTACGTACTCCAATAGCTTGGGAATGTAATACTTCCAAGTAAGTAGATTACGTAGGTAAATTGAGTCCTATGACTCATTACTTGGCCTCCAATTCCTTTCGGATTGTTATGACTGCATTTCCAACCTTCCTTCTCACGGGGTATCATAATCTTCTTTTCTTAGAGTTATTTGATAGTGTCGTAGCTTATACGACTCACATGATAGTTTCTAAGGAACTTAAGAAGACATTCCAATCTCGAGAGTGCAAGGTGTAACATCCTTCCCGACTTTAGAACATTCGTCCTCGAATGTTGAATAACATTTCCCTTAAGACTTCATACAAATTGTAGGGAGATTTCTTTCTACTGGAATAACATACATTTTCATCCAAGTAATTAATATACAAGTTCCAGGACTGGGGGTTATCTGTATATATCGGGAATAGGTACGAACACCTATGTTTCATGTCCTCTTCAACCTCCCAGGTTATGTCTTCACGATTCTTATTCCGCCACAGTACCTTGACAGAAGCTATGTCCTTAGTTCGCAACCCGTTTAATCTGCTGATCTCGGATGGAAATGGGTTGCCCTTTGTAGTATAACTCCCTGTTACATGGACCTCCTCCATGGAAAATATTCTGGGAGCGTCGTTTACATTCTTGCGAAGCATTGATCTATGAAAACTGAATGTATTATTTCAAATCAAATGGTAGGTCCCACTCATAGGCAGCTTTATCTATTCTACAAATGACCTTAGAAGGATCAATGTATCCCTTTCTTGCCGACTCTAGGCTTCTAATCAATAGCTTGTCTCGGATTAATCTTTACTTCATCCATAATTTACTAGATACCCTCTGGCCTATCCATTAATCGAAGGGCTAAATGTCGTACTAAGATTCACCTGTGTTCCCAATCCTTACCGGAATGATCTCTAGCGATTAGCCGTACGTTGAACTTCCCCGTCCGAGATAATAGATATGGGAACCCCGTGAAATGTTACTGTTCCCTTGCTATGTCATCTCGTATAACCCTTAGCTAAATATACCTTCCTAATTGGAAGAAAATGGGTTAATTTTTTCAGCTTATCTACCATAACCCATATGAACTTATACTTCCGTAGAGTGCGAGGTCAGCCTACACTATAACCTATATTAATCGCCTTCCATTTCTGAGTCAAGATTCCTATCCCCCGTAACAGGCTATCAAGCCTCTGATGCTCCTCTTCGTTTAAGCCATTATGCAACTCCTCTTAATTCAACTTGTAACACCTTAAGTATGCTATCTTGCTCTTTTACTCAGATCTTCCTTCTAGTTTTATTACCACACGTTATACTGTAATTCTTACAAAAATATGTGTCAGTATGTAGAGCCATTCAAAAAATACTTTAGTGTCGCTATACTAGCGGCTTACCTCCTTCGGTCGAGTTTAGGGCTCCGCTATGGCTTTTGTACGTAATACCGATTATATCTTAATAGTTCGTCCTCGAACCATCTTACACTTTTCTTTAATAGATTCTAAATATGACAATCACATTGCTATTAGTGACTTCCTTTTATCGAGTAATCATTCGACCTATCTCTTAGCATGCCAATATTCATAAGATGCACAACTATTCTTGTGCCATTTTTATGAGGTGCGTTGTATTTCAGTCATAATCTTTTCTGCTCTTGGCTTACTCTGTTCTATATGTATCATTTTACTAACACGCCTTTCTAATCTCTTTTTGTCATACTTGTTTCGTTCCCTTTCTCACTTCCTAGGAGGTCACCCATCCCAGTGCTACTCTCGTCCAAGCATGCTTAACTTCAGAGTTTTGATGGAATCCGGTGCATTAGTTCGGGTATGATTGCGTCCATACCTTATGGGGTCTCGTTTGAAGTTTAAGCATTCCCATTTACATACTATAGCGTCAGTCCACTTCCTCTCTTTTAGGGTGTACCCATGCCATCCTCTATTTATTTTCAGCTATTCACACACGAAAGATTCCACTACAACATATTTAACTTGCTGCACCATATCTACATATTATGTTAAATCTTCCATACATTAGGTTTCCTTTATAGGAAACCCTAGCACAACCGTAGGGTGCTTTAGTATTTGGAATATATCGCATAAACTCTTATCTAATGATTGATACTCGAGTAATATCCGTAATGTAGCAGTGCATTCAAAGCCACATTCCATTCATCCCAATCATTTAGCGAGGGCTCATAATTGGTGAAAATTCCCTACTTGAGTGTACTTATACTTTAATGAATCATGTTTCAAGCTTCGTCATTATACTAACTTTATTCCCGTGGATACAACTTTTTCTTCTAATAACTTCATAATGCAGCAGTTGCTCTGCAAATCGACATACCCTCTCCTTGCAGGATCTCACTAATCATCAATATGGAGTCACGTATATTAACTTCGTTATGCCTCATGATCTTTCATCTTTGTCGTGTACTGATGCTCACTTTTAATTTTTACTCGAAATCTCATCAATTTCGCTTTAATAGTGGTCTTGTCTTTTCCTTTTATTTCTAGGAAAATTTGGGCAGAGTTTCCTCTGTATTTTTTACTATCTCAACTCCTGCACGCAGAAAATACCAACAATGCCTCACCGAACTAACATATATGTTCATATCATATCATATCGCAGCCACACAGTGCTCCCAAAATCAATGCATATATATTCCGTAAGAAAATTAATAATATACCTATAACCACATTTGGTGGCGCCTCTTGGCCTTGTCTACTAGCCAGAGTGTATATGCGATTTGAAGGACCACTGAATCTGGAAGCTCCGCCACGACCTCTACCACGGTCTGCTAGTGTCTGCAGACCCCTCCCCTTAGGCTGCATAGCTACAAAAGAAGAAGGACCAGAACTGACCTAGTAGGCTGAACTGCGCTTTCCGGCTTGCCCCTGGATGGGCACTCCCTCATAACATGTCCCTGACGGCCACAAGCGAAACAAGCATCGGTGGTAAAACAACATTCCGCAAAATGAAACCTACCGCAATGAGAATATTGTGGCAAAGATAGCCTTGATTGACGCGGACCCCTATTAGTTTGTGAGCCTGAAACCCTAGAGCTCAGACCGGCTCCTGAATACATTGTGCTATCAAATCTACTACCTAGGAACTGCAAGGGTGTACTCTTGGCCGACTGAGAAGGGTATCTAGCATACTGTTGAGGCTGCCCTCCTCGAAAGCCACCAAAATAACAGGCTGATTTAGTCCTCTTACACTGGCCTCTGCCAATATCGCTCTTGGGCTGTCGTCCTCTATGCCGATCTTCTACCCCTTATGTGTACGCTTGTACCCGAGCGATATCCATGCCTGGCTGAGAAGCTGTGGCCACACAACTATCAATTAAATAATAGTCCAACCCCATCACATAGTGATGCACCCTATCAGCCATATCAGCTACTATAGCAGGCGCATGCCTTGCTAAAGAGTCAAACTCGAGGCTATAGTCTTTAATGCTTCTGTAAGAATTTATCTATTCTAGCTTGTTTCATTTCTTTAGGTAGAAAATGTTCAAAGAAGGCTTCCATGAACTCAGCCCATACTGTTGGAGGAGCACCTTCGCCCCTCGATAATTCCAAGGACTCATACCAATTAACAGCTACGTCACGCAGCCGATATGAAGCCAATTCGACCAACTCAGTCTTTGAGGCCTTGATTATTCACAATGTACACTACATCTGTCGAATGAACTCATGTGCATCCTCTGCAAGTCTCCACCCATGAAACTCCGAAGGGTTACAGGCCAGGATGTCAAGGACCCTTAAACTATCTTGTGTATTTATATCATCTGCTCCTAACCTATGCCTTTGAGCCTGCCCTGCCAGTATCCTAGTCAATAATTGCACTGCATCTCTCATGGCCCTATCTTCCGGCCCTGGCTGTGGAGCTGGAGGCTCAGACATTGGAGCTTCAGGATCGCCAATTGCACCACAATCCTTGGCATAGATTGGACACGAGCCCTAGTAACCCTCGGGGTCTGACTAGATTCCCCCGCTACAGACTTGCCCTTTTGGGCAGTCGTTGCTTCCTTTAGAGGCATTACTGTAAACACAATGATATGTTAATGAGAGTTCATCCTTACAACATAGCTCAATCGCATGATATAAGATAGAAAAAATACATAACATACTAAATGTCCTGCAGCCTCCTATTTATAGGTGTGGTGCACAACACACCGATAAAAAATCCTCTATTAGACATAGTCTGTAGACACTCCAAGGATGAACTGCTTTGATACAACTTTGGTCACGACCCAACCTTGTAGGTCGCAACTGGGGTCCGACCTGGACCCCCGTATACCTACCTACCAGTTGTAGTCATACTGAACTATGAACAAGGTGATACTACTCGCAAAAACCCTAATGAGTTAAAACTTTTTCATGTATGTGTAGCCTCTTTCACTCATTTCATAGCACATAAGGGCATGCAAGGCGACAAGGCTGCTGTAACATAACTATATTCACAAAATACCGTATAGGAACAATCGAAATGAACTCACAAACATCCCACATCCATATATCTATAGACCTCTAGGAATAGTAATAGCAACATACGACGGGACAGGGCCCCTGCTGTACCCCTGAATGTACAAACATATACATTAAGCGACCAGTATCAAAAATTAGGCTCCAGAATAGTGAAGCACTTTCGACATAGCTAAGAGGAACTCCTAAGCTGATGGATCTCCAAAATGAATATCTGTACCTACGGGAATAAAATGCAGCCCCCCGGGGAATGGGGGGTCAGTACGATATATATACTGTCTATATAAAGCATAACGCATCATAACTGAGAAAATAACTGAAATACGGATGTAGGGAACAAGTATAACAGTTAATAAGGCATTATACCTCCATCTTATAACATAGTGGCATGTACACCATCTTCATATACAGTATTCGGCCCACTAGTGGACCCGGTGCTACCATGTTATCGCATATGGTGTTGTGTCATATGTTATGATTACATTATTATGTTTTCACATGCATGCCTTTCTATCATTACATATCATACCATACCTGGACCAGTAAGGGTCTCGGTGTGATAATAATATCATCATATATCGTACCCGGCCCATTAGGGGACTCGGTGTTATCATCATATCATCATATACCGTACCCAGCCCTTTAGGGGACTCGGTGTTATAATCATATCATCACATATCATACCAGGCCCATAATGGGGACTCGGTGTTATAATCATATCATCATATACCGTACCTGGCCCTTTAGGGGACTCGGTGTTATAATCATCATATATAGGTAGATCATTATCTGAGACTCACTAGGGTAATCATACTAAACTATTGATCATGGATCAGGATAATAATTATCTCATGTGCCCTTTGAGTGCCACTAGGGCTATATTAAGTGAAGTCTCAGAAATTACAGACATATTTTAGGGTAATGCCAACCGGCTTAACGAAATCATAAACATCTGTCATCATAGAGTCCTTAGGAATAGGAGCTCTAAGTCCCATTATTAATCGATATATAGATGGTTCAGGGAAGGTAGCTCAACTACGATGAGAGTTTTCCTGCCAAGGAGTGAATATGAGACATATAGTATATTTGGAGTTTAAGAATGGACTTACTCTAGAGCTCGTATCATGTATCGTTTTATTTAAGACATGTCAAAAGAAAGAAAGGGTAGGCCTCACCTATTTGTCCCTTCCTATCCCTAAGGAGTTTGAGAGACAATAATTCACCTATCGTAGGCGTCCTAGTATTCAGCAGTGGATAAGAATCAGGAGGTATGCTCGAGGCCTTATGAATGGGATTATCCCCACTTGCATACGTAGATATACATATTGCACTTCTATAACGGATATGCCAAGAGCAAGGAATTAGCTTTACGTACCCTCTACTTTCCATTATCTAGGAGACTGTGAGAGACACTAACTCAATTAGCATAAGAGCTTTCACCTCCAGAAGTAGGTAGGGGTTATGAATCATATTTGGAACTTTGTGAGTAGATTCATCCCCACATGTTATATACACATCATATTTAGGACTAAGACACGCAAAGAGAAGGGAAGGATAGCCTTACATACTCATCACTTCCTAACGTATGAAAGGCTTGAGAAACCCTAGTTCAATTACTGTAAGAGTGCTTTGATCAAGAAGTAAATAAGGACCGTGAATTATGCTTGGCATTTATGAGTAGATTTACCCTCAATCTCATATCATTCATTACTTAATTTGAAGACATGCCAAAAGAAGAAACAAGATAGACTTTACATACTTATGCCAAAAACATGCCAAAAGAAAGCTTCACATACCTTGTCTGAATTATTCCTTATCCTGTTTGCCTCTCCATCCTTTGAACCTATTCAACATGAAAGTAATATGAATATCAACCGCTTTTACTTTCTAGGACCCTAGGTTACACCTTAGTATTAATATAATCTATTTCCTTAGTCGTTTTCTTGACTAGTTCTATTATTCGCTAAGACGTCAACGAAAATTGGGCAGCACCTCCCCTATAATGTGCCCTATCCAAATTTCCAATTAGGTCCCTAAGACCTACAGCCAACCAAAAACAGCAACCTTCAGCAATTCACACCAACAATATACAACATAAACTCCGAACGACTTCTTCAAAAATATGATATCACAATAGGGCGTCTAGCCTTTATTTTGTAACGCCTTTAACTATACGAAACGAGGGGTCATATGGATGCAAATAGAGGCATACACACCCATTTTAGAATGCATTTATGCCCTGAAGCAATACATTACACCCCTGAAGCAACAACTCACAAGAATGACACTTTATTTCGACGACAATTCACTTCTAGCGACTCCAATTTAGTTTGTTCCAAACGTCAAGTGTTCCAATAATATTTTACACTTCAAGACAACCACAAGGTGTATAATATACTACATAAAAACAACATAAAGTCCAAATTGAAAGTAGAAACCTTACCTTACCCGAATTTAGCCAAGATTGTCAGAGCGCAACTCGGAACTTCTCCAAACGCGCTGAAATTGAGCGGGCTGTTTGTGTTA
Organism: Solanum dulcamara; assembly: GCF_947179165.1. Lineage (NCBI taxonomy): Eukaryota > Viridiplantae > Streptophyta > Magnoliopsida > Solanales > Solanaceae > Solanum > Solanum dulcamara. The sequence continues at coordinate 29,902,525 of NC_077244.1, forward strand.
CTTCTTTGCTGCCCCAAATTAAAATTTTATGTTATTAAACACCATTATACAACGTAGGTACACTTCAAATAATTAATTCACAGAACGAAACCCGGACGCTTACCCCAAAAGGGACAAACCCGTAGCCCTCCTTCCTTGCCCCTTTAACGTTTTTCTCTTCTTTTTCTTCAAAATTTCCAATTTTAAAGCTCAAGTTTTGGTTCCATAAACATCATAAAACACATATATACATATCCACATACTTAGGGAACAGCGTGAATAATTAATTCACGGAAGAAAAGTGAAGAACTTACCTTAATTTCTTCCAATTTGTGGCTGCCGTTGTGTACTCTCTTTCTCTCACATTTCTCTCTGTACATTGGCTGATTTTTAGACTTCAAATGACTCAAGAGTCATTAAAATACATATATATGGTCCCTTAGGAAGTGACACATGTCAGACCCTGAGGGTGACACGTGTCAAGCCCTTATTGGGCTACCTCAACAATGCGGCCAATGGGGTGCTTCAATGTGGTAGTGGTGTCCACCTCCCTGAAGAAGGTGGGTCACCTACTTGACCCCAAGCAGGTGGGTCACCTGCCTGCTTGAGGTGCTGCCACGTGTCACCCTCCTAGGCTGCCACATCATAATCTTTTTTCCTCCCTCGTGGATTCGTAATCTCATCTTTCTTTAAAAGCCTATGTAATCCATGCTTCCCAATATTGGTACATACTCCAATATATTTGGTATGTAAGACTTCAAAGTTAGTATCTTACGTAGGTAAATCGAGTCGTACGACTCATTACTTGGCCTCGAATTCCTTTCGGATTCTTATAACTCTATTTCCAACCTTCCTTCTCATGAGATATCACAATCTTCTTTCCTTAGAGTTGTTTGATAGTGTTGTTGCTTATCCGGATCACATGATAGTGCCTAAGGAACTTAAGAAGACATTCCGAGCAAAAGAGTGCGGGGTGTAACATAGAACCTCTCCTAAGAGGAACTCCAATTTGTTTTGTTGAAAGATCACTCTATGACTGTAAAACCGCTCAAAAATACCAACAAAATACCTTTAAAATGCCTTAGAAATAGGACACTCATGTAATGCATTGTCCTTAATTTTTTTGGAAAATTCAAGTTCAGAATATCGATCAGGGGGTTAAAACCTTTGGGGAAATGGTCTCGTTGGATTTTTAGAACCCATAGAACGGAAGAAAGATTTTTGAAGAAACCACAAAATAGTGTGGTCCGTGACAAGACTGCGTCGCAGACCTGGGAAGCAGTCTTGCCGAGCTAATTGTGACAGGTCTGCATCGCGGACCTGGGAAGGTCTTTCGGCCGAATTGAGATTTTTTAAGAGGCAATTTAGACTTATCCCAAATTATTAGTTAATGAGCCTAGACGTGTTTAAAACCTAATTCAACCCTATAAATTAAGCTAAACCTTTAATTCTATTCATTTTTCAATAATTCATCTATCCAATATTTGTCTCTCTACAACAAGGCTATCAAAGGTTTCCATTGAAGACTTCAAGCAAAATCACTCAACTTCTCCATCAAAATTCCCAAGTTCTTAAAAATTAATTAGTGTTCTCACTCACGGTATGTGAGTATTGATTAATGGATTCTTTCATCCATGAAGCCCAATCAATTTTTTAAAGTTTTCTTTGAAATTAAAGTATGGTATTTTATGAGTTTAATAATCTTTATTCCCATTACATGAATTTTGATTCAAATTATGAACATGAGTATATTTTAATAGAAATTAATTGTTATTGCCTTAAAATTAAAGAGTTTTCCCATGAATTCTTTTATTTTTATTTCTAGGGTTCATAATGTAAATTATGAGTATTTGATTTATGTTTTTAAAGGATATTATCTATATGAATTATGTATGAGATAATATAAAGTTTATGCCCGTGCATGTTTTCAAGTCAATTTCATGATTTTTCAAATAAATTGATCATGCACCCATGTCATACCCTAACTTCAAGTATAAGATATGATCATGAATTTTCAAGTTATACTCTATGAGAAATTTTATTTAATGATTTCATAGGAATTATTATGAATCTCATTCAAATTGATTATGCATCCAAGTTTTACCCTAATTTCAAAGTATTTATTATGTCTATGTATGTAGGAATTTTTAATATGAAAGGACAATACCCACATTTCACTTATGTTATGAAAATGAGCTACGCTATGATTTTAAGCCTATGATCCTAACTATGATATATGAAATTTATGATTTTATGTTATGTATGTATTCCGTGGGATTTTTGTCTTAACACCGAATGTGGTCTTGAGGTGGGGGCTCGAAGCAAGGGGTCCTTATATAAAGTCTCTTGTCACATGACTACGTGCCACCGTAGGTACAAAGGGATTAGAGGCGAATATCCAAATCTCTATGAGGTTAGTATCCGAAATATCAAGGCTTGGAGGTGAGTACCCGAGTCTAAGAAGTAGAGGTCAGTACCCAGTTCACACGACCGCTTAATGGATCCACTTAGGCATGTAGGAGTCTACCTTGCAAAGTAGCCTCATCCTTCTCGATGTGGGTATCATTGGATTCCATGTCATATCTCACATGGACTTATTATCGGTTATGGTTCCTATCCCACATATGTATGATTTGTTAAGTATGTTATGATTTTGAATTTATGCTTTTAAATTCTTTGGTCAGTATGATTTTCTCATGACTTTATGTATTCCAACTTATCATGTGATTTACTAGACCGTTGCATTTCATAATTTACGTTACAAGTCACGCCCTCATACTTAGTACATTCCAATGTACTAATGCATACTTTTTGCCTACATTGTCTCATAATGTAGGGGTTGAGATTTAAGATCTTAATCGTCCACATAACTAGTAGGCATCCTCTATCCGGTGGTGTTGTGGTGAGTCCTTATTGACCGGGGACTAGTTTCAAGTTTGTTACTATTTTCTTTTCAAAAGGCTTTTGCCTATGTTGTATATTGAGGGTAAGCTAGGGACATGTCTTAGACCCCGCCGATAATTATGTTTAAAGGTATCTAGTTGGACATATGTTTTAGTCTATGTTGTCATAAGATATTTTCAGATTTTTATTCATGGTTTTAGACTCTCTTATGATGTTTCCGCTTTTATATTTTACCTTTTGTATGCTTATTATATGTACAAGAGTCTTGGTTGAGCCCTTCAGGGTTTCAATTGTCATGTTACGACTAGGCCCTATGCTGGGTCATGACAAACTTGGTATCAAAGTAGAAGGTTTTCCAAGTGTCCTAGGGTATCCAATATGCCACATCAATTAGAGTCTTATTAATGGGTGTGAAGTGTCCCACACTTATGAGTAAGAGGCTATGAGGCATTTTAGGAAATTCTTACTTCTTTCTTGATCATTGTCATTCTATAGAGTTCACCGTAAATCTTTTTTTCCCTAATAATCTTTCTTTGCGATTTTCATAAAGATGGCTCCAAGAAGACCACCATCGCCAAGGGGAGACAATGCTAATGAAGCCTAAGCTCCCCTAGCTTCTCAATACAATGGTCCTTTACCAGACCAAGTGACTAATGTGGAGTTTCGAACCGCCATTTCTATGATAGCCTAATAAGTGACCAACCAAGGGATTGTGGCTCCTCCTAATATTCCTACTCGAGCTAAAAGAGTAAGGGACTTTGCATGAATGAATCTTCCAGAGTTTCATGGCTCAAAAGTCAATGAGGATCTTTAAGAGTTCATTGATGAGGTCTACAAGATAGTGAGTATTATGGGGGTGACTTCAAAAGAAAAATCGGAGTTGGCGTCTTACCAACTCAAAGGTATTTCTCAACTATGATACACTCAATGGAAGTTAAAGATGGTGGATGAAGGTCCTACGAAATGGGAAGATTTCAAACTTGCTTTCCTTGATCACTTTTTCCCTCTTGAGTTGAGGGAGGCGAAGGTGATGGAATTTATCAACTTGAAGAAAGGAAGTATGAGTGTGAGGGAATATGCCTTCAACTTTATGAAGTTGTCCAGGTATGCTCCAACTTGGGAGTCTGACCCTCGAGCCTGAATGAGTAAGTTTATATCAGGAGTTTTAGATTTGGTTGCTCAAGAATGTAAGACGGCCATGTTAATAAAGGTAATGGATATCTCTGGACTAATGACTCATGCCAAGCAAATTAAAGAGAAAAAGTTTGAGGAGGTTCCTAGGATGACCAAGAAGGCCCGGATTAAATATGGATCATCTTTTGATAATACTTTAGTGCCTAAGTATCAATGGTATAGGGTGCCTAACCCTAGATATTAAGGTGACAATTATAGTGGTCAAACATTTCTTGCATGTCAAAAGTGTGGACGGAACCATCCGGGAGATTGTCTAGCTGGTTTGGGTGTATATTTTTGTTGTGGTGTGAAGGATCACAATTTGAGGCATTGTCCAAGGGTTGCTAAGAATGATAAGGATAGTCGTCGTTGATATCATCCCTACTTCTCTATAGGACCCCAAACTTAGCATGGTGCTTTATCCGGTAGGTGTAAATAGTAATGATTGGTATGGATTGGTATCTTATGCTTCAATAGATTGTGGAACTCATTGAGTTAAGTTTCAATTCCCAAATGAGTCTATTCTATAATGGAAGGGTCAAATTCAGTATTTAAGGGTAAACACAAAAAATATTAAGTGATGTTGACTTCAAGGAAGCCATAAAGTGGTTAGAATGGTATGCTTGGATATGTGGTTGCAGATATGTGAATTATTGTAGTAGTCTATTGATGACTTCTTCCTAAGGGTTTCAAGTGATTGTATTAGAGGTGTTATAGAACTAGGCTTGAATATGGTGATAATGGCACATGGGTTAATGTACGATGCATTGTGTGTTTCTTTATTAGGTTTTGAGGTTTGATGAGTACTGGTAGTAAGGAGTAGTACTCTATTTTCCTATAGAGGTGTAGTAGCCTAAGGTATATGTGTCAATGTTGATAAATGTTTTTAGGTGATCGGAATTCTATTGTACCAATAGAGAATATAAGTATTTGAGAGAGTTTGAATTATGAGGAGATCCCGATAGAGATTTTAGACCGGCAAGTGAAGAGGTTAAGAAATAAAGACGTATCCGTCAAAGTGTTATGGAGGAATCAACAAGTAGAGAGTGCTATGTGGGAAGTGGGATAGGACATGACGAAATAATATTTTTATCTCCTTCCTTTCACTCAAGCATAAAGGTACTAAGTTGCTTATGATCAAATCGATTAAATTCTACGTTTTAGTTCCATATGTCATTCATATGCATGATTCATGAAAATGATTTCTCTCAAGGACTATATTTTATTTTAAGTACGAAGTTTACACGTTCTATGCATTTTTCAAGGTGACCTCATGTCCATGTTGGGTTTCTAAATCCTTGTTCCATGTATTTCCTATATTAGTTGAATCTCATTCGACCACGAATGTTCCCAAGGGGGAGATATTGTAACAACCCGTAAAAATGCCCACAAAATACCTTAAGAATGACTTGGAAATAGGTCGCTCATGTAACTCATTATCATTAATCTTTTTAGAAGATTCGAGTTCAGAATATCGATCAGGAGGTCAAAAACTGTGGAAAAATAGTCTCGGTGAATTTTTAGGACCCGTAGAACTGAAGAAAGATTTTCAAAGAAACCACAAAATAGTGTGATCTGTGAGAGGACTGCATCGTGGACCTGGGAAGCAGTTCTGGCCAAGCTGATCGCAACAGGTCTGCATCGCGGAGCTAGGAAGGTCTTCCGGCCGAATTGAGTTTTTTTAAGAGGCGTTTTAGACATTTTCCAAATTATTAGTTACTGAAGATAGACGTTTTGAGGACCTAATTCCAACTCTATAAATTAACCAAAACCTCTTATTCTATTCATTCTTCTACAATTCATCTATCAAATACTTGTTTCTCTACAAAAAGGCTCTCAAGGGATTCCACTGAAGACTTCAAGCAAAATCACTCAACTTCTCCATCAAAATTCTCAAGTTCTTCAAAATTAATTGGTGTTCTCACTCAAGGTATGTTGGTATTGATTCATGGATTCTTTCATCCATGAAACCCAATTAATTTTTCAAGGTTTTCTATCAAATTAAAGTATGGTATTTTATGAGTTTTATGATCTCTATTGCTATTACATGAATTTTGATTCAAATCATTATAATTAGTCTATTTTGATATAAATTGATTGTTATTGCCTTAAAATTGAAGAGTTTTCCCACGAATTCTTCTATTTTGATTTCTAGGGTCATGATGTGAATTATGAGTATTTGATTTAAGTTTCTAAAGAATATTATCTATATGAATTATCTATGGGCTAATATAGAGTTTATGCTCGTGCATGTTTTCAAGTCAATTTCATGATTTTTAAATAAATTGATGATGCACTCATGTCATAGCCTAATTTCATGTATAAGCTATGATCATGAATTTTCAAGTTATATGCTATGAGAAGTTTTATTTATTGATTTCAAAGGTATTATTATGAATCTCATTAAAATTGATTATGCATCCAAGTTTTACCCTAATTTCTAAGTATGAATTATGTCTATGTATGTAGGATTTTTAATGTGGAAGGACAATACCCACATTTCACTTGTGTTATGAAAATGAGCTACTCTATGTGTTTAAGCCTATGATCATGACTATGATATATGAAATTTATGATCTTATGTTATATATGTATTCCATGATATTTCGCATAGCACAGAATATGAACTTGAGGTGGGGGCTCGAAGCAAGAAGTCCTTATACAAAGTCTATTATCACATAACTATGTCCCACCGTATGTACAAATGGATTAGAGGTGAATACCCAAATATCTATGAGGTTAGTACTCAAAACATCAAGGCTTGGAGGTGAGTACCCGTGTCTAAGAACTAGCGGTGAGTACCCAGTTCACACGACCACTTAATGGATCCACTTAGGCATGTAGGAGTCTACCTTGGCAAAGTAGCCTCCTCTTTCTCGATGTGGGTATCATCAAATTCTATGTCATAGCTCGCATGGTCTTATTGTCGGTTATGGTTCCTTCCCACATATGTATGATCTCTTAAGGATGTTATGATTTGGAATTTATGCTTTTAAATGCTTTGGTCAATATGATTTTCTCATGAATTTACGTATTCCAACTTATTATGTGATTTACTTGACCTTTATATTTTATGATTTGCGTTGCATGTCATGCCCTTATACTTAGTACATTCTAATGTACTAATGCATACTTTTGCCTATATTGTCTCATAATGTAGGGGTTGAGGTTAAAGATCTGAATCGTCCATGTAACTAGTAGGCATCCTCTATCCGTTGGTGTTGTGGTGAGTCCTCATTGACCAGGTACAAGTTTCAAGTTGGTTACTATTTTCTTTTTAAAAGACTTTTGCTTATATTTTATATTGAGGGTGAGCTAGAGACAAGTCTTATGCCCCACCCATACTCATGTTTAGAGGTATCTAGTTGGACATATGTTTGAGTCTATGTTTTCATAAGACATTTTCAAATTTCTATTCATGGTTTTAGACTCTCTTATGATGTTTTTGCTTTTTACATTTTACCTTATGAATGCTTATGATATGTACAAGAGGCTTAGTTGGAGCCCTTTGGGGTTTCGATCACCGTGTTACGACTAGGCCCTAGGACGGTTCGTGACAACGACCTAACCTTTTGAGCTGTAGAAGGCCTTACAAGCCATAGAGGGACCCATTCATATGGATAGGTACAAAATTTTGAGATTTTTCTCCTAGGTTCTAACTTTTTAACTTACGGGGTCTTACATTCCATAGATTTTAGGACTCGTCGAGTCAAGTTTAAATTTCCAAATGAGTCTAATCTTGAATGGAAGGCTCATGTTTTAGTAGTGAAGGGCAGGTTCATTTCTTGTCTTAAGTCCCGAAAGTTGATTGCTAAGGGTTGCATCTATCACATCATAAGAATTAGGGATGTTGACTCCAATGTCCTTCCATTGGAGTCGGTTCCCATAGTTAATGAGTCTCATAATATCTTTCTCGATGACCTTCCTAGTATTTGTCTTGAAAATGAAGTTAATTTTAGTATCAATCTCCTACTCGATAACCAACCTATCTCTATTCCTTCCTACTGAATGGCCCAACAGAATCAAAAGAGCTAACAGAACAATTGAAAGACTTGTTGGAGAAGTTGTTCATAAGGCCAAGTATTTCTCCATGGGGTTCTCCCATGTTGTTTGTGAGAAAGAAGGACAGGTCGCTTCTAATGTGCATAGACTATCGACAATTGGACAAGGTGACCATTAAGAACAAGTACCCAATCCCTAGGATATATTATTTATTTGATCAATTGCAAGGGTCAAGTCATTTCTCTAAGAGCGATCTTTGGTTTGGCTGTCATCAAGTAAGGATAAGGGAGTGTGACATTCCCAAGAAATAATTTTGAACAAGGTATGGTCACTATGAATTTGTAATGATGTCATTTATGTCACGACCCAACCCCGTGGGCCGCGACTGGAGTCCGACCTAGACCCTCGTATACATATTTGTCAACATTAGTCAAATTGAACTATGACCAAAGCGATACTACTCACAAAAAAACCCCAATGAGTTAAAACTTTTTCGTGTACGTGTGGCCTCTTTCATTTATATCGTATCATGAAAGAGAATGCAAGCCGACAAGACCATCATAACGTAAAAACATTTACAACGTGTTGTATAGGCACAACCGAAATAAACTCATGAACAACCCACACATACATGTCTACAGACCTCTAAGAATAGGAACGACAACATATGGCGGGACAGGGCCCCCGCCGTACCCCTGTGTAACCAAATATATACATCGGTGGTTTGGTACCAAAACTTGGCTCCGAATCAATGGAGCTTCTTCTAAACTTGCTGAGTGGAATCCTGAGCTAGTGGACTCCCAAAATCTATATTGTACCTGCAGGCATATAACGCAGCCCCCCCCCCTCGAAGAAAGGGGGTCAGTACGATATATGTACTGAGTATATAAGCATAACATAAATGAGATAACAACTGAACCAAGGATGCAGGAAACGAAGTATAACATTTAATAGGGTACTGTACCTGCACCTTACAAAATAAAGTCATGTATACCACTTTCACATACCATATTCGGCCCGCTCGGGGACTCGGTGTTACAAACATATCATCTATCATGATAAGTGTATATACGCCATTAACGCTGTGGGACGTACAGCCCAATCCCTGTATATAGAAAGTACATGCCGAGGAACGACGGCCCGATCCATGTATCATATAATAATGCCGAGGAACGACGGCCCGATCCTTATATCTTATAACAATGCCGAGGTATGACGACCCGATCCATATAATGCATAATAATACCGAGGTACGACGACCCGATCCTTATAATGCATAATCTGTCGTGGAACGTACGACCGGATCCTTACATAGCAAAATGTGCCGAGGTACGTTCGGCCCGATCCATATATATGTATATATATTATAATGCATATACGTGCATGCAAAACTCTGTAACATATCAAACATCCCTTAACCATTACGTAAAGTATGCCCAAGAACCCCCAGGTTTAGGAGCTTACACATCCAATCACTATTCAGCCTATAAAAGGCTCGAGGGTCGTAGTTTAACTACTTTAAGGCCCTTAGCATGTAGGAGTGAACTCGAATTCTGAATCATGAACCATGTTCAGAGCTCATGAATAGAGTTACCCCAAGCTTCATACACATATCACTTTTCACTTAGATCTGACACATGCCCAAAAGAAATAATAGATAGGCTTTACATATTTATACCAAAACATGCCAAAAGAAGGAATAGCTTTACATACTTATGCCAAAAACATGTCAAAAGAAAGCTTCACATACCTTGTCTGAATTATTCCTTATCCTACTTGCCTCGCCATCCTTTGAACCTATTTAACATGAAATTAGTATGAATATCAACGTCTTTTACTTTCCAGCACCCTAGGTTACATCTTAGTATTAATGGAATCTATTTCCTTAGTCGTTTCCCCGACTAGTTCTGTTATTCGCTAAGGCATCGACGAAAATTGGGCAGCACCTCCCCTATAATGTGCCGTATACAAATTTCCAATTAGGTCCCTAAGACCTACAGCCAACCAACAACAACAACCTGCATCAATTTACACCAACAATATACAACATAAACTCCGAACAACTTATTCAAAAATACGGTAGCACAATAGGGCATCTAGCCTTTATTTTGTAATGCCTTTCATTATACGCAATGAGGGGTCGTGTGGATTCAACTAGCAGCACCCTAACTCACATTAGAACATATTTAGTCCCTTCAACAACACCTCAAACCCCTGCAGCAGTACCTCACACAAGCAACACTATCCTTCGACGACAATTTAACTATAGCGATCCCAATTTAGTTTATTTTGAACGTCGAGCATTTCTATGACATTCTTAAACTTCCAGCAGCATCAAAGGGGTGTAATACACCATATAAAAATACCATAAACTACAATTTAAAAGGAAAGGCCTTACCTTACGTTAAACTTGTCAAACGCGCCAAAACTATGAAAATGCAAAATCTGGACAGCTTACTATTTTACCTTGTCGCTTCGTTTCAAAGGGGTAATAAAGGGAAAAAGGATTTACGTCCTTCATGAAAGCTATATACATGTGTATTAGGGTCTCAAACAATTTCGAATCATCCCTACATAAAGTTTGTAAAAAACGATATGCCCAAAACACCAACAGCAACCCGTGTAGGATTTCCAAAACCAAGATCTGGGCAGTACCTCCTCTACACTTAATCACCCTTTCTCGAGATGATAAAAGTAAAACTGGATTTTGGAGTATAAATTAAAGTTATAGAACTATGAAATACCTTTCCAAAACATATTGAATCACCCAAAACGAAGCTATACACAAGAAGTCATACCAATATTACTAATCATTGTCCCTTCCAAAAATGGGTTGGTTAATTAGTTCTTAACATTTTGTCCTTGGACTTTCTCTTATTTCTTTCCAAGTGTAAACTGAAATTATGGTTCCGTAGGCATCGTAATATACATATATACACCTCCACGTATTTTAGGAACATCGTATATAATTAATTCACGGAGAGAAAATTAGAAAACTCACCTTTAAGCTTCCAAGCTATGGCTGCCTTTCTCTTTCACGTTTTCTCCCTATGTTGCTGCTGTTTTTGGATTGATTTAGGATAAATTAACACATGAGGAGTCATATACCCATATAAATATGAGGTGACATATGTCAGCCCCTAAGGGGGACATGTGTCAGGCCCTTATTGGGCTACCTCAACATGCGGCCAATGGGGTGCTGCCACGTGGGTGTGGGGTACACCTCCCCCAAGCAGGTGGGTCACCTACTTGACCCCAAGAAGGTGGGTCACCTTCCTGCTTGAGGTGCTTCCACGTGTCAAAATTTGTTTCCTCCCTCGTGGGTTCGTAATCTCGTTCGTAATCTCGTCTCACTTTAGGAGCCTATGAAACCCTTGCTACGTAAGCTTGGTATGTAATCAAGTAACTTACGTATGTAATATTTTTAAATTAGTAGCTTACGTAGATAAGTTGAGTCGTATGACTCATTACTTGGCCTCCTATTCCTTCTGGATTCTTATGATTCCCCTTCCAACCTTCTCTACCATGGGGTATCACATCCTTCCTTCGTTGGAGTCATTTGATAGTGTCGTAGCATATCCAGTTCATATGGTAATGTCCAAGGAACTTATGAGACATTTTGAGCTTAAAAGGGTGAGGTGTAACATCCTTCCCCCTTTAGAACATTCATCCCCGAATGTTAGATAAAACTTCTCTTAGCACCTTATACAAATCGTAGGGAGATTCTTTGCTATTTTCTTAACACGTACTTCCTTACCAATACTTCATATAGGTGTTTTAGGAATCGGGGTTACCTGTAAATATTTGTTATAAGTGAAAATACTTGTATTTCATGTTTTCTTCTGTTCCCCGATCATCCTCTTTCTGATTTTGATTTTTCTATCATATCTTGATGGAAACGTCTTTAGTCTACAATCTTCCAGTTTGCCAATCTAAGATTGCGGTACTTTTTTTTTCCCTCACAGGATTCCATCTCCTGGACCTCATTTATGGAATATACCCTGGGTGGTTCGTCAGTATCCTTGCAAAGCATTTCTATCTGAGGGACTGGGCGTATAGTTTTCAAATAAGGTGGTAAGTTCAACTTATCGGCCACTTTACCCACCTTACGAGCAACTTGATACCATCTAATATAATTTGGGCTAAGTTCCTTTTCTAGGTGACCCTATGATGAACATCCAATCATCAACTTGAACTCTGTATGTCGATGTCGATTATCTGTATATCATTCCTACGGACTCTGGGCTTTTAGTCAATAGTTTGCTTAATCCTGTTTGGCCTACCAGCTTAGTCTTTTCCCCATCAGGGGGACCTATAGGCGCTTCCTTACAATATTTTGTAGGGGTCATTTGGATACTTAAATGGTAGCCCTTCTCGTAGGCAGACCTAATAATTGATGGACGATAGTCCTAGCTATACTTAAAGACATCCTCATAAGCTCGCAATATATTTTCTAGCAGTTGATAGTATGCTCAGTCTATTCAGAAGCCCAAGGTAAATACGGTATGAAGGTCTGTCTGTGCTTCCGACCTCTTCTTTGACTGAGGTCCGAACATTAACCATATTTGAAGTCCCTCTATCTGAGATATTAGCTGGGAAACTTCACGGAATCTTACTACTTCCTTGTTATATAACTTCACCTCATTCAAGTTACATAGGTGGTCTTGCTTGAAAGAAAATGGGCTAATTCGTTAGCCTTCTCGCAATAACCCGTATATCACCCTACTCTTGAAGAGTTTAGAATAGGTGCGTGGTGACGTTGATAATTCGGGAATCCTTAGCTTCGTATAGTTTTTCTCGACTTTCTTTAGAACTTTAACTGTACTATATAGTTATTTTGTGGTTTTCCACTCGTTAACTGGTTCTATGTTGAAGAACTGTGGCATTCAAGTGTGTCGTCAGTTAGCAATTAGTTAATCCTTCTTGTTTTGCTTAAATCCTTGTTAGAATTGCCTTACGTATCTTATAATACTCTGGGTACGTAATCTCATATCGTTTCTCCATTGCTAGTTTAGATTCTTCCATCTTGCGTGATCATACCAGCACTAACACATTCAGTTCCATCAGAATTTCGAAGTTAAGCGTGCTTGGGCGAGAGTAATATTGGGATGGGTGACCTCCCTGGGAAGTCTTCGTGAACCAGTATCGGTGTAGACCTTTAGTTCCGCTATGACCATATCCCTTTTTGTACGCACCCATTCATTAGGGTGGGCTACTGAGTAGCGCCAAAGTTCGTTCATATAATGACCCTTGGAGCCGCTTTGAGTCTTGTCTATTATTAGCTGGCATAGCTTTAAAAGAATTTGATATATACGCTTCCCTATCCTCGATTCACTTTGTGTCCTTTTCATTTTCTACCACAGAAGACTTTTTATTCCTTTGTCCTTGGTTATATATCTATCGCAACATTATTTGTGACCAACTCTATAGCTAACATTTTGGCTTTTGATCTAGCATGTTATCATTATCTTTCGTAGTGTTTCTTAATTCATTCGACATCCTTTCTTGTTTACACCCTTTTGTTTTTATACGCAGTCGCCTTCTAGCGTTATGTTGTTTAGGGTGTCGTCACAACCTTCTCAACGCTGCCCTATGTAGCATTCTGGCTTCCGTTCAATTACTGGTGGCTTCCAGACCTTTTTAACTTGGATCAACAGGATATCTTATTGAAGTTTAGACGTCCATCTCAAATATATTACCATATAGATTGCCTTCACCTTACTTTTGCCATTTTCTCATTAACTTCCCCCCTTTAGAGGGTACTCGTGCTTTCCTCTTTATGTACTTGTAGTCATTCCAATTTCAATTAGGCGGTACTAGTATTCTGGGAATAACTATTCCAGGTTTTCTTAAAGTAGTGGCTTTGTCCCAACCTATATCCTTTGTTTTTTGGGATGAATGGAAGTTGTTCCAATTATTCCTTAAGTTTGCCATCCTCGTCCCTTGAGGGTTCCATTATTTTTGGGGCGACGTGGTGTACCCACGTCATTTTTTGTATCTTAAGCTCCATACTCTTACTGCGTACTTAACGCAGACTTTTAACTTAGTTAGCCGCTACTAATGGCGCCTTATTAGCGGTCTCACTTTATCCTTGCATACTCGTATCACACTATTTAATTCATACTTATATATCCCCCTTTTTGTTCATATTCGTATTCAGTTCCTGACATCCCTTTGAGGTGCTTCTATTCGAAGCTCTTTCCCCAATAAGTCAGTGGAGAACTATAAACTGTTATCGTAACCCCTCTACCAATCATGGTTGGAAGAAACTCAAATCTCTCCATCATCATAGTACTTACATTTTTTTATACTCGACCTACCTGGTCTCCTTCTGAGTTTATCTCGAGTTACGAACAACTTATCTCATTTAAAATTAGGAACTGGAGGTTTGGTATTTTTTTCCAAAAAGAGTAAAACTCATTCGCATGACATCTTATCCTTCATCCTGAGCCTTCTTTTTATATTCCTACAGTACAAATACGGCTGGAGATACCGTAGTCTAAACTTTACTACTTAGATAAGCTTTTGGTCCTTCGAAATAAAATTCTTCAAATAAAAAGGGTACTTGATATCAATCTCCAGGACATCTTAAACATCTATGTTCCATTCCCTGTTCTCGTCTAGAGACAATTTCGGCAGAGTTTCCTCTATATTTCTTACCTATCCCAAAACCTGCATGCAGAAAATACCAACAATGCCTCAAAGGGCCAGCATATATATATATACATATCATATCACAGCCACACAGGGCTTTCAATGTCATTTTTTTTGCAGCCACACAGGGCTTTCAACGTCAACAATAATATAAAAATACTGGACTTACCTCATATGTCCAATTTCAAACTTCATCTGTTGCACTTTCTGTCTGCCTTCCTTTCAGATTTCAACTTTATATTTCAATACCTTACCCGACGGATATCTTCCGTGGCTTTACTTTACTTACCTGTATGCTTCGTAACTTTCCATGTCATCAATTCCTTCCTTCTGTTGGTGTCGTCCTTCTGTTAAGATCCAAGGTTAGTATAAGGAATTTTCCTATAACTCGGATCTATAGCACGATCTCAGATGTAGAAGAAAGATAACATCCTAAATGTCCTATAGCTTCCTGTTTATAGATGTGGCGCGCAACACATCGATAACCAAGACTCTATTAGACACGGTCTAAAGACACTCCGATGATGAACTGCTCTGATATCATTTGTGTCATGACCCAACCCCATGGGCCGTGACTGGGGTCCGACCTGGACCCCCGTATACATATTTGTCAACTATAGTCAAATTGAACTATTAGCAAAGCGATACTACTCACAAAAAAACCCCAATGAGTTAAAACTTTTTCGTGTACGTGTGGCCTCTTTCATTTATATCGTATCATGAAAGATAATGCAAGCCGACAAGACTGTCATAACGTAAAAATATTTACAACATGCCGTATAGGCACAGCCGAAATAAACTAATGAATAACCCACACATACATGTCTATAGACCTCTAAGAATAGGAACGACAACATATGGCGGGACAGGGGCCCCGCAGTACCCCTATGTAACCAAATATATACATCGGTTGTTTGGTACCAAAACTTGGCTCCAAATCAATGGAGCTTCTTCTAAACTTGCTGAGTGGAGTCCTGAGCTGGTGGACTCCCAAAATCTGTATTGTACCTGCGGGCATGAAATGCATCCCCCCCCCCCCGAAGAAAGGGGGGTCAGTACGATATATGTACTGAGTATATAAGCATAACATAACTGAGATAACAACTGAACCAAGGATGCAGCAAACCAAGTATAACATTTAATAGGGTACTGTACCTGCACCTTACAAAATAAAGTCATGTATACCACTATCACATACCATATCCGGCCCGCTCGGGGACTCGGTGTTACAAACACATCATCTATCATGATAAGTGTATATACACCATTAACGCTGTGGGACGTACAGCCCGATCCCTGTATATAGAAAGTACATGCCGAGGAACGACGGCCAGATCTATGTATCGTATAATAATGCCGAGGAACGACGGCCCGATCCTTATATCTTATAACAATGCCGAGGTACGACGACCCGATCCATATAATGCATTATAATACCGAGGTACGATGACCCGATCCTTATAATGCATAATCTGTCGTGGAACGTACGACCCGATCCTTACATAGCAAAATGTGCCGAGGTACGTTCGGCCCGATCCATATATATATATATATTATAATGCATATACGTGCATGCAAAACTCTGTAACATATCAAACATCCCTCAACCATTATCGTAAAGTATGCCCAAGAACCCCCAGGTTTAGGAGCTTACTCATCCAATCACTATTCAGCCTATAAAAGTCTCGAGGGTCGTAGTTTAACTACTTTAAGGCCCTTAGCATGTAGGAGTGAACTCGAATTCTGAATCATGAACCATGTTCAGAGCTCATTAATAGAGTTACCCCAAGCCTCATACACATATCACTTGTCACTTAGATCTGACACAAGCCCAAAAGAAAGAACAGATAGGCTTTACATATTTATACCAAAACATGCCAAAAGAAGGAATAGCTTTACATACTTATGCCAAAAACATGGCAAAAGAAAGCTTCACATACCTTATCTGAATTATTCCTTATCCTGCTTACCTCGCCGTCCTTTGAACCTATTAAACATGAAATTAGTATGAATATCAATGCCTTTTACTTTCTATCACCCTAGGTTACATCTTAGTATTAATGGAATCTATTTCCTTAGTCGTTTCCCCGACTAGTTCTGTTATTCGCTAAGGCGTCGACGAAAATTGGAC
Organism: Solanum dulcamara; assembly: GCF_947179165.1. Lineage (NCBI taxonomy): Eukaryota > Viridiplantae > Streptophyta > Magnoliopsida > Solanales > Solanaceae > Solanum > Solanum dulcamara. The sequence goes on from NC_077244.1 coordinate 29,919,368, forward strand.
AGCACCTCCCCTATAATGTGCCCTATACAAATTTCCAATTAGGTCCCTAATACCTACATCCAACAAAAATTAACAACCTGCATCAATTTACACCAACAATATACAACATAAACTCCGAACGACTTATTCAAAAATACGGTAGCACAATAGGGCGTCTAGCCTTTATTTTATAACGCCTTTCATTATATGCAACAAGGGGTCATGTGGATTCAATTAGAAGCACCCTAACTCACATTAGAACATATTTATGCCCTGCAACAACACATCAAACCCCTGCAGCAGCACCTCACACGAACAACACTATCCTTCGACGACAATTTAACTATAGCCATTCTAATTTAGTTTATTTCGAACGTCGAGCATTTCTATGACATTCTTAAACTTCCAGCAGCCTAAAAGGGGTGTAATACACAATATAACAATACCATAAACTCCAATTTAAAAGTAAAGGCCTTACCTTACGTTAAACTTGTCAAACTCGCCAAACCTATCAAAATGCGAAATCTGGACAGCTTACTGTTTTACCTTGTCGCTTCGTTTCGAAGGGGTAGTGGAGGGAAACAGGATTTACATCCTTCATGAAAGTTATATACATGTGTCTTAGGGTCGCAAATAATTTCGAATCATCCGTACATCAATTTTGTACAAAATGATATGCCCAAAACACCAACAGCAACCCGTGTAGGATTTCCAAAACCAAGATCTGGGAAGTACCTCCTCTACACTTCATCACCCTTCTTCGAGCTGATAAAAGTAAAAACGAATTTTCGAGTCTAAATGAAAGTTATAGAACTACGAAATACCTTTCCAAAACATATTGAATCACCTGACACAAAGCTATACACAAGAAGTTATACCAATATTACTAATCACTGTCCCTTCCAAAAACGGGTTGGTTAATTAGTTCTTAACATTTTCTCCTTGGACTTTCTCTTATTTCTTTCCAAGTGTAAATAGAAAATATGGTTCCATAGGCATTGTAATATACATATATATACCTCCACGTATTTTAGGAACGTCGTATATAATTAATTCACGGAGAGAAAATTAGAAAACTCACCTTTAAGCTTCCAAGCTATGACTGCCTTTCTCTTTCACGTTTTTTCCCTATGTTGCTGCTGTTTTTGGATTGATTTTGGATAAATGAACACATGAGGAGTCATATACCCATATATATATGAGGTGATATGTGTCAGCCCCTAAGGGTGACACGTGTCAGGCCCTTATTGGGCCAGCCACGTGGGTGTGGGTACACCTCCCCCAAGCAGGTGGGTCACCTACTTGACCCCAAGAAGGTGGGTCACCTGCCTGCTTGAGGTGCTGCCACGTGTCAAAAAAAATTTCCTCCCTCGTGGGTTCGTAATCTCATTCGTAATCTCGTCTCACTTTAAGAGCCTATAAAACCCTTGCTACGTAAGTTTGGTATGTAATCAAGTAACTTACGTATGTAAGATTTCTAAATTAGTAGCTTACGTAGATAAGTTGAGTACTACGACTCGTTACTTGGCCTCCTATTCCTTCTAGATTCTTATGATTCCCCTTCCAACCTTCTCTACCACGGGGTATCATATCCTTCCTTCGTTGGAGTCATTTGATAGTATCGTAGCTTATTCGGTTCATATGGTAATGTCCAAGGAACTTATGAGACATTCTGAGTTTAAAAGGGTGAGGTGTAACAATTTGGGTTTATGAATGCATGTAACATCCCTCAAAAATGCTCATAGGTTCCTTAAGAATGCCTTGGAATTAGGCCACTCATGTAATGCATTATCCTTAATCTTGTTAGAAAATATGAGTTTGGAATATCGATCAGGGAGTCAAAACCTATAAGAAAATAGTTTCGGTGGATTTTTAAGACCCGTAGATCGAAAGATAGATTTTTTTAAAAACTGCATAAATTAGAAAGGTCTGCGAAAAGTCCGCGTCGCAGACCTGGCAAGAATTTTCTTGCCAAGTTGGATTTTTAGTAAGGGCATTTTAGACTTTTTCTAAATTATTAGCTATAAATTAACCTAAACCCCTAATTCAATTCATTCTTCTATAATGCACTTACTCAAATATTTATCTCTCTACAAAAGACCCTCAAGGGATCCATTGAAGACTTCAAGTAAATTCACTCTAGCTCTCCATCAATACTCTCAAGTTCTGCAAAATTATTTGGTGTTCTCACTTAAGGTATGTCGGTATTGATTCATGGATTCTTTCATCCATTAAGACAAATCAATTTCTCAAGGTTTTCTATCAAAATAAAGTATGGTATTTTATGGATTTTATGATATCTATTCCTATCGCATGAATTGTGATCCCAAGTATAATCATGTGTCTATTTTGATATAAATTGATAGTTATTGCATTAAATTAAAGTATTTTTCATGAATTCGTCTATTTCGATTTCTAGGATTAATGATGTAAAATATGAGTATTTTCAATTATACTTCCTAATGATATTATCTATATGGATTTATGTATGGGCTGAAAGAAAGTTTATGATCATGTATGTTTTTAAGTCAATTTCATGATTTTCAAGTTAATTGATCATGCATTCATTTCTTATCCTAATTTCAAGTATAAGCTATGATCATGAATTTCAAAGTATAAATTATTTCTATATATGTATGATTTGTAATGTGGAAGAGCAATACTCGCATTACACTTATGTTATGAAAATGAGTTACTCTATGATTTTAAAACCTATGATAATGACTGACATATGAAATTATGATTTCTATGCTATGTATGTATTTTATGGGGTTTGTCTAAGTACCGAATGTGGACTTGAGGTGGGGCCTCGAAGTATAGGGTCCTTTTATAAAGTGTCTTGTCTCATAACTATGCGCCACCGCAGGATTTCCTTCATGACCTAGCTAGTGGATGCACATATAACATATGCATGACCTGCCTAGTGGGGAAGAGTCTCCCTTAGCAAGTAGATTCCCCTTTCCTCCTATGTAGGGGCAACATTGGGATTCCATGTTATAGCTCGTATGGTCTTATCGTCGGATATGGTTCATATCCCACATATGTATGGTTCTTTTATATTTTAAATGACTAATCCTATCTTTTACTTTATATGATACTCTTGTGGTTTATTATGCATTGATCCTTCTTAAAGACTACTTATGATTTTTACTACTTCTCCTATCATGCTATTTAAAATGGTCATTTGTAAAAATATTATTTTTTATGCATTGCATTGCCTCATACTTAGTACATTCCAACGTACTAATGCATATTTTTTGCCTACATTGTCTCATAATGTAGGGGTTGAGGTTCAAGATCATACTTATCTACGTGTCTAGTTAAGCTTTATTATCCAGCAATGTTTGTGGTGAGTCCTCATTTATCAGGGACCAGTCACCGAGTTGGATATTATTTCAAGGACTTTTGTTATATTTTATATTAAGGGTCATCTAGGGACATTTCTTATCCCCCGCCTATACTCATGTGTAGAGGCATCTAATTGGAGAAATGATTTGAGTCTATGTTGTTATGTGACATTCTTTATTTACTATTCATAGTTTAAATTCTCTTATAATGTTTCCACTTTTGCTTTACCTTATGTATGCATATGATATGTACAAGAGGATTGGTTGGAGCCATTCAGAGGTTCTATCGCCGTGTTACGACTAGGCCCTAGGTTGGGTCATGAAAAACTTGGTATTAGATCATAATGTTTTACAAGTGTTCTAGGGTGTCGAACATGCCGCGTCAAGTAGAGTCTTATTCATGGGTGTGAAGCATGATACACTTATGAGTAGGAGGCTATGAGGCATTTTATGAATTCTCACTTCATTTTTGATCTATGTCGTGCGATAAAGTGGTACTCTAAGACCCTCCTTTCTAACGATTCTTCCTTGCCATTTTTCATAACATGCCTCTAGGAAGACAAATCCCTCAAGCAAATGGTCCTCTTCCCGATTAAGTAAATGATGAGGAGTTTTGGACTGCTAACCAAGGAGAAATGGCTCATCCAAATGTGATCACATTGGCATCAAGAGTTAGAGATTTCACAAGGATGAACCTCTCAAGTTCCATGATCGAACGTCGATGAGGATCCCAAGACTTTGTTTATGAGTTATATAAGAATACAGATATTATGGGGATGTCTACTTAAAAGAAGGCGGAGATGGTGGACTACCAACTTAGGGGTGTCACTCGAGTGTGGTTTGACTAATAGAAGGAAAAAAGAGTTGAAAGAGGCCCTATAGGTTAGAAGGATTTCAAAGTTGCATTTCTTGATTATTTTTTTCCCTTAGAGTTGAGGGAGGCGAAGGTGATTGAATTTATCAAATTGAAGCAAGGGAGTATGCCCTCAACTTCATGAAGTTGTCCAAGTATGCTCCAAATTTGGTGAAATGGGACACAAGGTCTCCAAACTCCCTAACAAGAGGAGAGAAGGACGTCCTCAAAGGAAAGTTACTCAAGGTGGACAAGCTCAATGAGGTGGCGGCCCACACCATAATAAGTTCTATACAATTCAAGCTAGGCAAGATGTTGGGGTGTCTCTTGATGTGGTTACGGGTAAGTTGTTGGTGTTTGACTTTGATTTTTATGTATTAATTGATCTGGGTGCCATATTATCTTTTGCTACTCCTTACCTTTCTATAAGATATGATGTATGTCCCAAAATCTTTCTAGAGACCTTTTTGATTAATACCCTTGTGTGACTCAGTATTTAAGGGTAGGTTTGAGTGATGCTAATGAGGGTTGTTTTTTTATTTAAAATAGTTAGGAATTATGATGGGTAGTGCATGAAAAATTGATGGTTGATTAAAAGATAAAGGTTCTCTCACAAGGGGGAGATAGAGTATTTTATTACCAAGGTCGGTTGTGTGTCCCCATGTTGATAGCCTAAGAGAAATGATATTGAGAAAAGTTTATAGCTATCTTTGGATGAGTTATGGATGATTAGGGGAAGAGTGGGTGTTCTGTATTATGACAATTGTGGTATGCTTGGTCCATTTGAGGTTATAGATATGGAGGACAAGGTAGGTGAGACTATATTGTGGGCAATAGATAGGTAAGAGTATGTTGGTGTGACCTTTGGTAGGAATGAATATCAGTGAGTATATAAAGATGCTAGGGTAGACGGCGAAATTATTAAGTAATGTTGACTTTAAGGGAACCATAAAGCGGTTAGAATGGTAGGCTTGAATCTGTGGTTGTAGATATGTGAATGATTGTAGTAGTCTATTTATGACTTCTTTGTTAAGGGTTTCAAGTGAGTGTATTAGAGTTTTTATAGGACTAGGCTTGAATTTAGTGTTGATGGCATATTGGTGAATATATGATGCATTGTTGTTTCTTTATTAGGTTTTGAGGTTTAGTGAATATGGGTAGTAAGAGGTAGTACTCTTGGGATAAATTTTCCTATAGAGGTGTAGGATCCTAAGGTATATTGAAAAAATGGCATATGAGTTAGACTTTCTATTTGAGTTGGCTTTGGTTCATCCAATATTTCATGTGTCAATGTTGAGGAAGTTTGTGGGTGATCTAAATTCTATTGTACCAATTGAGAATTTGACTTATGAGGATGTACCGAATGAGATTTTAGATCGGCAAATGCAGAGATTAAGGAATAAAGATGTTGTATCCGTTAAAGTGTTATGGAGGGATCGACAACTAGAAAGTGCTATGTGGGAAGCAGTATCGAACATGATGAAGCGTCATCCGTATATCTTTCCTTTCACTCAATCCTAAACGTACTAAGTTGTTCATGATCAAATCGATTGAACTCCTATATTCCATCTCCATATGTCATTCATATGCAAGCATGATTCATGAAAATAATTTTTTCTCAAGGACTATGTCTTATGCTAAGTATGAATTTTACATGTTCTATTCATCTTTCAAAGTGTCCTCATATTGATGTGGGGTGGCTAGTCTTTTTTCCACGTCCTTCCTATATTAGTTGAATCTCATTACAGGATGAATGTTCCCTAAAGGGAGATACTATAACATCTCTCAAAAATGCTCACAAGTCCCTTCAGAATGCCCTGGGATTAGGCCGCTCATGTAAGGCATTATCCTTAATCTTGTCGGAAAATCCGAGATTGGAATATCGATCAGGGGTCAAAACCTGTAATAAAATGGTTTCAGTGGATTTTTAGGACTCATAGATTGAAAGATAGATATCTCAAGAAAATGCACAAAATAGAAAGGTCCGCGACAAGTCCGCATCACAGACCTAGCAAGGATTTTCTAGCCGAGTTGGAATTTTAGTAAGGGCATTTTAGACTTTTCTCAAATTGTTAGCTAATGAACCTACACATTTTTAGGAACTAATTCAACTCTATAAATTAACCTAAACCTCTAATTTTATTCATTCTTCTACAATTCGCTTACTCAAATATTTCTCTCTCTACAAAGGACTCTCAAGGGCTCCATTGAAGACTTCAAGTAAATTCACTCAAACTCTCTATCAAAACTGTCAAGTTCTTTCAAATTATTTGGTGTTCTCACTTAAGGTATGAGGGTATTGATTCATTAATTCTTTCATCAATGAAGCCAAATCAATTTCTCAAGATTTTTTGTCAAATTAAAGTATGGTATTTTATATATTTTATGATGTCTATTTCTATTGCATTAATTATGATTCCAGGTATTATCATGAGTCTTCTTTGATATAAATTGATGGTTATTGCATTAAATTAAAGAGTTTTTCCATGAATTCTCCTCTTTTGATTTCTAGGGTTCATCATATAAAATATGAATATTTTCAATTATACTTCCTAATGATATTATCTATATGGATTATGTATGGGTTGAAAGATAGTTTATGATCATGTATGTTTTTAAGTCAATTCCATGATTTTCAAGTTATTTGATCATGCATTCATGTCTTACCCTAATTTCAAGTATACGCTATGATCATGAATTTCAAAGTATGAATTATGTCTATGTATATATGATTTGTAATGTGGAAGAGAAATACCCACATTGCACTTATGTTATGAAAATGAGTTACTCTATGATTTTCAAACCTATGATAATGACTATGACATGAAATTATAATTTTATGCTATATATGTATTTTGTGGGATTTGACTTAGCACCGAATGTGGACTTGGTGGGGGTTTGAAGTAAGGGGTCATTATATAAAGACTCTTGTCTCATAACTATATGCTACCGTAGTATTTCATTCATGGCCTAGCTAGTAGATCCACAAATTGAATATGTAAGACCCACCTAGCGGGGTAGAGTCTACCATGGCAAGTAGATTCCCCTTTCTTCGGATGTAGGGGCAACATTGGGATTCCATGTTATAGCTCGTATGGTCTTATTGTCGGATATGGTTCCTATCCCACATATGTATGGTTCTTTTTATGTTTTAAATAACTAACACTATCTTTTACTTTATATGATACTCTTGTGGTTTATTATGCATTGATCCTTGTTAAAGACTACTTATGATTTTTACTACTTCTCCTATCAGGCTATTTAAAATGGTCATTTGTATAAAATGGTTTTCTATGCATTGCATTGACTCATACTTTGTACATTCCAACATACTAATGCATACTTTTTGCCTACATTGTCTCATAGTGTAGGGGTTGAGATTGAAGATCATACTCATCTATGTGGCTAGTTAAGTGTTACTATCCAGCGGTGTTTGTGGTGTGTGTCCTCATTTGTCGGGGACAAGTCATCTAGTTGGTTATTATTTCAAGGACTTTTGTTATGTTTCATATTGAGGGTCATCTAGGGACACTTCTTATCCCCTGCCCATACTCATGTGTAGAGGCATCTAATTGGAGAAATGTTTCAAGTCTATATTGTCATGTGACATTCTTTATTTACTATTCATAATTTAGACTCTTTTATGATGTTTCCACTTTTGCTTTACCTTATGTATGCATGTTATATGTACTAGAGTCTTGGTTGGATTCCTTTAGGGTCTTAATCGCTGTGTTACGACTACGACTTAGGTTAGGTCGGCAATGCACTAACGATATTCATGGACCTAATGAATAAGGTGTTCAAACCCTACCTTGATCCATTTGTTGTGGTTTCCATTCATAATATCTCAATTTACACTTAGGGTGAGGAAGAACATAAGAACCATGTGAGGGTTGTGCTTCAAACCTTGAAGGATAGGAATTTGTTTGCAAAATTAAGTAAGTGTGAATTTTAGTTGAAGATGGTGGAGTTGCCTTGTGACAAAGTCTTGGGTAATGGGATAAAGGTCGATCCTAAGAAAACAGTGGGGGTCAATAATTGACCTATACCATTGTCTCTTTAGGACATTAGGAGATTTCTGGTTATACTCGGTTACTATAGAAGATTCGTTCAAGGGTTTTCTTCTATCTCATCTCGTATGACAAAGCTGACTAAAACGAAGGCAAATTTCCTATGGATAGATGAGTGTGAAAATCGTTTTCAAACTTTAACACTTCGACTTACCTCTGCTACTATTTTGACTCTATCTGAAATCTTAGAAGGGTTGGCAGTTTAATGTGATGCTTCAAAAATTGGTTTGGGTTGTGTCTTGATGAAAAATGGAAAAGATATAACCTATAATTTTAGGCAATTGGAGGTACACGGACGTAACTAACCTATCCATGATTCTAATTAGCAGACATTGTATTTACCATAATGAATTAGTTCCATTACCCCTATAAGGTATATATGGATGTGTTCACCGATCACAAAAGTCTACAATATTTGTTCACCTAAAAGACCTCAATATAAGGCAAAGGAGGTGGCCTGAACTCCTCAAGGACTATGACATGAGTTTTCATTATCATCCGGGTAAGGCCAATATTGTTGTCGATGCACTTAGTAGGGTATCTATTATAAGTGGGCTCATATGGATGAAGGGAAGAGAGTGTTGGTGAAAGATGTTCATCGATAGGCAAGATTTGGGGTGAAGCTGAGTTGTTCCAATGATGGTGGTGTGGTTGTCCATAATGGGTCCAAATTATATTTGGTGGTGGATGTTAAGTCAAAACAAGACCTTGACCCAACATTAGAGTTAAAGAAGTTGGTGACAGAAAAGAAAGTAGATGTCTTTTCACAAGGAGAAGATGGAGTGCTAAACTACCAAGGTCGGTTATGTATTCTAGATATTGATGGCTTAAGAGGTTTCACCTTGAAGGAGGATCATAATTCTTCATACTCTATTCATCTTGGTTCACTTAAAATGTACCGAGACTTAAATGAGCTATACTAGTGGGGTCATAAAAAAGGCATAGCAAGGTTTGTGGATGAATGTCTGAATTGCCAATAAGTTAAGGCCGAACATCAAAGTCTGGCTGGCTTGACACAAGACTTTGAAATCCCCTCTTAGAAGTGGGAAGATGTTAATATGTATTTTGTAGTGGGTTTGCCTCATACATGGAAATGTCACGATTTCATTTGGTAATTATTGATAGAATGACTAAGTCAGCTCACTTTTTTTCAATGAAGACATGTTATAGTGCTGAGGATTATTCTCAGTTGCATATTCGAGAGTTGATGAGGTTGCATGATTTGATGTTGTCAATTATTTTGGACCACGTTACCTAATTCAATTTTCATTTTTGGAGATTGTTTCAAAGGGGTCTTCGTTCCAAACTAAAGTTAAGCACCAAACTCCATCCTCAAACGGATGGGTAAGCTGAGAAGATGATTCAAAAACTAGAGGATATGCTAAAGGCTTGTGTGTTTGAGTTCAAAGGAGGTTGGGATGACCATCTACCCCTTATTGAGTTCGCCTACAATAATAGCTACCACTCAAGCATTAAAATAGCACTATATGAGACTCTATATGGGAGACAATGTACTCTCCAGATGGTTGGTTTGAAGTAGGTCAGATGAGCTTGTTGTGTCCCAATTTGGTGCTTGGTGCTATAGAGAAGGTAAGAATCATTAGAGAAAGGTTGAATATGGATCAAAGTCATCAAAAGTCCTATTCAAAACTTAAAGAAGGGATCTTGAGTTTAATATGGATGAGTTGGTCTATTTGAAGGTTTCACCCATTAAGGGTGTAATTTTGTTTGGTTAGAGAGGGAAATTAAGCCCTAGCTATCTAGGGCCTCATAGAATCTCGAAATGTATTGGCAAAGTTGCTTATGAGTTGAAGTTTCCTTTAGAAATAACTATGGTTCATCCGATGTTCCATGTGTCAATGTTGAGGAAATATGTTGGTGACCCAAATTCCATTGTGCCTCTAGAAGTAGTGAATGTTAAAGAGAACTTAACCTTTGAAGAGGTCCCAATTGAGATTTTTGATTGGCAAGTTAAGAGATTGAGGAACAAAGAAGTTGCATCTGTCAAAGTTGTTTAGAGGAATCAATGAGTTGAAAGTGCTAAATGGAAAGTGGAAGAGGAAACGTTACCCTCATCTCTTTCATTCTACTCAAGCCTAAGGTATTAAGTTATTCATGTTCAAATGCTAAGACTCCTATTTTCTTGTTTTCCTAAGTCTTCATATGCATGCAAGTTCATGAAGTTGAATTTAAAGTCATGTTTTATGCTAAGTTTAAATATCTCATGTTTTTTGAATTTCAAGTGTCATCGTATTTATGTTTGGTTGCTAGTCCTCTTGCCATGTTCTTTTCTATTCTTATGAATCTCATTCAAGGATGAATATTCCCCAAGGGGAGATATTTTAAGACCCCAAAAATTTTGAATGTCCTAAAATGCAGAAAAAAGAATGAAAGTGCTGAGAGAGAAATGCAAAAAAACTAGCATCAGACCTCTAGGGAGCGGACCATGTTGAGGGACCACAGAACATGAGGAGCACCACGAGCCATGAACTCCTCCATGGTGATCCGTCCCATAAGAACCTAGGAAACTTCCTAAGTCAAGGGCCACGGATGACAACTATGGATCGTAATGCCCTTCACGGATCGTGGTTTATTTCTGTGGTGGTCACTCTATAGGCTACCTGTAGGACCTGACCTACGGTCATGGTTCGCATATCATGATGAACTTCATGGACAATTAAGGTCTTTGAGGAGAAAGTTCAGAGATCTACCCTGCAGACTTCAAAAAATATATCCCTAAGTTATTCATCATGGGACACCACCATAGTCCGTGGTGAGCACCATGGACCATGAATGGTCCCCATGAAGTCAGTCCGGTCAGATTTTAAAAGTATCATTTTGGTCTTTTGTTATTTTTAATATTGAAGTGTGGTCGTTTTGGAGACTGAATTGACCTAACTAAAATCCCTAAACACCATAAGCCCTCATTCCTACAAGGGTTTCAAGAAAAGCTAGTGTTTGCACTCCAAGGTTCTTCTAATCTCCACTCTCAAATATTGCTTTAGGAAATTGTTTCCCCAAGGTATGTGGGTCTCATTCATGGGTTCTTCCACCCATGGAGTGCAAGTGGTTTCTAAACCTAAATATTTTAATTTAAACGATGAAATCTTATGGATTTTTATATGATGATTCCCAATGCATAGATTATTCTTTAATTGAACTTTATTTATCTATATTAATATAGTTGACTCTCAATTTCATAAAAAGGATGATTTAAGGTCCTTATATGAAGGGATCAAAGTAGCTTTAAAAATGTATTGGTGGACTATTTTAATATATTTTAATTGATGCATTTCACTAGCTATTCTCATGCATCCTAGCATCATTTTTAAATCTAGTTGAAGGTTGGATGAAATGTACTCACCTCATTCTGATATGTTGAAATGAAGATGAATTGAAACGTTTGACTCCAAAATCAAAGTTTATGAAAACAATGTTTATGATTAAAGTGAGTCTTCTGAAATGAAAGAACTATTTAATGATGATAAAGAGCTTCTTAGCCAAAGAATGTATTTTATGTCAAAGGAAAATTCTCACATATTTGAATCAAATGAAAGGTTTCAATGCGCGATTCTACAAAAAGATGGTTTGAAGGCCAAAGCTATAAGAATGCTTATGTTATTATGATATATAAATGGTATTCAGTGGGATTTGACCAAGAACCGAATGTAGCATATAGATGAGGACTCTCCCTATGGGGTCTTTAAGTAAAGTCTCTTATTGCATTAACTATGCTCCAACATAGGAGCCGTTATAAATAACTTAGTCTAGTGGATCTACAAATAGCCTTAAAGTTAAAGTTCAAGAAATAATTAAAGTTGACAGAGTTCTACCCATCAAGTAGTCTTCCCTGCCAACATAGGGGGTTATGTTGCATTCCATATAATAGCTCGCATAGACTCAAATGTCCGTTACGGTCAGCTTCCCAAAAAATAATTGTTTAAAGGTTATTTAGATGAATGGTTATGCATATGCATTGCACTATGTTTCATATTACACAAATGTTCTAATGTTTCTCAAATGTTCATGCATGAATATATACTTAGTACATTTAAAGTACTAATGCATGCTCCTTTGCCTACATGATATCACCATTTAGGGAATGACTTTGCTCCACATTTTCCTCCCCATGGCTAGTAGATTACGTTGAAGGCTACTACCTTGGTGAGCTCCTATGTTTCGGGGATAATATCTTTTCTTCTTTCTACCTTATGACATATATAGACTTATGGTCATCTTTTGTTACTTTCGACACTTATTATGAGGGTGATATAGGGACATGTCTTATCCCCCGCCAAGTCTAAAGTAGTAAAGGTATTGTTGGAAAAATTAAGGGTTGTTTAATATTATTCATATTGCTCGTTCCATGTTGTTTCCCTTAGTCCCATTATCCCCTTTATTTCCTCTTATGGTTTTAATATTATTACCTGTGAAAGTTAAATAAAAGGCTTTGGTGAGGTACCTATGGGTGTCTCATTCGCTGTGTCACAGTTAGGCCCTAGGCTCCGGTTTTAACTTTATCAAATGCGTCATCGATCCTTGGAATGGGATACTTATTTTTAATAGCCATCCTTCTTTATTACAAAGAGAATTGGAGCACCCCATGAGGAGATACTTGTTCTAATAAACCCTTATCCAACAAGACTTTCAATTGATCCTTTAAATCCTTAAGTTCCACCCGGGCCATACGATAAGGAGAATTAGAGATAGGCTAGGTATTGGGGAAAAATCGATACCAAAGTCTATTTCCTTTTCGGGAGAGATACCTAAGAGATCATCAAGGAACACTTACTCAAGAGTAGGAGATTTGGAATTCATATCCCTAACTCAGACTAGATGATAGATGCAACCCTTGAAAATCATTTTCCATCTTTATGGCATGAGATAAATTGACATTTAAACATAGAATTACTACTTTTCCATTCTAGGACTAGCTTATTAGGAAATTGAAACTTGACCAGATGGGTTCTCCACCAAAAAGAAGCACAACATGCATAAAGCCAATCCATACCAAAGATAACATCAAAATCAATCATATCAATCTCTACAAGATCAAATGATGTAACTTTATTAAAAATAGAGATAGAACAATCTCATAGAGTCTCTTCGCCATAACTGAAACACAAAATCTCAGGTTCAACAACAAACCTCATAGCAAGATAGGGAGTATAAAAAATAGAGTATCCCCTAAATCTAATAAAACATAATATTAAATTCAAAGACTTTAAACATACCCAGCACCAGATCAGAAGACTCTTATAAATCCTGCCTAGTATGAAGAACATAGAATCAATTTTGGCACTCACCCCCACCGGCATCTGTAATAGCACTCTGTTGAGTTAGAATGCATGTAGCCTGAGTCAGAGCCGAGGATTGACCACTACCTCTACAATCCTTTGCTTGATAACCCAACTTACCACACCTATATCATGTAGTCGAACTTTCCAAGCATTATTAGTTATGATTTCTCCTGCATTTCTTGCATGGAGGAATGTCTTGGTGCAAGATCCTAGAAGTTGGAAAATAAAGTGCAAAATAATTTTCCCAGAAAATCTCATCTTTTTGTCACCGTGGACTTTAGGAAGAACTTAACAGGCTGTGAAGAGGACCATGGGCTGTGGAAAGCCCACGTGGTCTAGCTATAGAAGTGGGGACTTAGGGGAGGAGGACCACAAGAGGTTTCACGAATTATAGGAAGTACCACAATTCGTGGTATGTTAGTGTAGTCCAACTACATAAGGTTCCTGAGTAGTCCCCAATCACGTTGGGTGTTCACGGCCAATAGTGGACACCATAACTCATAGTGGTCTCTCTGGAGAAACCCTCCACTAACCCAACTCACCCAAAGTTAAAGTCCCTCACCACGATGACCACCACGGTCTGTAGGTTTCACAGGTCATTATGGGTCTTCCGTACAGGTGTTGTTTTAATTAAGTTTAGGGGTGTTTTTTTCTTTTTCATATGATATCATTAATAAATGTGGATGGTTTTTAGGGTTTTATCCTATCCTATTAAACAACCTAAGCCCTCATAATCCTCTCATTCTCATCCAAACACTCAAAACTGAAAATCTTCTCTCTAAAGTCTTCTCTCAAGAGCCTTCTTCTTCCTTAAGCTAATTCCAAGAGAAATAAAGTCAAGTCTCTAATATAGAGAAAAATTAGGGCTTATAATATCTAAGTTATGTGGGAATTCATCCATGGGTCCTTTCACCAATGGAGTTTCATGGTTCTTCTCAAATTCACTTATGCATTCTTCTTTCAAAAGCCCTAATTCCATGACTTTTCATTGCTTTGTTCTTAATTAGGATATATTTCATTTATATTAATCTAATTATTCTTAATTTACATTATATTATATGATTTCAAGGTAAATTTTAATGACCCATGCTATATGGCAGTTTCAAGTATGTTTTTAATGAATCAGGATCATGAATTTCAAAAGATTTCAATAAATGTTTTAGGAATGTTTATTAAAGCTTATGAATAACTCATTAAAATATATGAATTATGTTTTAATTAATAATTAATGGTGTGATAAGGTAGATCTCACACAATCATGTTAAAGAGATGAAATGAATTTCTCACCAACTAAAGAATTCTTATGAATCAATCATTTTAATGAGCTACCTAATAATTTTATGATGATGATAATTGATAAGTATTATTGTATTTCATAATGATGTAAATAACTATGTTTTCATGAAGTTTTATTATGATAATGACTAAGCACCTAGAAGATGTTAATCTGGGGTTTGGTCCGGTAGCCGTTGTAGATACCCAAGGAAATCTTAGTAGAAACCTTTAGTCCCTAACTAAGTTGTCCATATAGGTTTAAATTGCCAATATGGTGTAGCTAGTGGATCGACATATAGAACAAAGTTAGAGGAACTACGTTCACAAAGTCTACCTTGGAAAATAGCCTCCCCCTTCTTAATTTGGTAGTACATCAGATTCCATGTTAGAGCTTGCATAGTCTTACAAGTTAGTTAATGGTCCTATGCCACATCAATATGTATGAAAAGGTATAAAGTTCTCGTGATGACTTTATGATGCATTGACCATTATGATTATGATGTTTTAAGGTTTTCATTATTTTACTCATGTTTTAACATATTGGTCATGCATCACATGTTTCATATTGATTATGTCCTATTTTAATTGTTTATGTGTACTTTTCACCTACTTAGTACATTCCATGTACTAATGCATACTTTTGACTACATTGAATCATAATGTAGGGTTGGATGATCATTGTGCACCTCATGTTCATGAGTAGAGTTGAGCTTGGACTTTTACTTGTGGTGAGTGCTCATGCTTCGAGGTCAAGACTTTAATCTTATACCATTCATAAGACTTTTTATGTTGTCATCACTGAGCTAGGAGCTTTTCTTATGACCCTATCTAGTTAGTAGAGGCGTTTTTTATGTCATGGAGTCTATATTGTCTTTTCATTCATATTTGACACATATTATATTTTCTTGAAACTTTATTTCTGCATTTATGTTTTAGTGTATTGCTTTACTTACATTATTTATGCTCATGTACGATATGCTATGAGGATTGGTTCTAGTCTTGGGATTTCGATCATTGTTTCGCACCTAAGGTCTAGCTTGAGTCGTGACAAACTTAGTGTCAGAGGACAAGGTTTAAAGTGTCCTAGGAAGTCCTACATTCCACATTGAGTAGAGTCTTGTTCATCAGTGTAAAGTGCACCACATTAATAAATATGAGGCTCTGAGGCATCTTAGGAAAAACATCACTGCCTTCATGATCTAATCGTGCGATAGAGTTGAATTCTAAGGATTTTTTCTCTAACGCTTTCTCTTTGCGATTTTAGAAATATACCTCCATGAAAGAACCTCGTCCATCCAAATGACCCTTTGATTGAGAAATTCTCTCATGTAGAATTTTAGGCTACTATCCAAGTTCTTGATCAAGCCATAGAGGCTCAAGTTAATCGAGAGGTGGTAGCTCCCGTGACCTAAAATATGGGCACAATAACTAGCCAAGTTTGTGACTTCACCTGTATGAACCCTCGCTAGTTTTATGGTTCTGTAAGACCCCACAAATCAAAAAGTTTGCACCAAGGAAAAAAGTCTCAAAATTTTGAACCCATCCATGTGAACGAGTCCCTCTACGGCTCGTAGGTCTTTCTACAGCTCGTAAAGGAGAGTTGTAGAGTGACCCTTTGATCAAAAGTTGAAGTTTCCCTAAGAAAAAAATGAAGACTTAACAGGATGGCGCATAAAAGCAATGACGGGTCATAAGAACTACCCATCTTAAAACTTCAGAGACTAGTAAATTTGCACTTTTTCAGACCTACAGGACGAGCCTCAAGTACAGACAATTTTTGAGATGATGGGTGATAAACATTGGCCGTTCACAAACTTCAAACACTATGTTCTCAGGCCGTTTTTTCAGACCTATAGGATGGGTCGTTTGGACGGCCCATAGTAATCCATTAGTAGACTTAAAATCCATAATTTAATGAAGGATAATTGTATCTTTTCCAAATTTTGGTTAAATGAACCTATACACTTGTATGCCCAAGTTTAAAATCTATAAATACTCTATTCTTCAAAATTCCCAAGGCCAAAACTCTCAAATTCTGTCAAGATTTCCCTCCAAATCCAAGTTAGAGTTTCTAAATTTCTTCAAGTTTTATTCCCAATTTTAAGTAATTTCAAGCAAGGTATGTGGGGATTGATTCATGGTCCCTTTTCACCAATGAAGTCCCAAAGATTCCTTATGTTTTCATTCAATTTTCAATTTATTATGAACCTTAGTTTTGATGAATTGTATTAGACTGGTTTGATTTTATTTTTAAATATTATCAATGATGTTTATATGCATGTTATAATATGATTTGCATGATTTCAAGTTGAATTATAGATGCCCGTGCATAATGTTATATTTTCAAGCAATGATTATGAAGTAAATATGATTTTTTGAGTCAATAACACTATTCAAATTCCAATATTCGTGGAGAAAGAATAAGTTATAGCTGAGATTATAATTCTATAGTTAAAGATTGAGATGATGATCAGAGTTAAGATCATGAGATATTATAGATTCTTATGAATCACCAAGTCAGATGAGCTATTCCTCAATGTTTTAAAGATAGATTGATAGACAATTACTATCTTTCCCTACTATGTTATGATTATGTTTTATGAGTTTCTATTGTGATATTGACTAAGCACCGAGATGACTTCTAGATGTGGTTCAGTTGGATAACTCAGTTGGTTATCCTAGGAAATCTATCACAACCCAGACTCATAGGCCGTGAAGGGTGCCCAAATTGGGCACTCGCATATATCCCTACTATCTGTAAGTAAATCTATCTCCTGTTTAAGGTATAGAACATCAATATGCAGGATAACATATAAGCCAGCGAGGATTATCATAGGCACCACTATATATACATGCATATACAACCCACATACATGTCCACATACCTCTAAGAGTAAGAATAGTTACATAAGGCGGTACAGGGCCCTCCTGTACCCGTGAACAAATAAATATATACATCGAGGCTTAATACCAAAACTAGGCTCCGACACACTAGAGCGCTTCTGAACTGCTCAGTGGAACTCCTACGCTGACTGATCCCCAAAGTATGTATTTGTAACTACGGGCATGAATGCAGCCCCTCCGATTAAGGAGGGTTAGTATGAGATACATACTGAGTATGTAAAGCATAGACATCATAAGGAAATTATAGTTGGTGTAGGGATCCAGTGGACAAGTATAACATTTAACCATTTACCGTACTCACATTGTATAAAAAGAAAGTCATACATATTACCATCACGTACTATGCCTGACCTATTTTAGGGACTCGGTGTTCCATTTACATTATTCTATCATCATATGCACATATACATTATTAGTGTTGTGGAACATACATCCCGATCAATGAATATAGTAAGTACATGCGGAGGAACATACGGCCCAATCCACATATCGTATAATAATGCTGAGGAATGATGGCCCAATCCATATCATATAGTAATGTCGAGGAATGTTCGGTATAATCCACGTATCATATAGTAATGCAAAGGAATAGTTTGTCTGATCCATATATCATATAGTAATGCCAAAGAACGTTTGGTCTGATCCACATATCAAATAGTAATGCCGAGGAATGTTCGGTCCGATCCACATATTATATAATAATAATTATATTATAGCTTGCCCAGGAATCAGTGAAAGATGTATTACAGTATACACGAATCAAGTAGTGAGTAACCATATATAATCTAAATCATTATCAAAGACTCGACAATGTAAGAAGATTAAGCTATCGTCCGAGGACCAGAATAGTAGTGTATCCATTTCGAGTGCCTTCTAAATTCCATTGATGCCGATATCACTTTGGATCTCGGGGACCCCATGGGTCGCGACTGGGGTCTGACCTGAACCCCCGTGTACCTATCTGTCGACTAAAGTCAAATTGGACTATGTATAACGTGTAACTGCTCACAAAAACCTCAATAGGTTAAAACTTTTTCATTTTCATAAAGCCTCCTAGATATAGGAACCAAACAAATTAACCCAGTGGATGATAAAATATTCATACACATGTAGCCTCTTTCATTTGCATCATGTCATGAAAGGGAAAGCTAGCCGACAAGGCTTCCATAATATAATAGCTTTTACAATATATCGCATAGGCATAACCAAAATAAACTCCTAAACAACCTACCCACATATGTCTACAGACCTTTAAGAATAGGAACGACAACATATGGTGGGATAGGGCCCCCTCCGTACCCTTGCATAAACAAATATATACATCGCAGGACCAGTACCGAAAAGCTAGGCTCCGAAATAGTGGAGCACTCCCAACATAGATGAGCGGAAATCCTAAGCTGGCGGTTCTTTGAAATGAACATTTGTACCTGCGGGCATGAAACGCAGCCCTCCAGAGAAAGGGGGGTCAGTACGATATTTGTACTGAGTATATAAGCATATATAACTGAGATAACAACTGAAACAGGGATGCAGGAAACCAAGTATAGCATTTAATAGGGTACTGTACCTGTATCTCATAAAATAAAGTCATGTATACCCTTATCACGTACCGTATTCGGCCCGCTCGAGGACTCGATGTTACAAACACATCATCTATCATGATAGGCATATGCATATTATTAGCACTGTGGGAAGTACAACCCGTTTGATGCATAAAGCAAGCAGCTGCTGAGGAATGACGGCCTGATCCATATATCACATGATAATGCCGAGGTACAATGGCCGGATCCATATATTACAGGATGATGTTGAGGTACGACGGCCTGATCCGTATAATGCATAATAATGCCGAGGTACGATGGCTCAATCTATATAATGCATAATAATGATGAGGTACGACGACCCGATCCGTATAATGCATAATTTGTCATGGAACGTACAACTCGATCCTTACAGAGCAAAATATGTTGAGGTACGTCCGGCCCGATCCATATATATATCATAATGCATATACCTGCACGCAAAACTCTGTAACATATCAAACATCCCTTAGATATCATCATAAAGCATGTTTAAGAGCCCCTAGGTATAGAAGCTTACACATCCCAACACTATTCAACCTATAGGAGGCTTAAGGTTCGTAGTTCAACTACTTCAAGGCCCTTATCATTCAAAAGTGGGTATAAGTCATCAGTTACATCCAGAATCTATAAATGGGGCTATATCCAAATCCATGTCCTATAGAACCTTTAGTCTAGTCTTTCTAGAAGCAGGAAAAGACAAGCTTTACATGCACTACTTCCTATCAGATGGAAGACTTGAAAAGTAATGACTCAACTTGTAACAGGAGTTCTAATCTCTAGGAAGTGAACAAGTGTCTTAACTAACCCTCATAGTTTTAATAGTGGAATAACTTCAAATTTAATATACACAATACTTACATATAATTCATGCCAAAAGAGAGGAAGAATAACTTTACATACACTACTTCTCAGCATATAAGACTTGAGGAATGGAAGCTTAACTACTTTAAGAGTCTTAACATTCAACAGTGAACACGAATTATGAATAATGAATCATATTCAGAGCAAATGAATAGAGTTACCCCAAGCTTCATACACATATCACTTGTCACTTATATCTAAGACATACCCAAAAGAAAGAACAGATAGGCTTTACATACTTATACCAAAACATGCTAAAAGAAGGAATAGCTTTACATAACTTTTACGGATTAATGTTTACCGCATTCACCTCGTCGTCCTCTGAACCTATTTAACACGAAAGCAATATGAATGTCAACAACCCTAGACTTTTTAGCATCTTAAGTTATACATGAGTATTCGTAGAACTCATTTCCTCGCTCGCTTCCTTCACTAGTTTCTTAGTTAGCTAGAATGTTAACGGAAATCTGGCAACACCTCCCCTATAACATGCCGTATTCGAATTTCCAATTACATCCCTAAGCAATACAGCCAACCAACAAGAACAACCTGCAGCTTATATACAAGAAATTCACTCCAACATTACATAATACAAACTCCAAGCGACTCGCTCAAAGTTAAAATATGAAAATAGGATTTTTAGTTTCTAGTTCGTAAAACCTTTAACCGTACGAAGCGGAGGGTCATGTGGATTCAACCAGAAGCTTCCCTACCTATTTTAGAACACTTTCAGGCCCTGCAAAACATCACCACGCACCTGCATCCATTTATGGAATTTACCTATTTCCATCCTTTTAGACAACGTATAATACACTTCATAACAACACCATAAACTCCAAATTGAAAGGAAAACCCTTACCTTAACCTAAACTCATCAAACTCGCCAAAATTATCAAAACGTGAATTCTGGACAGCCTACTGTCTTGTATTGTCGCTTAGTTTTGAAGCTGTAATTGAGGGAACAAGGATTTGTGTCCTCAATGAAAGTTATATACCTATGTCTTACGGTATCATATAATTTAGAATCACTCCTAAATCAATTTTGTACAAAACGAAAAACCCAAAATACCAACAGCAATCCTTGTAGAATTTCTAAACCAAAATCTGGGCAGCAGCTCCCCCATGCTTCACCATCCTTTTTCGAGAAAATAAATGCAAAACTGGGTTTTAGAGGCTAAATGAAAGTTATATACCTATGAAATAGATTTCCAAAACATCTTGAATCACTTGAAAGGAAGCCTTAAACAATGAGTTATACTTGTTTTACTAAAAGCAGTATCATTCAAAAACGGGTCTGTTAACAAGAACAAAAACCTCCTCTTTTCCCTAACGATAATTTTTATGTTGTTAAACACCATCATATCACAGTAGGATACCTTAAATAATTAATTCATGGAAAGAAATTGGGGAACTTACCTCTTTTTTCCTCTCTTGGATTAGGGTTCTTATTTCATGTTGCTGCTGATTTGTTTTTGGCTAAGGACTGAAGTTAATACTCATCATAAGGCATATATATGTACCTCTTTAGAAGGTGCCACGTGGAATCCCCCTAGGTGTTACACGTGGCAGCCTCCTAGGGTGCCACTTCAACCTATACGGCCAATCACATGCTGCCATATGGAAGTGGGTCCACCCCAAGCTGCTACATCACCTACTTGAGCCTAAGTAGCTGTATAACCTGCTTTTCCAATTAGGTGCATCACCTACTTGCTTCAAGTAGGCGCGTCGTTTCCTTATTTCTGTTTTGTGGATTCGTAATCTTGTCTTACTTCAAGAGTCTATGCATTCCTTGCTAGTTAAGCTCGACGTGTACTCAAGTAGCTTAATATACAAAATGTCCCAAGTAATAGCTTTCACAAGTACGTAGAGTCCTATGACTCACATGACGACTTTTAAGAAACTTAAAAGCCTTCCCATACTTAAAAATATTACAAAGCGTTCCAAGGTACCAAAGTATGGGGTGTAATTTCCTTCCCCCCTTTAGAACATTTTTCCTCGAATGTAAACCAACACCTTCCTCTGTACCTTATACCAATTAAATGGAGAGGTCTTCTATCCCATTGCCATAACATATACTTTCATCGAACAATTAATATCAGAGTTCCAAAGGTTAGGATTTCATATAGATGTAGGAAATAGGTATGGATACTTGTATTTCATTTCCTCTTTCACTTTCCAGGAGGTCACCCATCCTAGCGTTACTCTCACCCAAGTACGCTTAACTTCAGAGTTTTGATGGAATTTGGTGCATTAGTGCAGGTATGATCACGTCATCCCTTATGGGGTCTCGTTTGAAGTTTAAGCGTTTCCATTTATATACGATAGCGTCAATTGATTTTCTCTTACGCTTGTACTTCTCTTGTCCACTTCCCCCCTTTTAGGGTTTACCCATGTCACCCTCCATTTTTATCCATCTATTCACACGTGAATGATTCTAATCCTGCTTATAACTATAATAAGGCTCCCTTCTAATCCTGCTTATAACTATATTAACTTCGTTGTAGTAGGGGCCTTATCTTATTACCTTTTCATCGTACTATACTTTCAATTCGTAACTGTCTATTTCCCTTTTTGTTCGGTACTCGTACATAATTAATCACATCTATATTGAACGCCTATATTAGAACTTATCTATTATTCCTCCAGCTCATATCCATTTTTGGTTGGGCGCAAGGAATTCCGTAGTACTCTTTATTTCCTTGCACTAGCTATCCTTTTCGTAATCACACAACCTTTATTCGAAACTTTCCTTAGAGAACTTGATAAATCTTCCTTATTTGTTTCGTAGCTTGCTTTTCCATTTCATACCTTTCTTTACATTCCATTGGCATGGACCACGTCATACTTTCTAGTTATTTCCTTACTAAGCTTTACATATTCTCATAACGGTTCTTGTTATATTCACCTGGTACCCTGTTCGCATTCAGTCCCATAGTATAACACCGCTTGACTTTCTTCACGATTCTTACTATGGGCTACTTACCCTTCTTAGTTAGTATTATCCTTAATGTTTCACAAGCTGTCTTATTAACACTTCATATTCATCACAATTCTTTATCCCTCGTACTTTTATCTTAATTATACTGTTACTTCCTTTAACTATAACTTGTCATAGTTTATCCCTATGTATCAATTCAGGCGATGCCTTACTATATTGTTTTATCTAGATCTATCAGTCCTCTCTGAGTCATTTTCTTTGGCTTATCGATTATTTCTAACTTTGTTCTACTATACTGGCATCGACCTCTTAGTTTCTATTGCCATTAACTCAACAATTAACTTATTTCTCGAGGTTACACATACTCATTTAGTCAAATCTTATCATTGTTGCGAGCACAACCTTTCAAGACATACTACAACCCTGTATCTCATTCTCTTGTTATTTCTAGGAAAATTTGGGCAGAGTTTCCTCTATATTTCTTATTATCTCAACTTCTGCACGCAGAAAATACCAACAATGCCTCATAGGGCACCCATATATATATTCGTATCATATCATATCACAGCCACCCACACCACACATATATATTCATATCATCTCATATCGCAGCCACATAAGGCGCCCAAAATTAACAGTATGGAAAGGGACTTACCACGTATATCCACTCAAACAGCACCTGTTACACTTTCCTATATACTTTCTGTTTCCTTTTTCAACTTTATATATCAATCGTATTGCAACACCTTACCTAACATAGGTCCTTTGTGCCTTTGCTTACCTGCATGCTTCGTAACATCCAATATTATCAGTTACTTTCTTCTATCAGTGTTGTCCTTCTACTGAAATCACAAGTTAGTATGAGGAATTTATTCCCTATGACAGCTCTATCGCACGAGCATAGATAAGAAAGAAAGGTAACATCCTAAATGTCCTATAGCCTCTTATCTATAGATGTAGTGCACAACACACAGTTAAACAAGACTCTACTAGACACGGTCTGTAGAACCTCCAAGAACGAACTGCTCTGATACCAATTCTGTCATGACTCAACCCCATGGGCCGCGATTGGGGTCCGACCTTGACCCATGTGTTCCTATCTATCGAATATAGTGAAATTGGACTATGTATAATGTAATACTAGTCACAAAAACCTCAATAGGTTAAAAAAAAATCATGTTCATATAGCCTCCTAGATATAGGAACCAAACACATTAACCCAGTGGGTGATAAAATATTCATACACATGTAGCCTCTTTTATTTGCATCATGTCATGAAAAGGAAAGCCAGCCGACAAGATTGCCATAACATAATAGCTTTTACAACATATCACATAGGCATAACCGAAATAAACTCCTAAACAACCCACACAAATGTATCTATAGACCTCTACGAATAGGAACGATAACATATGGTGGGACAGGGCCCCCTCCATACCCTTGCATAAACAAATATATACATCGCAGGACCAGTACCAAAAAGCTAGGATCTGAAATAGTGGAGCACTCCCAACATAGATGAGCGGAAATCCTAAGCTGGCGGTTCTTTGAAATGAACATCTGTACCTACGGGCATGAAACGCAGCCCTCCAGAGAAAGGGGGGTCAGTACGATATTTGTACTGAGTATATAAGCATATATAACTGAGATAACAACTGAAACAGGGATGCAGGAAACCAAGTATAGCATTTAATAGGGTACTGTACCTATATCTCATAAAATAAAGTCATGTATACCCTTATCACGTACCGTATTCGGCCCGCTCGAGGACTCGATGTTACAAACACATCATCTATCATGATAGGCATATGCATATTATTAGCACTATGGGACGTATAACCTATTTGATATATACAGCAAGCATCGGCCTAGGATTGACGGCCCGATTCATATGTCACATGATAATGCCGAGGTACGATGGCCGGATCCATATATTACAGGATAATGCCGAGGTACGACGACCTTATCCATAAAATGCATAATAATGCTGAGGTATGATGGCCCGATCTGTATAATGCATAATAATGATGAGGTACGATGGCCCAATCCGTATAATGTATAATTTGTCGTGGAACGTATGACTCGGTCCTTACAGAGCAAAATGTGCTGAGGTACATTCGGCCCGATCCATATATATATCATAATGCATATACGTGCACGCAAAACTCTGTAACATATCAAACATCCCTTAGATATCATCATATAGCATGTTTAAGAACCCCTAGGTATAGGATCTTAAACATCCCAACACTATTCAACCTATAGGAGGCTTAAAGTTCGTAGTTCAACTACTTCAAGGCCCTTATCATTCAAAAGTGGGTACAAGTAATGACTTACATCCAGAATCTCTAAATGGGGCTATATCGAAAACTATGTCCTATAGAACCTTTAGTCTAGTCTTTCTAGAAGCCGGAAAAGATAACCTTTACATGCATCACTTCCTATCACATAGAAGACTTGAAAAGTAATGACTCAACTTGTTACAGGAGTTCTAATCAGTAGGAAGTGAATAAGAGTCTTAACTAACCCTCAGAGTTTTAAGAGTGGAATAACTTCAAACTTCATATACACAATACTTACATCTAAGTCATGCCAAAAGACAGGAAGAATAACTTTACATACACTACTTCTCAGCACATAGAAGACTTGAGGAATGAAAGCTTAACTACTTTAAGAGTCTTAACATTCAACAGTGAACACGAATTATTAATCATGAATCATATTCAGAGCTCATGAATAGAGTTACCCAAGCTTCATACACATATCACTTGTCACTTATATCTAAGACATGCCCAAAAGAAAGAACAGATAGGCTTTACATACTTATACCAAAACATGCTAAAAGAAGGAATAACTTTACATACCTTTTACGGATTAATGTTTACCGCATTCGCCTCATCATCCTCTAAACCTATTTAACACGAAATCAATAGGAATGTCAACAACCCTATACTTTTCAGCGTCTTAAGATATACATGAGTATTCATAGAACTCCTTTCCTCGCCTGCTTCCTGGACTAGTTCCTTAGTTATCTAGAAATTTAACGGAAATCGGGAAGCACCTCCCCTATAACATGCCCTATTCGAATTTCCAATTACATCCCTAAGAAATATAGCCAACCAAGAACAACAACCTACAGCATATATACAAGAAATTCACTTCAACATTATATAATACAAACTCCAAGTGACTCGGTCAAAGCTATGATATCAAAATTGGATTTTTAGTTTCTAGTTCGTAAAACCTTTAACCGTACAAAGTAGAGGGTCGTGTGGCTTCAACCACAAGCTTCCCCACCTATTTTAGAACACTTTAAGGCCCTACAACACATTACCATGAACGTGCATCCACACAGCACAAGCACAACACCTTGCTTCTACTACAATTTAATTATAGCAACTCCAATTTGGTTGGTTTTGAACGTGAAGCATATTTATGGAATTTACCTATTTCCATCCATTTACACAATGTATAATACACTTCATAACCACAACATAAACTCCAAATTGAAATGAAAACCCTTACCTTATCCTAAACTCGTCAAACTCGCCAAAATTATCAAAACATGAATTCTGGACAGCCCACTGTCTTTTATTGTCGCTTAGTTTCGAAGGGGTAATTGAGGGAACCAGGATTTGTGTCCTTAATGAAAGTTATAGATCTATGTATTACGGTTTCATATAATTTTGAATCACTCCGATATAAATATTTTACAAAACGATATGCCCAAAATACCAACAGCAGTCCCTGTAGAATTTCTAAACCAAAATCTGGGCAGCAGCTTCCCCAAGCTTCACCACCCTTTGTTGAGAAGAGAAATGCAAAACTGGGTTTTAGAGGCTAAATTAAAGTTATATCCCTATGAAATCTCTCTCCAAAACATCTTGAATCACTTGAAATGAAGCCTTACATAAGGAGATATACTCATTTTACTAACAGCAGTATCATTCAAAAATAGATTTGTTAACAAGAACAAAAACCTCCTCTTTTCCCTAACGATAATTTTTATGTTGTTAAACACCGTCATATCACCATAGGATAAATTAAATAATTAATTCACAGAAAGAAATTGAAGAACTTACCTCTTTTTTCCTCCTAAGCTGTCACACTTTCCTCTCTTGGATTTGGGTTCTTATTTCATGTTGCTGCTGATTTGTTTTTAGCTAAGGACTGAAGTTAATACTCATCATAAGGCATATATATGTACCTCTTTAGAAGGTTCCACATGGAATCCCCCTAGGTATGACACGTGGCAGCCTCCTAGGGTGCCACCTCAACCCATACGGCCAATCACATGCTGCCATATGGCAGTAGGGTCCACCCCAAGCTGCTCCATCACTTACTTGAGCCTAAGTAGGTGCATCACCTGCATTTCCAAGTAGGTTCATCACCTACTTTCTTCGAGTAGGCGCGTTGTTTTCTTATTTCTCTTTCGTGGGTTCGTAATCTCGTCTTACTTTAAGAGCCTATGCATTCCTTGCTAGTTAAGCTCGACGTGTACTCAAGTAGCTTAATATGCAAAATGTCCCAAGTAATATCTTTCACAAGTACGTAGAGTCGTACGACTCACATGACGACTTCTATGAAACTTAAAAGCCTTCCAAGACTTAAAAATTTAGGAAGGCAGATTTGTTTTTGGCTAAGGACTAAATTTGATACTCATCATAAGGAATATATATGTACCTCTTTAGAAGGTGCCACGTGGAAGCCCCCTAGGTATGACACGTGGCAGCCTCCTAGGGTGCCACCTCAACCCATACGGCCAATCACATGCTGCCATGTGGCAGTTGGGTACACCCCAAGTTGCTCCATCACCTACTTGAGCCTAAGTAGGTGCATCACTTGCTTTTCCAAGTAGGTGCATCACCTACTTTTATCGAGTAGGCGTGTTGTTTTCTTATTTCTCTTTCGTGGGTTCGTAATCTCATCTTATTTCAAGAGCCTATGCATTCCTTGCTAGTTATGCTCGACGTATACTCAAGTAGCTTAATATACAAAATGTCCCAAGTAATAGCTTTCACAAGTACGTAGAGTCGTACGACTCACATGACGACTTCTATGAAACTTAAAAGCCTTCCCAGACTTAAAAATCTTACGAAGCATTCCAAGGTACCAATGTTCGGGGTGTAACATCCTTCCCCATTAGAACATTCATCCTCGAATGTGAACCAAAACCTTCCTCCATACCTTATACCGATTATATGGAGAGGTCCTCTATCCCGTTTCCATAACATATACTTTCATCGAGCAATCAATATCAGAGTTCCGAAGGTTAGGATTACATGTAGATGTAGGAAATAGGTACGGATACTTGTGTTTCATTTCCTCTTTCACTTTCCAGAGGGTCACCCATCGCAGCGCTACTCTCACCCAAACACGCTTAACTTCAGAGGTTTGATGGAATTCGGTGCATTAGTGCGGGTATGATCGCGTCCATCCCTTATGGGGTCTTGTTTGAAGTTTAAGCGTTTCCATTTATATACGATAGCATCAGTTGATTTTCTCTTACGCTTGTACTTCTCTTGTCCACTTCCCCCCTTTTAGGGTGTACCCATGTCACCCTCCATTTTTATCCATCTATTCACACGTGAATGATTCTATTTCAAAATGTTTAACGTGCTGCACTATATCTACATTTTCTGCTAAATCATACCCACGTTAGGTGGCCTTTATAGAAAACCCTAGCACAACCATAGGGTGCTTTAATATTTGCAATGTATCGTATAAAATCTCATCCAATGGTTGATACTCGAGCAATATCCGTAATGTGGCAGTTGTCCTACAAATCAACATTTCCTCTCCTTGCAGGATCTCACTAATCATCAAGGTGGAGTCACGTATACACAATAATTCTTTATGCCTCCTGAACTTTCAACTTTTTCAGGTACTTAAGGCTCACTTCTAATCCTACTTATAATCATATTAACTTCATTGTAGTAGGGGCCTTATCTTATTACCTTTTCATCATACTAAACTTTCAATTCGTAACTATCTATTTCCCCTTTTGTTCGGTATTCATACTTAATTAATCACATCTATATTGAATGCCTATATTAGAACTTATCTATTATTCCTCCAGCTCATATCCATTTTTGGTTGGGCGCAAGGAATTCCAAAGTACTCTTTATTTCCTTGCACTAGCTATCCTTTTCGTCATCACACAACCTTTATTCGAAACTTTCCATACAGAACTTGATAAATATTCCTTATTTGTTCCGTAGCTTGCTTTTCCATTTCATACCTATCTTTACATTCCATTCGCATGGACCACTTCATACCTTCTAGTTATTTCCTTACTAAGCTTTACTTATTCTCATAACGGTTCTTGTTATATTCACCTGGTACCCTGTTCACATTCAGTCCCATAGTATAACACCACTTGAATTCTTTCACGATTCTTACTATGGGCTACTTACCCTTCTTAGTTACTATTATCCTTAATGTTTCACAAGCTGTCTTATTAACACTTCATATTCATCACAATTCTTTATCCCTCGTACTTTTGTCTTAATCAT
This sequence comes from Solanum dulcamara, assembly GCF_947179165.1. Taxonomy (NCBI): domain Eukaryota; kingdom Viridiplantae; phylum Streptophyta; class Magnoliopsida; order Solanales; family Solanaceae; genus Solanum; species Solanum dulcamara. Next base: position 29,948,993 of record NC_077244.1, read on the forward strand.
ACATTTACTTCCTTTAACTATAACTTGTCATAGTTTATCCCCATGTATCCCGATCTATCAGTCCTCTCTGAGTCATCTTCTTTGGCTTATCGGTCATTTCTAACTTTGTTCTACTGTACTGGCATCGACCTAGTAGTTTCTATTGACATTAACTCAGCAATTAACATATTTCTTGAGGTAAGCCATACTCATTTAGTCAAATCTTATCATTGTTGTGAGCAAAACCTTTCATGACTAACTACAGCCCTGTATCCCATTCTCTTCTTATTTCTAGGAAAATTTGGGCAGAGTTTCCTCTATATTTCTTATTATCTTAACATCTGTACGCAGAAAATACCAACAATGCCTCATAAGGTACCCATTTATATATTTGTATCATATCATATCGCAGCAACCCAGGCCACACATATATATTCATATCATCTCATATCAAAGCCACACAAGGTGCCTACAGTTAAAAGTATGGAAAGGGACTTACCTCATATGTCCACTCGAACTGCACCTGTTACACTTTCCTGTATACTTTCCCTTTCCTTTTTCAACTTTATATATGAATCGTAATGCAACACCTTACCTGACATAGGTCCTTCGTGCCTTTGCTTACCTACATGCTTCGTAACATCCAATATTATCAGTTACTTTCTTCTATCGGTGTTTTCCTTCTACTGAAATCAAAAGTTAGCATGAGGAATTTATTCCCTATGACTCGTCTATATCGCACGATCGTAGATATAAAAGAAAGGTAACATCCTAAATGTCCTATAACCTCTTGTCTATAGATGTGGTGCACAACACACCGATAAACAAGACTCTACTAGACACGGTCTGTAGACACTCCAAGAACGAACTGCTCTGATACCAATTCTGTCATGACCCAACCCTATGGGCGCGATTGGGGTCCGACCTAGACCCCTGCGTACCTATCTGTCGACTATTGTCAAATTGGACTATGTATTGCATGATACTGCTCACAAAAACCTCAATAGGTTAAAACTTTTTCATGTTCATATAGCCTCCTAGATATAGGAACCAAACACATGAACCTAGTGGGTGATAAAATATTCATACACATGTAGCCTCTTTTATTTGCATCATCTCATAAAAGGGAAAGCCAGCCGACAAGACTGCCACAACATAATAGCTTTTACAACATATCGCATAGGGATAACCGAAATAAATTCCTAAACAACCCATACAAATATATCTACAGACCTCTACGAATAGAAATGATAACATATGGTGGGATAGGGCCCCCTCCATACCCCTACATAAACAAATATATACATTGTAGGACCAGTACCGAAAAGCTAGGCTCTGAAATAGTGGAGCACTCCCAACATAGCTGAGTAGAAATCCTAAGCTGGCGGATCTTCGAAATTAACATCTGTACATGCGGGCATGAAATGTAGCCCCTAGAGAAAGGGGGGTAAGTATGATATATGTACTAAGTATATAAGCATACATAACTGAGATAATGACTGAAATAGGGATACAGGAAACCAAGTATAGCATTTAATAGGGTATTGTACTTGTATCTCATAAAATAAATTCATGTATACCCTTATCACGTATCGTATTCGGCCTACTTGGGGACTCGGTGTTACAAACACATCATCTATCATGATAGGCATATGCATATTATTAGCACTGTGGGACGTACAACCCATTTGATGTATACAACAAGCACCTACTGAAGAACAACGGCCCGATCTATATGTCACATGATAATGCCGAGGTACGACGGCCGGATCCATATATTACATGATGATGTCGATGTATGACAACCCAATCCGTATAATGCATAATAATGCAGAGGTACAATGGCTCGATCTGTATAATGCATAATAATTCCGAGGTACGATGGCCCGATCCGTATAATGCATAATCTGTCATGCAACGTACAACCCAATCCTTACAGAGCAAAATATGCTGAGGTATGTTCGGCCCGATCCATATATATATCATAATGCATATACATGCACGTAAAACTCTGTAACGTATAAAACATCCCTTAGATATCATGATAAAGCATGTTTAAGAGCCCCTAGGTATAGGAGCTTACACATCCCAACACTATTCAACCTATAGGAGGCTTAAGGTTCGTAGTTCAACTACTTCAAGGCCCTTATCATTCAAAAGTGGGTACAAGTCATGAGTTACATCCAGAATCTATAAATGGGGCTATATCCAAATCCATGTCGTATAGAACCTTTAGTCTAGTCTTTGTAAAAGCAGGAAAAGACAAGCTTTAAATGCACTACTTCCTATCACATAGAAGAGTTGAAAAGTAATGACTCAACATGTTACAGGAGTTCTAATCAGTAGGAAGTGAACAAGAGTCTTAACTAACCCTCAGAGTTTTAAGAGTGGAATAAATTCAAACTTCATATACACAATACTTACATCTAAGTCATGCCAAAAGAGAGGAAGAATAACTGTACATACACTACTTCTCAGCATATACAAGACTTGAGAAATGGAAGTTTAACTACTTTAAGAGTCTTAACATTCAACAGTGAACACGAATTAAGAATCATGAATCATATTAAGAGCTCATGAAAAGAGTTACCCCAAGCTTCATACACATATCACTTGTCACTTAGATCTAAGACAGGCCCAAAATAAAGAATAGATAGGCTTTACATACTTATACCAAAACATGCTAAAAGAAGGAATAACTTTACATACTTTTTATGGATTAATGTTTACCGCGTTCGCCTCATCGTCCTCTGAACCTATTTAACACGAAAGCAATATGAATGTCAACAACCCTAGACTTTTCAGCGTCTTAAGTTATACATTAGTATTCATAGAAATCCTTTCCTTGCTTGCTTCCTCGACTAGTTCCTTAGTTAGCTAGAAAGTTAACGAAAATCGGGCAGCACCTCCCCTATAACATGCCCTATTCGAATTTCCAATTACATACCTAAGCAATACAGACAACCAACAACAACAACCTGCAGTATATATACAATAAATTCACTTTAACATTACATAATACAAACTCCAAGCGACTCGGTCAAAGCTATGATATCAAAATTGGATTTTTAGTTTCTAGTTCGTAAAACCTTTAACCGTACAAAGTAGAGGGTCGTGTGGCTTCAACCACAAGCTTCCCCACCTATTTTAGAACACTTTAAGGCCCTACAACACATTACCATGAACGTGCATCCACACAGCACAAGCACAACACCTTGCTTCTACTACAATTTAATTATAGCAACTCCAATTTGGTTGGTTTTGAACGTGAAGCATATTTATGGAATTTACCTATTTCCATCCATTTACACAATGTATAATACACTTCATAACCACAACATAAACTCCAAATTGAAATAAAAACCCTTACCTTATCCTAAACTCGTCAAACTCGCCAAAATTATCAAAATGTGAATTCTGGATAGCCTACTGTCTTGTATTGTTGCTTAGTTTTGAAGCTGTAATTGAGGGAACAAGGATTTGTGTCCTCAATGAAAGTTATATACCTATGTCTTACGGTATAATATAATTTAGAATCACTCCTAAATAAATTTTGTACAAAACGATATGCCCAAAATACCAACAGTAGTCCTTGTAGAATTTCTAAACCAAAATCTGGGCAGCAGCTCCCCCATGTTTCACCGTCCTTTTTCGACAAAATAAATGCAAAACTGGGTTTTAGAGGCTAAATGAAAGTTATAGACCTATGAAATATCTTTCCAAAACATCTTGAATCACTTGAAAGAAAGTCTTAAACAAGGAGTTATATGCGTTTTACTAACAGCAGTATCATTCAAAAACGGGTCTGTTAACAAGAACAAAAACCTCCTCTTTTCCCTAACGATAATTTTTATGTTGTTAAACACCGTCATATCACCGTAGGATACCTTAAATAATTGATTCATGGAAATAAATTAGGGAACTTACCTCTTTTTTCCTCCTAAGCCATCACCCTTTCCTCTCTTGGATTAGGGTTCTTACTTCATGTTGCTGCTTATTTGTTTTTGGCTAAGGACTGAAGTTAATAGTCATCATAAGGCAGATATATGTACCTCTTTAGAAGGTGCCACATGGCAGCTCCTTAGGTGTGATACGTGGCAGCCTCCTAGGGCGCCAACTCAACCCATACAGCCAATCTCATGCTGCCATATGGCAGTGGGGTCCACCCCAAGCTGCTCCATCACCTACTTGAGCCTAAGTAGGTGCATCACCTGCTTTTCCAAGTAGGTGCATCACCTACTTTTATCGAGTAGGCGTGTCGTTTTCTTATTTCTCTTTCGTGGGTTTGTAATCTCATCTTATTTCAAGAGCATATGCATTCCTTGCTAGTTATGCTCGACGTGTACTCAAGTAGCTTAATATGCAAAATGTCCCAAGTAATAGCTTTCACAAGTAATTTCCTATGACTCACATGATAACTTCTAAGAAACATAAAATCTTTCCCAGACTTAAAAATCTTACGAAGCATTCTAAGGTACAAAAGTACGGGGTGTAACATCCTTCCCCCCTTTAGAACATTCGTCCTCGAATGTAAACCAAAACCTTCCTCCGTACCTTATACCGATTATATGGAGAGGTCCTCTATTCCGTTGCCATAACATATACTTTCATCGAGCAATCAATATCAGAGTTCCAAAGGTTAGGATTACCTTTATATGTAGGAAATATGTACGAATACTTGTGTTTAATTTCCTCTTTCACTTTCCAAGAGGTCACCCATCCTAGCGCTACTCTCACCCAAGTACGCTTAACTTCAGAGTTTTGACGGAATTCAGTGCAATAGTGCGGGTATGATCGCGTCCATCCTTTATGGTGTCTCGTTTAAAGTTTAAGCGTTTCCATTTATATATGATAGCGTCAATTGATTTTCTCTTACGCTTGTACTTCTCTTGTCCACTTCCCCCCTTTTAGGGTTTACCCATGTCACCCTCCATTTTTATCTATCTATTCACACGTGAATGATTCTACTTCAACATATTTAACGTGCTGCACTATATCTACATTTTCTGTTAAAGCATCCCCACGTTAGGTGTCCTTTATAGAAAACCCTAGCACAAGCATAGGGTGCTTTAATATTCGCAATGTATTGTATAACATCTCATCTAATGGTTGATACTCGAGCAATATCCGTAATGTAGCAGTTGTCCTGCAAATCGACATTCCCTCTCCATGCAGGATCTCACTAATCATCAAGGTGGAGTCATGTATACACAATAATTCTTTATGCCTCCTGAACTTTTAATCTTGTCAGGTGTTTAAGGCTCCCTTCTAATCCTGCTTATAACTATATTAACTTCGTTGTAGTAGGGGCCTTATCTTATTACCTTTTCATCGTACTATACTTTCAATTCGTAACTGTCGATTTCCCTTTTTGTTCGGTACTCATACATAATTAATCACATCTATATTGAACGCCTATATTAGAACTTATCTATTATTCCTCCAGCTCATATCCATTTTTGGTTGGGCGCAAGGAATTTCGTAGTACTCTTTATTTCCTTGCACTAGCTATCCTTTTCGTAATCACACAACCTTTATTCGAAACTTTCCTTAGAGAACTTGATAAATCTTCCTTATTTGTTTCGTAGCTTGCTTTTCCATTTCATACCTTTCTTTACATTCCATTGGCATGGACCATGTCATACCTTCTAGTTATTTCCTTACTAAGCTTTACATATTCTCATAACGGTTCTTGTTATATTCACCTGGTACCCTGTTCGCATTCAGTCCCATAGTTTAACACCGCTTGACTTTCTTCACGATTCTTACTATGGGCTACTTACCCTTCTTAGTTAGTATTATCCTTAATGTTTCACAAGCTGTCTTATTAACACTTCATATTCATCACAATTCTTTATCCCTCGTACTTTTATCTTAATTATACTGTTACTTCCTTTAACTATAACTTGTCATAGTTTATCCCTATGTATCAATTCAGGCGATGCCTTACTATATTGTTTTATCTAGATCTATCAGTCCTCTCTGAGTCATTTTCTTTGGCTTATCGATTATTTCTAACTTTGTTCTACTATATTGGCATCGACCTCTTAGTTTCTATTGCCATTAACTCAACAATTAACTTATTTCTCGAGGTTACACATACTCATTTAGTCAAATCTTATCATTGTTGTGAGCACAACCTTTCAAGACATACTACAGCCCAGTATCTCATTCTCTTTTTATTTCTAGGAAAATTTGGGCAGAGTTTCCTCTGTATTTCTTATTATCTCAACAACTGCACGCAGAAAATACCAACAATGCTTCACAGGGCACCCATATATATATATTCGTATCATATCTTATCGCAACCCCCAGGACACATATATATATTCATATCATCTGATATCACAGCCACACAAGGCGCCCACAATTAAAAGTATGGAAAAGGACTTACCTCGTATGTCCACACGAACTGCACCTGTTACACTTTCCTGTATACTTTCCCTTTCCTTTTTCAAGTTTATATATCATTCGTATTGCAACACCTTACCTGAACTAGGTATTTCGTGCCTTTGCTTACCTGCGTGCTTCGTAACATCCAATATTATTAGTTACTTTCTTATATCGGCGTTGTCCTTCTACTGAAATCACAAGTTAGTATGAGGAATTTATTCCCTATGACTCGGCGCTATCGCACGATCGTAGATATGAAAGAAAGGTAACATCCTAAATATCTTGTAGCCTTTTGTCTATAGATGTGGTGCACAACACACTGATAAACAAGACTCTACTAGACACGGTATGTAGACACTCCAAAAACGAACTGCTCTGATACTATTTCTGTCACGACCCAACCCCATGGGCCGCGATTGGGGTCCGACCTGGACCCTTGTGTACCTATCAGTCAACTATAGTCAAATTGGACTATGTATAACGTGATACTTCTCACAAAAACATCAATAGGTTAAAACATTTTCATGTTCATATAGCCTCCTAGATATAAGAACCAAAACATGAACCTAGTAGGTGATAAAATACTCATACATGTGTAGCCTATTTCATTTGCATCATGTCATAAAAGGGAAAGCCAGCCAACAAGGCTACCATAACATAATAGCTTTTACAATATATCGCATAGGAATAACCAAAATAAACTCCTAAACAAGCCACACAAATGTATCTACAGACCTCTACGAATAGGAGTGACAACATATGGTGGGACAGGGCCCCCTCCGTACCCCTGCATAAACAAATATATACATCGCATGACCAGTACCCAAAATCTAGGCTCCAAAACAGTGCAGCACTACCAACATAGCTAAGTGAAAATACTAAGATGGCGAATCTCCAAAATGAATATTTATACCTGCGGGCATGAAACGCAGCCCCCCAGAGAAAGAGGGGTCAGTATGATATATGTACTAAGTATATAAGCATACATACCTGAGATAACAACTGAAACAGGGATGCAGGAAACCAAGTATAGCATTTAATAGGGTACTGTACCTGTATCTCATAAAATAAAGTCATGTATACCCTTATCACGTACCGTATTCGGCCTACTTGGGGACTCGGTGTTACAAACACATTATCTATCATGTTAGGCATATGGATATTATTAGCACTATAGGACGTACAACCCGTTTGATATATACAACAAGCACTTGCCGAGGAACAACGGCCCGATCTATATGTCACATTATAATGCCGAGGTACGATGGCCAAATCCATATATTACATGATGATACCGAGGTACGACGGCCCGATCCATATAAATCATAATAATGCTGAGGTACGACGGACCGATCTGTATAATGCAAAATAATGCTGAGGTATGATGGCCGGATCCGTATAATGCATAATCTATCGTGGAACGTACGACCCGATCCTTACAAAGCAAAATATACTGAGGTACGTCCGGCCCGATCCATATATATATCATAATGCATATACGTGCACGCAAAACTCTGTAACATATCAAACATCCTTTAGATATCATTATAAAGCATGTTCAAGATCCCCTAGGTATACGAGCTTACACATCCCAACACTATTCAACCTATAGGAGGCTCAAAGGTCGTAGTTCAACTACTTCAAGGCCCTTATCATTCAAAAGTGGGTACAAGTCATGAGTTACATCTTGAATCTATAAATGGGGCTATATCCAAATCCATGTCCTATAGAACCTTTAGTCTAGTTTTTCTAGAAGCATGAAAAGACAAGGTTTACATGCACCACTTCCTATCACATGGAAGAGTTGAAAAGTAATGACTCAACTTGTTACAGGAGTTTTAATCAGTAGGAAGTGAACAAGAGTCTTAACTCACCCTCAGAGTTTTAAGAGTGGAATAACTTAAATTTTCATATACACAATACTTATATCTAAGTCATGCCAAAAGAGAGGAAGAATAACTTTACATACACTACTTCTCAGCATATAGAAGACTTCAGGAATGGAAGCTTAACTACTTTAAGAGTCTTAACATTCAACAGTGACCATGAATTATGAATCATGAATCATGTTCAGAGCTCATTAATAGAGTTACCCCAAGATTCATAAACATATCACTTGTCACTTAGACCTAAGACATGCCCAAAACAAAGAACAGATAGGCTTTACATACTTATACCAAAACATGCTAAAAGAAAGAATAACTTTACATACCTTTTATGGATTAATATTTAACACGAAAGCAATATGAATATTAACAACCCTAGACTTTTCAACGTCTTAAGTTATACATGAGTATTCATAGAACTCCTATCATCGCTCGCTTCCTCGACTAGTTCCTTAGTTAGCTAGAAAGTTAACGGAAATCGGGCAGCACCTCCCCTATAACATGCCCTCTCCGAATTTCCAATTACATACCTAAGCAATACAGCCAACCAACAACAACACCCTGCAGCATATATATAATAAATTCACTTCAACATTACATAATACAAACTCCAAGCGACTCGCTCAAAGCTACGATATCAAAATAGGGTTTTTAGTTTCTAGTTCGTAAAACCTTTAGCCGTACGAAGCGGAGGGTCGGGTGGCTTCAACCAGCAGCTTCCCCAACTATTTTAGAACACTTTTAGGCCCTGTAAAACAACACCATGCACCTTCATCCACACACCACAAGCACAATACCTTACTTCGACTACAATTTAACTATAGCAACTAAAGTTTGGTTGGTTTTGAACGTCAAGCATATTTATGGAATTTGTTTATTTCCAGCCACTTACACAACGTATAATACACTTCATAACCACACCATAAACTACAAATTGAAAGGAAAACCCTTACCTAAACTCATCAAACTCGCCAAAATTATCAAAACGTGAATTTTGGACAGCCTACTGTCTTGTATTGTCGCTTAGTTTCGAAGGGGTAATTGAGGGAAAAAGGATTTTTATCCTCAATGAAAGTTATAGAACTATGTCTTATGGTCGCATATAATTTTGAATTACCCCTACAGCAATTATTTACATAACGATATGTCCAAAATACCAACAGCAGTCCTTGTAGAATTTTTAAACCAAAATCTGGGCAGCAGCTCCCCCATTCTTCACCACCCTTTTTCGAGAAGAGAAAAGAAAAACTGGGTTTTAGAGGCTAAATTAAAGTTATATCCCTATGACATATCTTCCCAAAACATCTTGAATCACTTGAAATAAAGCCTTACACAAGGAGTTATACTTGATTTACTAACAACAGTATCATTCAAAATGGGTCTGTTAACAAGAACAAAAACCTCTTATTTTCCTTAACGATAATTTTTATATTGTTAAACACCGTCATATCACCGTAGGATACCTTAAATAATTAATTCAGGGAAAGAAATCGGAGAACTTACCTCTTTTTTCCTCCTAAGCTATCACCCTTTCCTCTCTTGTTTTTGGGTAAGGACTAAAGTTAATAGTCATCATAAGGCATATATATGTACCTCTTTAGAAGGTACCACGTGGAAGACCCCTAGGGGTGACACATGGAAGCCTCCTAGGGTGCCACCTCAACCCATACAACCAATCACATGCTGCCATGTAGCAGTGGGGTCCACCCCAAGCTGCTGCATCACCTACTTGAGCCTAAGTTGGTGCATCACCTGCTTGTCCAAGTAGGGGCATCACCTACATGCTTCGAGTAGGCCCGTCGTTTCCTTATTTCTCTTTCGTGGGTTCGTTATCTCATCTTACTTCAAGAGCGTATGCATTCCTTTCTATTTAAGCTCGACGTGTACTCAAGTAGCTTAATATGCAAAATGTCCCAAGTACTAGATTTCATAAGTACGTAGAGTCCTACAACTCACTTGACGACTTCTAAGAAACATAAAAGCCTTTCCAAACTTAAAAATCTTACGAAGCGTTCCAAGGTACCAAAGTATGGGGTGTAACATTATGCTAAAACATGCCAAGAGGAAAGGAGATAACTTCACATACTTACTACTCTCCATCATATAGAAGCCTTGAGAGGCAATAACTCAACTAGTATAGGAATTCTACCATCCAGAAGTGAATAAGACTTATGAGCCATACTTGGGGTTATATGAATGGAATTATCTCCACATTTCATATATCAATCACTTAAAGCTAATACATGCCAAAAGAAAAGAAGGATAGCTTCACATACTTATGCCGAATACATGCCAAGAGAAAGCTTCACATACCTTTTTTGGGATTAATTGAAATACCGCTTGCCTTGATACCTCCTTAACCTATTTGACATAAAAGTAATACTAAGATTAATAGACTTTAACTTTCCAATACCCCACACTACAACCAAGTACTAATAGGAGTTATTTCCTTATCCATTACCCTCGACTAGTTTGTTACTAGTTCTTATACTACCGAAAATTGGGAAGCATTTCCCCTGTAACTTCAACATCCCCCAGGTTTCAACTAGGCTAAAGTGTCAACAACCGTACCAACAAAAAAACCTAGAAGAATATATACAAGTTAACCACCTCAATATTACACAATACAAATCCAAACAACTAGCTCAAAACTATGATATGAAAATAGAGTTTTTAATCTTTATTTCACAAAATCTTTAACCATAACAAATGGAGGGTCGTGTTGCTGAAACCATTAGAACCCACAACCCACTAATCGACTTTGATTTAGCTATGACCACTTCAATTTAGTTTGTTTCTAACGTCAAGCATCCTTATGCAATTTTTCCACCTCTAACTTTATTTATGACATGTAATATACCTTATAAAAACATCATATACTCAAATTTGAAAGGGAATCCTTTATCTTGCCCGAAACTCGTCAAACTCGTCGAAACTTGCCTTTAGCGTGCCTAAAATTTCGTGGCTATTTTCTAACATTTTAGGCTGCTTCAAACCATAAATTTTCATTACTTGTGAAATGGTTAAAACAAGAGATCACATCTCCCTGGAACATCAGGAAATACATCATAAACCTGCAGGAGATGATCATAATGCTGGATCTCTTTCAATGTAAGCACATCTATAGGGAGGCTAATTTTGTTGCTGATACACTCTCCAAGCATAGCCACAGTGTAGATAGCATGGCTCAATTCTACAGTGTTCAACAGCTTCCTAAGGAAACAAGAGGATATTACATCCTAGACAAGATGGGGATGCCAAATTTTAGGAGGACAAAACTGAAGAGGATCAAACAACCTCCTTGATTTGCATACCAATAATAGTAGTACAGAACTCCCTATGTATAAATTCATAGGTAGGAGTTTTGTAAAGGGGACAATCTCCCTTACTTATTGCATTCCTAGAGCAATCAACCTACCCCTAGAGGTAAGGATTAGAATAGATAGCTTCTTTTTTCTTTTCATTCTTGCTTGTGTAGGTATCAGTAGATTTGGAAAATGGGAACCAACAATTGCAAGCCAGGCAAGGAAAGCTGTAGTGATGCAGCACAGGAACCAGCAATGGGAATCAGCAATCAGGAACCAACTACAAGTAATTAGAATTAATTACTATAACTTGCAGAATTGCTTGTATGTGTGTTTTTCTGTTGGTGGGTGCAGGTACCATAGGGAGCTGGTTCTGAGTACAACTAAGGGTCCTCTCTTGGGAGAAGCCTGCAACAACATGCAATTTAACCTCATTTACTATGGAAGTCACATGGAGCTACAAAAGAGTCTACAGCAGCCTGTACACCTATCCTTCTTGTTTGGCTTCTTGTCACTTGTCTTTACAGGTTCAAAGTATCTCAACAAAAGAGAAGCAACAACCTGGCATGCTAGGACTTCACCAAATATTCAGCCTCTCACTAATGCTAACACCTTCCCTGCAACACCTGTAACTGAGATTCAGCAGGGTAAGATGTGCAGGGTGAGTTGCAGCAGGTGGACTTGTCCAATGCCCCCCAAACTTTGCAGGATGTTAGAATATATTATTTTGACAAGCCCCAAGAAGTTTCAGCCCAAACGGATAATTGGAGGCGTTAGGCGAGCGACATGGAAACATTCAGCTGCCTTAGGCCTAAAGAGAGGGTCTTTAGTAATTTGGACCCTCCAACTTGGGAAACAAGTCTTCAAACTTTTCAGGACTAAAGGAGAGGATACATATGCTAAATCCATAAAGTTTCAACCCAAATGGACAATTGGAGACGTTAGTCGAGCGACTTGGAAAATGATAACACTCTCCAAAGCTCTTACTGAGGTCCCTTCTTTATTGCTAGTCTGTGTACATTATTTTTTGTTTGGGCTTGTTTGTTGTATTATTGCAGGTGTCTGGAGTAATATATTAGCATTCTTCAACAACAAATACATAGACAAGAGCACAAAAACAACTTCCAAACACCCTGCAACCTCTAAGCTTCAGCAGGGCAGCAGGTGCAGGGTGTGGAGTAGCATGTGGACTTGTCCAATGCCCCCCAAACTTTGCAGGAAGTTAGAATATATTATTTTGACAAGCCCCAAGAAGTTTCAGCCCAAACGGATAAATGGAGGCGTTAGGCGAGCGACATGGAAACATTCAGCTGCCTTAAGCCTAAAGAGAGGGTCTTTAGTAATTTGGACCCTCCAACTTGGGAAACAAGTCTTCAAACTTTGCAGGACTAAAGGAGAGGATATAAATGCTAACTCCATAAAGTTTCAATTCAAATGGATAATTGGAGACGTTAGTCGAGCGGCTTGGAAAATGATAACACTCTCCAAAGCTCTTACTGAGGTCCCCTCTCTATTGATAGTCTGTGTATATTATGTTTTGTTTGGGCTTGTTTGTTGTATTATTGCAGGTGTCTGGAGCAATATATTAGCATTCTTCAACAACAAATACATAGACAAGAGCACAACAACATCTTCCAAACCCCCTGCAACCTCTAAGCCTCAGCAGGGCAGTAGGTGCAGGGTAGGGAGTAACTTGTGGACTTGTCCAAAGTCTCCCAAACTTTGCAGGATGGTAGCATATATATTTTTGATAAGGCCCAAGAAATTTCAGCCAAAACGGATAATTTTAGACGTTAGGCGAGCGAGCTTGAAACAATCAGCTGTCTTAAGCTTAAAAAGGAAGAAATTTGCTAAATGGAAGCTCCAACTTGGGAATCAAGCCTTCAAACTTTGCAAGGCTAAAGTAAAGAATATATATGCAAACCTCATGAAATTTCAGCTCAAACGGATAAGTGGAGACGTTAGTCGAGCGACATGGAAAATGCTAACAGGCTCCAAAATCCTATTTGAGATCCATTCCTCTCTACTAACCTGTATATGTCTATGCTTGTCTTTGGTTACTTGCTGTGTATTTGCAGGTTGTTGGAGACTTACACCAACATGCTTTAACATCAAAATCATAGAGGACAACATCTGCAGCAGCTCAACACCTGCAGCAGCCCAACACCTGCAACACCTGCAGCAGCTCAACACTTGTTTGCTTTGTTGCTTGTCTTTGGTTGACTTTCTTTGCTTAGAACCTATTTGGCACTGCTATGAGGGCTGCAGTAACCTTGGGCTTATATGGAGTAGCACACTCAGCTGGCCAACCACACTCTCTATTATCAACACACCCCAGCACCAACCTGCAGCAGACAAGGAACAAATCCAATCCACCTATGCCTTCTCTAATAACTCTAATAACACAACACTTGCAGCAGCTTTCTTGCTGGTTCTTGTTTGTGGTGTAGATGCAGATGTCAGGATGAACTCATCAACATGTGTTTCCAACACCTACATAGAGCACAGCACAGATACAACCACCAAAACAAATACCTTCACTAAGAGGCCTACACAAGGACTATGCAGAGCAGCAACTTCCTTCTGGATTTTGTGGTTGTTTGGTTGCTTGTATTTGGCTGTTTGTCTTGTTGGTTGTGTTTGTCTATGCAGGTACCCCAGCTTCACCCCCCTCCAGGAGAATGCATTGATCTCCATGACCAGTCATTCTCAGCTTCACCAATGCAGCTGGCAGACTGCTAAAAGGACTGCAGTATCTTGGGGCTGCTTTGAGACCAACAAGCAGCCTAGGGAACCTGCAGCCACCTGCAGATTGGCAGCCTTGGATGCATTCCATCAACAGCTGCAACAGCTCCACCAACTTGCAGCAGCCAAGGAACAAATACAAGCTAATGCTACAGCAGCTTGCACACCTCTTTGGTTGAATGTATTGTTGGTCTTGTTTGGCTGTGCAGGTACAGGTCTGCAGCAACCATACATTTGGACCACCATGCAGCTACTTCCTTCCTTTCAACCTCCATAGCTGGTAATCATGATGCTGATACAAAGGCACACTTCACCTGGATTTACTTGGTACGACAAGACTAAAAGGAGCAAAGATGAAAGGAATTTCCCATCCCATGCGAGATAGAAGTTTCGTATGCTTGTTCTTCTTCAATGTAGCTATGTCTGGTACGTAGCATAGTTGAATAGGACTAGTGTAGGTTACTTTTCTTTTTTCTCATGGAAGGGGAGAGTCTCCCTCATTTATGCTTTCATAGTTGAATTGTACCGGGAGGAGTCCTCTCACAGGTTTAATGCTTTCTAGTTATAGTTAGTTTCTTTTTTGTATCGGGGATGAGTTAGCCGACCTTAATAGGTTAGCCGACTTATGAACCACCATAGGATCGGAGGTAAGGTTTATGTCCCCCTCCTTGTATTTTTATTTTGATTATTTATGTTAAGGCTTGGGGGTGTTGCTTAACCCCTGACTGTGCACGAGAGGTGGGAGCCTCGTGTAGGGTCTGTTCCCGTAAAAAAAAAAAAAAAAAAAAAAAAAAAAAAAAAAAAAAAAAAAAAAAAAAAAAAAAAAAACACCTTCATTACATCATGGTACACCCTGGATAATTAATTCACGGAGCGAAATCAAAGAACTCACCTTTTGTTTTCCTTCCAAAACCATGGCTCTTTCCCTCTCTAGTTTCTTCTATTCTCTTCTTTCTTGTTCTTGAATTTTCTAGCTAAGTATGGAAATTTAATAAGTCATAAGGCACATATATATAGGCCACCTAAGGGGGTGACACGTGTCAACCCCTAAGTGGTGACACATGTCAAGCCCTCATTGGGCCAACACACCCCTTTTCTTCAATCACAGGCTGCCATGTGGCATGTGGGGGTCCACCACCCTTGCTTTGTATGTACTCCAGTAGTTTAAGTATGTAAGATTTCCAAGTTGGTAGGTTACATAAATAAATCATGTCAAACAACTCATCATTCGATCTCCAACTTCTTTCGGATTCTTAAAGTCTATTTCCAATCTTCTCTACTATGGGGTATCACATTCTCCTTTCCTTAGAGTTATTTGATAGAGTTATAGATTATCTGGCTCACATGACAACTCTTAAGAAGCTTAAGATTTCTTAAGAAGTCTTAAGAAGCTTTTAGAAACTTTAGGAAACCTTAAGAAACTTAAGATGCTTACGATCCTTCCATCAAACTTAAGAGCCTTGAAAGAGACTTAAGAACGCGTTCCAAGGCACATAAGTATGGGGTGTAACATCCTTCCACCTTTAGAACATTTGTCCTCTAATGCTAACCAAAACATTCTTCAATATCTTATACAGACTATATGGAGAGTTTCTCTGTTCCATTGCAATAATATATACTTTCATTGAGCCATCACTATTAGAGTCCCAAAGGTTAGAATTACCTATAGCTTCAGAGGTAGGTACGAATACCTGTATTTTATTTCCTCTACAGATTCCCAGGTCATTTTTTCGCGATTTTTTTTCTCTACAACACCTTGATGGAAGCTACATCCTTAGTTTACAATCTCCTACTCCACCGATCCAGGATGGATATAGGTTGCTTCTCGTAGTATAACTCCTCTGTGACCTAGATATCTTTTATGAGATATGCTCTGGCTGGATTACCAACACACTTGCGAAGCATTGATACATGGAAGACTGAATGTACTGCTTTCAGATTTGCTGGTAAGTCTAGATCATAGGCAACCTTACCTATTCGGCAGAGGATATGATACGGCCAATGTATCTGGGACTAAGGTCCTCTTTCTTGCTAGATCTCATTACTTTCTCTTTGGGTGGTACCTTCGGAAATGCCCAATCATTAACCTAAAACTCTAAAAGTCAACGTCAATTACCTACGTATAACTGCTGTCAATTTTGGGCAGCTAATAACCTCTCCTGCATGAGCTTCACCTTCTATACAACTTATTAAACCATGTATGAACCTATTAGTCGTGTTTTACAAATATTATCTAACCAATTTGCGACCTACACTATCTTCCCTACAAAGTCTCGTATGGGGTCATTTGTATACTAGAATAATTGTTAGTATCATAAGTAATCTTGACAGATAGTAGGCAATTATCCTAGATACCTTTGAAGTCAACCGTATAGGCCTGCAATATATCCTTTAGTATTTAGCTTGTAAGCGTGATCTGTCCCTCGATCTGAGGGTACAATGGTGTATGAAGACCTATCTATCTTCCCAATCTCTTCGTGGATTAATCTTTAGTAGTTAGTTGTAAATTGGGCTTTTTCATCCAACATACGAACTATGAGAACTCTGTAAGGTCTCACAACCCTCTGGCCTATAAATTCACATCATCTCAGTTGAATAGGTAGTCTTTGATTGAAGGAATATGGGTTGATATTGTTAATCTGCAGATAACATTTCATATAGAATCATCTGTCCGTGGAGTGTAAAGTGAGTCTTGTAGCCAGGGTTGTATTATGGAACCTTCGACCTCATGTATTACTTCTTGCCTCTATTAGATGACATCAACTGGTACCCTTACTTTTTTGGGTTTTGTTCTGCTACCAAGCGGTGTCAAAGTTCCCCCACACAATGACCCCAATAGTTGTTCTGTATTTTTCTTGTCACAAGTTTGTATTATATTGAAGAATTGTGGCACACAAGTGTGTCATCCGTTGGTACTCAGCTAATCCAGCTCGTTTTTCTCAATCCCTCTTACAACTCCCTTAACCTAACTTATAATACTCTAGGTACATACTCTCGTGTCATTTCTTCATCATTAATTTGGATTCTTCCATGCTACACCTTCTAATACCCATTACATTTCAATGCTTTCAATAATGTTCGATGACACTCAACCTAGCACAAGATTTACCTTAGCGTCGTCTTGCTAGTCTTTATGTTTCACCTTGCCCTCTCTTCTTTTATATTACAACTAGTATCGGGGTAACTCTTTGGTTCAGCCATGGCCATGTCCTTTTGGTAATTTGGTGGAACTTTTTTTGTACTTGTCTATAATATATCCAAAATATCATAACCCCTTTTTCTTCATGTATTCCTCCACTTGGTATTATGTTGCATAAATAAATATTCACAGGTTGCACTACTACCTTTATACAACTTGTATAAGGTAGACGTGTTACTTTTCATTTTTTGGTTCCTTCAATTTCAGATATCCCACCAGCTGTCTGAAGACATTCATATCCATCACCATTCTTCTTACCATCCCAGTATCAATCCTTTAATTACCATTATTATGGATATGATCTTTCAAGATATATTACAATATTATTTTCATCCTCTTTTTACTTCTAGGAAAATTTCGGTAGAGTTTCCTCTAGATTCCTTCCTATCTAAAAACCTGCATGCAGGAGATACTAATAATGGCTTACAGGGCCAACATATACATGCATATCACGACCACATAGGGCACCCAATACCAATACCAAAAGGAGATATATATGTTGGAGGGAGGGGGAAGTCTAGATCTATTAATACATATATACCCTGGATGAAGATTAATGATATACCTGTAACAACATTGGTGGAGCCTCCTAATCCTGCCTACTATCCAAGGCATAAATGTGATTCGAAAGGCCACTAGAACTGGAAGCTCCCCCACAGCCTCTACCACGACCTGCTAGTGCCTGCGTACCCCTCCCCATATGGCCATAGCTACAGAAGAAGAAGAACCAGCAATTGACCCCATAGACTGAGCTGCACCATTCAGTTTACCCTTAAGTCGGAAATTTCTCATAAAATGTCCTTGACAGCTGCAAGTGAAAAAACTACCTTTGTTCATCTGTGAGCCTGAGACTCTAGAGCTTTGTCTAGCTTCCACATACCTTGTGCTATCAAGTCTCTTGTCTACACACTGTAGGGGTGTGCTCTAGGCTGGTTGAGGAGGAAATCTGTTATATTGTTGAGGTTACCCGCCTCGAGACTCACCACCTAGCTGAGAAGCCATCGCCATACATCTATTAATTAATTAACGATCTAGACCCATCACATAAAGATGTACCCTGTCCGCCATGTCAGCTACAATAGTAGGTGTATGTCTCGCTAGTGAGTAAAACTCAAGGTTATAATCCCAAATACTCTGACCATTCTTCTTTAATTGTAGAAATTTATCAACTCTGGCTCGTCTCATTTCTGGAGGTAGAAAATGGCCAAGAAAGTCTTCTACAAACTCATCCCATTCTACCAGAGGATCACCCTCGTCCCTCGATAATTACCAAGACTCATACCAACTAACGGCTATGTTACAAAGCCGATATGAAGTCAATTCAACTAACTCAGCCTCTAAGGCCTTAATGACCCGCAATATACGCTACGTTTTTCAAATAAACTCCTGTGGGTCCTCTAGGGTCTCGACCCATAAAACTTTGGGGATTACAAGCCAGAAAGTCGTGAATCCTTTGACTACCTTACCTATTGGCATCATCCAACCCATGTCTCTGAACCTACCCAGCCATCAATTTGGTCAGCAACTACACTGTGTCTCTCATATCTCCATCTTCTGCCCTTTGTTGTGGGGCTGGAGGCTCCGGTACTGGAGCTTCAGGACCTGCAGCTACTACTTGCCCAAACTTCTTTAGAGGTGGAAACATAGTAGAACTTGCCGACTAAGGCACAATCCTTGGCATAGACTAGGCGCGAGCCCTAGTATCCCTCGGGGTCTGAGTGGTTTCCCCCGCTGCCGACTTTCCCTTCTGGGCGGTTGTTTCTTTCCTTGATGGTATTACTGTAAACATAATGGTAGGTTAGTGAAGGGTCATCCTAAAAATGTAGCTCTATCATACGATCTAAGACAAGAAAGGAGGATAACACCCTAAATGCCTTATAGCTTCCTGTTTATAGATGTGGTGCATAAAACACCAATAAACAAGACTCTACTAGACACAGTCTATAGACATTCTAAGGAAGAACCGCTCTGATACCACTTTTTTTATGACCTAACCCCGTAGGCCACGACGGGTGCCTAAATTGGGCACTCGCATATATCCCTGTTTTTTGTAAGTAAATTTGTCCCCTATTTAAGTTATAGCACATCAGCAAGTAGGATAACATATAAGTTGGCGAGGCTTATCATAGGCACCACTATACATACATGCATATACAACCTATACATAACCCACATACATATCCATAGACCTCTAAGAGTGAGAACAGTAACATAAGGCAAGACTGGGCCCCCGTCGTACCCATGAACAAATAATTATATACATCGAGGGTTAATACAAAAACTAGGCTCTAGCATAATGGAGCCCTTCTGATTTGCTCAGTGGAACTCCTACTCTAACAAATCCCTAAAGTGTGTATTTATACTTGCGGGCATGAATACAGTCTCCCCCCTAGAGAAATGGGGGGTTAGTATGACATATGTATTGAGTATGTAAAGCATAGATATCATAAGGAAATTACAGTTGGCGTAGGGATGCAGGAGAGAAGTATATCATCGTACTCACATTGTATAAAAAAAAGTCATACATATTACTATCACGTACTGTGCCCGGCCCATTTTGGGTACTCGTGTACCATCTTTATCATTCTGTCATAATATACGTATATATGTTATTCGCTTTGTGGAATGTACTGACCGATCTATGTATATAGTAAGTACATGCCGAGGAATGTACGGCCCAATCCACAAATCGTATAATAATGTCAATGAATGATGGCCCAATCCATGTATCATATAGTAATGCCGAGGCACATTCAGTCCAATCGACATATCATACAGTAATGCTGAGAAACGTTCGATCCAATCCATATATCATATAGTAATGCCGAGGAACATTCTGTCCGATCCATATATCATATAGTAATACTAAGGAATGTTTGGTCTGATCCATATATTATATAGTAATAATTATTTTATAGTCGGCCCGGGACTCGGTGAAAGGTGTATTATAGTATACACGAATCAAATATTGAGTAACTATATATAATCTAAATCTTTATGAGAGACTCAATAATGTAAGAAGATTAAGCTATCATCCGAGGACCAGAATAGTAGTGTAGCCATCTCGAGTGCCTTCTAAATGCCCTTGAGGCCTATATTACATAGGATCTTGGGGACCCTAGACATGTAATAAAGTAATACTAACAGTTCATAGAATCAAGGATACCCGTCATCACATATTCCTTAGGACTAGGACCTTATGCATCCAATACTTCTCAACCTATGGAGTTCAAGAAAAATAGTTCAACTTACTATAAGAGTTTGACATTTAGAAGTGAATAAGAGATACAGATTACATTTAGGACTTAAAAATAGAGTTACCTCAGAGATCGTATCACATTTTACTTACAATTAGGACATGCCAAAGGAAGAGAAAGAATAATCTTTACGTAGTCTCTACTTTTCATCAAGGATTCATCATTACATATATCGTACCCGGCCCATCATGGGCTTGGTATCATAACCTTATTATTGCATTACCTTACGATCATAGCACCACATTTATTTCAAAGACATATGAAGAGGAAAGAAGGGTAACTCTACGTACTTATGCCAAATCATTCTAAGAGAAAGGAGATAAATTCACATACTTACTACTCTCCATCATATAGAAGCCTTGAAAGGCAATAACTCAACTAGTATAGGAATTCTACCATAGAGAAGTGAATAAGACTTATGAGTCATACCTGGGGTTATATGAATGGAATTATCCCCACATTTCGTATATCAATCACTTAAGGCTAATACATGCAAAAAGAAAAGAAGGATAGCTTTATATACTTATGCCACAGACATGCCAAGAGAAAGCTTCACATACCTTTTTCAAGATTAATTGAAAAATTGCTTACCTTAATACCTCTTTAACCTATTTGACATGAAATTAATACTAACATTAATATCCTTTCACTTTACAATATCCCACTTTACAACCAAGTACTAATAGGAGTCATTTCCTTACCCATTACCCTCGACTAGTTTGTTACTAGTTTTGATGCTACCGAAAATCAGGCAGAATTTCCCCTGTAACTTCAACATCCCTGAGGTTTCAACTAGACCACAGTTTCAACAACCATACCAACAAAAACAACTAGCAGCATATATACAAGTAAAACACCTCAACATTACACAATACAACTCCAAACAATTAGCTCAAAACTACGATACGAAAATAGAGTTTTTAATCTTTATTTCACAAAATCTTTAACGATACTAAATGGAGGTTCATGTGGATGCAACCATCAGAACCCACATATTTTTTAAAAAACATTAAAACCCTGAAACACGCAAACCATCCAGCTGCACCTGCAGCCCTTACCTTGCCCTAAACTCGTCAAACTCGTCAAAACTTGCTTCAAAAGTTCCTTTAACGCGCCTAAAATTTCGTGGCTATTTGCTAACATTTTGGGATGATTTAAATCATAAATGTTTATTACTAACACCTTCATAACATCGTGGTACACCCTATATAATTAATTCACATAGCAAAATCGAAGAACTCACATTTTGTTTTTTTCCTTCCAAAATCGTGGCTCTCTCCCTCTCTAGTTTCTTCTCTTCTCTTCTTTCTTGTTCTTGAATTTTTTAAATAAGTATGAAACTTTAATAAGTCATAATACATATATATAGGCCACCTAAGGGTGTAACACGTGTCAACCCTTAGTGGTGACACATGTCAAGCCCTATGTGGTGACATGTTTCAAGCCCTCATTGGGCCAACACACCCCTTTCCTCCAATAATAGGCTGCCACATGGAATGTGGGGGTCTACCACCCTTGATCCAGCTTTTTCCATATTGCACTCATTTTTCCCCCTCAAGGGTTCATAATCTCGTCTTACTTTATGAACCTATGTAATCCTTGATACCTAAGTTTGGTATGTACTCCAATAGCTTAAGTATGTATAATTTCCAAGTTGGTGGCTTATGTAAATAAGTCATGTCCTACAACTCATCATTTTATCTCCAACTTCTTCTGGATTCTTATAACTCTATTTCTAATCTTCTCTACTATGGGGTATCACATTTTCCTTTCCTTAGAGTTGTTTGATAGCGTTATAGATTATCCGGCTCAATGACAACTCTTAAGAATCTTAAGAGTTCTTAAAAAGTCTTAAGAAGCTTTTAAAAGCTTTAAGAAACTTTAGGAAACCTTAAGAAACTTAAGAGGCTTAGCATCGTTCCATGAAACTTAAGAGCCTTTCAAGAGACTTAAGAATGCGTTCCAAGGTACAAAAGTATGGGGTGTAACAAAATCCTAGTAGCAACCTAAAGTTAGAAACTATGTTGCCTACTTAGGTTTTCTTCATGACCTAGCTAGTGCATTCACATAGACCAGTTGAGTTGAGTTTAGTTATCTTGGAGTATACCTTGGCAAGGTAGCCTCGCCTATTTTCATGCAGGAGTCATCAGCCTATTTCAATATTGGATTATTTAGATGTCATGTGGTAGCTTGCATGGTCTTAGTTGTCGGTTATGGGTCTTATCCCACACAAGTTCAAGTTCAAGTTCAAGTTCAAGTTATCCTATGAGGTGTCAAGTTTTAAGTTGAAAGTTGAAGTTTTATGATATGCATTGACCAAGAGTTTCTTATGTTTTAAATTGTTTTTAAGAGTTTCTTGGTCATGCATCTTATGGCATATTGATATATTCGTTTACTTATTTATGTATACCTCACATACTTAGCATATTCAAATATACTAATGCATATTTTGCCTACATTATCCCATAATATAGGGACGGACGACACTCACGACTACCCCGCTCGTGGCTAGAGTTTTCTTTAGATTTCTAAGGAGTTGGTGAATCCATATTCTACTAAGGATAAGACTTTGATTCATGTTACTATTGTTAGACATTTCTTCTATTATTAGGGTGAGCTAGGAGCTTGTCCTAATCCCTTATCAAAGGTTAAACTAGAGGCATGTTTAGATGTTGTATGGTGTAGACCCTTTGGAAATCTATTTTGTTGATTTCCCTTAGTCTCACTCACCACTTATGAATACTTCCGCTTATATTGCTTATTACCTTATGTATAAGATATATGCTTAGATGGATTATTGTTGGGGTCCCTTGTATCCCGGTCGTAGTGTTATAGTTAGGCCTTACGTTAGGTCATGACAAACATGGTATAGGAGCATAAGGATTAGAATAGTCCTAGGGATCCTAAAGTGCCCCGTTAAGTAGAGTCTTATTCTTTGGTGTGAAGCACACCACATCCATGAATAGGAGTTAATAAAAAATATTAGGAAAAGTCTCACTTGTTTCATGATCTATTTCATGCACTTGAGTGGTTAAGTCTTTTCCCTCTAATGCTTTTTCTATGAAATTTTAAGAATATGCCTCCACAAAGATACTCCGTTAAAAGATACATAGTTGAAGAGGTGTAATAAGCTCCGAATGAGCCTATAAATAATAAATTTTCCAATGCTTAGATTCAAGAAACCTTTCAAGTACTTCCTCAAACCCTTATGGCTCAAGTAAATCATGAGGTGGTTGCTCCGGTTAACCCAAACTTTGGTACGGCGGCGACTAGAGTTCGTGATTTCATAAGGATAAATTCTCTGGAGTTTGGGGGTTCTTAAGTTGATGAGGATCCACAAAAGTTTATTGATAGCATCCATAAAATTATTGAGATCAGGGGGATTAGCTTTGTTGAAAGTGCGGAGTTGGATAGTACTAATTGAGGGGGTTTTCCCAAATTTGGTTTGATCAATAGAAAAGTGAGAGGACTAGACAGGCGGAGCCCGTGACTTGGGATGAGTTTAAGGGGGTGCTTCTTGATTTATGTTTTCCATTAAAGTTGAGCGAGACCAAGGTGCAAGAGTTTATCAACCTTAAGCAAGGTGGTATTAGTATGAGAATGTTTGTATCAGGTGTGTCGGACATGTTTGCAATGGAATGTAAAATGGCAATACTAATTCGGGAGATGGATATATCTAGACTCATGACCTATGCAAAGAAAAGAGAGAATGAGAAGCTAAAGATGAAGAATAGAAAGTCTAAGAGCCCAAGGATCGATGATAGTGACTTCTCTTATGCTAAGTACAGAAATGGTGGACGTCCTCATTTTCACCAAAGGTACTCCATCCAAGGTTCTTCTAATGCTACTACTCCATGGTTTGACAAATACAGGTTACCCAACCCTAAACTGCAAAGAGGTGCTCCTATAGTCCATGTTACTCCCACATGCAAGAAGTGTGGTAGGAACCACAAGGGTGAATGTTTTGTCGGGTTGAATGTGTGTTATCAGTGTGGTAAGTCAGGTCATCATCCTAAGGAATGAAAGGGTAAATATGTTGTTCCTCAAGGCTAAGTTACTCATAGTAGCCAAGTGAAACCAAAGGGTGGTCAATGCAATAATAGGTTTTGTGCTCTCCTTGATAGGAAATAGATGGAGGAGACACCCGATTTTGTTAACACTATTTTAGGGGTTTTTCACTTGATGTTTGTGCTTTGCTAGATCTAGGTAAAACTTATCTCTTTTGTTTCCCCTTATGTGGCCATGATATTTGAGGATAGGTCCAAGATATTATTAGAGACTTTCTCTGTTTATACTCCCGTAGGTGAGTTGGTTGTGGCTAAAAGAGTCTATAAAATTTGTCTGGTTATGGTTTTCCATAAAGTTACCTTATGTGATCTAGTTGAGCTTGAGATAACCGATTTTGATATCATCCTTAGGATGTATTGGTATATGAATGTTATGCTTCTATAGATTATAGAACCTGAGTGATTAAGTTCCAATTCCCGAATGAGCCAGTCCTATAATCGTAAGGTAGTAAGTCCGTGTTTAAAGATCAATTCATTTTGTTCCTTAAAGATCAAAAGATGTTTTCTAAGGATTGTATATACCATCTTTTTAGGGTTTGTGATGAGAATTCTGAAGCCCCTATCCTAGAGTTGGTTTCTATTGTAAATGAGTTTCCAAATGTGTCTCGTAATGATTTACCCGGTGTCCCTTCTAAAAGGGAGATTGACTTTGGTATATACCTTCTTTTGGATACTCAACCTATTTCTATTACTCCTTGCTGTATGAAATCAGTGAAGTAAAAGGAGTTGAAGGATCAATTGAAGGACTTGTTAGAGAAGGGTTTAATTAGGCCAAGTATTTTCCCATGGGGTGCTCCCGTATTGTTTGTTAGGAAGAAGGATAGTTCAGCGTATGCGAATTGATTATCGATAATTAAATAAGGTAACCATCAAGGATAAGTATCCAATTCTGAGGATAGATGACTTATTTGATTAATTTCAAGCGGCAACTTATTTTTCCATAATAGACCTTTGGTTCGGTTATCACCAATTGAGGGCAAAGGAATGGGACATTCCCAAAGCGACATTTTAGATGAGGTATGGCCATTATGAGTTTCTATTCATTTCATTTGGTTTGACGAATGCTCCCACGGATTTCATGGACTTAATAAATAGGGTGTACAAGCAATACCTAGATATGTTCATAATTGTATTCATCAACGACATTTTGATTTACTTTCGGAATGAGGAGGAGCATGAAAGTCACTTGAGGATTGTATTGCAAACTCTAAGAGATAAACAACTATTTGCAAAGTTCAACAAATGTGAGTTTTGGTTAAGGGAGGTGGCCTTCCTTGGTCACATTATGTCCGGTGAAGGAATTAAGATCCTAAGAAAATCGAAGCGGTTAATAATTGCACTAGACCATTATTTCCCTTGGATATTGGGAGTTTCTTGAGCCTATCCGTATACTATAAAAGATTTGTAGAAGGGTTTTCATCGATCTCATCACCTTTGACTAATTTGACCCAAAATAAGGTAAAGTATTAATGGTCGAAAGCATGTGAAAAGAGTTTTCTAGAATACCACTCCTATCTCTACCTTGTCAGAAGGGTCCGATGGTTTCATGGTCTATTTATATGCTTCAAGGGTTGGTCTTGGTTTTATTTATTCAACAAGGTAAGGTAATAGCCTATGCTTCTAGGAAAGTTAAGGTGTATGAATGGAACTATCCAATCCATGATCTTGAACTAGCTGTGTTTTCTTTGAAAATTTGGAGACACTATCTATAAGGTGTCCATGGGGATGTGTTCACCGAACACAATAGTTTACAATATGTGTTTAAACAAACAGACTTGAACCTTCGGTAAAGGAGATGTCTTGAATTATGGAAGGATTATGATATGAGTGTGTTATATTATCCTGGTGAGTCAAATGTTGCTACCGATGCACTAAGTACATTGTCCATGAGTAGTGTGGCATATGTTGGAGAAGATAAGAAAATATTGATTAAAGATATTCATAGGTTAGCACATTTAGGTGTGCGTTTGGTTGATTCCAATAATAGATGTGTTCTTATTCGTAATGGTTCAAAACTATCTCTTATAGAGAATGTGAAGGATAAGCAAGACCAAGATCCAATATTGGTTGAGTTAAAGAAGTCGATTGCCAAAAATGCCATAAAGGCCTTCTCTTAAGGGGAATATGGTATGCTACGTTACCAAGGTCGTTTGTGTGTACCAAACTTTAGAAGATATATTAAGGGCATGTGATATTTATTTCAAAGGAAGTTGGGATGGACACTTGCCATTGATTGAGTTTTGCTATAAGTATCACTCTAGCATCCAAATGGCTCCTTTTGTAGCATTGTTTGGAAGGAGATGTAGATTCCTGGTGGGATGGTTTGAAGTTGGTGAGATGGCCTTGATTGGTCCAGATTTGGTGATGGTGCTATAGATAAGGGAAGATTCATAAGAGAGAGGTTAAAGATGGCATAAAGATGTCAAAAGTCCTATTCCGATGTTAGGAAAAGAGAGATCGAATTTGAGGTGGATGATTGGGTTTACTTGAAGGTTTTACCTCTGAAGGGTGTAATGATGGAAACAAAGGGAAATTGAACTCTAGATAAGTTAGACCTTATAAGATATTAGGACGTGTTGGCAAAGTGGCTTATGTAATATCCCTCAAAATGCTCACAAGTGCCTTAAGAATGCCTTGAGAACAGGCCTCTCATGTAATGTATTATCCTTAATCTTTTTGGAAAATCCGAGTCCGAAATATCAATCAGGGGGTCGAAACCTTTGGGGAAATAGTATCGATTGATTTTGAGGACTTGTATATCAAAAGATAGATTTTTCAAAGAAAGTGCGCAAAACAGTAAAGTGCACGTTAAGTCAACATCGCGGACTTGCTCGCCTCTACGTTGCGGACTTGGAGATTGTTTTTTGGCCGAATTTAGTTTTTACTAGGGTAATTTAGACTTTTACCTAATTGTAAGCTAATGAACCTAGACAATTTAGGACCTACTTCAGCTCTATAAATTTACCTAAACCTCTAATTCTATTCATTCTTCTATAATTCACCTACTCAAATATTTTTCTCTCTATAAAAGACTCTCAAGGACTCCATTGAACACTTCAAGTAAATTCACTCAAGCTCTCCATCAAAAATCTCTAGTTCTTCTAAATTATTTGGTTTCCTCACTTAAGGTATGTGGTTATTCATTCATGGATTCTTTCATCCATGAAGCCCAATCAATTTCTCAAAGTTTTCTATCATATTAAAGTATGGTATTTTATGGGTTTTATGATATCTATTGCAATTGCATAAATTATGATTCAAATTATGATTATGACTATATTTTGATATAAATTTATGGTTATTGCATTGAATTGAAGAGTTTTCCATTAATTCTCCTAGATTGATCTCTAAGGTTCAATATGTAAATTATGAGTATTTTCAATTATACTTCAAAAGGATATTATCTTCATGAATTATGTATGGGCTAAAAGAAATTTTATGATCATACATGTTTTCAAGCCAATTACATGATTTTCAAGTCAATTCTTGGAAGCCTAATAGCAGTGGAGAATTTAGTTGTTCTTCTGCTTGGGAACTTATCAGGGACAAAAGGAGTAAGACAAGAATTAACTCTAAAACATGGCACAAACATATTCCTTTTAAGTGTTCCTTCCTACTCTGGAGAGCACTTAGAGGGAAAGTACCTACTAATGAAAAGCTTATCAGCTTTGGAGAAGCCCCAACCCAATGTTACTGTTGCCATAGAGCTGGTTTGGATACCATTGACCATATATTTGTTTTTGGAAACTTTGCCAGGAAGGTTTGGAGTGTATTTTCTGATTCTCTGGGTATTAGTAAAGAATACACACCCCTTAGAAACCTGATGATGAGGTGGTGGTCTAGTAATTACAGTAATGAGGTCCATAAACTTATCCTACAAGCAACTCCAATCTTCATATGTTGGAACCTATGGAAAAATAGATGTGCCATCAAATATGGAGGGAAGCAGTCCAATATTACAAGAGTGATCTACTCAGTCTTCAAGGATAACTTCAACCTTCTAAGCACTACCTACTCCTATATCAGCTGGCCAAATAGCTGGAAGGAACTGGTCCTTCTTGTGGAAAAATGTACTAATGAAGTTAATGTTAGTACTGTCTACTGGAGGAAACCTTCAGCTCACATGGTGAAGCTGAACACTGATGGTAGTGCACTTCACAACCCTGGAAAAATAGGAGGTGGAGGATTTCTAAGGAACAATCAAGGAGATCTTCTCTTTGCTTTCTCAACCCCTTTTGGAGAAGGCACAAACAACCAATTTGAAATATTGGCAGCCATCTTTCGTTTGACTTGGTGTCTCTAATTAGGATATACTAAAGTGATCCTTGAAGTGGACTCTGAGCTAGTAATCAGATGGATAAAACACCTAGCTCAACAACCATGGACTGTCAAAGCACAACTCCAGCAGTTGCAGGACATCAACCATCATTTCCAGGTATTCAAGTGCAGTCACACTTACAGAGAAGCCAACTTTACAGCTGATGCCTTGTCCAAGCATAGCCACAAGTGCACTACTCCATAGATATATCTCACTAAGCAAGAGCTACCCAAAGAGGCAAGAGCCTACTTTGAGCTTGACAAACTGGAAATGGCCAACTTCAGAAGAAGAAGGCTTAAGAGAATCAAAAAGCCACCATGACCTTTCAGCCTCATTGGTCCAACTTACTCTTCAAATTACATATTGCTATGCATAGCTTTAATCAATTTGAAGGTTTTATAGTTAGGACCATGGTAAAAGGGAACACTTCCCTTGTTTTATGCTTTCTTAGAATAACCAAATTTCTTTTACAGGTTAGGATTAGAATAGAACCTTTCTTCTTTCTCTTTCTCCTTTTTGTCCTTGTACATGTATGTAGGTGTATTTACTCTGAGGAGATGATCATGTGGAATGCTCTCCTCCTAAAGATAACTTGCAACAACATACAACTGAATAATTCCAATATGAAGGCACCAAGAAGCTGGCTACAGGGCAGCATGTGCAGGGTGAGTTGCAGCATATGGACCTGTCCAAAGGCCTCCAATCTTTGTAGGGTTGCATAAAATACTATCTTGACAAGGCCCAAGAATTTTCAGTCCAAACGGATATTTGGAGACGTTAGGCGAGCGACATTGAAAAATTCAGCTTTCTTAAGACTAAAGAGAGGGCCTTCAGTAATTTGGACCCTTCAACATGGGAAGCAAGCCTTCAAACTTTGCATGGATAAAGAAAAGGATATATATGCAAACCTCATGAAGTTTCAGCTCAAACGGATAATTGGAGACGTTAGTCGAGCGACTTGGAAAAAGATAATAGTCTCCAAAACTCTTACTGAGGTCCCTTCTTTATTGCTAGTTTGTGCAAGTTCTTTTTTACTTGGATTTGTTTGTTGTATTATTTCAGGTTGCTGGAGTGATATAACAACTTTCTTTAACAACAAATACATAGAGAAAACTTCAAATACAACTTCCACCACCCCTGCAACATCTAAGCTTCAGCAGGCTAAGAGGTGCAGGGTGTGTTGCAGCATGAGGGCATGCACCAAGGCATCCAAACTTTGCAGGATTGCAGCATATACTCTTTTGACAAGGCCCAAGAAGTTTCTGCTCCAACAGATGGTTGGAGACGTTAGGCGAGCGACCTTGAAACAATCAGCTGTCTTAAGCCTAAAGAGAGAAAAATTTGCTATTTGGAAGCTCCAACTTGGGCAAAAAGCCTTCAAATCTTACTAGTATAAACAAAAGGCTATAGGTGCATACCTCATGAAGTTTCAACTCAAACGGATAAGTGGAGACATTAGGCGAGCGACCTTGAAAATCCTAACAGGCTCCAAAATCCATGCTTTTCTGTTAGCCTATACAAGTCCTTCTTCTTCCTTGTCTTTGTTTATTTGTTGTGTAGTTGCAGGTAGTTGGAGATATACACCAACATACTTTAACAACAAATACATAGAGGACACCACTGATACAAGACTCACCAAGACTGATACAAATGGATTGTGCAGAACTGGAGGCTCCTCATGGTTTTGGTACTTGTTTGGTTGCCTGTATTCTGTTGATTGTTTTTGTCTAGGTGCAACAACTACTGGGGAGCCACACACAAAGAAGCTGAACCAGATCACAAGGAAGGGCCTTTTTTTATGTGAAGCCTTCTCCAACAAGCTCCTTAACCTCTCCTACTATGAAAGGAACTTGGAGCTGCGCACAAGCCTACAGTAGCCTATCCATTCCCCCCCTATGCTACCTTGTGCAATCCCTTTCCTGCTGGTTCTTGTTTGTTTTGTAGCTGCATATGGCAGGATGGATTCATCAACATGCCTTATCAACACCTACATCAACACCTACATAGAGGACATCACAGATACAACCACCAAAACAAATACCTTCACTAAGAGGCCTACACAAGGACTGTGCAGAATTGCAATTCCCTCCTGGTTTTTATGTTTGTTTGGTTGCTTGTTTTTGTTTGAATGTTTTTGTTTAGGTACATCAACAACTGGGGAGCTATCCCTTCAGAACAAGTTGGAGATGCTCACCAGGACTCCACAGAAGCAATCCCATAGCATCCACTCCAGCTTTTGGTTTTGCTCTTCCTCATCCCTTTATGTAGACCCTCTTTGGATCTGCTATAAGGGCTGCAATAACCTGGGGCTTCGATGGAGCAGTACCTTCAGCTTGCCATCCACATTCTTTAACATCTCTAACAGCAACACACTCCAGCAACAACTCCACCAACTAGCAGCACACAAGGAACAAATACAAGTTAATAGTAATGGCTACAGCAGATTGCAGAATTCTTTGGTTGTGTGGTTTGTTGGTTTTGTTTATCTGTGCAGGTACTCCAAGAAGTTGAACCTGATCACAACAAAGTTGAACCTGATCACAACAGCCTTCCAAGATACATCAACAGGCCTTAACAACAACTACATAGAGGTCATCACAGATACAACAATCAAATCAAAAATCCCCACAAAGAGGACTTCATATGGCCCTTACTGGTTATTCTGTTTGGTTGGTTGTTTGTATTCTATTGATGGTCTATATGTAGGCACAATAGCATCTGGGGCACCTTGGCAAATAAAAGGCAATAACATGGAGACAGCAGCCTACCATGTTAGGAATTCATCAACACATCAGCCCTCCATCCAGGCCAATTTCTCTTATGAGATACCTGCAACAACAATTCAGCATCACAAGAATCTTGCAGCTATTTGCTTTTTGTCTTTGGAAGCAACAAAGAGATGCATACAGGTCTGCAACAGCTTCCATATTTGTTTAGGTCCTTTGCTACTTCTTGTGCAGGTCTACAAAGCCTCAATCAAAATGAACGATCATTTGAAAATC
Organism: Solanum dulcamara; assembly: GCF_947179165.1. Lineage (NCBI taxonomy): Eukaryota > Viridiplantae > Streptophyta > Magnoliopsida > Solanales > Solanaceae > Solanum > Solanum dulcamara. The sequence goes on from NC_077244.1 coordinate 29,981,144, forward strand.
AAGATAGTAGTCATCTCAAGTACCTTTTGAATGTCACTATAGACCATATCAAATGGAGCCTTAGGAATCATAGACATGTATCAATATAATGTGAAACAACTTATGGAATCAGAGACACTTGTCATCATAGAGTCTTTAGAAATAGGAGCTTATACATCTAATTACTATTCAACATATAGAAGGCTCGAGGGCAATAGCTCAACTACTCTAAGAGTTTTAACATCGAGAAGTGAATAAGGATCATGAATCATGTTCAGAATTAATGAATGGAATTACCCCAAAGCTCATATCATTCATCACTTACGTCTATGACATTTCAAAAAAAGAAGGGATAGGCTTTATATACCTTCAGCGCTTATTCGTAACACAACATGCATACGGTGCCCAATAGTGTCTCAACCTATATTAAGATGTCAAAAACTATGGTTAAGCTACTGGAAGGTTTCAAAATGCACTCCAACGTTCGTAACTCATTTCTAGAAACTTAGGGGAAATTTCCCTTATATTCAAACCAACTACATAACAACCAAGTCAACATCAACAACCACACGTTGAAGTGCTATATTAAAGTTAGCCAAGGCAAGATTCAAGAATATTCTGAAACATCTGTACACTATTCCAAATCAGCACACACATTACAACATTCCATAATCTTTTGCATAACGACTACAACATAATCAAGCTACTCTTAATAATCTACAGCCACAACACTTCATCGGATGACCTTACAACAGTCCAACAATTACAATAACACTATAGCTTTAACTACTCTTAGTCCTTCAGTTCAACAAGAACAACAACACAACCAACCATGATCATTATCAATACAATACAATTATAACTTTAAATATCAAATTCCTTCACTTTTATCATATAACCAATGGCAACAACAACTCCAATATTAATCGAAATTAATCCATAAGCTTTAGATTAGAAAATCCCCTACAATTATAACTATACAATGTATAGTTGTAATCACACTTAATTTTTCAATTCAACACAAACAGCCACACGTTACAATTACAAGTCCAACTTGAAATATCAACTTCTTCCATTTTCATTATATAACTCATGACAACAACAACCAAAATATTAATTAAAATTGATTCACCATTTCCAAATGAAATAACCCCTACATGGCTTTAACAACATTCCAACACAAACATACATAATTTCATACCTCTAATTCACATTTATATTATTACACCCCATGCTCTCGAGCTTTGAATGTCTTATTAATTTCCTTAGACACTATCATGTGAGCCGTATAAGCTACGCCACTATCAAACAACTCTAAGGAAAGAAGATTATGATACCTCGTGAGAAGGAAGGTTGGAAATGGAGTCATAAGAATCCGAAGGGAATTGGAGGCCAAGTAATGAGTCGTCGGACTCGATTTACCTATGTAAGACACTAAGTTAAGAGACTTATACACTTAAGTTGCTTAAGGATATATCAAGCTTACGTAGTGCAGATTACATCGGCTCTTAAGACAAGACGAGATTATGAACCCACGGGGGAGAGGAAAAGGCGACACGGGGCAGCAAAAGGAGGTGCCACGTGGTAGCCTAGGGAAGTGCCACGTGGAAGAAGGTGACCCACCTGTTTGTGTTCAAGTAGGTGACCCACCTACTTAGGGGTGGGCCCCACCAAGGACACGTGGCAGTCTTTTGAGGCTAAGGGTGGATCTGTGGCCCAATAAGGGCTTGACATGTGTCACCCTTAGGGACTGACATGTGTCACTTCTTAAGGAACCATATATATATCTGTTGATGACTCTTAAGTCATTTGGAGTCCAAAATCATCAGCTAAACATAGAGAGAAAATGTGAGAGGAAGAGAGTACTACTGCAGCCATGGTTCAAGAAGAATTAAGGTAAGTTCTTCACTTTTCTTCCGTGAATTAATTATCTACGGTGTTTCCTAAGTATGTGGAGGTCTATATATGTATTTTACGATGTCTACGGAATTAATTCTTCTGCTTGAAACTTGAGAGGAAGTTGAAAGAACAAAGAGGGAAAATGTTTAAAACTAGTTAACAAACCCATTTTTGAAGGGGACAGTTGTTAGTAATATTGGTATTACTTCTTGTGTATTGCTTCGTTTTAGGTGATTCAATATGTTTTGGAAAGGTATTTAATATTTCTATAACTTTAATCTATAATTTCAAATCCAGTTTTGCTTTTAGCTTCTCTAAAAAGTGTGATGAAGTGTAGAGGAGGTACTGCCCAGATTTTGGTTTTGGAAATTTTACATGGATTGCTTTTGGTGTTTTGGGCATATCATTTTGTACAAAATTGATGTAGGGGTGATTCTAAATTGTATGTAACCCTAAGACACATGTCTATAACTTTCATGAAGGACGTAAATCCTGTTTCCCTCCATTACCACTTTCAAAACAAAGGGCCAAGGTAAAACAGTAAGCTGTCCAGAATTCACGTTTTGATAGTTTTGAGTGAGTTGTTGCTGCAGGGGTGTAATATATTGTTGCAGGGCCTAAATACATTCTAAAAAGGATGTGGATACTGCTGGTTGCAGACACATGACCCCTAGTTTTATATAGTTAAAGGCATTGCAAAATAAAGGCTAGACGCCCTATTGTGATATCGTATTTTTGAATAAGTCATTTGGAGTTTATGTTGTATATTGTTGGTGTGAATTACTGCAGGTTATTGTTGTTGGTTGGCTGTAGGTCTTAGGGACCTAATTGGAAATTTGGATAGGGCACATTATAGGGGAGCTGTTGCCCAATTTTCGTTAATGCCTTAACAAACTAAAGAACTAGTGGAGGAAACGACTAAGGAAATAGATTCCATTGATTCTAATGTGTAACCTAATATGCTGGAAAGTTAAGAAGGGTTGATATTCATATTACTTTTATGTTGGACAGGTTCAAAGGACGACAAAGCTGTCACGACCCAACTCTGTAGGCCATGACTGGTGCCCGAGTTGGACACCCATATGTACCCTTAGCCCAACTTAGTACATTAATCGAATAAACATAGGTAATAATCAAAAGGGATCTCTAAATAGATATAATGCACGAGGGCCGATAGGCTATCACGAAACACAAAAAAACCCAAAACATATATACAAAACCCACATCTCATGTCTACAGACCTCTACGGAATGATATCCTAGTCATATGACGGGACAGGGCCCCGTCGTACTCCTGAACAACGTATATATATATATAACAGAAAGTGTCAGTACCAAAATAGGGCTCCGGACAAAGGAGCACTGTCGACCAACATGGTGGATGTCCTAAGCGAGCGGATCAGCAAACCAATCGTCTGTACCAGCGGGCATGTAACGCAGCCCCCGAAGAAAGGGGGTCAGTACAGAAAATGTACTGAGTATGTAAAACATGGACTAAAATCAGTAAAGTCATTACTAGAGGAGAATGTGCAAAAATGAGCAAAATATCCAAAAATATCAAATATTGATCAAAACCTCAGATAATGTATGCAGAAAAACATATGCCATATCCGGCCCCATTATGGGACTCGATGAACAAACGTGGTCACCCTCCCATCATTGGCGCCACAGCACAGCATAACACCAGAGTAGGGAATATCTCCGTAACAGATCATATCATATCAGATGGCCATATCAAATCATATCATATCATATCATATCACAAACATATATGTACATGGCACAACATAACTCCATGGCATAACATTTACCACCCCATGTACATGTCATACCTGCCCCCTCACGTCGGGACACGGCGAACAATGCAAAGAAATACGCACGAAAATATATCCTGGCCCAGGCTCAGTGAAACAGTGGTTACCGTATACACGAATAGAGTAATGAGAAACTAAATGCAATTTAAATTACAAAACATTTATACAGACTCGATGGCATAATTTCGATAACAAATCATAAAAGGAAACTTGAATAATAATAATAGTACAAGTACTTCCAATATCACAATAGTCTATGTAAAAAATAGTATTTTCCGAATCATCTCCGTACTTTCAAATATATTATGGGAATTAATGGAATAATTATTTATATAATATTAGGAAGCATAGCAAAGAGTTTCAAGGTATTCGGAATTAATTTGTGAAAAATATACAATTTTAGACAATTTTTCCAAAACTATTCATAATTACCTAATTCAATTCTATTGAATAGAACAGGAAAAATTTCGATCCTCGATTCCGGCGAGTAGAGTGATCCCCGAGGTTCGTATTCACTCCTATTACATTTAGGACATGCCAAGAGAAGAAAATGTAAAGCTTTACATACTTATGACAAATATATTCCAAAAGAAGAGAAAGGATAGGCTTTACATACTTATGACAAAGACATGCCAAAAGAAGAGAAAGGATAGACTTTACATACCTCTTACGGATTGCTCTTAACTATGCTCGCCTCGTCGTCTCTTAAACCTATTTAACATGAAATTAGTACTAAGGTTAATAACCTTTCACTTTCCAATTCCAACTCTACAATCAAGTCTCCATAGAGGTCCTTTCCTTATTCATTTCCCTCAACTATTCATTACTAGCTCCGAATCTACCGAAAATCGGGCAGCATCTCCCCTATAACTTCAACATCCCCGAGTTCTCAACTCAGCCATAATGTCAACAACCATACCAAAAACAACAGCCAGCAGCATGTATACAAGTAAATCACTTCAAATTTACACAATACAAGCTCCAAATAACTCATTCAAAACTACGATACCAAAGTAGAGTTTTTAACCTTTATTTCATAAAATATTTAATCATACCAAATGGAGGGTCGTGTGGCTGCAACCAGCAGCACCCACATCCATTTTTTAGTACTTTACATCCCTGCAACACGCAATTAAACCACCACCAAACTGCAGCACCACCAAACAACACACTACGCGACTTCGATTTAACTACTACGACTTCCATTTAGTTTGTTTCTAACGTCAAGCATACTTATATATTTTTTACACTTCCATCATATTTTAAGACATGTAATATACTTCATAACATCCTCATAAAGTTCAATTGAAAGATAAAACCTTACCTTTCCCGAAATTCACCAAAACTCGCCAAAACTCGCCTCAGAATTTCCTTTAGCGCAGCTGAAGCTTATTGGCTGTTTGGTAACGTTTTGGGCTTCTTCAAACCATAAAATTTCATTAATAATATCTTCATAACATCATGGTATAACTCATATAATTAATTCTTAGAACGGAATTGGAGAACTTACCTTTTTCTCCTCTCAAAACCGTAGCTATTTCCTTCTTTGTACCTTAATTTCTCTTCTCTTCTCTTTTTTTTTCTTGTAATTTCGCTTTCCTTGCTCTTGAACACTCTAGATGAGTGTGGAAATTAATGAGTCATAAGACTCATATATATATATATATATATATATATATACAACTTTAGGGGTGACACATGTCATCCCCCAAGTGGTGACACGTGTCAAGCCCTAAGTGGCGACACATGTCAAGACCTAAGTGGGAACACGTGTCAAGATCTCATTGGTCCAACACACCCCTTTCCTCCAATCACAAGATGCCATGTGGCATGTGGGGACCACATGAATCTTCTTGAAGACTTTATGCAATTCCTATTTTACCCCTAGCCTTCCACAATATTACCATAGGCCACTTTGCCAACTTTTCTTTTTGCCCTTTGCCTTTTTCATTATTTCCACACTATTAATGATCATAAATAATATTCATATCCAACTTGTATATTAAATAAATTTTGGAAGATGGTCATTCCTTTAACTTTACCACAGCTACCTTAAAACATCCAACCGTATAAAATATGGGATATAACATTCTCTATGAGAAATTCCAATTTTTTTGCCCCTCACCTTTTATAATATTTCCAAGTTGAAATACTAATTTATTCATAAGAATTTTGTATCCAACAAGATCAAACATAGCCTTGTCCTTGACTTGTTACCATTATCTCCAAAATATCCTAATGTGCAAAATACGGGTTATAACAAAAGCGAACAGGATAAGGAGTAACTCAGACAAGGTATGTGAAGCTTTCTTTTTGCGTGTTTTTCGAATAAGTATGTAGAGCTATCTTTCTTTTCTTTTGGCATGTCTTAGATGTAAGTTATGAATGATATGTATATGATATTTGGGATTCAATCCATTCATAAAGCCCTGAATATAAGTCGAAACTCTCATTTACTTTTTGATGTTAGAACTCCTACAATAGCTGGGTTATTGCCTTTAAGTCTTCTATGTGATGAAAAATAGTACATGTAAAGCCTATCTCTTCTTTTCTTTGGAATGGCTTAATTTTATGTAAAATGATATATGATATGGGCTTAGAGGTAATTCCAGTTATGAGCTCTGAGTGTAACTCATGACTTGTAGTCACTTCTGAACATTAAGAGTCTAAAAGTAATCAAATTACTATTCTCGAGCCTGCTATATAATGAATAGTAAGTGGAGGTACCAGCTCTTCTTTTAAAGGCTATGAAATGATAAATGCGTCTAATTGCGTAAGTTGAGTCTTTGACTAGATAAATTATGTTTCTAATTGCATAGACTATATTTCTGATTGCATAAGTTGTGTGGCATTATCTTGATGCATGTTTGTGATCCCTAAAGCCCCAACTAATGTAAGCCCTAATGACATCTAAAGGGGTACCTCAGATAATTACTCCCTTAGTCTTCAGGTGACTGTTCACTTGACTGTTTCATCGAGTCTCAGATAATGACTTAGTTGCATATGGTTTCCCTCTACTCTACTCATGCATACTGTAACCCATCCTCCCACGATGGGCTGGGAATAGTTATCGGAAGTGCTTCACTATTCTGGAGCCTAATTTTTGATACTGGTCACTTAATGTATATATTTGTACATTCAGGGGTACGGAGGGGGCCCTGTCCTGCCATATGTTGCTGTTACTATTCATAGAGGTCTATATACATATGGATGTGGGTTGTTTGAGAGTTCGTTTCGATTGTGCCTATACAGTATGTTGTGAATGTTTTTTTGTTATAGCAACCTTGTCAGATTGCATGTCCTTATGTGTTATGAGAGGAGTGAAGGAGGCCATACGTACACAAAAAAGCTTTAACTCATTGGGATTTTGTGTGAGTAGTATCACCTTGTTCATGGTTTACTTTGACTAAAACTGAGAGGTGGGTAAACGGGGCTCAACGTCGGACCCCAGTCGCGGCCTAAAGGGTTGGGTCGTGATAGAAGTTGTATCAGAGCAGTTCGTCCTTGGAGTGTCTACAGATCCTGTATAGTAGAGTCTTGTTTATCGGTGTGTTGTGCACCACATGTATAGACAGAAGGCTATAGAATATTTAGGATGTTACTTTCTTTCATATCTAAGATCGTGCGATAGAGCTGAGCCATAGGAAATGAATTTCCTCATACTAACCTACGATTTTAGCAGGAGGACAACGCCAATAGAAGAAAGTAATTGACAATATTGGATGTTACGAATAACGCAGGTAGGTAAAGGCATGAAGGACCTATGTCAGGTAAGGTATTGCAATACAATTGATATATAAAGTTGGAAAATGAAAGGAAAATTATACAGGAAAGTGCAACAGGTGTAGTTCGAGGGGACATACGAGGTAAGTCCATGTTCATACTGCTAATATGGGCGCCTGTGTGGCTCCAATATGATATGATATGATTATATCTGTATGCCCTGGGTGGCTGTGATATGATACGATACGAATATATATTTGTGTGCCCTGTAAGGCATTATTGGTATTTTCTGAGTGCAACTGTTGAGATAGTAAGAAATATAGAGGAAACTCTGCCCAAATTTTCCTAGAAATAAGAGGAGAATGAGATACAGGGTTGTAGTATGTCTTGAAAGGTTGTTCTCGCAACAATGATGAGATTTGACTAAACGAGTATGGCTGACCTCGAGAAATAAGTTAATTGCTGAGTCAATGGTAATAAAAACTAGGAGGTCGATGCTGGAATAGTAGAACGAAGTTAGAAAGGACCTATAAGCCAAAGAAGATGACTCAGAGAGGACTGATAGATCAGGATAAAATGATATAATAAGGCATCGCCTGAAATGATACATAGGGATAAACTATGACAAGTTATAGTTGAAGGAATTAACAGTATGATTAAGACAAAAGTACGAGGGATAAAGAACTGTGACAGATATGAAGTGTTAATAAGACAACTTTTGAAACATTAAGGATAATACTAGCTAAGAAAGGTAGGTAGCCCATAGTAAGAATCGTAAAGAAAGTCAAGTGGTGTTATACTATGGGACTAAATGTGAACAGGGTACCAGGTGAATATAACAAAAACCGTTGTGAGAATAAGTAAAGCTTAGTAAGGAAAGTTTCAAATAAAGGTTTTGTGATGACAAAAAGGATAGCTAGTACAAGGAAATAAAGAGTATTATGGAATTCCTTGCGCCCAACCAAAAATGGAAATGAGATGGAGGAATAATAGAGAAGTTATAATATAGGCATTCAAGATAGATGTAATTAATTAAGTATAAGTACCGAACAAAAAGGGAGATAGATAGTTACGAATTGAAAGTATAGTATGATGAAAGAGTAATAAGATAAGGCCTCTATTACAACAAAGTTAATATGATTTTAAGCAGGATTAGAAGAGAGCCTGAAGCACATGGTAAAGATGAAAGTTCAGAAGGCATAATGAAGTTAATATACGTGACTCCACCTTGATGGTTAGTGAGATCCTGCAAGGAGAGGGTATGTCGATTTACAGAACAACTGATACATTACGAGGTTATTAGACGAATAAGCTGTATCCACAGGAATAAAGTTAGTATAATGACGAAGCTTGAAACATGAGTCATTAAAGTATAAGTACACTCGAGTGGGGAATTTGCACCAATTATGAACCCTCGCTAATTACTGATTAGGATGAATTGAATGTGGCTTTGAATGCACTGCTACATTACAGATATTACTCGAGTATCAATCGTTAGATGAGATTTTATATGATATATTGCGACTACTAAATCACCATACGGTTATGCTAGGGTTTCCTAGAAAGGCAACCTAACGTGGGGATGATTTAACAAAAGATGTAAATATGGTGCAGCACATTAAATATGTTGGAGTAAGAATCATTCGCGTGTGAATAGCTAAAAAATAAATAGAGGATGACATAGGTACACCCTAAAAGGGGGGAAGTGGACAAGAGAAGTACAAGTGTAAGAGAAAATCAACTGACACTATCGTATGTAAATGGGAACGCTTAAACTTTAAATGAGACCCCATAAGGGATGGACGCGATCATACCCGCACTAATGCACCAGATTCTATCAAAACTCCGAAGTTAAGCATGCTTGGGTAAGAGTAGCACTGGGATGGGTGACCCCCTAGGAAGTGAAAAAGGGAACGAAACAAGTATGACAAAAAGAGATTATAAAGGCATATTAGTACAATGACACATATAGAATAGAGTAAGCCAAGAGCAAAAAAGATTATGACGGAAATACAACGCACCTCATGAAAATGGCAAAAGAATAGTTGTGTAGCTTACAAACATTGGCATACTAAGAGCGAGGTCAAATGATTACTCGATAAAAGAAAGTTAGTAATAGAAATGTGATTGCCATATTTAGAATCTATTAAAGAAAAGTGTAAGGTGGTTCGAGGCAGAACTATTAAGATATAATCAGTATTAAGGACAAAAGTCATAGCGGAGCCCTGACCTCCCTTGACCTCGACCGAAGGAGGTAAGCCGCTAGTATAGCAACACTAAAGCATTTTCCAGATGGCTCTACGTACCTACACACGTTTGTGTAAGCATTACAGTATAATGTGTGGTGATAAAACTAGAAAGAAAATCTGAGTAAAAGAGCAAGATAGCATACCTAAGGTGTTACAAGTTGAATTAAGAGGAGTTGTATAATGGCTTAAACAAAGAGGAGCATCAGAGGCTTGATAGCCTATTACGGGGGATGGGAATCCCGACTCGGAGATGGAAGGCGATTAATGTAGGTTATAGTGTAGGCTGACCTCGCATTCTATGGAAGTATAAGTTCATATGGGTTATGGTATTTAAGCTGACAAAATTAACCCATTTTCTTCCAATTAGGAAGGTATAATCAGCTAAGGGTTATACGAGATGACATAGCAAGGAAATAATAAGATTTCACGGGGTTCCCATATCTATTATCTTGGACGGGGAAGTTCAATGTATGGCTAATCGTTAGAGATCATTCCGGTAAGGATTGGGAATACAGGATAGGCCCAGAGGGGATCCAGTAAATTATTGATGAAGTAAAGCTTAATCCGGGACAAGCTATTGGTTAGAAGCCTAGAGTCGGCAAGAAGGGGATACATTGATCCTTCTCAGGGCATTTGTAGAATAGATAAAGCTGCCTATGAGTGGACCTACCGTACGATTTGAAACAATACATTCAGTTTTGACAGATCAATGCTCTGTAGGAATGTGAACGACACTCCCTGAATATTTCCCGTAGAGGAGGTCCATGTAATAGGGAGTTATCCTATGAGGGGCAACCCATTTTCATCTGGGATCAGTAGATTAAATAGGTTGCGAACTAAGTATATAGCTTCCGTCAAGGTACTGTGGTGGAATAAGAATCGTGAAGTTATAACCTAGGAGGTTGAAGATGATATGAAACACAGGTGTCCGTACCTATTCCCCATGTCTACAGATAACCCTCAGTCCTGGAACTAGTATATTAATTACTTGGATGAGAATGTATGTCATTCCAGTAGAAAGGAATCTCCCTACAATTTGTATAAAGTCTTAAGGGAAGTTTTGTTCAACATTCCGGGATGAATGTTCTAAAGGGGGGAAGGATGTTACACCCCGCACTCTTGAGCTCGGAATGTCGTAATGTCTTCTTAAGTTCCTTAGACACTATCATGTGAGCCGGATAAGCTACGACACTATCAAACAACTCTAAGGAAAGAAAATTGTGATACCTCGTGAGAAGGAAGGTTGGAAATGGAGTCATAAGAATCCAAAAGGAATTGGAGGCCAGGTAATGAGTCGTAGGACTTGATTTACCTACATAATACACTAAATTAAGAGTCTTATACACTTAAGTTGCTTAAAGATTTATCAAGCTTACGTAGTGCATATTACATTGGCTATTAAGACAAGACGAGATTACGAACCCACGGGGGAGAGGAGAAGGCGACATGGGGAAGCAAAAAGAGGTGCCACGTGGCAGCCCAGGGAAGTGCCACGTGGCATCAGGTGACCCACCTGCTTGGGTTCAAGTAGGTGACCCACCTACTTAGGGGTGGGCCCCACCAAGGACACGTGGCAGCCTTGGAGGCTAAGGGTGGATCTGTGGCCCAATAAGGGCTTGACACGTGTCACCCTTAGGGACTGACATGTGTCACTTCTTAAGGAACCATATATATGTGTGTTAATGACTCTTAAGTCATTTGGAGTCCAAAAACAGCAGCTAAACATAGAGAGAAAATGTGAGAGGAAGAGAGTACTACGACAGCTATGGTTCAAGAAGAATTAAGGTGAGTTCTTCACTTTTCTTCCGTAAATTAATTATCTATGGTGTTCGATAAGTACGTGGAGATTTATATATGTATTTTACGATGTCTACGGAATTAATTTTTCTTCTTGGAACTTGAGAGGAAGTTGAAAGACAAAGAGGGAAAACATTAAAAACTAGTTAACAAACCCATTTTTGGAGGGGACAACTGTTAGTAATATTGGTATAACTTCTTGTGTATTGCTTCTTTTCGGGTGCTTAAATATGTTTTGGAAAGGTATTTCATATTCCAATCCAGTTTTGCATTTAGCTTCTCAAAAAAGGGTGATGAAGTGTAGAGGAGGTACTGCCCAGATTTTGGTTTGGGAAATTTTACACGGATTACTGTTGTTGTTTTGGGCATATCATTTTGTAGAAAATTGATGTAGGGGTTATTATCAATTTTATTCTACCCTAAGACACATGTCTATCACTTTCATGAAGGACGTAAATCCTGTTTCCCTCCATTACCCCTTCGAAACGAAGCGACAAGGTAAAATAGTAAGCTGTCTAGAATTCACATTTTGAGAGTTTTGAGTGAGTTGTTCCTTCAGGGGTGTAATATATTATTGCAGGGCATAAATGCATTCTAAAAGGTATGTGTATGCTGCTGGTTTCAGACACACGACCCCTCGTTGCGTATAATAAAAGGCATTACAAAATAAAGGCTAGACGCCCTACTGTGATATCGTATTTTTGAATAAGTCATTTAGAGTTTATGTTGTATATTATTGGTGTGAATTGCTCAAGGTTGTTGTTGTTGGTTGACTGTAGGTCTTATGGACCTAATTGGAAATTTGGAAAGGGCACATTATAGGGGAGGTGCTGCCTAATTTTCATCGATGCATTAGCGAATAACAGAGCTAGTCGGAGAAATGACGAAGGAAATAAATTCCATTAATACTAAGGTGTAACCTAGGGTGATGGAAAGTAAAAGGGGTTGATATTCATATTTTATTTATTTTATTTATTTTTATTTTTTTTGGTTGATATTCATATTACTTTCATGTTGAGTAGGTTAAAAGGACGGTGAGGCAAGCAGGATAAGGAATAATTCAGACAAGGTATGTGAAGCTTTCTTTTGGCGCATTTTTGGAATAAGTATGTAGAGCTATTCTTCTTTTCTTTTGGCATGTCTTAGATGTAAGATATAAATGATATGTATATGACATTTGGGATTCAATCCATTCGTAAAGCCCTGAGTATGAGTCGAGACTCTCGTTTACTTCTTGATATTAGAACTCCTGCAATAACTGAGTCATTGCCTTTAAGTCTTCTATATGATGAAAACTAGTACATGTAAAGCCTATCTCTTCTTTCCTTTGGAATGGCTTAATTTTAAGTGAAATAATATATGATATAGATTTGGAGAAAATTCCAATTATGAGCTCTGAGTATAATTCGTGACTTGTAGTAAGTTCTGACTATTAAAAGCCTGAAAGTAGTCAAACTATTATTCTCGAGCCTGCTATATAGTGAATAGTAAGTGGAGGTACAAGCTCCTTTTCTTGAAGGCTCTGAAACGATCAATGTCTCTAATTGCATAACTGTGTCTATGATTGCATAACTGTCTCTCTGATTGCATAACCATGTCTCTGATTGCATAAACCATGTTTCTGATTGCATAAGATATGTAGCATTGTCTTGATGCATGTTTGTGATTCCTAATGCCCCAATTGATGTAACCACTAATGACATCTAAAGGGAACTTCGGATGAGTACCTTCCTAGTCTTCAGGTGACAGTTCACTTTAGTGTTTCATTGAGTCTCAGAGGGTGATTTAGTTGCATATAGTTTCTCATTACTCTACTCGTGCATGTTGTAACCCTTCTTTCTTCGCATACCATGATGGGCTGGATATTATGTCGGGCGCAGCTTTACTACTTCTTTCACCACGTCCCAAGCTGGATGTGTATAGCTCCACGCACGAGGAGATGATGTCGTATGTGAGGTGTGATATATGTTATATGTTATGATGATACGATTATTCACCGTAGTCCCGAGCCAGCTGTAATATGATAGTATATTTGGCGAACTAAGAAAGGAACACCGAGTCCCTCCTTAGATGGCTGGGTACAGTATGTATATTATGATGGTATGCTATAGACGTACACTACTCCATTCATCGATTACCCCACTAAAAGGGCCGGATACTTTATGTAGGCATACATATGAGATTAGAGTGATACATTTGCGACCCCGTGCCCCGTAGTGAACCGAATGTAATATGATGACATACATGATAAAATTATACCATATACGATGATATGATACCATATACGATAATATGATACCGTATATGATGATATAATGAAATAAAGTACATAATGATACGATGACATATGAATATGAGAAAATGCTTATGACACTGAGTTCACTAGAGGGCCAGGCACATCATCTGATGATGTGTATGATTTACGTGTCCTAAGGTATAGGTACAGTAATTCGTTAAGTTGTTATACTTGTCCCCTGCATCCCTATTTTAGTTATGGTCTCAGTTGCGATATGTTATGCTTTACATACTCAGTACATATATCGTACTGACCCCCTTTTCTTGGGGAGCAGCATTTCATGCTCGCAGGTACAAATGTTTATTCTGGAGATCCGTCAGCTTAGGAGTTCCTCTCAGCTATGTCAGAAGTGCTTCACTATTCTGGAGTCTAATTTTTATACTGGTCACTTAATGTATATATTTGTACATTCAGGGGTACGGTGGGGGCCCTGTCACGGTATATGTTGCTGTTACTATTCCTAGAGGTCTGTAGACATATGGATGTGGGTTGTTTGTGAATTCGTTTTGATTGTGCCTATACGGTATGTTGTGAATGTTTTTTTTCTTATAGCAGTCTTGTCGGCTTGGGGTTTTGTGTGAGTAGTATCACCTTGTTCGTGGTTCAATTTGACTACAACTGATAGGTGGGTATATGGGGGTCCAGGTCGGACCCTAGTTGCGGCCTACGGGGTTGGGTCATGCCCTAACGTGAGTGGGCAGTTACGACCTATACATAGGATTTGGGGAGTTATGATGTGCCATGTACCCATATGATATGATATGATATGACCATATGATATGATATGATCTGTTATGGAGATATTCCCTACTATTGATGTATGATGTGTTGTGGCGCCAGTCACGGGGTGGCGAACACATTTTGTTCACCTCGTCCCATAATGGGGACGGATATCTGCATACATTATTTGTGGTTATGAAAAACATTTTGATATTCTGGGTATTTAGCTAACTTTTGCACCTTCTGTTCTAGTAATGGCTTTACTTGTTACAGTCCATGCTTTACATACTCAATACACATGTCGTACTGACCCCCCTTTCCTTGGGGGGATGCATTTCATGCCCGCAGGTACAGATGTTAACTTTGGAGATCTGCCACCTTAAGGTTTCTACTCAGTAATGTTGGAAGTGCTCCACTGTTCCGAAGCCTAACTTTTGATACTGGTCATTTGATATAAATGTTTGGTTATTCAGGGGTACGATGGGGCCCTATCCTATCATATGACTAGGATAGCATTATGTAGAGGTCTGTAGACTTGTGATATGGGTTTTGTATATAAGTTTTGAGCTTTTGTCATATGGTATAATATCATCATATTACATCTGGTTCACTACGGGGCTCGGGGTCACAAACGTATCACTCTAATCTCATATTCATGCCTACATAAAGTATCCGACCCCTTTAGTGAGGGACTCGATGAATGGAGTGTTGTACGTCTATAGCGTACCATCATAATATACATACCATACCCGGCCCTCTAAGGAGGGACTCGGTGTTTCTTTCTTATTTCGCCACATATAGTATCATATTACAGCCGGCCGGGGACTAGGTGAATAATTGTATCGTCATAACATATAACATATATCATACCTCACGTATGAAATAGTCTCCTCATGCATGGAACTGTAAACATCCGGCCTGGGACGTGGTGAAAGAAGTTATAAAGCTGCGCCCGACATAATATCTGGTCCATTGTGGGATGCGAAGAAAGAAGGGTTACAGCATGCACGAGTAGAGTAATGAGAAACTATATGCAACTAAGTCACCCTTTGAGACTCGATGAAATAGTCAAGTGAACTATCACCTGAAGACCAGGAAGGTACTTATCTAGTGCCCTTTAGATGTCATTAGGGGTTACATCAATTGGGGCCTCAGTAATCACGGACATGCATCAAGACAATGCCACATAGCTTATGTAATCAGAAACATGGTTTATGCAATCAGAGACATAGTTATGTAATCAGAGACATCGATCATGTCAGAGCCTTCAAGAAAAGGAGCTTGTATCTCCACTTTCTATTTACTAGATAGCAGGCTCGAGAATAATAGTTTAACTACTTTCTGACTTTTAATGGTCAGAAGTGACTAGAAGTCACGATTTATACCCAGAGCTCATAATTGGAATTACCTCTAAACCTATATCATATATAATTTTACTTAAAATTAAGTCATTCTTAAGGAAATAAGAGCTAAGCTTTACATGTACTAGTTTTCATCACATAGAAGACTTAAAGGAAATGACTCAGCTATTGTAGGGGTTCTAATATCAAGAAGTAAACAAGAGTCTTGACTCATACTCAGGGCTTTATGAATGGATTGAATCCCAAATGTCATATACATATCATTTATAACTTACATCTAAGACATACCAAAAGAAAATAAGAATAGCTCTACATACTTATTCTAAAAATACGCCAAAAGAAAGCTTCACATACCTCGTATGGACTTCTCTTAATCGCGTCCACGTCGTTGTCCTCAAAACCTATTTAACATGGAAGTAATGCAAGTATTAACAACCTTAGACTTTTCAGCAACTTAGACTACCCATGAGTATTCATAGCATTCATCCCTTCGCTCGTCTTCTCGACTAGTTCCTTAACTAGCTAAGGCGTTCACGGAGATCGGACAGCACCTCCCCTATAATGTGCCTATCAGAATTACCAATCATGTCATTAACACCTACATCCAGCCAAAAGAATAACCAGCAGCTCATATATATATATATAACATGGAAACATTACACAATATACCCTCCAAACGACTCGCCCAAAGTTACTATACCAAAAGAGGGTTTCTAGCGTCTATTTTGCGAAACCTTTAATCGTATGGAGAGGAGGGGTCGTGTGGATGTAACCAGAAGCTCCCCACCTCATTTATAACACTTTTATTCCCTAAACACGCCACAACACATCCAGCATCATCCCCCACGCGCCCAACACCTTATTTCGACAACAATTTAACTATAACGATTCTAATTTAATTTATTTTGAATGTCGAACTTTTCCCAACTTTTTCCCAACTTACAGCAGCCCAAAGGTGTGTAATACACCCTATAATAACATTATAAACTTCAAATTAGAGGGGAAGACCTTACCTTTCCCAAAATTGGCTAGAACTTGCCGAAATTGCGCCTCGGAACTTTTTTTAGCGCGCTGAATCATCGTGGCAGCTTGCTGTCCATTTTTTTGCTGCACCAAACTATAATTTTATACTACTAATACTTCCATATCATCGTGGTATATGGTATATAATTAATTTACAGAGCAAAATTGGGACTTACCTCTTTTTTTTTTCTCAAAGCCGTCGCCCCTCTCCTTTTTAGCTTTAGGGTTTGTTCTCTTGTTTTGGCTGAATTTTGAACAAAGAACTGAAGTGTATGCTGTATATACACATATATATGTGGTCCTAGGGAGTGACACGTGTCATCACCAAGAGGTGACACGTGTCCAACCCCTATTGGGCCACTGCATCCATGCAGTCAAGGATGGGCTGTCACATGGCAGTGGGGCCCACCTCCCCCAAGCAGATGGGTCACCTACTTGACCCCAAGAAGGTGGGTCACCTACTTTCTTGAGGTTCTGCCACATTTCACCCTCCCATTGTCTGCCCCGTGTAATTTTTTTCTCTTCCTCGTGGTTTTGTAATCTCGTCTTATTTTAAGGGCCTATGTCATCCGTGCTACACAAGCTTTGTATGTAATCGAATAGATCAAGTATGTAAGACTTCTAAGTTAGTAGCTTACGTAGTTAAATCGAGTCCTACGATGCATTACTTGGCCTCCAATTCCTTCCATATTCTTATGACTCTATTTCCAACCTTCTCTACTATGGGGTATCACATTCTCCCTTCCTTAGAGTCGTTTGATGGTGTCGTAACTTAGGGGGCTCACATGATAGCTTCTAAATAACTTAAGGAACCTTCTGAGTTCAAGAATGTAGGGTGTAACGTCCTTCCCCCCTTTAGAACATTTGTCCCCGAATGTTGAATAAAGCTTCCCTTAAGACTTTATACACATTGTAGGGAGATTCCTTTCTATTGCAGTAACATACATTTTTATCCAAGTAATAAATATATGAGTTCTAGGAGTGGGGGTTATCTGTAGACATCAGGAATAGGTACGGACACCTGTGTTTCATGTCCTTTTCAACTTCCCAAGTTAGTCCTTCATAATTCTTATTCCGCCATAGTACTTTGACGGAAGCTACGTCCTTAGTTCACAACCCTTTTAATCTGCTTATCCCGAATGGCAATAGGTTGCTCCTTGTAGGATAACTCCCTATGGGAAATATTCTGGGAGCATCGTTTATATGCTTGCGGAACATTGATCAATGAAAACTGAATGTATTGTTTCAAATCGGACAGTAGGTCCTACTCATAGGGAGCCTTATCTACTCTACAAATGACCTGAGAAGGACCAATGTATCCCCTTCTTGCCGACTCTAGGCTATTAATAGTTTTTCCTGGGCAAGCTTCACTTTATCAATAATTTAGTGGATAACATATGGGCTTGTCCCTTAATCAGAGGGCAAAATGTCGTACTAAGATTCATTTGTGTTCCTCAATCCCTTACGGAATAATTTCCAGCGGTTAGCTGTAAGTTGAACTTCCTTATCTGAGATAATAGATGTTGGAACTCTGTGAAATCTTATTATTTCTCTGCTATGTCATCTCGCATAACCCTCAGCTGAGTATGCCCTTCTAACTGGAGGAGAATGGGTTGATTCTATCAGCCCATCTACCATAGCCCGTATGAGCTCACAGTTCCTTAGAATGCGAGGTCAGCTCATACTATAATACATATTAACTGCTTTCCACCTCCGAGTTGGGGTTTCCATTCCCTGTGATAGGCTGTCAGACTGCTGATGCTTCTTTTAACTTAAGTTATTATACAACTCCTCTTAATCAAACTTGTAATACCTTAGGTATGCTATCTTTCTCTTTTACTCAGATCTTCTCTCCAGTTTTCTTACCATACATTATGTTGTAATTCTTACACAAACGTGTACTTAGAGCACTCAGAAAATGCCTTAGCGTCTCTATGTTAGTGGCTTACCTCCCTCAATCGAGATAGGGCGCCACTATGGCGCTTGTCCTTAATACCGGTTATATCTTAATAGTTCTTCCTCGAACCATCTTACACTTTTCCTGAATAGGTTCTAACTATGGCAATCACATTGCCATTACTGATTTCTCTTTATCGAGTCATCACTTAATCTCACTCTTAGTATGCTAATGCTCGTAGGATACACAATTATGTTTGTGCCATTTGCACGAGGTGCATTCCAATTTAGTCATAATATTTTCTACTCTTGGCTTACTCTGTTCTATATGTGTCATTGTACTAACACGCACTTATAATCTCTTTTTGTCATACTTGTTTCATTCTCTTTTTCACTTCCCAGGAGATCACCTATCCTAATGCTACTCTCACCCCAGCACATATAACTTCGGAGTTTTGATGGAATCCGGTACATTAGTTTGGGTATGATTGCATCCATCCTGTATGGGGTCTCATTTGAAGTGTAAGCATTCCCATTTACATACGATAGCGTCAGTTGATTTTGTTTTATGCTTGTACTTCTCTTGTCAACTTTCCCTCTTTTAGGGTGTACCCATGTTATCCTCCATTTATTTTCAGCTATTCACACACGAATGATTCTATTCCAACATATTTAATGGGCTGCACCATATCTACATCTTTTGTTAAATCATCCCCACGTTAGGTTGCCTTTCTAGGAAACACTAGCACAACCATAGCGTGCTTTAGTATTCGCAATGTATTGTATAAAACCTTATCTAATGGTTGATACTCGAGTAATATCTATAATGTAGCAGTTCATTCAAAGCCACATCCCATTCATCCCAATAAGTAATTAGCTCGTGCTCATAATTGGTTCCAATTCTCCACTTGGGAGTACTTTTACTTTGATGACTCGTGTGTCAAGCCCCGTCATTATATTAACCTTACTCTAGTGGATACCACTAATTATTAAAGTGGGGTCACGTGTACACCATACTTCTTTACGCCTCCTGAGCTTGTATCTTTGTCGTGGGCTTAAGGATTATTTCTAATCCTGCTTAAAACCATATCAACTTCGTGGTAGTAATGGCCTTGTCTTAATACTTTTTCATCGTACTATACCTCCAGTTCGTAACTATCTGTTTCTCCTTTTGTTTGATTCTCATACTTAATTAATCACATCTATCTTGAGTGCCTCTATTAGAACTTTTGTATTATTCCTTCAGCTTATTTCCATTTTTGGTTGGGCGTAAGGAATTCCATATTACCCTTTACTTATTCTCATAACGGTGTTTGTTATATTCACCTGCTACCCTGTTCGTAACAAGTCCCATAGTATAACACCGCTTGAATTTCTTCACGATTCTTACCATAGGCTACTTAACCTTCTTAGTTAGTATTATCCTTAATGTTTCACAAGCTGTCTTATTAACATTTCATATCCATCACAGTTCTTTATCCCCCGTACTCTTGTCTTAATCATACTGTTACTTCTTTTAACTATAACTTGTCATAGTTTATCCCTATATATGAATTCAGGAGATGCCTTACTATATCATTTTATCTCGATCTATCAGTCTTCTCTAAGTTATCTTTTTTGGCTTATAGCTCTTTTCCAACTTCGTTCTATTATATCAGTATCGACCTCCTAGTTTCTATTGTAATTAATTCAGCAATTAACTCATTTTTCGAGGTCAACCATACTTGTTTAGTCAAATCTCATCATTGTTGTGAGCATGACCTTTCAAGACATACTATAGCCTTATATCTCATTCTCTTTTTATTTCTACGAAAATTTGGGAAGAGTTTCCTCTGTATTTCGTACTATCCCAATACCTGCATGCAGAAAATACCAACAATGCCTCACAGGGCACACATATATATATTCATATTGTATTATATCGCAACCACATAGGGCGCCCAATACTAACAGCCAAAAGAGACACATATAACAAGAAGAAGTCTGGGTCTATTAATACATATACATCTTGCGAGGAGATTAATAATATACCTGTAACTACATTTGACGACACCTCCTGATCCTGTCCACTAGCCAAAGCATCAATGCGGTTCGACGGGTTCCTAGAACTAGAAGGCCTACCACGGTCTCTACCATGGCCTGTTGAGGTATGAATATCCCGCCTTTTTGGGCGTATAGCCAACGAAGAAGGAACTCCAACAATTGATCCAATAGGTTGAGTTGCAACCTTTAATTTTTTTCTGAATGGGCACTCTCTCACAAAATAGCCTTGACCGCCGCAGGCGAAACAAGCACCTGTAGTAAGACAGCATTCCCCAAAATGAGTCTTGCCACAGTGAGGACACTAGGGCAAAAGTGGCTTCGACTAACGCGAACATTTGCTCATTGGTGAACCTGAAACCCTAGAGCTTTGTCCGACTCCTAAACATCCCGTGTTATTGAATGTTCCACTTGGGAACTGAAGAGGAACCCTCCATACTGGTTGGGTAGGGTATCGACTATACTGGTAAGGCTGTCTGCCTTGAGGCTCCCCTAAATCACCAGCCAACCTAGCCTTCTTATGCTGGCCTCTGCCATATTCTTTATCGGGCTGTCGCCCATTGCATCGCCTCTTTATACCCAGCCCATGCCTTTGAACCTGCCCTGGCATTAATCTGGTCAATAATTAAACTGCATCCCTCATTGCCTTGTCTTCTAGCCCTAGCTGTGGGGCTAGAGGCCTAGGCACTGGGGTCTCGGGGGTGGTAGCTACTGCTGCTCTAGGCTCCTATGGGGTGGGGGCGTAGTAGAGCTCGCCGACTAGAGCATTATTCCCGGCATAGACTGGACATAAGCCCTAATAACCCCTGGGGTCTGACTTTTTTCATCCACTATTGACTTTCTCTTCTGACCAATGGTCGCTCACTTTGGAGGCATTGCTGCAAATATAATGGTACGTTAGTGAGGGATCATCCTAATAACATAGCTCTACCGCATGATCTTAAATCTGAAGGAAAGTAACATCCTAAATGTCCTGTAGCCTCCTGTTTATAGATGTGGTGCACAACACACCGATAAACAAGACTCTTCTAGACACAGTCTGTAGACATTCCAAGGATGAACTTCTCTGATACCACTTTTGTAATGACCCAACCCTGTAGGCCATGACTGGGGTCCGACCTAGACCCCTGTATACCTATGTATTAGTTACAGTCATATTGAATCATGAACAAGGTGATACTACTCACACAACACCCCAATGAGTTAAACATTTTTCATGTACGTATGGCTTCTTTCCCTCATCTCACAACACTTAAGGGCATGCAAGCTGACAAGGCTAGTATAACAAAAAAAACATTCACAATATGTCGTATAGGCACAACCGAAACGAACTCACAAACAACCCACATCCATATGTCTACAGACCTCTAGGAATAGTAACAACAACATATGGCGGGACAGGGCCCCCGTCGTACCCCTGAATGTACAAATATATATATTTAGTGGCTAGTATCAAAAATTAGGCTCCAGAACAGTGAAGCTCTTCCGACATAGCTGAGAGGAACTCCTAATTGACGGATCTCCAAAATAAACATCTCTACCTGCAGGCATGAAAAGCAGCCCCCCGAGAAAAGGGGGGTCAGTACGATATATGTACTGAGTATTTAAAGCATAACGTATCGTAACTGAGACCATAGCTGAAATAGGTATGCAGGGGACAAGTATAACAACATAACAAATTACTGTACCTGTACCTTAGGACATGAAAATCATACACATCATCATATGCTGTGCCCGGCCCTCTAGTGAACTCGGTGCCATAATCATTTTCTCATATTCACATGTCATCATATCATCATGTATTTCATTTCATCATATCATCGTATATGGTATCATATCATCGTATAAGGTATAATATCATCGTATTACATCCGGTTCACTACGAGGCTCGGGGTCGCAAATGTATCACTCTAATCTTATATGTATGCCTACATAAAGTATCCGACCTCTTTAGTGAGCGACTCGGTGAATGGAGTGGTGTACATCTATAGCGTACCATCATAATATACATACTGTACCCGGCCCACTAAGGAGGGACTTAGTGTTCCTTCCTTATTTCGCCACATATACTATCATATTACAGCCGGCACGGGACTCGGTGAATAATCATATCATCATAACATATAACATATATCATACCTCACATACGGAATTGTCTTCTCGTATGTGGAACTGTACACGTCTGGCCCAGGACGCGGTGAAAGAAGTAGTAAAGTTGCGCCCGACATAATATTTGGCCCATCATGGGATGCAAAGAAAGAAGGGTTACAACATGCACGAGTAGAGTAATGAGAAACTATATGCAACTACGTCACCCTTTGAGACTCGATGATATAGTCAAGTGAACCGTCACCTAAAGACTAGGAAGGTACTTTTCCGAAGTGCCCTTTAGATGTCATTAGGGGTTACATCAATTAGGGCCTCAGTAATCACGGACATGCATCAAGACAATGCCACATAGCTTATGCAATCAGAAACATGGTTTATGCAATCAGAGACACAGTTATACAATCAAAGACACAGTTATGCATTCAGATAAATCGATCGTTTCAGAGCCTTCAAGAAAAGGAGCTTGTATCTCCACTTACTATTCACTATATAGCAGGCTCGAGAATAATAGTTTAACTACTTTCTAACTTTTAATGGTCAGAAGTGACTACAAGTCACGAGTTATACCCAGAGCTCATAATTGGAATTACCTCTAAACTTATATCATATATCATTTTACTTAAAATTAAGTCATTCTAAAGGAAAGAAGAGGTAAGCTTTACATGTACTAGTTTTCATCACATAGAAGACTTAAAGGCAATGACTCAGCTATTGCAGGGGGTCTAATATCAAAAAGTAAACGAGAGTCTCGACTCTACTCAGGGCTTTATGAATGGATTGAATCCCAAATATCATATACATATCATATATAGCTTACATCTAAGACATGCCAAAAGAAAAGAACTATAGCTCTACATACTTATTCCAAAAATACGCCAAAAGAAATCTTCACATACCTCATATGGACTTCTCTTAATCACAATCATATCGTTGTACTCAAAACCTATTTAACATGGAAGTAATGCAAGTATTAACAACCTTAGAATTTTCAGCAACTTAGACTACCCATGAGTATTCATAGCATTCATCCCTTCGCTCGCCTTCTCGACTAGTTTCTTAACAAGCCAAGGCGTTAACGGAAATCGGACAGAATCTCCCCTATAATGTGCCCTATCCGAATTCCCAATCATGTATTTAACACCTAAATCCAACCAAAAGAATAACCAGCAGCTCATATATATATATACCATGGCAACATTACACAATATAACCTCCAAATGACTCGCCCGAAGTTACGATATCAAAAGAGGGATTCTAGTTTCTATTTTGCGAAACCTTTAATCGTACAAAGTGGAGGGGTCATGTGGCTGTAACCAGAAGCTCCCCCACCTCGTTTAGAACACTTTTAGGCCCTGCAACACGCCACAACACAGCCAGAAGCAGCCCCCACGCGCCCAACACTTTATTTCGACAATAATTTAACTATAACGATTCCAATTTAGTTTATTTTGAATGTCAAACTTTTCCCGACTTTTTCCCAACTTCAAGCATCCCATAAGTTTTGTAATACACCCTATAATAACATTATAAACTTCAAATTAGAGGGGAAGACCTTACCTTTCCCGAAATTCGCTAGAACTTGATGAAATCGCGCCTCGGGACCACCGCATCCATGCAGTCAAGGAGGGGCTGCCACATGGAAGTGGGGCCCACCTCCCCCAAGCAGATGGGTCACCTAATTGACCCCAATCAGGTGGTTCACCTGCTTGATTGAGGTTCTGCCACGTGTCACCCTCTCATTGGCTGCCCCGTGTAATGTTTTTCTCTTCCTCGTGGTTTCGTAATATCATCTTATTTTAAGAGCCTATGTCATCCGTGCTATGCAAGCTTGGTATGTACTCGAATAGCTAAAGTATGTAAGACTTCTAAGTTAGTAGCTTATGTAGGTAAATCAAGTCCTACGATGCATTACTTGGCCTCCAATTCCTTCTGGATTCTTATGACTCTATTAACATCTTCTCTACTATGGGGTA
Source organism: Solanum dulcamara (assembly GCF_947179165.1). Lineage (NCBI taxonomy): Eukaryota > Viridiplantae > Streptophyta > Magnoliopsida > Solanales > Solanaceae > Solanum > Solanum dulcamara. The sequence continues at coordinate 30,006,022 of NC_077244.1, forward strand.
TCACATTCTCCCTTCCTTAGAGTCATTTGATGGTGTCATAACTTAGGGGGCTCACATGGTAGTTTCTAAGTAACTTGAGGAACCTTCCGAGTTCAAGAATGCGTACTTCTCTACATTGTTCATCGTGCCCCAACGTGAGGGGGAAGGTACGACCTATATATGGGATTTGTGGAGTTATGATGTGCCATGTACCCATCTGATATGATATGATCTGATATGACCATCTGATATGATATGATCTGTTATAGAGATATTCTCTACTCTTGATGTATGATGTGCTGTGGCGCCAGTGACGGGGTAGAGACCACATTTTGTTCACTGCGTCCCATAATGGGGCAACATATGGCATATGTTTATCTGCATACATTATTTGTGGTTACAGTCCATGCTTTACATACTCAGTACATATGTCATACTGACCCCCCTTTCCTTGGGGGGCTGCATTTCATGCCTGCAGGTACAGATGTTAACTTTGGAGATCTGCCAGCTTAGGGTTTCCACTCAGCAATATTGGGAGTGCTCCACTGTTTCGAAGCCTAACTTTTGATACTGGTCATTTGATATAAATGCTTGGTTATTCAGGTGTACGACGGGGCCCTGTCCTGTCATATGACTAGGATAGCATTTTGTAGAGGTTTGTAGACTTGTGATGTGGGTTCTGCATATATGTTTTGGGCTTTATGTTCTGCGATGGACTTAACGACCTTCGTATGCTACATCCATTTTAGTGCGCTCTCTAGCGATTTTTTTTCTGATTTCCTCATATGTTTATTTGGCTAACATAATCAGTGGGGCTAAGGGTACGTATGGATGCCCTAATTGGACACCAGTCACGGCCTACGGAGTTGGGTCGTGATAAAAGTGGTATCAGAGCAGTTCATCCTTGGAGTGTCTACAGACTATGTCTAGTAGAGTCTTGTTTATCGGTGTGTTGTACACCACATCTATAAAAAAGAGGCTACAAGATATTTAGGATGTTACCTTTCTTTCATATCTAATATCGTGTGATAGAGCTAAGTCATAAGGAATGAAATTCCTCATACTAACATATGGTTTCAGAAGAAGGACAATATATATAGAAGAAGGTGACCGATAATATTGGAAGTTACAAAGTACGCAGGTAAGCAAAGGCACGGAAGATATATTTCAGGTGAGGTATTGAAGTACGATTGATATATAAAGTTAAAAATGGAAAGGAAAAGTCGACAGGGCAGGGTAACAAGTGCAGTTTTAGTCGGGCAAATAAGGTAAGTCCATTTTCATACTGTTGATATTGGGCGCCCTATGTGGCTGCGATATGATATGATCTGAATATATATACATGCGTGCCCTGTGAGGCACTATTGGCATTTTCGGCATACGGGTGTGGAGATAGTAAGAAATACAAAGGAAACTCTGTCCAAATTTACCTAGAAATAAGAAGAGAATGAGATACAGGGTTGTACTATGTTGAAAGGTTGTTCCCACAACAATGATGAGATTTGATTAAACTACGAGTATGGATGACCTCGAGAAATGAGTTAATTGCTAAATTGATGGCAATAGAAACTAGGAGGTAAATACTGGTATAGTAGAACGAAATTGGAAAAGACTTATAAGCCAAAGAAAATGATTTAGAGAAGATTGATAGATCGAGATAAAACGATATATTCAGGCATCGCCTGAATTGATACACAAGGATAAATGATGACGAGTTATAGTTGAAAGAAGTAATAGTATGATTAAGACAAGAGTACAAGGGAAAAAGAATTATGACGGAAGTGAAGTGTTAATAAGACAGCTTGTGAGATATTAAGGATAAGACTAACTAAGAAGGGTAAGTACCCATAGTAAGAATTGTGAAGAAGGTCAAGAAGTGTTATACTATGGGACTGAATGCGAACATAATACCATGTGAATATAACGAAGGTCATTATGAGAATAAGTAAGGAATAATAAGGAAGTTCTAACAGAGGCACCTAAGATAGACATAAGTAACTGAATACGAGGATGGAGCAAAAGGAGAATGTATAGTCATAGATTTACAAGGGTAGTACAACAATATGATGTTAAGGTAAACCTAGTATTAAGGTAAGCTCGATATGCTGTTGAGAAAGTGAGCATCAGGTGTATGACAAAGAAGAAAGCTCATGAAGAATAAAGATGTATTATGTATACGTGACTCGAGTACCAATGATTAGATTGGATTAGCACCTCATGAGTATGTTAAGATGCCGTATATGGGCAACTAAAGGTATGGGTGGTATAAAGGAAGGCATAGATAGGGTGGGGTATACCAAAGGTATTGGAAAGGAATATTACACATTTGAAAATTGGAAATAAGGGCATAAGGTATAACACAAACAGACAATGACATGGATACACCCTAAAAGGGGGAAGTAGACAAGAGAAGTACAAGCGTAAGAGAAAATCAACTGACACTATCATATGTAAATGGGAACTCCTAAACTTCAAATGAGATCCCATAAGGGATGGATGCGATCATACTATCACTAACGCACCGGATCCCATCAGAACTTTGAAGTTATGCATGTTTGGGTGAGAGTAGTACTATGATGGGTGACCCCATGGGAAGCGAAAGAGGAAATGAAACATAAGTATTAGTACCTATTCCCTACGTCTACAAGAAATCCTAACCTTTAGAACTCTGATATTGATTGCTTGATGAAAGTATATATTATGGCAACATGATAGAGGAGCTCTCCATATAGTCGGTATAAGATCTGGAGGAAGTTTTTGGTTTACATTTGAGGACGAATGTTCTAAAGGGGGGGAAGGATGTTACACCCCATACTTTGGTACCTTGGAATGCTTCTTAAGCTTCTTAAGTTTCTGGGAAGGCTCTTAAGTTTCGTAGTAGTCTTCATGTGAGTCAAATAATCTATAACTCTATCAATAATCCTAAGGAAAGGAGAAGGAGATACTCTATAATAGAGAAGATTGGAAATAGGGTCATAAGTAACCGGATGAAGTTGGAGGTCAAGTAGTGAGTAGTAGGACTTGACTTACTTGTGAATGCTATTACTTGGGACATTTTACATACTAATCTACTTGAGTATACATCGAGCTTTAGTAGAAAGGAATACATAGGCTCTTGAAGTAAGACGAGATTTCAAGCTCACGAAAGAGAAATAAGGAAACGACGCGCCTACTCGAAGCAAGTAGGTGATGCACCTACTTGGACAAGCAGGTAATGCACCTATTTAGGGTCAAGTAGATGATGCAACAGCTTGGGTGGAGGCCCACGCTGCCACGTGGCGGCTTTGGATTGGATGCATGATTGAGGTGGCGCCCTAGGGGGCTGCCACATGTCCCCAATCAAGGACACATATATATACATGTGTATTGCTGGATCAACTCACTTTTCAGCATCTTTACACTTAAAAAAAATTGGAGAAAAACTTGGAGAACATGGAGAGAGAGCTACGGATTTGGTTAAGCAAGGTAAGCCGTCCGATTTCATTCCGTGAATTAATTATTTAAGGTATTATTTGGTTAAGCAACGGTGTTTAACAACATAAAATTTATAGTTGGGGTTTCAAGGAGGTTCTCGTTCTTGTCAACAAACCCATTTTTGGAATGAGACTGTTGTTAGTAATAATAGTATAACTCCTTGTGTAAAGCTTTTTTTACGAGTGATTCAAGATGTTTTGGAAAGATATTTCATAGGGATTTAACTTTTATTTATACTATAAAACCCAGTTTTGATTTTATCTTTTCGAAAAAGGATGATGAAGTATATGTGAGGTGCTGCCCAAATTTCATTTCGGAAATCCTACACGGGCTGCTGTTGGTATTTTCGGCATATCTTTTGGTATAGAAATTCTGTAGGGTTGATTCAAATTTGTATGCGACCGTAAGACACATTTCTATAACTTTAATTGAGGCCACAAATCTTGTTTGCTTCAATTATCCCTTCGTAACTAAGTGACAATACAAGATAGTAGGCTGTCCAAAATTCATGTTTTGATAGTTTTGGCGAGTTTGACGAGTTTAGGTTAAGGTAAGGGTTTTCCTTTCAATTTAGAGTTTATGGTGTTTTTTTGAAGTTTATTATACATTGTCTATGTGGATGGAAATATGAAAATTCCATAAATATGCTCGACGTTCTAAACAAACCAAATTGGAGTCGCTATAGTTAAATTGTAGTCGAAGCAAGGTGTTGTGCTTGTGGTGTGTGTCTGCAGGTGTGTGGTGTGTGTTGAAGGGCCTAAATGTGTTCTAAAATAGGTGGGGGAGCTTCTGGTTGTAGCCACATGACACCCCCGCTTTGTACGGTTAAAGGTTTTGCAAAACGGAAATTAGAAACCTTATTTTGGTATCGTGGTTTCGAGCGAGTCATTTGGAGTTTATGTGGTATAAGATTGATGTGAATTGTATATATATATGCTGCAGGTTATTGTTGTTGGTTGGCTGTAGCTATCAGGAGTATAATTGGAAATTCGGATAGGGCACATTATAGGGGAAATATTGCCCGATTTTCGTTAACTCTTTAACTAGTTAGGGAACTAGTCGAGAAGGCGAACGAGGGGATGAGTTCTACAAATACTCGTGTGTAACCTAAGGTACTGGAAGCCAAGGGTTGTTAATACTCATATTGCTTTTATGTTACTTAGGTTTAAAGCATGATGAGATGAACGGGATAAAAAGTAACCCGTAACAGGTATTTAAAACTATTGTTTCCTTCTTTTGGCATATTTTGGCATACGTATGTAAGGCTTATACTTTATTTTAGCATTTCTTTAGCATAAGTATGTAAATATTATTCCTTCTCTTAGCATGATTTGACATAAACCTAATCTTCCTTTTAGCATGGTTTTTACGAAACAAGTATATGACTTTCATATGATTCCAAAGAAGTCCTATTCTTAAAGCCACTAGGATGGCCAATTTCTCGACTTCCAAAAGATATTTTGTTATGCCTTGATACATATATATGATTCCCAGAAGTTCTATTTTGATATAGTACATAGTGACTTTCAAAAGGTACTTGATATGACTTTTGTCTTGATTTTGAACGAAAGCTCATTTTGATTATTCTGTCGAGTATGACAAAAAGAGATTATAAAGGCATGTTAGTACAATGACACATATAGAACAGAGTAAGCCAAGAGCAGAAAAGATTATGACCAAAATATAACGCACCTCGTGAAAATGGCACAAGAATAGTTGTGCAGCTTACGAACATTGGCATACTAGGAGCGAGGTCAAATGATTACTCAATAAAAGAAAGTCAGTAATAGTAATTTGATTTCCATATTTAGAGTCTATTAAAGAAAAGTGTAAGGTGGTTCGAGGCAGAACTATTACGATATAATCGGTATTAAGGACAAAAGTCATAGCAGAGCCTTGACCTCCCTTGGCCTCGACCGAAGGAGGTAAGCCTCTAGTATAGCAACACTAAAGCATTTTCTGAATGGCTCTACGTACCTACACATGTTTGTGTAAGCATTATAATATAATGTGTGGTAATAAAACTAGAAAGAAGATCTAAGTAAAAGAGCAAGATTGCATACCTAAGGTGTTACAAGTTGAATTAAGAGGAATTGTATAATGGCTTAAACGAAGAGGAGCATCAGAGTCTTGATAGCATGTTATGGGGGATGGGAATCCCGACTCAGAGATGATAGGCGATTAATGTAGGTTATAGTGCAAGCTTACCTCACACTCTACAGAAGTATAAGTTCATATGGGTTATGGTAGATAAGCTGACAAAATTAACCCATTTTCTTCCAATTAGAAAGGTATAATCAGCTAAGGGTTATACGAGATGAAATAGCAAGGAAACAATAAGATTTCACGGGGTTCCCATATCTATTACCTCGGATGGGGAAGTTCAATATATGGCTAATCATTGGAGATCATTTCGGTAAGGATTGGGAACACAAGTGAATCTTTGTACGACATTTTTCCCTTTGATTAATGGATAGGCCCAGAGGGGATCTAGTAAATTATTGATGAAGTAAAGCTTAATCCGGGACAAGCTATCGGTTAGAAGCCTAGAGTCAGCAAGAAGGGGATACATTGATCCTTCTAAGGGCATTTGTAGAATAGATAAAGCTGCCTATGAGTTGACCTACCGTACGATTTGAAACAATACATTCAGTTTTGATAGATCAATGCTCTGCAGGAATGTGAACGACACTCCCAGAATATTTCCCATGGAGGAGGTCCACGTAACAGGGAGTTATCCTACGAGGGGCAACCCATTTCCATCTGGGATCAGCAGCTTAAATGGGTTGCGAACTAAGTACATAGCTTTCATCAAGGTACTATAGAGGAATAAGAATCATGAAGACATAACTTGGGAGGTTGAAGAGGATATGAAACACAGGTGTCCGTACCTATTCCCGATGTCTACAGATAACCCTCAGGCCTAGATCTAGTATATTAATTACTTGGATGAGAATGTATGTCATTCCAGTAGAAAGGAATCTCCCTACAATTTGTATAAAGTCTTAAGGGAAGTTTTATTCAACATTCAGGGATGAATGTTCTAAAGGGGGAAGGATGTTACACCCCGTGCTCTCGAGCTCGAAATGTCTTCTTAAGTTCCTTAGACACTATCATATGAGCCGGATAAGATACGACACTATCAAACAACTCTAAGGAAAGAAGATTGTGATACGTCATGGGAAGGAAGGTTGGAAATGGAGTCATAAGAATCCGAAGGGAATTGGAGGCCAAGTAATGAGTTGTAGGACTCAATTTACCTAAGTAAACCACTAAGTTAAGAGTCTTATATACTTAAGTTGCTTAAGGATATATCAAGCTTACGTAGTGCGGATTACATCGGCTCTTAAGACAAGATGAGATTACGAACCCACGGGGGAGAGGAGAAGGCGACACTAGGCAGCAAAAAGAGGTGCCACATGGTAGCCTAGGGAAGTGCCACATGGAATAAGGTGACCAACCTGCTTCGGTTCAAGTAGGTGACCCACCTACTTGGGGGTAGGCCCCACCAAGGACACGTGGCAGCCTTGGAGGCTAATGGTGGATCCGTGGCCCAATAAGGGCTTGACACGTGTCACCCTTAGGGGCTGACACATGTCACTTCCTAAGGAACCATATATATATGTGTTAATGACTCTTAAGTCATTTGGAGTCCAAAAACATCAGCTAAACTTAGCGAGAAAATGTGAGAGGAAGAGAGTACTACGGCAACCATGGTTCAAGAAGAATTAAGGTAAGTTCTTCACTTTTCTTCCGTGAATTAATTATCTACGGTGTTACCTAAGCACATGGAGGTGTATATATGTATTTTAAGATATATACAGAATTAATTCTTCATCTTGGAACTTGAGAGGAAGTTGAAAGAACAAAGAGGGAAAACGTTAAAAACTAGTTAACAAACCCGTCTTGTGTATAGCTTCGTTTTGGGTGATTCAATGTTTTTTGGAAAGTTATTTCATATTTATATAAATTTCATTTAGACTTTCAAATCCTGTTTTTCTTTTAGCTTCTCAGAAAAGGGTGATGAAGTGTAGAGGAGGTACTGCCCAGATTTTGGTTTTGGAAATCTTACACAGTTTACTGTTGGTGTTTTGGGCATATCCTTTTGTAAATAATTGATGTTTGGGTGATTCAAAATTTTATGCGACCCTAAGAGAGATGTGTATAACTTTCATGAAGGACATAAATCCTATTTCCCTCCATTACCCCTTCGAAACGAAGCGATAAGGTAAAACAGTAAGCTGTCCAGAATTCACATTTTGATAGTTTTGAGTGAGTTGTTGATGCAGGGGTGTAATGTATTGTTGCATGGCCTAAATTCATTCTAAAAGGTATGTGGATGCTTCTTTTTGTAGATAGATGACCCCTCATTTTGTATAGTTAAAGGCGTTACAAAATAAAGTCTAGACGCCCCATTGTGATATCGTATATTTGAATAAGTCGTTTGGAGTTTATGTTGTATATTGTTGGTGTGAATTGCTACAGGTTGTTGTTGTTGGTTGTCTGTATGTCTTAGGGACCTAATTTGAAATTTGTATAGGTCACATTATAAGGGAGGTGTTGCCCAATTTTTATTAACACCTTAACAAACTAAAGAACTAGTCGAGGAAATGACTAAGGAAATAGATTCCACTAATGCTAAGGTGTAACCTAAGATGCTGGAAAGTTAAGAAGGGTTGACATTCATATTACTTTTATGTTGGATAGGTTCAAAGAACGACGAAGAGAACAAGATAGGGAATAACTCAGACAAGGTATGTGAAGCTTTCTTTTGGCGTATTTTTGGAATAATTATGTAGAGCTATCTTTCTTTTCTTTTGGCATGTCTTAGATGTAAGTTATGAATGATATGTATGTGATATTTGGGATTCAATCCATTCATAAAGCCCTGAATATAAGTGAAAACTCTCGTTTACTTTTTGATGTTAGAACTCCAGCAATAGCTGGGTTATTGCATTTAAGTCTTTTATGTGTTGAAAAATAATGCATGTAAAGCATATCTCTTCTTTCCTTTGGAATGGCTTAATTTTAAGTAAAATGATATATGATATGGGTTTACAGGTAATTCCAGTTATGAGCTCTGAGTGTAACTCATGAATTGTAGTCACTTCTGAAAATTTAGAGTCTGAAAGTAATCAAATTACTATTCTCGAGCCTGCTATATAATGAATAGTAAGTGGAGGTACCAACTCTTCTTTTTAAAGGATCTAAAATGATAAATGCGTCTAATTGCATAAGTTGAGTCTTTGACTAGATAAGTTATGTTTCTGATTGCATAGACTATATTTCTGATTGCATAAGTTGTGTGGCATTATCTTGATGTATGAATGTCATCCCTGAAGCCCCAACTGATGTAATCCCTAATGACATCTAAAAGGGTACCTCAGATAATTACTCCCCTAGTCTTCAGGTGATGGTTCACTTGACTGTTTCATCGAGTCTCAGATAATGACTTAGTCGCATATGGTTTCCCACTACTCTACTCATGCATATTGTAACCCATCCTTCACCGCGATGGGCCGGGAATAGTTATCGTGCACAATTTTACTATTTCTTTCACGATGTCCCAGGACAGATTTGTACAGTTCCATGCACGAGGAGATGATTCTGTACATGAGGTGTGATATATGTTATATGTTATGACGATACGATTATTCACCTAGTCCCGGGCTGACTGTAATATGATGGTATATATGGCGAAATAAGGAAGGAACACTGAGTCCCTCCTTAGAGGGCCGGATACAGTATGTATATTATAATGGTACGCTATAGACGTACACCACTCCATTCACCGAGTCCTTCACTAAAGGGGCCGGATACTTTATGTAGGCATGCATATGAGATTAGAGTGATACATTTGCAACCCCGAGCCCCGTAGTAAAACGGATGTAATACGATGGCCTACATGATAAGATTATACCATATACGATGATATGATACCGTGTACAATGATATGATGAAATGAAATACAAGATGATACGATGACATATGAATATGAGAAAGTGATTATGACACCGAGTTCACTAGAGGGCCGGGCACATCATATGATGATGTGTATGATTTATGTGTCCTAAGGTGCAGGTACAGTAATTTGTTAAGTTGTTATACTTGTCCCCCGCATCCCTATTTTAGTTATGGTCTCAGTTACGATGTGTTATGCTTTATATACTCAGTACATATATCGTGCTAACCCCCCGTTCCCTGGGGGCTACATTTCATGCCCGCATGTACAAATATTCATTCTTGAGATCCGTTAGCTTAGGAGTTCCTCTCAGCTATGTCGGAAGTATTTCACTATTCTGGAGCCTAATTTTTTATACTGGTCACTTAATGTATATATATTTGTACATTCAGGGGTATGGCGGGGGCCCTATCCCGCCATATGTTGCTATTACTATTCCTAGAGGTCTGTAGACATATAGATGTGGGTTGTTTATAAGTTTGTTTCGATGGTGCCTATACGCCATGTTGTAAATGTTTTTATGTTATGGCAGCCTCATCGGCGCGTGCCCTTTCATGATACGATACGAATGAAAGAGGCTACAGGTACATGAAAAAAGTTTTAAACTATTGAAGTTTTTGTGTATAGTATCACAGCACACATGGTTCAACTTAAGTGTAGCTGATAAATACGCATAAGAGGGCCCAGTTCGGACCCCAGTCGAGGCCTACAGGGTTGGGTTGTGACATATATATTCACAACACATCCAAATTCATCCTAAAACATATAGAAAAAGATTAATTCTTACCTTAACAACTTGGCTTCTCAACTTGGCTAAAATGTGGGGATTGCACGTTAGGTCTTCTTGCTTCCCCAAAGATTAATTCACATTGTTAATCACCTCCAATTGGTTGAAAATACCTTATAAAACTTGTTGGGGATCGTAATTTGGGGGCTTGCTTGCTCAGCCATGGACGTGAGTTGCTATGGCTTGAACTCTCTTTCTTTTTCTCCATATTTTCCTCAAACAAGAATGAACTAAAATGAGCTCTTAGCCATTAATTTTTTATTATATATATAGCCCTTAAGAGTGACACATGTCCATCCTTGACATGTGTCCCATGGTCATTCATGGAAGCCCCTAAGAGTGACAGGTGTCTAGCTTTGATATGTGTCCATTGTGGACATGTATCCTACTATCATCCACCCTCCAATAACATTCTTCCACACATCTTAGTGGAGCCACTTAGTGGTCTAATTAACTTAATTATTTTTAATTAATCCCTATTCCCAACTTAATACTCTAGACCAAATAAAATCTATAACCAATTCATGTATTAATTAAAATCAGGAATAAAAATCTCTATCTCGCATCCCAGAATTAGCTTGTTCATTACTTAAAGAAAGTAGGTGCATCACCTCCTTAATTCCTATTACAAGTTCGTAAGTAGTTGCATCACCTACTTGCCTTTTTTAAAAATGTAAATGCAGTCCACATATTCTAAGTATGAGCATCACCTACATGAAGTAGGTACATCACCTACTTATTCTTTTTAGTAGGTTAGCAATTAGTTTTACGTTAAGAACCTGTGTGATCCTTACTACTTAAGCTAGACGTGTACTCATGTAGCTTAATTATATAAGACATCCAAACCAGTAGCTTAAGCAAGTAGGTCTACTACTATGACAAATTATTTTGTGTTGAAACCCTTTTAAATCGTTCCAAACCTATTTTAAATCATCACTACTTCACATAGAACTAGTCTATGCATGATATGGGGAATTGAATTATTCTTTCCTTAGGATTATTTTATAACTTTATGGATAACATATACCACATGGCTGCTTTAAAGAAGCTTAAAAATGTTCTGCTGTATAAAAAATATGGGATATAACAAAATAGCTCCAAAAAGACCACTAGTTCTAAGGGTAAATAAGTCTAATGATGCCCAAGCTCCCCCACCTTAAGACAATGGTCCTCTACTATACCAAGTGAATAATGAGGAGTTTCAAACTGCCATTACTATGCCAGCTCGAGTGGTAACCAACCAAGGTATTGCGACTCCTCCTAATGTTCCTTATCCGGCCTCAAGAGTGAGGGGCTTTGCACAAATAAATCCTCTAGAGTTTTATGGCTCAAAAGTTGATGAGGATCCTCAATATTTCATTGATAAAGTCTATAAGATAGTGAGCATTATGGGACTGACTTCAAAAGAAAAAGCAGAGTTAGCAGCTTACAAAATTAAGGGTATTGCTCAAGTTTGGTACACTCAATGGAAGTTGGTGAGGGTGGATGAAGATCCTATTGAATGGGAAGCTTCCAAACTTTCTTTCCTTGATTACTTTTTCCCTCTTGAGTTAAGGGAGGCTAAAGTGTTGGAGTTCACAGATCTTTGACAAAGCACTATGGGGATGAGGGACTATGCCCTCAAGTTTACTAAGATATCAAAGTATGTTCCCTCATTGGTCTCTAATCCATGTGACCGAATGAGTAAATTCATATAGGGGGTATCCTACTTGGTTGCTAAAGAATATAGTACTTCTTTGCTTGTTAAGAAGATGGACATATCTTGGCTCATGACTAACACCGAACAAATTAAAAGAGTAAAGCTTAAGGAGAAGAGGATGAGGGATTCTAAGAGGGCCTGGTACGAAGGTAGGTTCTCTAATACAAGGACTGATGGTAGTAGTAGATGCTCTCAACAAGGACAAAGCTTAGGGAAGAGTTTGCTAAATATAGGGGGCAATACCCAAAAGCTCAAGGAGGAGAAGGCGTGAATGCTAGTAGCCCTTCTTTTCCTAAGTATGCAAAGTATGGAAAGAATCATAGAGAAAAGTTCTTGGTGGGAATTAGTGCTTGCTATAGATGTGGCAAGATTGGTCATAAGCAATCTGAGTGCCCTCTTGTTGCCAACAAGGGTGGGTAAGGTCATCCTGCAGAAGTCCAAGTACAACAAGGCGCTCAAGCTCAACCTAAGGGTGGCCAACGTAATAACCGATTCTATGTTCTTCACACTAGGCAAGATGTTAGTGAGAGTCCCACTATGGAAACGGGAATGTTATAAGTCTTTAACCTTGATGTTTATGCATTAATTAATCCAAGTGCTATCTTGTCTTTTGTTACTACTTATATTTCTATGAGATTTTAGTGTGGCCCGAAGTGTTACTAGAACCTTTTTCGGATTATACTCCCGTTGATGATTCGATATGAGCCAAGAGAACTTATAGAAATTATCCTGTATGGGTCTTGCACAGAGTTTTTCTATTTGATCTTATTGAACTTGATATGAATGATTTTGACATCATCCTTGGTAACGATTGGTTACATGAAGCTTATGCATCTATATGTTGTATGATTCGTGTGGTTAAGTTTCACTTTCCTAATGACCCTATTATTGAATGGAAGTGTCACGAACCAACTCCGTAGGCCATGACTGGTGCCCGAGTTGGGCACCCATACGTACCCTTAGCCCCACTTAGTACATTAATCGAATAAACATAGGTAATGATTAGAAGGGATCTCTAAAGAGATATAATGCACGAGGGCCGATAGGCCATCACAAAACACAAAAAAACCCAAAACATATATACAAAACCCACATCTCATGTCTACAGACCTCTACGGAATTATATCCTAGTCATATGACGGGACAGGGCCCCGCCGTACCCCTGAACAACGTATATATATATACAACAGAAAGTGTCAGTACCAAAATAGGGCTCCGGACAAAGGAGCACTGTCGACCAACATGGTGGATGTCCTAAGCGAGCGGATCAGCAAACCAATCGTCTCTACCTGCGGGCATGTAACGCAGCCCCCAAAGAAAGGGGGTCAGTACGGAAAATATACTGAGTATGTAAAGCATGGACTGAAATCAGTAAAGTCATTACCAGAGCAGAATGTGCAAAAATGAGCAAAATATCCAAAAATATCAAATGTTGATCAAAACCTCAAATAATGTATGCAGAAAAACATATGTCATATCCGGCCCCATTATGGGACTCGATGAACAAATGTGGTCGCCCTCCCATCATTGGCGCCACAACACAGCATAACACCAGAGTAGGGAATATCTCCGTAAAAGATCATATCATATCAGATAGCCATATCAAATCATATCATAAGCAAATGTGTACATGACATAGCATAACTCCGTGGCATAACATACACCACCCCATGTATATGTCATACCTGCCCCCTCACGTCGGGACACGGCAAACAATGCAGAGAAGTACGTATGATAACAAAACCTAGCCCGGGCTCGGTGAAGGAAGCATTAGGGTATCCACGAGTGGAGTAGTGAGAAACTAATGCAAATTAAATCATATTTAAGACTCGAAGGAATAATCAGAATGAGCTATCATGTAAAAATCGAGACAAGAGTCATGTTAATTACCTTTCAAAAGTTACCCTGGATTATATCAAAATAAATCTTCTAGAATCATATACATGTATCGAAGCATAATAAAATACCTTTCGGAAATCAAGAAATTGGCCATCCTAGTGGCTCTAGGAATAGGAACTTATTTGAAATTATATAAAAGACATGTTTTTGTTTCATAAATACCATGCCCAAAAGAAAGATTAACTTTACGTACTTATGCCAAAACATACCAAGAGAAAGAATAAGCTTTACATACTTATGACAAAGATATGCCAAAAGAAGAGAAAGGATAGGCTTTACATACTTATGAAAAAGACAATCCAAAAGAAGAGAAAGGATAGACTTTACATACTTATGACAAAGACATGCCAAAAGAAGAGAAAGGATAGACTTTACATACCTCTTACGGATTACTCTTAACTATGCTCGCCTCGTCGTCTCTTAAACCTATTTAATATGAAATTAATAATAAGGTTAATAACCTTTCACTTTCCAATTCCAACTCTACAACCAATTCTCCATAGAGGTCCTTTCCTTATTCATTTCCCTCAACTATTCATTACTAGCTCCGAATCTACCGAAAATCGGGCAGCATCTCCCCTATAACTTCAACATCCCCGAGTTCTCAACTCGGCCATAATGTCAACAACCATACCGAAAATAACAGCCAGAAGCATATATACAAGTAAATCACTTCAAATTTACCTAATACAAGCTCCAAATAACTCGTTCAAAACTACGATACCAAAGTAGAGTTTTTAACCTTTATTTCGTAAAATATTTAATCATACCAAATGGAGGTTCGTGTGGCTGCAACCAGCAGCACCCACATACATTTTTGAGTATTTACATCCCTGAAACACTCAATTAAACCACCACCAAACTGCAGCACCACCAAACAACACACTACACGACTTCGATTTAACTACTACGACTTCCATTTAGTTTGTTTTTAACATCAAGAATCCTTATACATTTTTTACACTTCCATCATATTTTAAGACATGTAATATACTTCATAACATCCTCATAAAGTTCAATTGAAAGATAAAACCTTACCTTTCCCGAAATTCACCAAAACTCGCCAAAAACTCGCCTCAGAATTTCCTTTAGCGCAGCTGAAACTTATTGGCTGTTTGGTAACGTTTTGGGCTGCTTCAAACCATAAAATTTCATTACTAATATCTTCATAACATCATGGTATAACTCATATAATTAATTCTTGGAACGGAATTGGAGAACTTACCTTTTTCTCCTCCCAAAACCGTAGCTCTTTCCTTCTTTCTACCTTAATTTCTCTTCTCTTCTCTTTTTTTTTTCTTGTAATTTCGTTTTCCTTGCTCTTGAACACTCTAGATGAGTGTGGAAATTAATGAGTCATAAGACTCATATATATATATATATATATATATATATATATACTACTTTAGGGGTGACATATGTCATCCCCCAAGTGGTGACACGTGTCAAGCCCTAAGTGGCGACACATGTCAAGACCTAAGTGGTGACACGTGTCAAGATCTCATTGGTCCAACACACCCCTTTACTCCAATCACGGGCTGCCCTGTGGCATGTGGGGCCCACATGAATCTTCTTGAAGACTTTATGAAATTCCTATTTTACCCCTAGCCTTCCACAATATTACCATAGGCCACTTTGCCAACTTTGCTTTTTGCCCTTTGCCTTTTCCATTATTTCCACACTATTAATGATCATAAATAATATTCATATCCAAATTTTATATTAAATAAATTTTGGAAGATGGTCATTCCCTTAACTTTACCACAGCTACCCTAAAACATCCAACCATATAAAATATGGGATATAACATTCTCTATGAGAAATTCCAATTTTTTCCCTTCACCTTTTATAATATTTCCAAGTTGAAATTATAATTTAGTCATAAGAATTTTGTATCCAACAAGATCAAACATAGCCTTGTCCTTGACTTGTTACCATTATCTCCAAAATATCCTAATGTGCAAAAAACGGGTTATAACAGGAATGGTAATGATTCAGTGGTTAAGGGTCGATTCATCTCATGTATTAAGGCCCAAAAAATGATTTCCAAGGGATGACATCGATTCCAAGACTTCTATTCTTGAGTCGGTCCTTATAGCTAATGAGTTTTTCAATGTGTTTCTCGATGTTTTGTCTGGTATTCCTCTTAAAAGGGAAATTGACTTTGGCATAGATTTCTTTCCCGATACTCAACCTATTTCTATTTCCCTTTACTTTATGGCTCCAGCAAAACTTAAGGAGTTGAAAGAACAATTAAGGATTTGTTAGATAAGGGTTTTATAAGATCGAGTATTTCACCATGATGTGCTCCCATGTTATTTATTAGAAAGAAATATGAGTCACTCCAAATGTGTATAGACTATCAGCAATTGAATAAGGTCACCATAAAACAAGTATCCAATTCCAAGGATAGATGAATTATTTGATCAATTACAAGGAGCAAGCTACTTTTCTAAAATTGACCTCCATTCTGGTTATCATCAATTTAAGGTAATAGAGTGTGATATTCCCAAAATAACTTTTTGGACAAGATATGGTCATTTTGAATTTGTAGTAATGTTATTTGGTTTGACTAATGCTCCCGCAATATTCACGGATTTGATGAATCGTATTTTCAAGCCATATTTTGACATGTTCGTAGTGGTGTTCATTGATGATATCTTGATTTATTCTCAAAATGAGGAAGATCATATGAGTCACTTGAGGATTGTGTTGCAAACAATAAGAGATAAGTAATTATTCACTAAATTTGTTAAGTGCAAATTTTGGCTAAGCGAAGTTGCATTTCTTGGCCATGTGGTCTCTAGTGATGAGATTGAAGTAGACCCAAAGAAGATGGAGGGGGTTAAGAATTTTCCTAGATCATTATCTCCTTTGAACATTAGAAGCTTTTTGGTCTTAGCTGGATAATACAAAAGGTTTGTTAAAGGATTTTCATCTATTTCTTCACCATTAACTAAGTAGACACAAAAGAAGTCAAAATTCCAATGGTGGACGAATGTCAGAAAAGTTTCCAAATATTGAAGGACTGTCTCACGTTGGCTTTTATTTTGACATTGCCCATCAGTTCGGATGGGTTTTTGTTATTTATTGTTATGCTTCACGTATTGGTCTGGGTTGCGTCTTCACACAACATGGTAAGGTTATAGCCTATGCCTCCAGGAAACTTAAAGTGCATGAAATAAACTATCCAACTCATGATCTTGAACTTGCGGCAGTTGTGTTTTCTTTGAAAATTTGACGCCATTATCTTTATGGGGTGCATGTTGATGTGTTTACCGACCACAAAAGCTTGCAATATGTGTTCAGTCAAAGGGACTTGAACCTTATGCAAAGGAGGTAGCTTGAACTCCTAAAAAAACTATGATATGAGTGTATTATACCATCTGGATAAGGCAAATGTTATAGCTGATGCTCTTGGTCAGTTGTTTATATATAGTATTGCATATGTTGAGAAAGGTAAGAGGGAATTGGTTAAACAGGTGCATAGATTGTCATGTTTAGGTGTGTGTTTGGTTGATTACAATGATGGGGGTGTTCTTATACATAATAGTTCGGAATCATCTCTTTCGGCAGATGTTAAGTCTAAAAAAGATAGTGATTCGACTTTGGTTGAATTGAAGACGTTGGTTGCCAAAAACATCATGGAGGATTTCTTCCTAAGAGGATATGGGGTACTACATTACCTAGGTTATTTGTGTGTTCCAAATGTTGATAGATTAAGAAAGTTGATATTGAATCAGGCCCATAGTTCTCGGTATTCAATTCAACTGGGATCCACCAAGATGTATCATGACTAGAGGGAAGTATATTGGTGGAATGGCATGAAAAATGACTTAGAGGAGTTCGTGGAGAAGTATGCTAATTGTCAACAAGTGAAAGTTGAACATCAAAGGATGAGAGATCTAGCTCAAGAAATTAAAATTCCTACATGGAAGTGGAAGATATGAATATGGACTTTGTCACGGTTTTGCCTCATACTAGAAGAAAACATGATTCTATTTAGGTCATTGTGGACCGAATGACCAAATTGGCTCATTTTCTATCGGTGAAAATGGTCAAGACTTTTTATGGTGCTGAAGACTATGCTAAGTTTTACATTCGTGAACATATGAAACTTCATGGTGTCCTTTTGTCGATTATATAGGATAGAGGTACTCAATTCAATTCATATTTTTGGAACTCATTTCAGAATGGTCTTTGTAATAAAGTCAAGCTAAGTATCGCTTTTCATTCTCAAACCAATAGAAAAGCCCTAACAACAATCCAAACCTTGGAGGATATGTCAAAGCAATATGTGATTGATCTTAGAGGCAGTTGGGATGAGCATTTTCCATTCATTGAGTTTCCCTACAATAATAGTTAACACTCTAGCATCCAAATGGCTCCTTTTGAAACCTTGTATGAGAGAAGCTGTAGGTCTCCAGTGGGGTGGTTTGAAGTGGATAAGATGGCATTGATTGGTCCATATTTGTTAGTTGATATAATGGAGAAAGTAAGGCACATAAGACAAAGAATGAAAACTACTCAAACTCATCAAAAGTCCTATTTGGACACTAGGAGGAGAGAGCTTGAATTTAATGGAGATGATATGCTGTATTTGAAGACTTCACCTATGAAAGAGGTAATGCGGTTTGGTAAGAAAGAAGAGTTTAGTCCTAGATACATAGGACCCTATAGTATATATAAGCGCATTGGCAAAGTAGTATATGAGTTAGACTTGCCACTTGAGTTGGCTTGGGTTCATCCGATATATCAGGTGTCAATGTTGGGGAAGTTTGTAGGTGATCCAAATTTTATTGTGCCAATGAAGGATATGAGTATTGAGGAGAATTTAACTTATGAGGAGGTCCCGATTGAGATTTTAGATCGTCAAGTGAAGAGGTTAAGAAATAAAGATGTTGTGTCTGTCAAAATGTTATAGAGGAATCAATAAGTAGAGAGTGCTATGTGGGAAGCGGAATCGGATAGGATGAAGGGTTATCCGTATCTCTTTCCTTCTACTCAAGCCTAAAGGTACTAAGATATTCATGATCAAATCAATTAAAATCCTACATTTAAGTTCCATATGTAATTCATATGCATGCATAATTCATAAAAATGATTTTTCTCAAGGACTATGCCTTATGTGAAGTATGAAGTTTACATGTTGTATGTATTTTTTAAAGTGTCCTCATGTCCTAGATTGATATCTAAGGTTCAAGATGTAAATTATGAGTATTTTTAATTATACGTCAAAAGGATATTATCTTTATGAATTATGTATAGGCTAAAAGAAAGTTTATGATCATGCATGTTTTCAATCCAATTACATAATTTTCAAGTCAAATGGTTATGCAATTGAGTTCTACACTAAGTTCAAGGTATAATTTCAAGCAAGTTATGAAGTAAGGTGACTTACGGCCCTATGTGGTGACCTAGGTCCTAACTATATGAATTATGCAAATACGATTGTAATGATGAAAGGAAAATTCTCACATTATAGGTATGTTATAAAAATGATCTACTCTATGATTTAAAACCTACGATCATGACTATGATACATGTCATTTATGATTTCTATGTCATGTATATATTCTGTGGAATTTGATTTAGCACTGAGTGGACTGGAGGTGGGGGCCCTACCAAGTTCCTTAGAACAATCTCATATCTCTTGTACTACGTGCCACCATAGGTTGGCTTTTATGGCCTACCTATTAGATCCATATATACCATATGCATGACCAGCCTAGCGGGCTAGAGTCTACCTTGGCAAATAGATTCCCCTTTCCTTCGTTGTATGAGGAAACAACGAGATTTGATATTGTCATGACCCAATCCTGTAGGCCGCGACTCATGCATGAGTTGGACACTCATATGTCCCCTTAGCCCAAATTAGCATATTAGCAAAATAAACAAATATATAAATTAATTAAGGTCACTAGATAGCGCACAAAAACAGATGCAACTCACGAAAGCCGATAAGGCCGTCACGAAACACAAAACCCAAAACATATACAGAATCTATAAATACATATATACAGACCTCTACATAACTATAGCATAATCATATGACGGGACAGGGCCCCATCATACCTCTGACCAATGTATACATATAGGCTACAGAAAGGTCAATACCAATAATCCAAGCTGCAGCGGCACCTCACGAACTTCTTACTGGGGCAGTACTATAATAGGCATTTGCGAGTATTTGGATGCACGTGTTTTGTTCATATTCCTGTGCAGTTAAGAGAAAAATTGTCCCCAAGGAAACCACTTTTGTCTTTCTTGGATATGCTCAGTCCGGGTATATATATGCTATGACGTAAAATCCAAGCGAGTCGATGTATCCTTAATGCTATCTTTAATAGGGTCGCCTCATATTTTCCTTAACCTAATTAATCAGCCCCGGGAGAGAATGATGATGGAGATGTATTGCAGCCTTCTCCTGTTCATCAACTCGAAGCTCATTCTTCTGCAGTTGATGTTACGGATTAGCATCACTCTTAGGCCAGCAGCTTTGCTCAGCATTTTCTACCGACTGTCAGCCTGTTCAGCTAAGGGATACGGACAAAGGAGCACTATCAAAGAGTAGAGTAGATGTCCTAAGCAAGCGGATCGGCAATTCAGACGTCTGTGCCTATGGGCATGTAATGCAGCTCCCAAGGAAAGGGGGTCAGTATGGAAAATGTACTGAATTTGTAGAGCATGGACTATAATAAATAAAGTCATAACCAGAATAAAATATGTAGAAAATGAACAAAATATCCATAATGTCAAAATACTTATCACAAACACAGATAATTTATTTAGAAAAACATATGTCATATCCGTCTCCATTTGGGGACTCGGAGAACAAAATGCAGTCGCCCTCCCATCACTGGCAACACAACACAACATACTCTAGAGTAAGGAACATCTCCATAATAGATCATATTATATCAGATGATCATATCATATCATATCATCAGACATCAGCATATGTGTACATGGCACCACATACACCATAACCCATGTACATGTCATACCTTCCCCCTCACGTTGAGTCATGACAAACAATGTAGAGAAGTACGCTTAATAATATATCCTCGCCCAGGTTTAGTGGAAGAAACATTGAGGCATCCACAAGTGGATTAGTGAGAAACTAAATGCAATTTAAAATATTGTCAAAGACTCAATGAAGTAGTAAAGAGGTATTGTCATTTGAAAATGCGGACGATAGTCATATCAATCATCCCTCAAATATCACTATTGATCATATAAAAAGAACCTTAGAAATCATAGGCATGAATCAAGACAATACAAAATAACTTATAAAAGTCAAGGACATTAACTACCAGAGAATATCTAAGAAAAGAAATCATAAATCACCCTCGAGACTTATGAATAAAATTACCCCCAAATCTCATATTAATCCTTACTTAATTCAAAGACATGCCAAAAGAAAGAAGGGACGGCTTTACATACTCTCTACTTTCCCTCATGTAGTCATCATATACATATGTGCCATGGAACGTACGGCTTGATCCTTAGATAGTAACATATGTCGAGGAATATTCGGCCCGATCCTTATATAGTAACATATACCAAGGAACGTTCGGCCCGATCCCTATATAGTAACATATATCATAATTGGACCATCAAGGGACTCGGTACCATAAACATTTCATCATAACATCATAATTTATCTTAAATACATCTCAAGAGAGAAGAAGGGTAGCTTTACATACTTATGCCAAAACATGCCAAGAAAAAGAAGGTAGCTTCACATACCTTTTATGGATTACTCTTAACCACATTCGCCTCGTCGTCTTTTGAGCCTATCTAAAATGAAAGCAATACTAAGGTTAATAACCTTTCACTTTCCAATTTCCAACTCTACAACCAAGTATCCATAGGAATCATTTTCTCATCCATTTCTCTCGACTATTTTATTACTAGTTCCGAAGTTACCGGAAATCGAGAAGCATCTCCCCTATAACTTTTCCTATCTAAACTTCCAAATACATCCTTTATTACCACAAACAACCAAAAACAACAACCAGCAACATATATACAAGTAAAATCACTTTAACATTACACAATATAAACTCCAAAAAACTCGCTCAAAACTACGATACCAAAATAGAGTTTTTAACCTTTGTTTCATAAAACCTTTAACCATACAAAATAGAGGATCGTGTGGCTTCAACCAAAAGAACACACACCCTTATTATAAAACTTTCCATCCCTCCAATATGTAATCAAACCAGCTGCAACCATAACACCACAATCACAACACACTTCTCAACTTCAATTTAACTTTAATGACTTTAATTTAGTTTATTTTTAACGTCAAACATACGTATGCAATTTTTCCATTTATAGCCTAATTTAAGACATGTAATACACCTAATAATAACATCCTAAACTCCAATTTAAATTGGAAAGCCTTACCTTGTCCGAAACATGCCAAAATTCACCTCGGTAGCTCTTCTAGCGCGGCTGAAACTTTGTGCCTATTTGCTATCTTTTTAGGGCTGATTGAAACCATAAATTTACATTACTCATTACTTGGCCTCCAACTTCTTCTGGATTCTTATAACCATATTTCCAATCTTCCTTATTATGGGGTGTCATATTCTCCCTTCCTTAGAGTTGTTTGGTAGCGTTATAGATTATGCGGCTCACATGGTTACTTCTAAGAAGCTTAAGAATCTTTCAAGAAATGTAAGAGCCTATCAAGAAACTTAATAAGTTTAAGAATCTTAAGAACCTCCCAAGGTACAAAAGTATGGGGTATAACAGATGTTATAGCTCACATGGTCTTATTGTCGATTATGGTTCTGATACTACATTTGTATGATCTCTTATGTATGTCGTGAGTTTTAAATTATGATTTTTAAATACTTTGGTCATGATGATTTTCTCATGACAATAATTATGTCATACTATCATATATTTTACTGAACCTTTGCATTCCATGATTTATGTTGCATGTCATTCCCTCATACTTTGTACATTGTAACATACTAATGCATACCTTTTTCCTACATTGTCTCATAATGTAGGGGTTGAGGTTGAAGATCATAATCATCTACGTGGGTAGTGAATCTTTCCTCTCAGCAGTGTGTGTGGTGAATTCTCATTTATCAAGGACTAATCATTGAGTTGGATATTATTGTCAAAGAATCTTGTTATGTTTCATATTGAGGGTCATCTAGGGACATGTCTTATCTCCCACCCATGCTCATGAATAGAGGCATCTAGTTGGATAAGTATTTCGAGTCTATGTTGTTATATGACATTCATCAATTTCTATTCATGGTTTAGACTCTCTTATTGATTTTTTCTCTTTTACTTTACCTTATGTATGCTTATGATATGTATAAGAGGATTGGTTGAAGACCTTTGGGGTTTTGATCTCCATGTTACGACTAGTACCTAGGTCGGTTCATGAAAACTTGAGTTGCCTATCATTCACCCGGTGTTTCATGTATCTATGTTGAGGAAGAATCAATAAGTCGAAAGTGCTACTTGGGAGGTGGAGGCATATATGAAGAAATGATACTCGTACCTCTTTTCCTCTACTCAAACCTAAAGCATGTTTATGAAAAAATTTATTTTTAAAGTCATGATTTTTTTGTTAAGTTGAAGTTTTCACGTTTCATGCATTTTAAGATATCATCATGTTCATGTTGGGTTGCAATGCCTCTTTCCTTGTCCTTCCTATGATAAGTTAATCTCATTCGATAACGAATATTTCCAAGGGGGAGATAATGTAAGACCTCATAAATTGGAAAATTGGAATCAAGGAGAAAAGTCTCAAAATTCTTAACCCATCCATGTGAATGAGTCCCTCTATTTGTAACATCCCTCAAAAATACCCACAAAATGCCTTAAGAATACCTTGAAAATAGGCCGCTCATGTAACACATTATCCTCAATGTTTTTGGAAAATCTGAGTTCGGAATATTGACCAAGGGGTCCAAACTAGCAGGAAAATAGTCTCGGTGGATTTTTAGGACCCGTAGAATGGAAGAAAGATTTTTAAAGAATCCACAAAATAGTGTGGTCAGTAACAGGACTGCATCGCAGACCTGGGAAGCAGTTATGGCCGAATTTAGTTTTTAAGGGCACTGTAGACTTTTCCCAAATTATTCATTAATGAACATAGACCTTTTTATGACCTAATTCAACTCTCTATATTAATCTAAACCTCTAATTCTATTCATTCTTCTATAATTCATCTATCAAATATTTCTCTCTCTAAGAAAAGGCTGTCAAGGGTTTCCATTGAAGACTTCAAACAAATTCACTCAATTTCTCCATCAAAATTCTCAATTTCTTCTAAATTAATTGGTTTTCTCACTCAAGGTATGTACGTATTGATTAATGGATCCTTTCATTCATGAATTCCAATCAATTTCTCAAGGTTTTCTGTCAAATTAAAGTATGATATTTATGGGTTTTGTGATCTCCATTTTCATTTCATGAATTTTGATTTAAAATATGATCATGAGTCTATTTTGATATAAATTGATGGTTATTGAATTAAATTGAAGAGTTTTTCCATGAATTCTTCTATTTTGATTTTTACGGTTAATGATGTAAATTATGAGTATTTTGAATAATACTTCTAAAGGATACTATCTGTATGAATTATATATGGGTTGATATGAAGTTATGATCATATATATCTTCAAGTTAATTTCATGATTTTCAAGTAAATTGATCATGTATTCATGTCATACCCTAATTTCAAGTTCAAGCTATGGTCATGAATTTTTCCATGTATGAATTATGACTGTGTGTTTCCACATGTATGTTTCAAGGTATGAATTTCATGCAAGTTATGAAGTAAGGTAACTTAGGATTCCATGTGCTGACCTAAGGCCTATTGATATGAATTATGCAAAAATAATTGTAATGATGAATGGACAAATCTCACATTAGAATTATGTTATGAAAATGAGCTACTCTATGATTACAAGCCTATGATCATGACTATGATATATGATATTATGATCCTACTTTATGTATATATTCCATGGGATTTGACTTAGCACCGAGTGGACTTGAGTTAGGAGCCCTACTAAAAGCCTTAGTAACATCCTCATGTCCCATAAACTATATGCCACCATAGGTTCTCTTTATGGCTTAGATAGTGGATCCAAATATAGCACATATTCATAATTAGGAGTCTACCGTGAAAAAGTATCCTCCTCTTTCTGGATGTGAGTATCACCGGATTCCACATTATAGCTCGCATGGTCTTATTATCGGTAATGGTTTCTATCCCACATATGTATAATCTTTTAAGTATGTTATGATTTTGAATTTATGCTTTTAATTGCTTGGGTCAATATGATTTTCTCATTACTTTACGTATTCTAACTTATCAAGTATTTTACTTGACCTTTGCATTCCATGATTTACGTTGCATGTCACACCCTCATACTTATTATATTCTAATGTACTAATGCATAATTTTTGCTACATTATCTCATAATTTAGGGGTTGAGGTTGAAGATCCTAATCATCCACATAACTAGTAGGCATTCCTATTCGAAGGTGTGGTTGTGAGTCCTCATTGACCGGGGATTAGTTTCAAGTTACTATTTTCTTGTCAAAAGACTTTGCATATGTTGTGTATTGAGGGTGAGCTAAGAACATGTCTTAGCCCCCACCCATACTTATTTTAGAGGCATCTCGTTGGACATATGTTTGATTCTATGTTGTCATAAGATATTTTCAGATTTCTATTCATGTTAGACTCTCTTCTGATGTTTTCGCTTTTATATTTCACCTTATATATACTTATGATATGTACAAGAAGCTTGGTTGGAGCCCATCGGGGTTTCGATCACCGTATTATGACTAGCCCCTAGGTCGGGTTATATGAGCTATTCTTAAATATTTTAGTGATAGATTTATAGGAAGTTACTATCTTTCCCTACTATGTTATGATTATGTTTTATCAGTTTCTATTGGGATGTTCACTAAGCACCGAGAGGACTTCTAGGTGGGTTTCAATTGTATAACGTATTTGGTTATCCAAGGAAATCCTAATAGCAACCTAATGTCCCAAACTACATTGCCCACATATGTTGCCTTCATGTCCTTGCTAGTAGATCCACATGGCCTAGTTGAATTGAGTTGAGTAATCTTGGAGTATGCCCTAGCAAGGTAGCCCCCCTATTTTTATGTAGGAGTCATCGGCCTATTTTAATGTAGGAGTCATTGGATTTCATATAGTAGCTCGCATGGTCTTAGTTGTCGGTTAACGGTCTTATCCCACATAAGTTCAAGTTCAAGTTAAGTTATGAGGTGTCAACTTATGAGTTTAAAGTTGAGGTTTTAAAATATACATTAACCAATAGTTTCGTATGTTTTAAATTGCTTTTAAGGTATACTGATGTTCACTATGATTGGTCATGTATCTTATGGCATATTGATACATTCTTTTACTTGTTCATGCATGCCTCACATACTTAGTATATTCAAATGTACTAATGCATCTTTTGCCTACAATATCTCATAATGTAGGAGCGGACGACACTCACGACTACCTCTTTCGTGGATAGAGTTTTCTTTACAGTTCTAAGGTGTTGGTGAGTCCTAATTCTACAGAGGACAGGACTTTGATTCATGTTACTATTGTTAGATATTTCTTTAATTGTTAGGGTGAGCTAGGAGCTTTTCCTAAGCCCAGCTAAACTAGAGGCATGTTTGAACGTTGTATAGTGTAGTCCTTTTGGACATCGATTGTGTTGAACTCCCTTAGTCCCGTTCCCCACTTATCACTACTTCCCCTTGTATTGTTCTTTACCTTGTGTATGAGATGAATAAAAAGATGGCTTATGGTTGGGGTACCTCACATCCCGATTGTCATGCTACAACTAGGCCCTAGGTCGGGTCATAACAGGTTCTAAGGTGGATGAGGTTTCACAAGAGTTTGTGGAGGGTATTGATAAGATTATTGACATCATTTGTATTAGCCAGGTGGAAAAAGTTAATTTGGAAGCGTATCAACTCTAAGGAGTAGCACAGGCTTTGTATGAGCAATGGAAAACTAATAGAGGTAGAGATGATGGTTCTATTATTTTGGAGGAGTTTAAGGGTGATTTACTTGAGTTTGTTATTTGTGTCAAGATAATATGAGTGTGAGTAAGTATACCCTCAAGTTCACTAAGTTGTCAAAATATGCTCATTTCATGGTTGCAGATCTAAGGGCTTAGATGAGCAAGTTTGTTTTTGGTGTGTCCAATTTGGTGGTCAAGGAATGTAGAACCACCATGCTTATCAACTAGATGAAAATTTCAAGTCTTATATGTCAAGCATATTGAGGAGGAAAAGTTTAAGGAGAGATCTCTAAGGGAGTCCAACAGGGATCGAACTGATGGAAGTAATTTCTCACATGGTATGTCCAAAAATTTTGGTCGGCCTTAATATTTACAAAGTATTCTGACCCAAAATCTTTAAACACTCTGTCTCCAAAATTTGATACACATAAGATGCCTAATCCTAAGGTACAAGGAGGATATTCGAGTGGTCATGTTATTCCTTCATGGAAAAAGTGTGGGAGGAACCATAAGGGAGAATTCTTAGCGGGATCAGATATGTACTATAGGTGTGGAAAGTCGAAGGCTCATATGTAGTCTACAAGACGTTTTTATCAACGTGGTATTACTTCGGGTGGCGGTTAGCACCAAAATATGTTTTATGCACTTCAGACTCATTAGGAATTAGAGGATTCACCTAATGAGGTGACTAATATATTAAAATTCTTTGAATTTTATATTTATGCATTGTTAGAGATGATACTCTATTATTTTTTACTCCTTATCTTGCTATGGAATTCATTGTTAGTCCTGAGATCTTGTTAGATCCTTTTTTAGTCTATCCTCCTGTTGGTGATTCACTTGTGGCTAAGAGAGTCTATCGAAAATGCTCTGTTTTAGTTTCCATAAAATCACCTTAGTTGATCTTATAGAGAGATTGATATTAATGATTTTGATGTGATTCTCGGTATGGATTAGCTTTATGCATGCTATGTTTCTATATATTATACAACCCATATGGTCAAGTTTCAATTTACTAATAAGCCAGTCCTAGAATGGAAAGGTAGTAATTTTGTATTTTAGAGCAAATTTGTTTTGTGACTTAAAGCTCAGAAAATGATTTCTATGGTTACATTTATCATCTAGTCTACGTAAGAGATATAAATTCTGAAGATCCCAATCTTGAGTCGGTTTTGGTTGTTAATGAGTTTCTAGAAGTTTTTCCCGATGATCTCCCAGGCGTCCCTCCTGTAAGGGAAATAAATCCCAATGCAAGCTTGAAAGTGGAGACTTGTAGTTGTAAGGAAACCCTAGATTTCTTGATGAAGAGGGAGATCTTGAGTGCTTAGAAAGGGTTCTTCATGTGGAAGTAAGAAAGGGGAGGTGGAGGTCATTCGAAAAGGACAAAGATCAAATTTTCTTCTTTCTCTACTTATTTCATGCTCTCTCTCTTAAAGAAATTCTTTCCACCAGAACATAACCATCCAAGAACGTCTCTTTCTCTCTCCCTCTTAGTTCATAAGGTATTCTACCAAAACAGTGCCCCTCTTCTCTTACTTTCAAGAAATTTGAAGGTTACTACAAGGACATTAAAGAGGAGAGATGAAGAGCTTCGTAAATAAGGTCACTCCATATTCTCCCCTAGTTACTAAGTGATTTTATTTTCTTCTAAAGAGTAGGGGAGTTAAATCTTAAGGACAATCCTATTCTTGGGTGTTGGAGACATGTTTCTTCTTGGAATTTTATGGAAAGGGGGTTGGATGTTTCTCTCTAAGTAAGGTAATAATTATTTCTCCTCCTAATATTATATGTGAGATTATATAGGTGTTTAAAGTATATTTAATGAGTAGGACTTATGGGACAATGATCGGCAGCCATGAGCCCAAGTCTTATTGATTATTATAGAAACATTGGGGCTTCCTACATTTGGTGAAGTTTGGAGTAGTATTGGGTGAATGATTGGGCTCATTGGTGGTAAAGGATATTTTTCTTATACCTATATATGGTAGTGAAAGTGTTTTCAGTATTTACGGGGTAGTTGAGTGTTGACTCACTATTTATATAAAATTGTAAAAGTTTATGCTCGCTAGGCATTCGACATAATGTCGTAGTGGTCCATTAGTTGACCTATTGAACCTATTTTGACATAATATATATGTATGATGTATATTACAATTTTTAGTGTTTGTTGGCCTTAATAGAAAGTCATGTGGAGTGTTTTTAGGAGAAACACGAAGGGTGTAATGATACACTATTTAAATTGAGGATTGTTCAGGCTTGTTGCCTGTGATGTATGTATTTACTTTTTGGGTAATGTGAAGAAGGAGCTCTAGGAGACCCGCTGAAAAGGTTGTATGTTCTGTATACAAGGTGAAAATGGATTGTGTGGGAGTATCACCCTTTTAGTATTTGGTTACGCACTTGCTGTCCGGCTACTATTTCGGTAAGTTAAAGTGATCCAAGCTTGTTGGTTAGATATTGATATAAGCTGTATTACTTCACGTTATTGAAGATTAACACCTTAAATGAAAGCCTGAATCATGGTACTATACAGTACTAGTTGGGACTAGGGTATGTAATTCTAAAATCTCTCTTGCTGTTAACGCACGAACCCTTATCATATCTTTCTCTTATGTGAGTCAATAAGATCCTAGATTACGCGTGTTAATAGTGTTGATATGTTGGATACACATCCTGTCAATCTATTGCAAAATTTATTCAATTGTCTATTTTATCATATACTTAATTTGCTCAACTGTTCACACATTCCTTTGATTGGTTATCATTCCAGGTAGGTTAGTCTACAATGTTACCTCCTAGAACCCATACTTGCTTTGTTATACAATTTGTACATCCTTATTTGGAATACACTGTCCCTAATTTGAATCTACTCACATTCTTCATTAGTTCACATATTTATGCACTCTTTCAGTTGACATCATCTACTAAGAGTTTAGCTATAGTTTCATCTTATAAAATCCTAACCTCTCCATTTGAGTTGTTACATGTTTCCATTTGAATTGCATTATGCCCCCATTTAAAATGTCCAAATGTGTTTTAAATGAATCATGTGCTAAGTAAAATTATTTTCTCTCTTGTTATAAACCTTAATGAATCATTTCATACATGTCCTAATGTCCTTACTTGCCACAACCTTCATAGATCATCTGTATATGTTCTTTGTACCTAATGAAGTTCAATGTCATATAAGTTCCTAAGTATCACATCGAAGTTATATTTTTATTCCTATATCATTGTTGTTTCCTAAAGTATTTATTCATATATTTACCTCACTGGTATATAGTCTTAATGCT
Source organism: Solanum dulcamara (assembly GCF_947179165.1). Classification (NCBI taxonomy): domain Eukaryota; kingdom Viridiplantae; phylum Streptophyta; class Magnoliopsida; order Solanales; family Solanaceae; genus Solanum; species Solanum dulcamara. Next base: position 30,036,158 of record NC_077244.1, read on the forward strand.
CAAAAGAGTTATGAACACCAAAATAACAATCTCAAAAATTAATGAGACAAGATAAAGTGAATCTATATAATTATGGGTGGCAGCTTTAGGGCTAAAATCCTAGCATGAATCGATCCTGAATGCAAAGCTTATTTATGGGTAGAAGCATAGGGATTAGAATACTTAACATGGGACAACCCCAATACAAATGTATAAAGGTTGCATTGCAAGGGCGAAAGCATAGCATGGGTCAATCCCTACTTGGATATGTATGAGGACAACATCACATGAGTTTACAATGCCTAGCATGGGTCATTCTATTATATCGCTAAACTATTGGTAATTTATATCACATGCTTTATGAAGATTATAAATTAAAGAAAAGTAACAAAAATAATTAAATATATGTTGATCAAGGTAATATCCTGTATCATGTGTCCAAGTACTTTTAATCAGAACTAAAGGAAATTGAATAACGTGCTAACACTGGTAGGACATGGCGTGATAATTTTATAGGTTGTTCCTTGTCTCTAGATTCCCTAGTTTCACAGGTGAGTATATGTTCACATGTCATCTATTCTCGTATTTTACTTTCTCACGTGTCACTTATTTTTAAAATTACTTGTTCACATAATACCTGCTCTCGTAGATTACTTTTCATAACTCACTTGTTTATGTGTCATATACCTATTCTGGATCATTTGTATATATAACATACTTAACAACCCACTTTCTTATACATTATATGCTTCATATGTCATTGGGTTATGTTCTACATGCCTCATTTTCATGACCTGAGTTAGGGCCTCGTTGTAACACGATGATCAAAATGCATCTCACCCACAAATCGTAAGCATACATAGTGTAAATTAAAGCAAAACATAGCATAAGAAAGAGTCTAAACATGAATCATACAAGACACAATAAAGTTGACAACATATAGACTCTACATGTTTGTCCAACAAATGCCTCTACTATTTAGGACGGGCAGGAGCTAAGACATTCCTAGCTCAACCACAAAAGGAAACATGACAAAGTCTTTAAAAGAAATAGCCAATTCATAACTAGTCCCCAATAGTTGAGAACTCACCAAAATACTTTGCCGGATGAAAACTCTACTAGCCATGTGTGGTAGGATCGTGATCCTCAACCGCTATATTATGACATAATATAGGCAACAATATGTGTTAGTATATTTCAATGTACTAAGTATGTGGGCATGACATGCAATATAAATCATAACATGCAAAGATAAAATAGTGTACATGACAAAAGGGTAAGTAAAGTAATGAGAAAATCATAATGATCAAAGCATTTAATAGACATAATTGAAATTGTAGAAGAGAATAAAGAGAGTATACATATGTAAGATAGAACCACAACCTACAATAATACCATGCGAGCTACAATATGGAATCTCAATGTCTCCCCATGCAATGGAAGAAAGGAGAATCTACTTGCCAAGGTACTCTCTACCCTACTAGGTGGGTCATGTACATTGGCTATATGTGGATTCACTAACTAGGAAAAATGGGGAAATTCTATGGTGGCACATAGTTATGAGAAAAGACACTTTATATAATCAAGTAGTCATTCGGTGCTAAGTCAAATCCCACGGAATATATAATATAGTGATCATACTTAACATAAATCATGAAACTTGTACATAGGTTTAACATTCATAGAGTAGCTCATTTTCATAATATACTTACAATATGTGTATTAAACTTTTAACATCACAGTATCATACTTACATATTGCATATCGTGAGGTTCCTTGGTCACACACATAGGACCTAAATCACCTTTTTCATAAATTGCATAAAATTCATAACTTGATCATAATTGAAATCCGTAATCACAATTCATGCTTGAATTTAGGGTAATAATTTAGAACTTAATTAATTTAATTGAACACCATGAGATACTTGAAAATCATGTTTTATGAAAATTATCATTGAAAATAGCTTCATGCATGGGCATTCATAATTTAAATTGAAATCACGCTATTAATGTAAAATCATAATTATAATTACCATTGATAATAATTAAAAATGTAATTGATACAACTCAGCACAATTCATCAAAATTAGAGTTTAAAGATATTAACATTTTACAATATTTTTAAGAAAAACCTTGGGACTTCATGGGTGAAAGAAACCCTTGATCAAATCCCATGTACCTTTGTAAAATTATTTTAGAATTGAAGAGAAAACCTTATTGAACTTGTAACCCTAGCTTGAATTTGTAGGAGAATCTTGAGAGAGAATTAAGAGTCGCGCCTTAGTGAAATTTTGAAAAATTAATTGAATAGGAGGGGAATTTGAAGAATTGAATATACATAGACTATGAAATTTCATGAGGTTTTTGAGGATACCTTGGTAAAATCGACTTAGAATTGAAGAGAAAACCTTGATGAACTTGAAACCTAGCTTTAATTTACAGGATAAGCTTCAAAGAAAAGTAGAGTGAAACTGCATTGATTTATCCTAAAGATTTTATTTCATCCTTACGGAAATTTTGAAGAATGTATTCAATAGGATGGGAATTTGAAGAATTGAATATATATATTTATATAGAGACTTTAAACTTGTACATAAAAGTGTTTAGGTTCACTGAACCAAACTTTGGAAAAGACATGAATACATTTCATTAAATTAGAGATATGGACTTATGGATAGGACTCTACGACTCGTCCTCAGGTCTACGACTCATAGACTTGAGTCATCATACAGGTCCTGAATTTTTCTAAAATTTTGAGAGCCTCTGAAGTTGTGTCTATGAGTCATTTCTACAACTCTTCATCATTATTATGAGTCGTCAATTTGATTTGTCCTTCAAGTTTGAAAACCTGTAATTTTTTTGGGTCTCTAAGTTTTGGTATCACTCTTTTTCACGAGTAGTAAACTCCTCAACCACTAGTCATGTTAATTCTCATAATGAGTTATTAGGGTGGGCATGAGCAGCTCATCAAACCCTGCAATGATGACTCATTTCTATGAGTCGTCATTTGTTCTACGAGTCATCATTTCATTCATAAACTTACCTTCATACCTTGGTCAATTCGCCACCTTAATCCTACCTTTACAAGTCATATTTATGACTCATAATAGTCACTATGAGTTGTAGACTTACTCATAGACTTGGGATCAGTTTAAATTCTCCTGATATTTACCTTTCATTCAACTTTTCATATTATGGGTTCTTACACTATTATACTCATTTGCTTATGTGTATAGTTCGATTTCCCATATGTCAAGATTCACATGCTTATATGTTACATTCTTATGGCTAACTTGACTAAGCGCATGTCCCACAGTCTACCTGCTTATGTGACTACATGTCTTAAATTCCACTTGCTTGTGGAGCTACATGTCACATAGATCATTTACTCAAATTCTACATGTCTTCACAACTCACTTATTCATGTATTCTAGGTTCTTATATCTTATATGTCCATATGTTAAATGCCCTTTCATGCTCGACTGCGTGTATGTTATAAACTCTATGTGGCTCATTGGTTCATCTACTATTTTCTCCTCTTTTCTTGCCTGCTTAAGTGAGAAATTAGTTAGCATACAATATCATTATGAAATAGAGATATTCCTAAAAAGTGGCTTTAATTATGAGTCCAGTTTATGTTGTTTCATGTGGTGTTGATACATGTATTTATGGACAAAAAGAAGTACTTAAGGTTAATTGATCATAAATTGTTATAATAGATCCATACCGTGTTTGGAGTTCCCAAGTGCATCTAGCCTAATATATTTCATATTTTCTCTTATATGAGTTTTAGTACTTATCTTGTTATCAAATTCGTCTTACATACTAGTACAATTCTATATGTACTCACATCTTATTTTTATTACATTAGTGGAGCTTTAGTCATATTATAGGTACATACATTCAAGTGGCATGTCGCTCGGTAGATATCCTTCTCAGCATTTCAGCGATCCCCAATTCCATTTAGGTCCTTGTCTTGTTCATAGGATTTACATAGATAGTTTATGGTACATCGAGGCCTTGTCTAGACATATATACAGATCATGTCATGAGTTAGAGGATTCATAGACTATATCCAAACTAGGTTTGTATATTTAAAGTTATGTCTCCCATAATACCCTATGGGTCTACTGAGATAGCATCTACATTTATGACTTTTATATGTATAAAGAAAAAAATGGTTTCTTAGTCTAGTTGATGGTCAAGAGATTGTTTAATAGAATTTACATATTTCCCTTGTATGTATGTCAAGGTAAAGTGGTTGTCTTGTTCATGTGATGGTATCAAAGTTAAGGCACTAAATGCCAGTCAAGCTTTAGGCGTGACAGGATCTACTAGCAAGGCTATAAAGGCAAACCTATACGGGCAATATATTTAGGGACTCAAGGTTGATATTGGATTTCCTTGGGTAGCTACTGATGTGTCGTTTAATTACAACTCTTATGACGCTCAAAATGGTGAACTAGTATGCGTTACAATTATGTTTTATAAATATGATGTGTGTTTTGTTTGTTTCGCATGAAATTGGAATCATACAAGTTTTTAGAATGATTGATAGGTTTTTGCTGTGAAGTTGCCTAAGTGTGGGTTCATGTGAGCTTTCACTGGTCGTGGAATACTAAAATTCCCATGGGAGTGCTTCATCAAAAGGTCTACTGAGTTTTGTATGGAAAATAATTTGTGAAGTGAATCCCCACGAAACCGTTCACAGGATATGGACTAAAAATGGATTCAAGAAATGGCCAAATAAAGCCCAAGTTGTGCCTAGTCAAGTGAATCAAGGGGTAGATGATCATCAAGTTATAACTACTCTACCTTTAAGGGATAGAGACTTCCTAGGGATGAATCCTCCTGAGTTTTATGGATCTAAGGATGGTGAGGATCCCTTAGACTTTATCGATGAGTTGTATAAGATTGTGGAGATTATGGGAGTGTCTTATGAAGAGAAGGAGGAATTGGCCATAACTAATTCAAAGGTTTTGCTAAAGTTTGGTACAACCAATGGAAGGCCAAAATGGTTAAGGATTATCCCAAAAGATGAGAAAAGTTCAAAGTTACATGTCTTGATCACTTCTTCCTAATTTAGTTAACGAAAGAGAAAGTGATGGAATATATCAACCTCAAGCAAAGGAACATGAGTGTGAGGGATTATTCTCTAAAGTTCACAAAGATGTCCAACTATGCTCCGTACTTTGTAGCCAACTCTCATTCTTGAATGAGCCATCTTATTTTAGGAGTATTACACTTATTTATGAATGAACACCAAACCGCTATGCTCATCTAGGAGATGGACATCTCTAGGCTCATGGATTATGCTGAGCAAATTGAAAGAGAAAAGCTTTAGGAGAGAAATACTATATAGTTCAAGAGGGATCGGTATGAATGTTTGTTTTATCACAACAAATACAATGATGGAAATGGTCATTTATGACAAGGCCAAAGGTGTCAAATAAATAGTTCTTAAAATACTTTGAGACCATAATTTGAGAGAGATAAGGTGACGAATACTAAGGCACAAGGTGCAGCTTCGGGAGGTCAAGTAGTCCTTCCATGTAAGAAGTGTGGGAAAAACCATAGAGAAGAGTACTTAGCGGGTTTGGATGTTTGTTTTAAGTATGGAAAGCCCTTTCATCATGATAGGGAGTGTAGAGGTAGAAATAGGCCTTAAGTTTAAACTCTGGCTACTGGTCGTCCAGATCAGCGTGCTACTACTTCGGGTGGAGGTTAGCAGCAAAACAAATTTTATGCTATTAAAATTAGTTAGAAGTTAGAGGATTCCATTGATGTTGTGACCTATATATTAAAAGTATTTGACTTTGATGTGTATTCATTATTAGATCCGTGTGCTACTCTATCATTTGTTACTCCTTATCTTTTTATGGGATTCATTGTTTGTCCTGAGATATTGTAGAGCCTTTTTTGTTCTATACTCCAGATGGTGATTCAGTTGTGGTTAATAGAATCTATAGATATTATCCAGTTTTTGTTTTTCATAGAGTCAGCTCCATTGATCTAGTAGAGCTTGAGATGATCAATTTTGATGTTATTCTTAGTATGGGTTAGCTTCATGCATATTATTCCTATATATGTTGTAGGACCTGTGTGGTTAAGTTCCAGCTTCCTCATTAGCCAATCCTAGAATCGAAAGGTAGTAATTCCATATTTAAGGGTCAATTTATCTCATGACTTAAAGCTAAGAAAATAATTTCCAAAGGTTGAATTTGTTATCTAGTTCTTGTTAGAGATACTAACTTTGAATTTCCTACTCTTGAGTAAGTTTTAGTTGTTAATGAGTTTCTAGAAGTTTTCCCCGAGGATATCCCAAGCATTCCTCCCGAAAAGGAAATAGACTTCAATATCAATCTCCTTCTTGATACTAAACATATTTCTAATCTTCCTTACTAAATGGCACAAGAAGAATTGTAGGAATTAAAGGATTAGATGGAGGATTTTCTAGACTACAGTTTCATTATACTAAGTATCTCTCCATGCGATACTCTGATTCTCTTTTTCAGAAATAAAGATGGTTCTCTCCATATATATATATTGATTATCGGCAATCAAAGAAGGTCACGATTAAGAATATGTATCCTATTCCAAGAATTGATGACTTGTTAGATCAACTTCAAAGAGAAAGCTACTTTTCAAAAAATGATCTTGGATCAAGCTATCATCAACTCCAAGTAAGGGAATGTGACATTTCTAAGAAGGATTTTAGAACTAGGTATGGTCACTTTGAATTCTTAGTTATATGTTTTGGGCTAACAAATGCTCTATACAACGTTTATGGATTTGATGAATAGGGTGTTCAAGCAATACTTGGATATATTTTTGTTTGTCTTCATTGGTGATATTTTAATCTATTGTTAAAGTGAGGAACACCATACAAATCATTTGAGGATTGTGTTACAAATTCTAAAGGACCGCCATTTGTATGCAATGTTTTGTTAAGGTCAGTTGCGTTCCATGGTCATATTTTTTTCGGAGAAAGAATTATGGTTAATCCAATATTTGGGGTTTTTTGGTCTTAGATATTATTATAGATGGTTTGTGGAATATTTCTCTTCAATTTCATCTCCCTTGACTAATTTGACTCAAAATATGGTGAAGTATATTTGAGGAATGGCATGAAAAGGGATATTGTAGATTTTATGGCTAAGTTAAGGTTGAACATAAAATATTGGGAGGTTTGTCTCAAGACATTGAGATACCTACTTTGAAGTGGGAAGCCTCAAAAATGCATTTCATTACTTGTTTGCCTCGTACTCCTAGGCAAAATGACTCTTTTTGGGAGATTGTTGACTGAATGACTAAGTCAACAAATTTTCTTCCAATTAAAACATCATATTCAGCCTAGGACTATACTAGACTGTATATACTGAAATTGGTGATGCTTCATCGTATTCTATTCTATATCATGTCGGATTGAGGTACTCAGTTTATATCTCAGTTTTAGATATCCTACCAAAAGGTTCTAGGTACGCAGGTGAAGTTTAGTATAACTTTTCATCCACAGAAGAATGGTTAGGCCAGGCATACCATTTAGACATTAGAGGATATATTAATATCATGAGTGATTGATTTTAAAGGAAATTGGGATAAATATTTTATATTTATAGAGTTTTCTTATAATAATAATTATCACTCTAGCATTGAGATGACTACTTTTGAGTATTTGCATGATAGGAAGTGTAGATCCCCTAACGGCTAGTTCGAGGTAGGTGAAGTTGATTTGATAAGATATAAGTTTGTATTTAAGGCTATGAAGAAGGTTAGATTCACTACAAAATATTGAAAACAACCTAATGCCTACAAAATTCTTATTCATATGTGAGAAAAAGGGAACTTGAATTTGAGGTTAATGATTGAATTTACTTGAAACTTTTACCCATGAAGGGTGTGCATTTTGATAAGAAAGGGAAGCTAAGTCCCCGCTATGTTATCCCATATCATATTTTGAGGAGAATTGGTAAGGTGGCTTATGAGTTGGATTTGCCTTCCGACTATGCGTCTCAGTGCATTCGGTGTTCCATATGTCTTTGTTAAGGAAGCTTCTTGGTTATCCTAGCTTTATTATGCCATTGGACGGTATTGAGGTAAAAGAGAGTCTTTCATATCTAGAGGTTTCGATTGACATTATGGAATGACACGTTATAAAGTTGAGAAATAAAGAAATAACGCCAGTTAAAGTGTTATGGAGGAACTAAGAGGTTGAGGGTGCTACATGGGAAGCCGAAGCCGATATGATGTCACGATATCCTTATCTTTTTCCTTCCGTTCCTAGTTGAGGTATTTAATTTTTTCATGATTCAATCATCCAAATCATGTGTTTAAGTTGTTGTCAAGGTTTCATATGCATTCATGTTCATGAAATGAGTTTTAAAGACATGTTTTAGCTCTAGATTAAAGATTTTATGTTTTATGCATTATTGAGATGTTTTGCATTCATGTTGGGTTATTATGTTCCTTTCTAATTCCATTCATGCTATCTTTAGTCTAATTCGAGGATGAGTATTTCTTACAGGGAGATATTGTATGACCCAAGAAATTAGAATGATGAAAAATGAGGAACAAAAGATGAAATTCTTGAAAAATGTAGCTTTTTACACTAGGTGGCCTTCACAAGACCCATTCCGTGAAGAACATCCAAGCCCGTGAAATGCCATGATGGCCCATACTCTTTTAACTAGGTTATAGCGGTAAGGACCACACGAGTCGTGGTACGTACCATGTACCATTATGGCTCCCATAGTGGACGCCCCTACAGGCCTCCTATCAGGGTCACTTATATGAACCATGTTAATAGAATGCATTGACCTCCATGTACCATGAAGGTATCCATGGAGGAGGTCGTGAAATTATACTTGCAAACCCAAGATTTTAAGACCAATTCAACCACCATGGACCATGATTTTCATAACTGGCCATGGTGGGTCTCGTTAGGGGTTACCATCTAGAACCCTTTTTTAGAAATCCTAAGTCCTTTACCATGGAGGGAACTACGGATTGTGGTTACCTTAATGTTCTATGGTGAAGATCCATCCTTAGTTTTGAATCCAGTATTAATGAGGATTATTTTAGTCTTTTCCCTATATTTTATTAATAAATGTAGATAGGTTTCGGGACGAAGTTCCTACCCATTAACTATCCTAATGTCTTGTTACCCTCTTATTCTCAACATAACTCCCAAAACCTCAAAAACTTCTCTCCCATGTTTTCTCTCAAAAAAAATTTCTCAAGCAATTAAAAAGGGTTCTTCAAGGTCAAGCTTTCATTCTCTTCAATTTAGGGTCTTCAAGGTCAAGGTATGTGGGACTTCACCCATGGGTAACTTCCACACATGGAATCCCAAAGATTTCTTATCAATTCTCTCATAATTTCCTTAATTAAAATCCCTAATTACAGGATTTTCATTGGGTTTTCTCAATTAAGAAATACTTCAATCCTAGTAGTCTAGTTATGCATGATGTAATATCCCTCAAAATGCTCATAAATTCCTTAAGAATGCCTTGGGAATAGGCCGCTCTTGTAATGCATTATCCTTAATCTTTTTGGAAAATTCAAATTCAAAATATAAATCTGGGATCAAAACATGCAGAAAATAGTCACGGTGGATTTTTAGGACTTTTGGTCAAAAGATAGATTTCGCAAAGGAACTGCATAAATCAGTAAGGTGCGCAGCAAGTCTACATCGCAGACTTTCTCTCCTCTGCATCGCGAAGCTAGCGATTGTTTTCTGGCCGAATTTATTTTTTAGCAAGGGCATTTTAGACTTTTCCCTAATTGTTAGATAATAAACCTAGATATTTTTAGGACCTAATTCAGCTTTATAAATTAACCAAAACTTCTAATTCTATTAATTCTACTACAATTCACCTACTCAAATATTTCTCTCTCTACAAAAGACTCTCAAGGGCTTCATTGAGGACTTCAAGTAAATTCACTCACGTTCTCCATCAAAACTCTCAAGTTCTTACAAATAATTTGGTGTTCTCACTTAAGGTATGCGGGTATTGATTCATGGATTCTTTCAACTATGTAGCCCAACAAATTTCTCAAGGTTTTTTATTAAATTAAAGTATGATATTTTATGGATTTTATGATCTCTATTCAAATTTCATAAATTATGATTCAAAATATGATCATGAGTCTATTTTGATATAAATTGATAATTCTTGCAATAAATTGAAGAGTTTTCCATGAATTCTCTTAGTTTGATCTCTAGGGTTCATGATGTAAATTATGAGTATTTTCAAATATACTTCCTGATGATACTATCTATATGAATTATGTATGGGCTTATAAAAGGTATATGATCATCCATGTTTTCAAGTAAATTATATGATTTTCAAAGTCAATTAATTATGCAATTGGGTTCTACTCTAAGTTCAAGGTTTGAATTTCATGCAAGTTATGAAATAAGGTGACTTAGGGCCCTACGTGGTGACCTAAGGCCTAAAATGTGACTTAGGCCCCTATGTGGTGACCTAAGGCCTAACGATATGAATTTTGCAAATATGATTATAATAATGAAAGGATAATTCTCACATTACAAGTAGTTTATAAAAATCAGCTAATTTATGATTTCAAATCTATGATCATGACTATGATATATGTAATTATAATTTGTATGCTATGCATGTATTCAGTGGGATTTGTCGTTTTACAGAGTGGACTTGAGGTGGGGGCCCTACCAAAAGCCTTAGTAGCAGCCTCATGTCCCATAAACTACGTGCCACCGTAGGTTTCCTTTATGGCCAAGCTGTTGGATCCGCATATAGTGTATGTATGACCCGCCTAGTGGGGTAGAGTCTACCTTGGCAAGTAGATTGCCCTTTTTCTTCATTGTATGACGAGAAAAGGGGATTTCCTATTATAGCTCACATGGTCTTATTGTCGGTTATAGTTCTTATTCCACATATGTATGATCTCTTATGTATGCTATGATTTTAAATTATGCTTTTTAAATGCTTTGGCCAATATGATTTTTTCATAACTTTACTTGCCTCATCTTATCATGTGATTTACTTGACCATTGCATTTCATGATTTACGTTGCATGTCACTCCCTCATACTTAGTACATTCCATCGTACTAATGAATACTTTTTTATTACATTGTCTTATAATATAGGGGTTGAGGTTGAAGATCATATTCATCTACGTGGCTAGTTAAGTTTTCCTATCCAGTAGTGTTTGTGGTGAGTCCTCATTTATGGGGGACTAGTTATCGAGTTAGTTATTAATTGCAAAGACTTTTTCTATGTTTTATATTGTGGGTGAGCGAGGGACATGTCTTAGCCCCCGTCCATATTCATAAGTAGAGGCATCTAATTGGAAAAATATTTTGAGTTTATGTTGTCATGTGATGTTCTTAAATTTCTATTCATAGTTTAAACTCTCTTACGATGTTTCTGCTTTTATCTACCTTATATATGCTAATGATATCTACAATAGGCTTGGTTATAGATCTTTGGGATTTCAATCATCGTGTTATGACTAGGTCCTAGGTCAAGTCATGAAAAACTTGGTATCAGAGCACAAGGTTTTTTCAACTGTCCTAGGGTGTCCAATATGCCGCGTCAAGTAGAGTCATATTCATGGGTGTGAAGCATGACACACATATGTGTAAGAGGTATGAGGCATTTTAAGAATCCTCACTTGTTTCATGATATATGTCGTGCTATAGAGTTTACTGTAAGACTTTTTTCCCTAACGACCTTTCTTTGCTATTTTCAGAAAGATGGCTCCAAGAAGACCACCATTTCCAAAGGAAGTATTTATCATATTATGCATTTTAGGGACATTGATTCCAAAAATCCTACTCTTGAGTTGGTCCATATAGTTAATGAGTTCTTCAATGTATTACTTGATGATTTTCCCGGTATTTCTCCCAAAAGGGAAATTGACTTTGGCATAGATCTCCTTCCCGATACCCAACCTATTTCTATTCCTCCTTACCATATGGCTCCAGTGGAACTTAAGGAGTTGAAAGAATAATTGAAGGATTTGTTGGATAAGGGTTTTATAGACCGAGTATTTCACCATAGGGTGCTCCCATGTAATTTGTTAGGAAAAAAAATGGGTCACTCCGAATGTGTATAGACTAGCGGCAATTGAATAAGGTCACCATAAAAAAATATCCAATTTCAAGATAAATGACTTGTTTGATCAATTACAAGGATAAATTTACTTTTCTAAGATTGACCTTCGTTCTGGTTATCATCAATTGAGGGTAAGTGAGTGATATTCCCAAAATGGCTTTTCAGACAAGGTATGGTCATTTTGAATTTGTAGTAATATCGTTTGGTTTGACTAACGCTCCCTGTATATTCATGGATTTGATGAATCATATTTTCAAGCCATATTTGGACATGTTTATAGTGGTGTTCATTGATGATATCTTGATTTATTCTCAAAATGAGGAAGATCATATGGGTCACTTGAGGATTGTGTTGCATACATTGATAGAAAAGCAATTATTCATTAAATTAAGTAAGTGCGAATTTTGGCTGCGGGAGGTTGCATTTCTTGGACATGTGGTATTCGGTGATGGAATTATAGTAGATCAAAAGAAAACAGAGGCGGTTAAGAAATGACCTAGACCACTATCTCCTTCGGACATTACAAGCTTTTTGGGCCTAATCGGATACTAGAGAAGGTCTGTTGAAGGTTTCTCATCTATTGCTTTGCCGTTAACTAAGTTCACACAAAAGAAGACAAAATTCCAATAGTCGAAAGAATGTGATAAAAGTTTCCAAATATTAAAGGATCCTCTTACGTCGACTCCTATTTTGACATTGCCCGAAGGTTTGGATGGGTTTGTTGTTTATTATGATTCTTCGTGTGCTGGTTTGGGTTGTGCGTTTATACAACATTATAAGGCTATAGACTCTGCCTCTAGAAAACTTAAAGTGCATGAAAGGAACTATCCAACCCATGATCTTAAACTTTTACCGATTGTATTTATATTGAAAATTTGGTGCCATTATCTTTATGGGCTCCATGTTGATGTGTTTACCGACCACAAAATCTTGTAATATGTGTTTTATCAAAGGGACTTGAACCTTAGGCAAAGGAGGTGGCTTGAACTCCTAAAAGACTATGAAATGAGCATATTGTACCATCCGGGTAAGGCAAATGTTTTAGCCAATATTCTTAGTAGGTTGACTATGGATAGTGTTGGACATGTTGAGGAAGGTAAGAGGGAATTGGTTAAAGAGGTCCATAGATTGTCACATTTAGGTATGCCTTTGGTTGATTCCATATTGGTTTGGAATCATCTCTTGCGGCAGACGTTAAGGCCAAACAAGACAATGATTTAATTTTGGTCGAATTGAAGAAGTCGATTGTAAAAAAAATCCATTAAGGCTTTCTGCCCAAGAGAAGATGGGGTACTACGTTACAAAGGTCCTTTATGTGTTTCAAATGTTTATGGATTAAGAGAGTTGATATGGAATGAGACCCATAGTTCTCAGTATTCAATTCATTCGGGATCCACCAAGATGTATCATGATTTGAGGGAAGTGTATTGGTGGAATGGCATGAAGAAGAACATAGAGGAGTTCGTGGCTAAGTTTCCTAATTATCAACAAGAAAGTTGAATATCAAAGGCCGGGAGGTCTAGCTCAAGAAATTAAAATTCCTACATAGAAGTGGAAAGATGTGAATATGGACTTTATCATGGGTTAGCCTCGTACTAGAAGACAACATGATTCTATTTGGGTAATTGTGGACCAAATGACCAAATCGGCATATTTTCTACCGGTCAAGACTTCTTATGGTGTTGAAGACTATGCTAAGTTGTACATTCGTGAACTTGTCAAACTTCATGGCATTCCTTTGTTGATTATATTGGATAGAGGTACTTAATTTAATTCAAATTTTTAGAAGTCATTTAAGAAAGGTCTAGGTACTAAATTCAAGCTAAGTACTGTTTTCCGTCCTCAAACTGATGGATAAGCCAAAAGAACAAATCAAATCTTGAAAGATATGTTAAGGGCATGTATGATTGATCTTACAGGAAGTTGGGATGATTATTTTCCATTGATTGAGTTTGCCTACAATAATAGTTATCACTCTAGCATCCAAATGTCTCCTTTTGAAGCCTTATATGGGAGAAGATGTAGGTCTTTGATAGGGTGGTTTGAAGTAGGTGAAATTGCATTAAATTTTCTAGATTTGGTAGTTGATGTAATGGAGAAAGTAAGTCTCATAAGAGATGGATTGAAAATGGCTCAAATTATCAAAAGTCCTATTCAGACACTAGGAGAGAGAGCTTGAATTTGATGTGGATGATATGGTGTATTTAAAGGAAAGTTGAGGCCTAGATATATAGGACCCTATAGGATATTGAAGCGCATTGGAAAAGTAGCATATGAGTTAGACTTGACACTTGAGTTGGCTTTGGTTCATCTTGTATTTCATGTGTCAATGTTGAGGAAGTTTGTCGGTGATCCAAATTATATTGTCCCAATGGAGAATGTAAGTATTGAAGAGAATTTGACTTATGAGGATGTCCGGATTGAGAGTTTAGACCGGCAAGTGAAGAGCTTAATAAATAAAGACATTGCATTCGTCAAAGTGTTATAGAGGAATCAACAAGTAGAGAGTGCTATGTGGGCAGTAGAATCAGACATGATGATGCGTTATCCGTATCTCTTTCCTTTCACTCGAGCCTAAAGGACTAAGTTGTTCATAATCAAATCGATTAAACTTCTACGTTTTAGTTCCATATTTCATTCATATGCATGCATGATTCATGAAAATAATTTTTTCTCAAGGAACATGTCTTGGGTTAAGTATGAAGTTTACACATTCTATGCATTCGTCAAAGTATCCTCATGTTCATGTTGGGTTTCTAGTTCTTTTTCCATGACCTTCCTATATTATTTGGTCTCATTCGAGGATGAATGTTCTCAAGGGAGAGGTATTGTAATATCCCTCAAAATGCTCATAAGTTTCTTAAGAATGCCTTGAGAATAGTCCACTTATATAATGCATTATCCTTAATCTTTTAGGAAATTTTGAGTTCAGAATATCGATCAGGGGGTCAAAACTATAAAAAATAGTCTCGGTTGAGTTTTAGCACCTATAGATCAAAAAATAGATTTTTTAAAGAAATTGCGCAAACTAGTAAGGAGCGTGGTAAGTCCGCATCATGGGCTTGCTCTACTCTGCATTGCTAACCTGGCTATGGTTTTCTGGCCGAGTTTAGTTGTTAGCAAGGGAACCATAGAATTTATCCCTATATGTTAGCTAATGAACCTAGACATTTTTAGGACCTAATTTAGCTATATAAATTAACCTAAACATCTAATTCTATTCATTATTTTATACTTCACCTAGTCAAATATGTCTCTCTCAACAAAAGACTTTCAAGGCTACATCGAAGACTTCAAGTAAATTTCCTTAATCTCTCCATCAAAATTCTAAAGTTCTTCCAAATTATTTGTTGTTCTCACTTAAGGTATGTGGGTATTGATTCATGGATTCTTTCATCCATGAAGCCCAATCAATTTCTCAAGGTTTTCTATCAATTAAAGTATGGTATTTTCTTAGTTTTATGATATCTATTCCTATTGAATGAATTATGATTCAAAATATGAACATGAGTGTATTTTGATATAAATTGATGGTATTGCATTAAATGGAAGAGTTTTTGCATGAATTCTCCCGTTTTGATCTCTAGGGTTCATGATGTAAATTACGAGTACTTTCAATTATACTACCTAATGATACTATCTATATGAATTATGTATGGGATAATAGAAGTTATATGATCATGCATATTTTCAAGTCAATTACATGATTTTCAAAGTCAATAGATTATGCAATTGAGTTCTACTCTAAGTTCAAGGTATGAATTTTATGCAAGTTATGAAATAAGGTGAATTAGGGACCTATGTTGTGACCTAAGGCCTAAAATATGACTTAGGCCCCTATGTGGTGACCTAAGTCCTAATGATATGAATTATGAAATATTATTGTAATTATTAAAGGATAATTCTGATATTACAAGTATGTTATGAAAATGAGCTACTCTATGATTTCAAACCAATGATCATGACTATGACTTATGTAATTATGATTTCTATGCTATGCATGTATTCCGTGGGATTTGACTTAGCACTAAGTGGACTTAAGGTGGGGGACCTACCAAATGCCTTAGTAGTAGCCTCATATCCCATAAACTACGTGCCACCGTAGGTTGCTTTCATGGCCTAGCTATTGGATCCATATATAGCGTATGTATGACCTACCTAGCGGGGTAGAGTCTACCTTGGCAAGTAGATTCCCCTTTTTCTTTATTGTATAGGGAGACAACAAGATTCCATGTTATAGCTCTCATGGTTTTATTGTCGTTTATGGTTCCTATCCCACATATGTATGATATCTTATGTATGCTATGATATTAAATTATTCTTTTTAAATGCTTTGGTCAATATGATTTTGTCATGACTTAACTTACCTCATCTTATCATGTGATTTACTTGACCATTGCATTCCATAATTTATGTTGCATGTCATGCCCTCATACTTAGTACATTCCAACATACTAATTCATACTTTTTGCCTATACTTTCTCATAATGTCGGGGTTGAGGTTGAAGATCATACTCATCTCCGTGGCTAGTTAAGCTTTTCTATCCAGCGGTATTTGTGGTGAGTCCTTATTTATCGGATACTACTTATCGAGTTAGTTATTATTTTCTAAGACTTTTGCTATGTTTCATATTGAGGGGGTGAGCTAGTGACATTTCTTAGCCCCCGCCATATTCATGAGTAGATGCATTTAGTTGGACAAATGTTTCCAGTTTATTTTGTCATGTAATGTTCTTAAATTTCTATTCACATTTTAGACTCGCTTATGATGTTTTTGCTTTTGCTTTACCTTATGTATGCTTATGATATGTACAAGAGGCTTGGTTAGATCCCTTTGAGGTTTTAATTGGCGTGTTACGATAGGCCCTAGGTTGGGTCGTGACACATAATTTACATCATATTGCATGATTTGAAGTTAAATTTCAATGACCCATTCTATTGGCTAGTTTCAAGTATTATTGATGATATATGATCATTATTTTCAAGTAATATTCTATGAAAGCTTTATGCTTTAATTTAAAGACATTTTATGCAAAGTAGATTATGAATGATGATTCTATGATGTTACAAGCAAACTGAAAGATAGGACAAGTTAAGTCTCTAAAGATTTTTATGATCAAAGATATGTAATGAGGGTATGCCTACACCCACATTGCATGAGTTATATGATAGATAAGCTAATCATATGCTTTTATTATAATGATGTTAGATGAGCTTTTCTTCTGATGATTTATAAAGATGGATAGTTATTATATTTCCCTATGATACTTATAATTATGCTTTATGAGTTCCGTTGGGATATACACTAAGTACCGAGAGGACATTTTTGCGGGGTTCGGTCCAGTAACACCGTTAGTTACCCAAGTGAATCCTAGTAGCAACCTTTACTCCCAAACTGCGTTGCCTGCATAGGTTTACATATGCCAATATGGTGATGCTAGTGGATCAACATATCCTAGTTAAAGACTTACAAATAGAGTATTCCCTGAAAAGGTACCCTCTCCTATCTCGATGCAGGAGTCATCAAATTATATGTATTAGCTCACGTAGTATTATATGTCGGTTAAAGTCAGTTGAGTGATGAGTTGTTATGATGATTAAGAGTTTTTTTTGATGAATTGACTAGTGAGATAAATATTTTAATGTTTTCATGATTTTTCTCATGTTTTAAAGATATTGATGTTGCATTACATGATTCAAATTGATTATATCCTAAGTTTATTTTTCATGCATATTCTCACATGCTTAGTACATTCCATGTACTAACACATAGTTTATTTCTATATCATATTTCACCCACTCGTGGCTAGAGTTCATGAGTAGCTTCTTGTTGGTAAGTCCTCACAATTTGAGAACATGATATTTATTTCTTATCTTGATAGTTGTTACTTCAAATTTTTTCATTAGGTGATATTGGAGATTGTTCCATGCCCCCTTCTAGTAGTAGAGGCATGTTAGATTGTAAAAGCATCTATGTTGTCGTTTTCGCAATTCTTTTGAGATGTATGATCCATTGAGACTGTGCTTTCTTATCATTGATTATTGTTTATTTATTTTGCCATATGTATGCTCATGAATGTTATGATAAGAGGCTTGGTTGGAGTATTTCAAGATTATAATCATCGTATTACGACAAGGTCCTAGGTCGAGTCGTGATAGTGTTTAAGGCATGGAAAAGGTTAGCCTTATTAGAGAGAGGTTGAAAAGAGCTCAAAATTGGCAAAAAGTCTTATGCTGATGTGAGAAGGAGTGAACTTAAGTTCGAAGTTCATGATTGTGTCTATTCAAAAATTTTACCTATGAAAGGTGTAATCCAATTTGGTAAAAAAGGGAAGCTTATTCCCCGGTATGTTTTCCCCTATAAGATAGTGCGACATATTGGTAAAGTGTTTTATGGGTTAGAATTACCTTTGGAATTGGCATCGGTGTATCCGGTGTTTCATGTCTCATTTTTAAATAGACGCATTAGAGATTGTAGGTCTATTGTACCCTTAGAGAGTGTGGTTGTTAAGGAGAGTTTAACATATAAAGAAATCCCTATTGATATTTTAAACCGACAAGATACCTATTTTGGTACTTCATTGGTATTAGATTTGAGGGTGAGCAAGGGACATGTCTTAGCCCCCTCCAAGTATAAAGGTAGAGGTTTTGTTGGACATATGTATGATGAACCTTTGTTATTATGGTTCTTGTTTTGATGATCTCCCAAAGTCCCTCTTTCCTCTTTTGTTTCAGCTATTTTTATGTAATTATCGATAAAAAGGCTAAATGAATACTAAGTGGCATGTTTAGGATATCCTCAGATTTCTTATTCATCGTGTCACGTTTAGGTGTTAGGTTTGGGCAGCGAAAAACTAGGTATTAGAGAACTTGTTTTGAAATGGTCCTCGGAGTCCAATATTTCACATCAACTAGGTCTTGTTCATGATTGTGAAGTGTGCCACAACTAAGAATAAGATACTATGAGACGTTTAGGAAAGTCTTTACTTCTTTCAATTTATGTCGTTTCCTAGAGTGTCCTAAGTTTTACTCTAACTAATGATCAGTTTTATGTTCTTTAGATAATTCCTTGTGGATGAGAACCTCAAAGAGTAAGGGTTAATGATGAGGAAAAAGCTCCTCCGGTTCCAGATATCCTACATCATGAGGAAGAGGTAACTCATATCGAGTTTCACAACATCATCGCATTATTGTCTCAAGATGTAGTCCACCAAGGGCATCTAGGTGTACTTCTTCCTTAAGTGCATAATCCATCCTCTAGGATTTGGGATTTTAAAAGGATGAATATGCCAAAGTTCGATGGTTCTAAACTAGATAAGAACCCTATGGAGTTTATCGATAAGGTGTACCGGATAATGGCTATCATAGGTGCGCCACCTAATGAAAAGGTCAAACTCATAACTTACCAAGTAAACAGTGTGGCTCAAGTGTGGTATGAGCAATGGATTGTTGAGAGGAATGAAGAAAGGGGACTGATAGAATGGGAATAGTTTAAAAGTTCTTTCTTGGCCTATTTCCTCCTATTGGACCTTAGGGATTCCAAAATCAAAGAATTCATCAACCTCTGTCAATGGATTATGAGTGTGAGGGAGTATGCCTTCACAAATATTTTCAAGTATGCTCCTTTTATGGTCTTCGAACCTTGGGCACGGATGAGTAAGTTTATCTTTGGTGTCTCAATCTTGGTGTTCAAGGAGTGCAAGATGGCCATGTTGATCAAAGAAATGGACATCTCCCAGTTAATGACTCATGCCGAGTAAATTGAAGATGAAAAGCTTATAGAGTTTCCTAGGATGACCAAAAAGGCCTGGATTAAAGATGGAACATGTTTTGATAGCGCTTAAGTACCTAAGTATCACAAGGATAGGGCACCTAACCCTAGGTATCAATATGAAAATGATCATGCTCAAACTTTTCTCGCATGCCAAAAGTGTGGAAGGTACCATCAGGGAAATTGCTTAGCCAGTTCGGGTATATGTTTTCTTTGTGATGTGAAGGATCATATGTTTAGGCATTGTTCATGGGTTACTAAGAATGATAAGGATAATCATCGACGATCTCAACTCTACCCCTGCAGGGGCAAGTACAACATTTAACCATTTACCCTACTCGCATCGTATCAAATAAAGTCATACATATTACCATAACGTACTGTGCCCGACCCATTTTGGGGACTCAGTATACCATTTACATCATTCTGTCATCATATGCACATATATATTATTAGCGTTGTGGAAAATACAGCCAAATCCATGTATATAGTAAGTACATTCGAGGAACGTACGACCCAATTCGCACATCATATAATAATATCGAGCAACATTCGGTCCAATCCAGATATCATATATACATACGTACCTGGCCCTCTAGTGAGGGACTCAGTGAATCATAACTGTAGGACCATCATAGGGTTAGGCCCCATTACCACCTTATCACATCACATCATTATACATATATATATACATATGTACCCAGCCCTCTAGTGAGGGACTCGGTGAGTTGATCATGTCATTGCTTTATCATTTCCTCATATAGCGTATCCATACCTTTAGAGTGAGGGACTCGGTGGATAATATAGTGAACTGCTCACGATTATGTACCTAGCCCAAGACTCAGTGATAGAATGGTTACCGTACACGAGTAGAGTAGTGATTAATCATATGCATTTTCAATCATATTTGAGACTCGATGGAATACTCAAAATATGCTATAACTAAAATCGAAGACAAGAGTCATGTCAAGTACCTTTTGATTGCCACTATGGATTAGGTCAAAATAGAACTTTTGGAATCATATTCCCATATCAAGTCATCATCAAATATCTTTTAGGAATTAAGAAGTTGGCTATCCTAGTGGCTTTAACAAGAGGAACTTCATTGGAATGGTATACACTTCATCTATTTGTTTCACAAAGATCAAGTCAAAAAGAAAGGAAGATTAGCTTTACATACTTACTACTTCCCAAAGTATAGAAAAACTTGGGAAGTAATAGCTCAATTATTAAAAGCGTTCCAACATTAGAGGATGACTAAGAAATACTTAGGAATGGAGTCACCTCCGAGATTGTATTATATTTTACGTACATCTAGGACATGCAAAAAGAAGAGAAAGAATAACCTTTCCATACTCTCTACTTTCCCTCATGGATTCATCATATGCATATATCGTACCCGACTCGTCATGGCTTGGTGAATAATTATAGCCTTATAGCATCATACTTATATCAAAATCATACCAAGAATAAAGAAGGATAGATCTATGTACTCATGCCAAAGACATGCCAAGGGAGAGGAGATAATATCACATATTTATTACTCTCCATCATAGAGAAGCCTTGAGAGGGAATAACTCAACTAGTATAGGAATTCTACCATCGAGAAGTGAATAAGACTTATGAGTCATACTTGGGGTTATAAGAATGGAATTATCCCCCCATTTCATATATCAATCACTTAAGGCTAAGACATGCCAAGAGAAAGCTTCACATACCTTTTTTCTAGATTAATTGAAATCTGGATTGCCTTGATACCTCCTTAACCTATTTGACATGAAAGTAATACTAAGATTAATAGCCTTTCACTTTCCAATATCCCACTCTACAACCAAGTACTAATAGAAGTCATTTCCTTATCCATTACCCTTGATTAGTTTGTTACTAGTTCCGACGCTATCAAAAATTGGGCAGCATTTCCCCTGTAACTTCAACATCCCCGAGATTTCAACTCCAAACAACTAGCTCAAAACTACGATACAAAAATAGAGTTTTAAATTTTTATTTCACAAAATATTTAACCATACCAAATAGAGGGTTATGTGGCTGCAACTAGAAGAAGACACACCCCTTTTAAAACACTTTAAATCCCTGCAACACGCAACCCAACCAGCTGCACCCACAGCACCACAATGACAACCCACTACTCGACTTCGATTTAGCTACAACCACTTCAATTTAGTTTGTTTCTAACGTCAAGCATCCTTATGCAATTTTTACACTTCCAAACTTATTTAAGACATGTAATATACCCCATAAAATATCATAAACTCCAATTTTAAAGAGAATCCCTTACCTGGCCCGAAACTAGTCGAAAGTTACCTCGGAAGTTCCTTTAGCGCGCCTAAAACTTCGTGGCTGTTTGCTAACGTTTTGGGCTGCTCCAAAACATAAATTTTCATTAATAATACATTCATAACATTGTGGTTTACCCTATATAATTAATTCATAGAATGAAATTGGGGAACTCACCTTTCCTCCTCCAAATCGTAGCTTTCTCTCTCTAGCTTCATGTTTTCTCTTCTCTTATTTTCTTGAATCTTATTTTGTTGATAAAGATGACTTATGAGATAAGGATAAAAGTAAAAAGTCATAAGCATAGATATATAGGCAGCTTTAGGGAGTGATACGTGTCAACCCCTAAGTAGTGACACTTGTCAAGCCCTCATTTGGCCAACACACCCCATTCCTCCAATCATAGGCTGCCACGTGGCATGTGGGGGGGGGGTCCACTACCCTTGCTCCTGCTGCTTCCACATGGCACCCTCATTTCCCCCTCGTGGGTTCATAATCTCATCTTACTTTATGAACCTATGTAATTCTTGCTAAGTAAGTTTGGTATGTACTCCAGTAGCTTAAGTATGTAAGGTTTCCAAGTTGGTAGCTTACGTAAATAAGTCGTGTCCTATGACTCATTATTCGGTCTCCAACTTCTTCCGGATTCTTATAACTCTATTTCCAATCTTCTCTACTATGGAGTAACGCATTTTCCATTCTTTAGAGTTATTTGATAGCGTTATAGATTACCCAGCATACATGGTAACTCTTAAGAAGCTTTTAGAAGCTTTAAGAATCTTTAGGAAACCTTAAGAATTTAAGAGGCTTATGATCCTTACATGAATCTTAGGAGCCTTTCAAGAGACTTAAGAACGTGTTCCAAAGTACAAAAGTATGGGGTGTAACATAAAATAAAAGAATTCATAGAAAAACTCTTCAATTTAATGTGATAACCATATATTTATATCAAAACAGACTCATGATCATATTTTGAATAATAATTCATGTAATAGGAACAGAGATCATAAAACCCATAAAATACCATACTTTAATTTGATAGAAACCTCGAGAAATTGATTGAACTTTACGGATAAAAGAATTCATGAATCGATACCCACACACCTTAAGTAAAAATGCCAAATAATTTGGAAGAACTTGAGAGTTTTAATGGAGAGCTTGAGTGAATTTACTTGAATTCTTTAATGGAGCCCTTGAGTGTCTTTTGTAGAGAGAGAAATATTTGAGTAGGTAAATTATAGAAGAATGAATTGACTTAGAGATTTATGTCATTTTATAGAGTTGAATTAGGTCCTAAAAATATCTAGCTTCATTAGCTATTAATTTGAGAAAAGTCTGAAACGTCCTTATTAAAACCCAACTCAGCTACAAAACCCTTGCCAGGTCCCCGACGCATACTTGGTGCGGTCCTTTCTGTTTGCACAGGTTCTTTGAAAAATCTATTTTTTGATGTACGGGACATAAAAATCCACCGATACCATTTTTCTGTAGGTTTTGACCCGTTGATCGATATAACAAACTAGGATATTCAAAAAAGATTAAGGATAATGCATTATATGAGTGGCCTATTCGCAAAGAATATTTAAGGCCCTTGTGAACAGTTTTTGGGAATGTTAAAATATCTCTCCTTTGGGAGCATTCGTCCTCGAATGAAATTCAACTAATATACGAAGGTCATGGAAAAAAGATTAGAAATCCAACATGACAATGAGGACACTTTGATGAATGCATAAAACATGTAAACTGCATTCTTAACATAAAACATAGTCGTTGAGAAAATCATTTACATTAATAATGCATGCATATGAATGATATATGGAACTGAAACATAAAAGTTTAATCAATTGATCATTAACAACTTAGTATCTTTAGGATTGGGTGGAAGGAAAGAAATACGGATAACGCTTACTCATGTCTGATTTCACTTCCCACGTGACACTCTCTACTTGTTGATTCCTCCACAAGACTTTGACGGATACAACATCTTTACTTCTTAAACTCTTTACTTTCTGGTCTAAAATCTCAATCAGGGCATAATCATAAGTTAAATTCTATTCAATACTTACATTCTCCATTAGCAAAATAGAATTTGGATCACCCACAAACTTTCTCAATGTTGACATATGAAATACCGGATGAACCAAAGACAACTAAAGTGACAAGTTGAAATCATATGCTACTTTTCCAATGCGCTTCAATATCGTATAGGTTTCTATATATCTATGGCTCAACTTCCCTTTTTTACCAAACTGAATTACCCCTTTCATTGGTGAAATCTTCAAATACACCATATCATCCACATCAAATTCAAGATCTCTCCTCCTAGTGTCCGAATAGGACTTTTGATGACTTTGAGCCATTTTCAATCCTCCTATTATGAGACTTACTTTGTGTATTGCATCAACCACCAAATATGGATCAATCAATGCCATCTCACCTACTTCAAACCATCCTACTGGAGACCTACATCTTCTCCCATAAAAGGCTTCAAAAGGAGCCATTGGGTGCTAGAGTTATAACTATTATTGTAGCCAATCTCAATCAATATCAAATGCTCATCCAAACTTTCTCTAAGATCAATCACACACGCCCTTAACATATCCTCTGAGGTTTGGATTGTTCTTTCGGCTTATCCATTGGTTTGATGATAGAAAGCGGTACTTAGCTTGACTTTAGTACCAAGACCTTTCTGAAATGATATCCAAAAATGTGAACTAAATTGAGTACCTCTATCCGATATAATCAATACAAAAACACTATAAAGTTTCACAAGTTCGAGAATGTACAACTTAGCATAGTATCCGGCACCATAAGAAGTCTTGACCAGCAAAAAATATGCCAATTTGGTCATTCGGTCCAAAATTACCCACATAGAATCATGTTTTCTTCTAGTACGAGGCAAACTTGTGACAAAGTCCATATTCACATCCTCCCACTTCCATGTAGGAATTTCAATTTATTGAGCAAGACCTCCCGGCCTTTGATGTTTAACTTTCACTTGTTGACAATTAGGACACTTAGCCACGAACTCCACTATGTCCTTCTTTATTCTATTCCACAAATACACTTTCCTCAAGTCATGATTCATCTTGGTGGATACCGGATAAATTGAACAACGAGAACTATGGGCCTCATTTAATATCAACTCTTTTAGTCCATCAACATTAGGAACACACAAATGACCTTGGTAACGTAGTAACCCATCTTCTCCTAGAGAGAAAGTCTCAACGGATGTTTTGACAACTGACTTCTTCAATTTTACCAAAATTGAATCATTGTCTTATTTGGCCTTAACATCTGCCGCAAGAAACGATTCCAAACCATTATGTATAAGAACGCCTGCATCATGGGAATCAACCAAACACATACCTAAATGTGATAATCTATGGACCTCTTTGACCAATTCCCTTTTACCTTCCTCAACATGAGTAACACTACCCATTGACAACCTATTAAAAGCATTTGTTGTAATATTTGCCTTACACGGATGGTACAATATATTCATGTCATAGTCCATGAGGATTTCAAACCACCTATTTTGCCTAAGGTTAAAGTCCCTTTGACTAAAAACATATTTTGTGGTAGGTAAACACAATAACATGCACCCCATAAAGATAATGGCGCCAAATTTTCAATGCAGACATAATATCCGCAAGTTCGAGATCATGGGTTAGATAGTTTCTTTCATGAACTTTAAGTTGCCTAGAGGCATATGATGTAAACTTACCATGTTGCATCAAGACACAACCAAAACCAACAAGCGAAGCATCACTATTAACAACAAACCCATCCGAACCTTTAGGCAATGTCAAAATATGAGCCGACGTAAGACGATCCTTCAATGTTTGGAAACTTTTCTCACATTATTCCAACCATTGGAATTTTGCTTTTTTGTGTCATATTAGTTAAAGGCAAAGCAATAGATGAGAACCCTTCAACAAACCTTTTGTAGTATCCGGCTAGGCCCAAAAACCTTTAATGTCCAAAAAAGATAATGTTCTAGGCCAATTCTTAACCGCCTCTATTTTCTTTTGATCTACTCTAATCCCATCATCGGACACCACATGGATAAGAAATGCAACCCCCCTCAGCCAAAATTTGCACTTACTAAATTTAGCATATAATTACTTTTCTCTCAATGATTGCAACACAATCCTCAAGTAATACACATGATCTTCCTCTCTTCGAGAATAAATCAAGCTATCATTAATGAACACCACCACAAACATGTCCAAATATGGCTCAAAAATATGAATCATCAAATCCATAAATATAATGGGAACGTTAGTCAAACCAAATGACATTACTACAAATTTAGAATGACCATACCTTGTCTGAAAAGCCATTTTAGGAATATCACACTACCTTACTCTCAATTGATGATAACCGAAACGAAGGTCAATCTTACTAAAGTAGCTTGCTCCTTGTAATTGATAAAGCAAGTCATCTATCCTTGGAATTGGATATTTCTTCTTTATGGTGACCTTATTCAATTGCCAGTAGTCTATAAACATTCAAAGTGACCCATCCTTCTTCCTAACAAATAACACGGGAGCACCTCATGGTGAAATACTTGGTCTTATAAAACCCTTATCCAACAAATTATTCAATTGTTCTTTCAACTCCTTAAATTCCACCGGAGACATACGATAAGGAGTAATAAAAATAGGTTGGGTATTGGAAAGGAGATCTATGCCAAAGTCAATTTCCCTTTGGGGAGGAATACCAAGAAAATTATCAGGAAACACATCAAAGAACTCATTAACTATAGGGTCCAACTCAAGAATAAGAAAATTGGAATCGATATCCGTAACTCGCATAATATGATAAATGCACCTTTTGGAAATCATTCTTTGGGCCTTAATACATAAGATGAATCCTCCCTTAACCACTGAATCATTACATTTCCATTTAAGAATTGGCTTATTAGAAAAGTGAAACTTAACCACACGATTCATACAACATATAGATACGTAAGCGGCATGTAACCAATCCATACATGGAATGATGTAAAAATTAGTCGTATCAAGTTTAACAAGGTCACAAGGAAAACTATATGCAAGACCCATACAAGATAATTTCTTTAAGCTCTCTTGGCTAATATTGAATAAGCAATGGGAGTTTAAACCAAAAAAGGTTCTATTAATACTTCGGGGAACACATCAAATCTCATAACAATGTAGGGAGTAAAAAAATACAAGTTGGCACCCGGATCAAGCAATGCATAAACATAAAAGTTAAAGACTCGTAACATACCTCATCAACCTCTTGCCTAGCATAAAGAGCATAGAATCGGTTGTTGCGTTGGCCACCCTTAGGTTGAGCTTGGTCACCTTGTTGCACCTGGCCTCCTAGAGGAAAACTTTATCTACCCTTGTTATCAAGAAAAGGGCACTCGGATTGCTTATGGCCCATTTTTCCACATCTATAGCAAGCACCTTTTCCCATCAAGCACTTTACTCCATGATTCTTTCCACACTTTGCACACTTAGGAAAAGAAGGGTTACTAGCATATACACCTCCTTCTACTTGAGATTTAAGGTATGGTACCCTTTCCTTAGGAAACTTCTTCCCTGAGCTTTGGCCTTGTTGAGAGGGTCCACTACTACCAACGGTCCTAGCATTAGAGAACCCACCTTCATACCGGGCCCTCTTAGAATCCATCATCCTTATCCTTGAGCTTTTCTCCTTTAATTTATTTGGAAAAATTCATTAGCTAAGATAGGTCCATCTCCTTAATAAGCTAAGTGATGCTACATTTCTTAGCAACCGAGTCTGAGACCCCTAAATGAATTTACTCATTCGATCTCATGGATCGGCAACCAATGAAGGTGCATACTTGGATAGCTTAGTAAACTTGAGGGCGTAATCCCTCATCCCCATATTTCCTTGTCGAAGATTTATGAACTCCAACACTATAGCCTCCATTACTCAAGAGGGAAAAAGTGATCAAGGAAATCAAGTTTAAAAGCTTCCCATTCAAAAAGGCCTTTATCCACTCTCTCCAACTTCCATTGAGGGTACCATATTTGAGCAACACCCTTAAGTTGGTAAGCCACCAACTCTGTTTTTTCTTCCAAATTCACCCCCATAATACTCACTATCTTGTAGACCTCAACAATGAACTCTTGAGGATCCTCATCAACATTTTAGCCATGAAGCTCTGGAGGATTCATTCATGCAAAGTCCCTTACTCTTGAGGCTGGAGTAGGAACATTAGGAGGAGTCATAACACCTTGGTGAGTCACCACTCGGGATAGCATAGTAAGAGAGGTTCGGAACTCTGCATTAGTCACTTGGTCTGGTAGGGGACCATTATCTTGAGGAGCCGAGAGAGATTGGGCTTCATTAAAATTATTTCCCCTCGAAATGGTGGTCTTCTTGGAGCCATCTTTTTAAAAATCACAAAGAAAGATCATTAGGAAAAAGAGGTCTTACAGTAAACTTTATAGAGCGACATGGATCATGAAAGAAGCGAGAATTCATAAAATGCCTCATAGCCTCCTTCTCATAAGTGTGGCACCCTTCACACCCATAAATAAGACTATACTTGACGCATTATGTTGGACACCCTAGGACACTTGAAAAAAAAACCTTGTGCTCTGATACTAAATTTGTTATGAACCGACCTAGGGCCTAGTCCTAACACGGCGATTGAAAACCTGAAGGCTCCAACCAAGCCTCTTGTATATATCATAAGCATACATAAGGTAAATCAAAAGCGAAAACCTCATAAGAGAGTCTAAACTAGATGCCTCTATTCATGAATATGGGTGGGGGTTAATACATATCTCTATCTCACCCTTAAAGTGAACCATAGCAAAAGTCTTTGTAAACAAAAAATAACATGATAACTTGTCCCCGATAAATGAGGACTCACTACAACCACCGTTGGATAGGAAATCTTAACTAGCCACATAGATGAGTATGATCTTCAACCTCAACCCCTACATTATAAGACAATGTAGGCAAAAAGTATGCATTTGTACGTTGGAAAGTACTAAGTGTGAGGGCATGACATGCAATGTAAATAATGGAATGCAATGGTCAAGTAAAGTCCTGAAAAAAAATCATGTTTGCCAAAGCATTTAAAAATCATAATTTAAAATCATAGCATACATAAGAGAATATACACATGTGGGATAGCAACCATAACCGACTATAAGACCATTGAGCTATAACATTGAATCCCATTGTCTCCCCATACAATAAAGAAAAGGGAATTTGCTTGCCAAGGTAGACTCTACCCCGCTATGCGGGTCATACATACACTATATGTGGATTCAATAGCTAGTCCATGAAGGCAACCTACGGTGGCACATAGTTTATGGGATATGATGCTACTACTAAGGCTTTTGGTAGGGCCCCACCTTAACTCCACTCAGTGCTTAGTCAAATCCCATGGAATATATGCATAGCATAGAAATCATAATTACATATATCATAGTCATGATCATAGGTTTGAAATCATAGAGTAGCTTATTTTCATAACAAACTTGTAATGTAAGAATTATCCTTACATCATTACAATAATATTTGCATAATTCATATCGTTATGCCTTAGGTCACCACATAGGGATGTAAGTCACCTTACTTCATAAGTTGTATGAAACCATACCTTGAAATTAGAGTAGAACTCAATTGCACAATTAATTAACTTTGAAAATCATGTAATTGACATGAAAACATGCATGATCATAAAGTTTATATCAGCTCATACATAATTGATATAGAGATTATCTCTTGGAAGTATAATTCAAATACTCATAATTTACAACATGAACCCTAGAGATCAAAATAGGAGAATTCATGGAAAATCTCTTCAACTTAATTCAATAACCATCAATTTATATTAAAATAGACTCATAATCATACTTTCAATGATAATTCATGCAATTGGAATAGCATTTTTTGAATATGACACTCCCTCACTCAAAGTTGATGATAACCCTATCGGATGTCAATCTTTGAAAAGTAATTAGGCCCTTGAAGTTCATCAAAAAAGTCATCGATCCTTAGGATAGGATACTTATTCTTAATTTTGACTTGTTCAATTGATTATAATCTATAAAAATTTGATGTGACTCATCTTTCTTCCTGAAAAACAACATGGGAGCAACCCAAGGTAAAATTCTTGGTCTTATAAACCCCCTTATCCAATAGGTCCTTCAATTGCACTTTCGATTCCTTAAGTTTTGCCGGAACCATATGGTAAGGAGGATTAAAGATAAGTTGCGTATCGGGTATAAGGTTAATAACAATGTCTATTTCCTTTTTAGGGATGAATACCCCAAATATCTTCAGGGAAAATTCCAAAAATTTCATTACAATTGAAACTGAATCAAGAGTAGAAGATTCGGAATAAACATTCCTCATTTGTACTAGATGGTAGATTAAACCCTTGGGAATCATTTTCCATACCTTAAGATATGAAATGAACTGACCCTTAACAACCGAATCATTACCCTTCCATTTACGAGTAGAATTATTTAGAAATTAAAAATTGACTCTACGGTTCCTACAACCAATGGATGCATAAGATGTATGTAACCTGTCCATACAAAGAATAATTTCAAAATGGGTCATGTAAAGTTCCATAAGATCACAACGGATAACTTTGTGAAAAACCGATATGGTACAATTTTTGTAGACTCTTTTAGCCATAACTGACTCACCTACTAGATTATAAATGGAAAAAGGGTCCATCAATATTTTAGGGCTAACATCAAACCTCATATCCACATAAGGAGTAACAAAATAAAAAAGTTTCCCTGAATCAAACAAGTCATAAACATCATAGTGAAACACCTATAATATACTACTAACAATATCCGGATCTCCTCTATCTCTTTCCTACCATGAGGAGCATAAAACTGGTTGTTGCATTGACCACCCTTAAGTTGAGGTTGGGAAACTTGTGGAGCTTGGCAACATTGAGTAATTTTGCCTTGAAGATGGCCTTCTCTACCCTTGCTGGTAACATGTGGGCACTTAGATTGCCTATGTCCCATTTTTCACATCTGAAGCAAGCACCTGTTCCTATAAAACATCTCTCTCCATCATTTTCCCACATTTTGCACACTTTGAAAATGAAGGGCTATTAGCATTCACACCTCCTTGAGCCTTAGGATATTGCACCCTATCATTACAAAACTATTTCCCTAAATTTTGGCCATTTTGAGAATGGCCACTACTACTACAGAACCTAGTATTTCAGAACCGACCTTCATACTAGGTTCTCTTAGAATCTCTCATTCTCATCTCTCCCTCGTTTTTCTCGGCAAAAGGCATGACCTGAGATCTGTCTATTTCCTTGATAAGCATAGCGATATGGAATTTTTTACCAAACAAGTCAGATACCCCCGATATGAATTGACTCATTTGGGAACATAGATTGATAACTAATAAAGAAGCATACTTGGATATCTTAATGAACTTGAGAGCATTGTCCCTCATACCCATGTTGCCTTGTGGAAGATTTATTAACTACAACCCCTTGGCTTCCCTTAGCTTAAGAGGGAAAAAGCGATCAAGGAAAGCAAGTTTGAATGCATTCCATTCAATAGGACCTTCATCCACTATTTGTAACCTCCATTGTGTATACAAAACATGAGAAACACCCTTTAGTTAGTAAGAAGCCAACTCCACTTGCTCGTTTGATAAGACCCCCATAATGCTCACTATCTTGTAAACCTTATCTATGAATTCTTAGGGATCCTCATCAAATTTTGAGCCATGAAACTCTAGAGGGTTTATCCTTGCAAAATACCTTACCCTTGAAGGCGGAGTGGAAACATTGGGAGGAGCTGCAACCCTTTGGTTAGCCACCACTTCAGCTAACATAGTAATAACGGTTTGTAATTCAATATTAGTCACTTGGTCAGGAAGGGCACCATTATCGGGAAAATCCAAAAGAGCTTGAACTTCCTTATCATTATTCCCCCTTAGGAAAGATAGTCCTCTTGGAGGCATTTTCTGAAAATTGCAAATGAATATCTCTAGGGAAAGAAAGTCTTATGATAAACTCTATAGCACGATATAGATAATGAAAGACGTGAGAATTTCCTAAAATGCCTTATAGCCTCCTATCAAAACTATGAATAAAACTCTAGTTGACGTGGTATATTGGTCTACCTAGGATATCTTAAAGCTTGTGCTCTGATACCAAGTTTGTCATGACCTAACCTAGGGCATAGTCGTAACATGGCAATAGAAACACCGAAGGGCTCTAACCAAGCCTCTTGACATATAATAAAGAATACATAAGGTAAAGTAAATGCGGAAAATAACATAAGAAAGAGTCTAGATCATAAATCATAAAGAGTATGAGAATTCAACAACATAGACTCTAAACATAAGTTTAACAAAATGCCTCTACTACATGAAAATGGCGCAGGCTAAGACATGTCCCTAGTTTATCCTCAATAAGAAAGAAATAAACATCTTAGAAAGGATAGACAGCTCATCATTAGTCGCGATGGATGAGCACTCACCAAAATATTTACCGAATTAGCCCTACTAACCACACATGGGAATATGATCTTCATAATATAGGCAATAATATGTGTTAGTACATGTGAATATACTAAGTACGAGGGCATACATTAATATAAATCACAAGATACAATGGTCAATTGAGTACGTGACAAAGAGGGTAAGTAAAGTCATGAGAAAAATATAATGATCAAAGCATTTGAACGACAGTTAAAATTATGAAAAGGCTTATGAAGTCATACATTTGTGAGATAGAACTATAACAGACAATAAGACGACGCGAGCTATAACATAAAATCCTGATGTCTTCCTAGACAATGAAAGACAGGAGAATAAACTTGCCAAGGTTGACACTATAATGGTAGGAGGGTCATGTACATACGTTGTATATGGATCCACTAGCTAAGGAATGATGGAAACCTATAGTGGCACGTAGTTTAAGAGACTTGAGGTTGCTACTAAGGCTTTTAGTGCGGCCCCCACATCAAAGTACACTCGGTGCTAAGTCAAATCCCATGGATTACATAACATAATAAACACAATTAACATATATCATAAGTTGTTCATAAACTTCATAATTCATAGAATAGCTCATTTCACAATATAATTGCAATGTGAGTATTGACCTTTCATCATTACAAATCATACTTGCATAATTCATGTCACATTTTTCCTAATTTTCATGAAATTTATAATTTTACCATAATTGAAATTTATATCATAATTCATGCTTGAATTTAGAGTAAAAACTCATATACATTGTCAATTTGGATGAAAACTGTGATAATACTTTCAAATCATTGAATTGATAATCATACTTCAAAATATTATCATTAAAAATAGTTTTATGCATCGACAATCATAATTCAACTTAAAATCATGTACTTCATGTAGGGACATACTCATAATGATTAACTATAATCATTTATAATATAATTTAACAGCCCAATGTAATTTATCAAATTAGGGTTACAAACACAATAGAAATTCATGAGATTTTGAGTAGAAACCTTTGAGACTCAATCGGTGAAAGGGACCCACGGTTCAATCTCTACATACCTTGATTGAATTTGACCATAAAATTGAAAAAAAAGTCTTGTTCTTTAAGAAACCCTCACCAAAAATGATGAAGAAGATAAACTCTTGAATGAGCCTTGAGAGAGAAGTCTTATTATTTATTGGGAATTAATAAAGGAAAAGAATAGGTTTAGCAGTATTTAGGATATTTTCATAATGACTCTAATCCCAAAAACGTTCATATAATTAATAAAAGAATAGGGAAATAACCAGATTACCCCTCATTAAACTGTAACTAAGACTCACCATGAAGTACCTATTATAATCTGTGATGCACATCACGGCCTGTGGTGGTGTCCTAGATGTTGGACTTGGAATTTGAAATTTGGGAGTTGTATGAAAAAAATTTTGAACCTCCTCAACAGAACCCTTCATAGTCCGTGGAGTGCATTACGGGATGTGAAGAGTGGGCGTGGTTCAGGCCCTATAGGCATCACCACCACGGAGCTCACCACGGTCCATGAAGAGTTATACGTCCCATGGTAGCCAATCGTGGTCCTAGCCTTGAGATGATGTTCTAAGGTCTCAATGGAAGGGTCACCACGGAGGGCTTCACAGCCCATGGTACTCATGACTTTACATAAATATCGTATATGGTCATCTTCCAACAAAATAAATGTTTGAAATGTTATTTACTTGATTGATTATGCATGCATTGCACTATGTTTGATATTATACAACTGTTCTAAGGTTTCTTAAATGTTAAGGCTTTCCTACATACTTAGTACATTAAAAGTACTAACACATACCTTTTTGCCTAAGTGATTTCACCATGTAGGGACCGGCATTGCTCCATATTCTCTTCAAAGACCATGTAAACTACTACATGAAGTTCAACATAACCCCTTACGACTGCACGGGGAGACTACTTTTCTGGTAGAACTACGTCAACTTTATTCATATCTTTATCATTTTGGGCTATTTGTGGATCGACTATTCTGAGTCTGCAAGGGCTCTTGTGATGGAAATAGTTAATGAGACTAGAGGTTACTACTAGAATTCCCTCACCAAATCACACCTCAATTCGCCATTCAGTGCTAAGTCAATCCCACACAATAATTTAATATAACATAAGAATATAATCATTTACATAGCTTTAGTTCATTGGGTAGAATAGCTCATTAAAACTCTTATTTGATTCACACAAGTGAGAATTGGCCTTTCACAAGTGGAATCTATGATTGTATCATTTTTCATTTCATAAGACCTTTTGATCATAGACATTACTTACATACACTTAGATTTGAAGACAAAAGCTTTCAATTCAAACTTCATTGAAACATAGTGAAACTAGGTGGGTTTTATTCAACAAACTTTCAAATCATTTAAATCAATGCTAGCATGCATGAAAGTAATGTAATGCCTCAATTAAGACATCTTTTAAACAACACACCAATACACTTTAAAACTCCTTTAATTCCTTCATATAAAGAACTTTAATACATCAAAGATTTTATTCAATAAAGTGTAAACATAAACTAAAATGTGCACAAAGACTTTAAATACTCAATAACTTATACCTTTGGAATCATAAAATGAAAACACATAAAATTCACCATTTGAAATTGAGTTTGTAGGTTAGGAAAATACTTGGGCTCCGTGGGTAGAAGAACCCATGAATGGAACCCACATACCTTGGGGAATAAATCCCTAATGCAGCTTTAAAAATAGAGACCTGAAGATTTGAGATGGAACCCTAGATTTGGAAGATGAAACCCTTGGGTGAACTTGAGAGGAAAGAAATTTTCAATGTTTGAATCTATGTGTGAGAATGAGGGATTTAGGATAACTTAGTTTACTTATATAGACTCAATTAAGTCCCAAAAATAACCATATATTGATGTTAATATGTGGGAAAGGACTAAAATTCTCCTTTAAAAATTATCTTAAACTGACACTACGACCCATCCTTAAGAATCATAGAAGTCCCTACGACTCTTAAAGAGGACTCATCCTGCAGGGTCTAATAAAACCCGAGGACTAAGCCTCTGAACTTCAACTATGACTCATTCTTACTAGTTCTAAACTCTTCTACGACTCATGGAACTGAATCATCCTACAGGGTCTAAGGCACCTAGGGGACTAAGTCTTTAAAACTCCTCTATGACTCGTTCTTATGATTTTTTGACTTGAAGATAAGTCATAGACTAGAGTCGTTTTATAATGTTTAGAAAACCTATAAATCTATTCCTCTAAATTTTATTAAAGAGTTGTTTCTACGACTTGTCTAAACTTCTATGAGTCAAGAAGAGTCATAGACTAGAGTCGTTTTACAGGGTTAATACAACCTTCAAATCCATTACTCCGAAGTTTCTTAAAGAGTTGGTTCTACGACTTGTCTAAACTTATATGAGTCATAACATTGAGTCATAAACTTGCCCCTTACTTGGTCCAATTTCCTTTCCCTCAGGACCCTCTCCACGAGTCATTCGTATGACTCATAGGTTGATTCATAGACTTTACAGAAGTTTCTCCTTCATTTCAACTTTTGATTCAAGGGGTATTACATGAAGAATGTTGCTAATGTCTGGTATAATTAGTTGGAAGAAAGTAGAATTGACAATGTTGAGTGTGCAGTCTGGGATGAGTTCAAAAAAGCATTTCTAGATGATTTGATTCTATGAGGGTTAAGGGAGGTATATGTTCAACAATTTAAGGAGAATAAGAAGCAAGAAAAATAGGAGCATCTAGAAATATAAGCCCATCGGTAATGAGTCAAACTATTAGAAGGGTAGAAATGGAAACTACTTTTTCTTTCAAGAGATGACTTCTAGTAATGTACCATCTTTAATGAGTGACCTACAACCAATAACAAGAATGACTAGAGGTCTCAGGTAAGTATAATTTTATAGATCAAGGCTCTCCGTCCCAAGGAAATATGGTCCTGATCTCTTCACGCTAGTGGCTTTATAGTAAGTGTAAGAGGCCTCATTTAGGAGACTGTCATGTCGGCACCAATGAGTATATGACGACCCAAGCCTAGGGCCTAGATGAGACATGACGAATGAGATACCCGGAGGCCCTCATCCAAGCCTCTTAGCATTCATTAAGCATTTTATTGGTAATGATAAATAAAACAAGCAAAAAACATGGGGGAAATAGGGGATAAGGTGATTTCATATTAATAAGGTTCAAACCAACATACCATTTTTGACTATGTCAAATAATACCTTCTATATTTAGACTTAGCAGGGGCTAAGATATGGCCCTAGCTCAACCTCAAGATTAACTCAAAAATACCAATCTTAATTTAAACATCTAAACATAACATAATCTAGATAAGATAGGAGTTTCATTCCCTGAATATGGGAACTCACCAAAGTAGTAGCCTTTAATGCTCAACTTCGCCTCAGGGAAAAGAGTATGGAGCAACGCCAGTCCCTACATGGGGATATCATGTAGGCAA
The DNA here is from genome assembly GCF_947179165.1 of Solanum dulcamara. Classification (NCBI taxonomy): domain Eukaryota; kingdom Viridiplantae; phylum Streptophyta; class Magnoliopsida; order Solanales; family Solanaceae; genus Solanum; species Solanum dulcamara. The sequence continues at coordinate 30,073,284 of NC_077244.1, forward strand.
ACGTATGTGTTAGTACTTTAAATGTACTAAGTATGTAAGTTGTTACACCCCACCCTTTTTAAACTCAGAATGTATCATAAGTTCCTTGGACATTATCATATGAGCCGGATATGGTATGAAACTATCAAATGACTCCAAGTAGGGGAGGATGTGATACCCCATAGTAGAGAAGGTTGGAGATGAAGTCATAAAAATTCGGAAGGAATTGGTGGCCAAGTAATAAGTCGTAGGACTCGATTTACCTACGTAAGATACTAACTTAGAAGTCTTATATACATAAGCTATTGGAGTACGTACCAAGCTTGCGTAGCAAGGATTACATAGGCTCTTAAAATAAGACGAAATTACGAAACCATGAGGGAGAAGAAAAAAGTGACACGTGGCAGCCAATGGAGGAGTGACACGTGGAAGCACCTCAAGCAAGTAGGTGAACCACCTACTTGGGGTCAAGTAGGTGACCCACCTTCTTGGGGGAGGTGGCCCCCCTACCACGTGGCTGCCCCTAATTGGTTGCATAGATATGGTGGCCCAATCACGCCTGGACATATGTCAGCCCCCCCATAGCCACCTTATATATATATCTATTGTGACTAAGTATCTCATTCTTAGCCAAAAATTCAGCCAAGAACAAGAAAAGAAAAACGTAGAGAGGAAGAGAAAGAAGGCAGCCATGGTTTCTAAGAAATTAAGGTAAGTTCTTCACTTTTCTTCCGTGAATTAATTATCTACGGTGTTCCCTAAACACGTGGAGGTGTATATATGTATTTTACGATATCTACGAAATTAATTCTTCATCTTGGAACTTGAGAGGAAGTTGAAAGAACAAAGAGGGAAAATGTTAAAAACTAGTTAACAAACCCATTTTTGGAGGGGACAGTTGTTAGTAATATTGGTATAAATTCTTGTGTATAGCTTCGTTTTGGGGGATTCAATATGTTTTGGAAATATATTTCATAGTTATATAACTTTAATTTACAATTTCAAATCCAGTTTTGCTTTTAGATTCTCGAAAAAGGTGATGAAGTGTAGAGGAGGTACTGCCAAGATTTTGGTTTTGGAAATCTTACACGGATTGCTGTTGGTATTTCGGGCATATCTTTTTGTAAAAAGTTGATGTAGGGGTGATTTGAAATTTTATGCAACCCTAATACACATGTTTATAACTTTCATGAAGTATGTAAATCATGTTTCCCTTCATTACCCCTTCGAAATGAAGTGACAAGGTAAAATAGTAAGCTGTCCAGAATTCACATTTTGATAGTTTTGCATGAGTTGTTGCTGCAGGGGTGTAATGTATTGTTGCAGGGCCTAAATTTATTCTAAAAGTGATGTGGATGCTTTTGGTTGCAGCCACACGAACCCTCGTTGCGTATAATGAAAGGCGTTACAAAATAAAGGCTAGATGCCCTATTGTGATATCGTATTTTTGAATAAGTCGTTTGAAGTTTATGTTGTATATTGTTGGTGAGGATTACTTAAACATATGCTGCAAGTTGTTGTTGTTTGTTGGCAGTAGGTCTTAGGGACCTAATTGGAAATTTGGATAGGGCACATTATGGGGGAGGTGCTGCCCAATTTTCATTAACGCCTTAACAAACTAAAGAACTAGTCGAGGAAACGATTAAGGAAATAGATTCCATTAATACTAAGGTGTAACCTAAAGATGCTGGAAAGATAAGAGTAGTTGATATTCGTATTACTTTCATATTGAATAGTTTCAGAGGACAACGAGATGAGCAGGATAAAGAGTAACTCCCAAGAGGTATGTGACGCTTCTCTTGGTATGTTTTTGGTATAGGTATGTAAAGACTATCTTTTCTCTTTTGGCATGTATTAGATATAAGAAGGATATGATATGAGCTTTGGTGGTAATTCCATTCCTAGGTTCTGAATATGACTTCAGGACCCTCACTCACTTTTGAATGTTAAACTTTAAAGTAGTAAGCTGCTATCTTCGAGTCTTCTATATAACGGTATAACAATTGATTCGACTAAACTCTTATTTGCAAAAAAGAAAGGCCCTGAGATAATCAATGCTCGGACATCTATAAGATATTTCACATTGGCATACATCTAAGATTTCTAAAAACTCCTTTTTACATAGTCCTTAGTGATAGTTAGAGAGTATACGTCAAATACCTTCTGGCCTGATCCTCAGGTGATGGTTCACTTGATGACTTCATTGAGTCTCAGATAATGATTTAAATTGTGTTTTGTTTCTCACTACTCTACTTGTGTATACTGTAACACTTCTTTCACCGAGTCCCGGTCCAGGTTTGTTATCATGCACAACTCACTGCATTATCCACCGAGCCCTTCACTAGAGGGTCGGATACGTATGTATATATATATGATGATGATGTGTTGTAATAAGGTAACAATGGCACGGGGCCTGATACTGATACTACAGATATGATTCACCGGATCCCTGAAAGGGCCGGCTATATTGTATAATTTGAGCATGCATGCTTTTATGACTCATAGAGTACAGGTACAGGTTTCCAATTTTGATAGTTTATCCCTTATTTCTCCACTTCAGATATGCTTCCAGTTGTATTATGTTATGTTTTACATACTCAGTACATATGTCGTACTGACCCCCTTTTGGGGGGGCTGCATTTCATGCCCGTGGGTACAGGTATGGGTTTTGGGAGTTCGTCAGCTAAGGATTTCGTAGCTCAGCTGGAAGAGGCTACATTGTATCGGAACCTTGTTTTGGTACACGCCACTAATGTATATCATCATTTTATTTATTCAGGGGTATGGCGGGGTCCTTTCCCGCCATATGTTGTCATTATTATTATTTTTAGAGGTCTACATACATGTATATGTGGGGTGTGTATGTCAGTTTGATTCAGCTGGGTCTACTTGATATATGACATACGTGATTATGTTATGGTAGCCTTATCGGCTTGCGTGACCTGTCATATTGTGACACAAATGAAAAAGGCTACAGCTTTATGAAAATGTTATCGCCCAGTGGGGCTCTGTTGCATGATATTATCCTATTTACAATTCAATGTGACCATAACTAATAGATATGTGCACGGGGGGTCCAAGCTGAACCCCAATCGCGGCCTATAGGGTTGGATCATGACATGAGTGTTCTATGAAATGAAGAACATAAGAGAAATACAGGTATAGGCAATATGCACAAGTGAATACATACATGAAAAATCATTATATGAATCCCTAAAATAATCATTTTGTGGGAAGCAACCTTAAATGATATTTAAGACCATGCGAGCAAGAACATGGAATTCAACATAATTCTCTACATTGGCATGGGGAGACTACTTGTCGAGTAGAACTCTATCAACTTTATATTCATTTTTTAACTTTGACTTTAAGGGCTAATTGTGGATCCACTAGCCTAAATAGCCTACAAGGTCTCCTATGTTGGCGCCTAGTTAATGCAAAATGAAACTTTACTTAAGGACCCCTTGGGTCGAGTCCCCATCTACATGCTACATTCGATGCTAGGTCAATCCCATAGAGTAAAATTTAAATATCATAATAACATAAGCATTGTATAACTTTAGACATCAAATCATCATCGGTAGTATAACTCATTAAAATATTTCATTTGATTCAAATATTTGAGAATTGTCCTTTCACTTTGAATCCTTTCTTTGGCTAAGATCCTTTTTTTTCATAATTCAATCATTTCACAAGACTCCCTTAAACATAGTAATTTGATTCATAAACTTTCAATTCAACTTCATTTCCACGTAAGGAGACTAGGCGGGTTCATTTCATATAACTTTAAAATACCTTTAATGCATGTGTTTGATGGAAATGCATTATGTGAAACATCTTAAAATAGCCCATCACGTACACTTTAAAACTACATTCCAAGCCCTCATATATGAACCCTAACAAAATCATGCATTTCATGAAACGTAAGGTCAATATATATCTATTTAAATAAATAAACTTTAAACATACAACAATATATGAATTTAGAATCATCATGTAAAAGCCCATAAGAATTAAATATTTACAATTTGAATTATCAAGTGGAGAAAACATTTGGGCTCCATGGGTGGAAGAACCCATGGATGAAAACCCAAATACCTTTCTTGAATTCACTAGGAATTAAAGAAGAGCCTTGAAGTAGTTGGAAACCCTAGCTATAATTTGGAGAGAAATCTTGAGAAGAATTATGAATTCTTGCCTTAGAAGTTTTTTGAGAGAATGAATTGAATAGGAGGGGGCGGGGGTCTTGAAGAGAATGGTGTTTTAAGATATTGAACTGAACTTTGGAAAGGACACAATTGCCCTTCATTAAATCTAGAAAATTGGCCCTACGGGACCCTTATGTGGGTTGTCGTCATAATGATGAGTTGTTCAAACGACCCCTCTTGTAGGCTTGAGAAAAGGGGCTAAAACATAGTATCTGAAGTTTTGGAATAGCTCGTGTAAATGACCCATTCTCAAGGAAATAACCCGTTTCCTTTGTTCTTCCTATAGGTTCCCAAAACCTGCAAAATTCAAGCCACTGAGGTTTATGAAAGATAATGGTCTACGACCCATCCTCAAGTAAATGACCCCCTTTCATTGGCTTATAGACTTGGCCGTAGTGGGCCTTGAGACTCGTCCTTTGAAATTAACCTACGAGGGGTTTTTACAACCCATCTTTCGTAGGACGACTCATTGTAGAAGTTCGTAGAACCACTCTTGAGGGGGACTCCAAATTTTATTCTCAAAGGGTTAATCTATGACCCAACCTTATGAGCCATCTAAGGACCTATGAGCCATATAGGGGCTCGTTCACATGTATGGGTTTGAAATTTTGAGACTTTCATTTTTGGTTCTAAATTTCCAACTTACGGGGTCTTACAATATCTCCCCCTTGGAAACATTTGTCCTCGAATGAGATTAACTTATCTTCAAAAGGACGCGAAAGGAGGAATAGCAACCCAACATGAATAAAATGAAACATGCAATGTATAAAACATGAGATATTTAAGCTTATCCACTAGGAGAAGAGGGTGTAGCAACACTGGTCCCTAAATGGTGATATCATATAGGCAAAAGTATGCGTTAGTACTTTGAATATACTAAGAGTGCTATGAAATGAAGAACATAGAAAAAGACATGTATAGGCAATATGGATAATTGAATGCAAGCATAAAAACCATCATATGAATCCCTAAAACATTCATTTTATTGGAAGCAACCATAATCGATATTTAAGACCATGCGAGCTATTATATGGAATCCAACATAATCCCCTACGTTGGCACTAGGAGACTACTTGTCGGGTAGAACTCCGTCAACTTTACATTCATTCTTTAACTTTGACTTTAAGGGCTAATTGTAGATCCACTAGCCCAAATAGACTACAAGGGCTCCTATGTTGGCGTATAGTTAATGCAACATGAGACTTTACTTAAGGACACCTTAGGTCGAGTCCCCATCTAAATGCTACATTCAGTGCTAGGTCAATCCCAAAGAATAATATTTAAATATCATAATAATATAAGCATTATATAACTTTAGACATCAAATCATCAACGGTGGAATAGCTCATTAAAATATTTTGTTTGAGTCAAATATGTGAGAATTGTCCTTTCACATTGAATCCTTTCTTTGACTAAGATTAATATTTTCATCATTCAATCATTTCACAAGAATCCCTTAATAATAGGCATTTAATTCATAAACGTTCACTAGCTGGGTTCATTTCATATAACATTGAAAAACATTTAATGCATGTGAGTAATGGAAATGCATCATGTGAAACATCTTAAAACAACACATATGTAAACTTTTAAACTACCTTTCAAGACCTCATATAAGAACTCTAACAAAACCATTGATTTTATGAAATGTAAAGTCAATATATATCAATTTAAGTAAATAAACTTTAAATATACCACAATATAAATATTTGGAATCATCATGTAAAATCCCATAAGAATTCAATATTTATAATTAGAATTATCAAGTTTAGAAAATATTTGGTCTCCATGGGTGGAAGAATCCATAGATAAAAACCCACATACCTTGCTTGAATTTACTAGGAATTGAAGAAGAGCCTTGAAGAAGTTGGATACCCTAGCTTCAATTTGGAGAGAAATCTTGAGAAGAATTATGAGTTCTTGCCTTAGATGTTTTTGAGAGAATGAATTGAATAAGAGGTGGGGGGTCTTGAATAGAATAGTGTTTTCAGACATTGAACCTAACTTTGGAAAGGACACGATTGCCATTTATTAAATCTAGAAAATTAGACCTATGGGACCCTTATGTGGGTCGTCGTTGTAATGATGAGTTATGAAAATGACCCATCTTGCAGGCCTGAGAAAAACGACCTAAAACATAGTCCTTGAAGTTTTGGAACAACTCGTGTAAATAACCCATTTCCTTGTCTAGTCCTGCAGGTCCCGAAAACTTGCAAATTTCAAGCTTCTGAAGTTTATGAACGACCATTGTCTATGACCTGTCCTCAAGTAAATGACCCATTTCTTTGGCTCGTAGACTTAGCCTGAGTGGTCCTTGAGACTCAGCCTCTGAACTTAGCCTACGAGGGGTTTCTATGACCCATCTTTCAGAGGATGACTCATCTTGCAAGGTCGTAGAAACTCTCCTAAAGGGGACACAAAAATTTTTTCTCAAAGAGTCGCTCTACTACCAAACCTTATTTGCAGTCTCATGACCTATGAGCCGTATAGGGGCTCTTTCATATGGATGGGTTTGAAAGTTTAAGACTCTCCTTTTTGGTTCCAACTTTTTGACTTACGGGTTCTTATAGGGTGTTATAGTTAGGACAGTTGGGTCACTTTGTAAATTATTATCTTATGTGAAACCAAGATAATAAATATAATAGATTCCAATCTTCTTTAGAAGCATCACAAAATAGAGGTAATCAGAGAAGTCCAAATTATGGGCAGGCAAAGGTGAAAACTATTTATATGCTATAGATACTCACGACGACCAAGATAACTGAACAGATGTTGTCACTAGTATACTTTGAGTATTTTGTCATGATGTTTGCACATTACTTCATCCATGTTCTACTTTGTCTTTAATGACTCCATATACATCTATTAAGTTTGGAATCTTTCCTGAACGACTCTTAGAGACATTCAACATTTCTACTTCTATTGGTCAGTTTATTCTTGCTAAGAGTGTGTATCTTAATTGTATAGTCTGCATCTATAATAAAGATACTTCTACATACTTACATGAGTTAGACATGGTTGACTTCGATGTCATTCTTTACATGGACTAGATTTATGCTCCTTATGTCTTAGTTAATTATAGAACCTGAATAGTCAAGTTTCAATTTCCAAAAGAGCAAGTTATTAAATGAAAATGTAGTCCAACTTTGCCTAAGGGTCGATTTATTTCATACCTTAAAAAGTTAGTATCTAGGGGGTGTATCTACCCGATTGTCCTAGTTAGAGATGACAGTGTGGAGATAGCATCCCATAAGTAGTTATAGTTGTAAGTTTGCTGAAGTCTTTCTTGAGGATTTACCTGTAGTCCCTTTTGACAATAATATAGACTTCAGAAAAGATATTGTTCCCAATACCCAGCCTATTTCTACTTTGCCATATAGAATGGCTCTCGTTGAGTTAAAAGAGCGAAAAGAGCAGTTGAAAGATCTTCTAGATAAGGGGTTCGTTAGGTTGAGTGACTCACCTTAGGGCGCTCTTGTCCTATTCATTGGCAATAAAGAAAGTTCCTTCTAATTATGTATCGATTACTATGATTTAAACAAGGTCAAAATAAATAATAAGTACCCTCTTCAGAGAATCGATGACCTATTCCTCCAACATTAAGGTGCCACTTATTTTTGTAAGATAGACCTCAGATCAGGCTATCATCAGTTGAAAGTGAGAGAAAGTGACATCTTAAAGACAGCCTTTAGAAACCGATATGGTTACTACGAGTTCATTGTTATGTCCTTTGGTCTAAATAACGTTGTTGTAGCATTTATAGACCTCATGAATAGACTGTAAAATAGTACTTGGACATGTTTATTATTGTGTTTATCATAGACATTCTAATCTATTCAAGAAGTAAGGAGTTGTATGCTAAGATTTTAAAGTATGCATTTTTGCTAACATATGTGTCATTTTTATGCCATATTATATCTTGTGATTGTATTCTAGTTGATTCACAAAAAATCAAGGGTGAGCTAACTCTGACCCAAATCTCTGATAGAAAGAAGAAGTTACTTTTGTTTGGCTAGTTATTATAGAACATTTGTTGAGGGAATTTCATCCATGTCATGTCTATTAAATTAGTTTAATGTAAAGAATACTAACTTCCAATGTTCTGGTGCTTGTGAGAAATGTTTTCAAGAGTTGAAAATAAGATTGACTTCTTCTTTATTTTTGTCCCTACATGAGGGAACAAATGGTTTTCTCATCTATTACGATGCATCCAGAGTTAGAATTATTGTCCTTTGATGTAGAAAGAAAAAGTTGTAGATTATTCATCAAGGCAACTTAAGATCCACTGGAGAAAATATGCAACTCATGATCTAAAGTTGATAGCGGTAGTATTTTCTCTCAAGATTTGGAATTATTATCTTTATGACGTGCTTGTTGATGTGTTCATAGATCACAAAAGCCTTCAATATGTGTTGCTCAAGTCAGAAAGAGTTGAACCAAGGGTAGAGGAAATAACTTGAGTTGCTCAAGGACTATTATAAGAGTATTCTCTACCATCTAGGTAAAGCAAATATTGTTGTTGATACTCTTAGGCAGGTTTCCTATGGTAAGTATTGATCATGATGAGGATGAGAACAATGAAATTTCTAAAGAAGTGCATAGAATTGCATGTGACTCTAATTGGGGGGGGGGGGGGGTTATTGTTTCAAATAGTGTTGAGTTTTCACTAGTTGATGAGGTGAAAGGAAAGCAAGACCAAAAATCTATTCTCCTTCAATTGAAAGAAGATGTCCATAAGTAGAAAGTGATGGCTTTTTCCAAAAGGGGAGATGGATTATTGAAGCATAAAGGAATATTGTGTTTTCTTAGATGGCATCTAAGATAAAATTATTGATGAGACCCATAGCTCCAGATATTCCATTCATCTGGACTATACAAAGATGTACCATAAGGTTAGAGAAGTCTATTGGTGGAATGGTATGATGAGAGACATATCAGAGTTTGTTTCCAAGTATCAGAATCGCCATCAAGTCAATATTGAGAATTGAAGTCCTTATAGTGTCACTAGAATATAGATTTGCCTGAGTATAAGTAGGAAATGACCCATATGGATTTTATTACAGGTGTACCGCGGTCTTTCATACAACATGACTCTATTGGGTGACTATGGATAAGATGACGGTTCTATAGGTTTTCAATTGATTTTAAGCCTTACTCATGTTCATTAAGATTTGGTATGCATCTTATGGAATATTGTTCATGTTCCTTTACTTGTTCATGAATATCTCGCATACTTAGTACTTTCTATGTATTAACTCATATTATTCCTATGTTTTCTCATAATGTAGGAATGTACGACACTCATGACCATCCTGTTCGAGGATAGAGCTGCTTTAGATATCAAGGAGTTGGTGAGTCCTCATTCTATCGGGGACATGACTTTTATTCTCGTTGTTTACTTGAATTTTCTCCTATTATTTTGGGTGAGGTAGGAGCCTGTCCTAAGACCCCATCTAAATAATAGAATAAAGGCGTGTTGAGAGATATTTTGATATAGTCCGTTAAGATATGTATTGCGTGTTCAATACCCTAGACCCATTCCCTTCAGCTTTTACTTCCAGTTATATTATCTATACTTGTATACCTTACGTATGCGATGTATGCTAAGATTGCTTGGTTTGGGTCCCTAGCATCCCGATAATCGTGTCATGGCTTGGCCCTATTTCGGGTCATGGAAAACTTGGTATCAGAGCACAAGGATTAGAAGAGTCCTATGGAAAGGCCTAGAGAGGCGGATCCTGTGAATTGGGATGAGTTCATAAAGGTGTTTCTTGATTGCTTTTTCCCAGTGGGGTTGAGGGAGGCCAAGGGGCAAGAAATCATCAACCTTAAGAAAAGTTGTATATGTGTAAGGGAGTGTTCACCCAATTGCCAAAATACACTTCATTCATAGTGGTCGACTCAAGAGATCATATGAGAAAGTTTGTGTCATGTACGTTGGATATGGTCTAAAAGGAGTGTAAGATGGCTACGATTGTTTGGGAGATGTATATCTCTAGAATTATGACCTATACGGAGCAAATAGAGGGTGAGAATCGAAAGGAGAAAACTAGGGAGTCCAAGAGGCCTAGGACCAATGGTGGTTATTTCTCTCATGCTAAGTTCGGAGGTGGTGGACGTCTTAATTTTCATGAAAGGTACTCTGTTGAAGGTTCTTTTAATGGAACTACTGTATTGTTTGACAAAGATATGGTACCCAAACCTAAGCCTCAAGGAGGTTCTCCTATTGGCCAAGTTACTCCCGCATGAAAGAGGTACGACAAGAAATAACAAAGGTGAGTATTTAGAGGGATTGAATATGTGCTATCTATTTGGTAAAATGGGCCATCATGCTAATGTGTGTAAAGTAATAGATGGTCATCCTCAAGGCCAAGTTGCTCAAGGTTCTCAAGTGCAACCAAAGGGTGGTGAAAGCAACAATCGCTTTTATGCTCTTCATGGAAGGCAAAGGGTGAAGGAGACTCCCGATGTTGTTATCAGTATTTTACGGGTCTTTTACTATGTTTATGCCTTACTTGATCTGGGTGAAAATCTATCTTTTAGTACCCCTTATGTGGCCATGAGATTTTATGTTAGCCGCAAAATATTGTTAGAACCTTTTTCTGTGTAAACTCCCATAGGTGAGTTGGTTGTAGCTAAAAGATTCTATAGAAGTAGTCCGATTATGGTTTTCCATAAAGTTACTCTATGTGATCTAGTTGAACTTGAGATGACCGATTGTGATGTTATCCTTGGTATGGATTGGCTATATACATGTTATGCATGTTTTGATTGTAGAACTCAAATAGTTATGTTCCAATTTCTGAATGAGCCGGTCCTAGAATGGAATAATAGTAGTTCCTTGCTCAAATTTCAATTTATTTCATGCCTTAATGCTTGGAAAATGATTTCCAAGGATTGTATCCATCATCTTGTGAGGGTTAGGGATGAAAAGTCTGAAGCCCCTACTATTGAGTATGTCTTCATTTTAAATGAGTTCCAGGATGTGTTTCTTGATAATATACCCGGTGTCCTTCCAGAAATGGAGATTGATTTTGGTATACACCTTCTCTCGGGTACTCAACCCATTTCTATCCCTCCTTACCGAATGGACCCAGTGGAACTAAAGGATTTAAAGGATCAGTTGAAAGACATGTTAGACAAAGTTTTCATTAGAACAAGTATATCCCCTTGGGGTTCTCCCATCTTGTTTGTTAGAAAGAAAGATGGTTCGCTATGTATGTGCATTGACTACCGACAATTGAATAAACTGAATATCAAGAATAAATCCCCAATTCCAAGGATAGGTGATTTTTTTGATCAACTATAGGGGGCAAGCTATTTCTCTATGATTGATCTTCATTCTGGTTATCACCAATTACAGTTGTGGGAGGGTAATATTCGCAAAATGGCATTTTGAACAAGATATGGTCATTATGAGTTCTTAGTTATGTCATTGCTTTTAACCAATGCCTCCAGAAATTCATGGACTTGATGAATGGGGTGTGTAAACAATATTTGGACATGTTTGTGATTGTGATTATTGATGACATTTTTGTTTACTCTTGGAATGTGGAAGAACTTGATAATCACTTGAGGATTGTGTTGCAAATACTAAGGGACAAGCAATTATTTTCCAAAGTTCAATAAGTGCGAGTTTTAGCTAAGGGAGGTAGATTTCCATGGTTATATTTAGTCTGGTGAAGGGATCATGGTTGATCACAAGAAAACCGAGGTGGTTAAAATTGGCCTAGAATATTGTCCCCTTCGAAAATTACAACTTTCTTGGGCCTAGCTGGATACTATATAAAGTTCGTGGTAGGGTGTTCCTCAATTTTTTCACCTTTTCTAAGTTGACTCAAAAGTAATATGAGTTTCAATGGTCAGAAGATTGTGAAAAGAGTTTCCAAGAATTGAAAGATCGTCTCTGTCATGAACCAACCCCGTAGGGCGTGACTTGGGTCCGACCTGGACCCCCGTATATGTATCTATCGGCAATAGCCAAGTTAAACTCTATATAATGTTATATTACACGTAAAAACCCCAATGGGTCAAAACCTTTTCATGTACATCTAGCCTCTTTTCTTCGTATCATATCATGGAAGGGCAAGCAAGCCGACAAGGCTGCCCTGAAATAAAAACATTTACAATGCGTTGCATAGGCGCAATTGAAACAAACTTACAAATAACCCAGATGCACATGTCTATAGACCTCTAAGAGTATTAACTGTATCATATGGTAGGATAGGGCCCCCGCCATACCCCTGAATAAAAAACTATATACACTAGAAGAGTAGTACCAAAAACTAGACTCTAATATAATGGAACTTTTCCCCAAAACCACTCAGTGGAGTGCTAGGCTGGCGTATCCCCAAAGTGCGTGTCTATACCTACAGGCATGAAATGCAACCCTACCTCCCCCTCGAAAAAATAGGGTCAATACGATAGATGTACTGAGTATGTGAACTACAAAATGGCATAAGTAGATCACAACTGATATAGGGATGAAGGGGGGGGGGAAGTATAACATCTAACAAAGTATTGTACCTGCATCTTACAAATTAAAGTCATGTATACCATTGTTACATAACACACCCTGCCCGCTCAATGACTCGGTGTTACAAATGCCTCACTTTATCATCTCAGGTATTATATCCTATTAGCGCGCTGTGGAACATACAACTCGATCCATGCATATAGTAAGTTAGAGCCGAGAAACGTCCAACCCGATCCCTATACATATAACACGTAAGTGTCGAGGAATGTCCGACCCAATACCTATACATATAACACGTTAGTGCCGAGGAACGTCCAGCTCGATCCCTATACATATAATACATTAGTGCCAAGGAACATCCGACCTGATCCCTATATATATAATATATTAGTACCGAGAAACATTCGGTCCGATCTTTATATAATATAATAATTCATATACGTACACGTAAAACTTAGTAACATATCAAACATCCATCAACACATTATCATAAAGTATGTCCAAGATCCTCTAGGTCTAGGAGCTTACACATCCAATAATTATTCAGTATGTAGAGCGCTCGAGGGTAGTAGTTCAACTACTTTAAGACCCTTACCATTCAAAGGTAAGTACAATTCATGAGTTATGTCTGGAAAAAACATAGGGAATTACCTCTAACTCATATCATATATCTCTTTACTTACATGAAACTATTTCAAGAGAGGGAAGGGATAGGCTTCATGTGTACTACTTTTCCTCTTGTCGATGACTTACAAAATCATAACTCAACTATCGCAGGAGTTCTAACAATGAAAAGTGAATAAGATTTACGAACCACACTCGGGGTTCTAGGAATGGAATATTCCCACATTACATATACCAACCACTTAAGACTAGGACATGCTAAAAGAAAGAAGAGATAGGCTTTACATACCTCTTATCGATTGCTTTTAACCCGACTTGTCTCATCGTCCTCTGGACCTATTTAACATTAAGGTAATACTAATATTAATAAACTTTAACTTTCCAGCTTCTCAATCCAACACTAAGCACCCATAGAAATCAATTCCTTATTCGTCTTTCTTGACTAGTCTCGACTAGTCTAGTAGTTAGTTAGAAGTTAACAGAATTCGGGCAGCATATCCTCTATAACTTGCCCTATCCGAAAATCCCATTACATTTTCAGTTAGTATAGGCAACCAAAAACAAAAACCAATATCCAAAAAAAAATTATACCACGTCAACATCACCCCAAACAAGTCCCAAACATCCCGCTCACAAGTATGACTCCAAAATACGGTTTTCAATCTTTATTTCATAAGCTGTTAACCATACGAAATAGGGTATCATGTGGATGCAACCAGAAGCACTTATACCCATATTAAACATGTTTCCATCCCTGAAACACCACAAAACAATTCCCAATACGACACTATAATAACAACGACACTAGTTACATTTTAAGCCACTAGAATACGTCAAAACAGTTCCTACACGACCTGCAACTTCCTTCAGCCGTAATGTCCATATTTTCATGTTTCCAATACATATATATTCCTTCATAACATTTCTAAATCCTTACTAAAACGTGGGAAAAGAGAATCACACCATACCTTAACAAATGGCTTCCCAAACATGCTGAAAATTAGCTTCAAAAGTTCCTTAACGTGCTGAAACTTTAGCGGACTATTTGTATCCTTTTGGTGCTACTACAAATCATTAATTTACATTACTAATACCTTCATTTCATCTTGTTATACCCTAGATAATTAATTCAAGGAATGAAAATCAAAGCCTTACCTTGAAGGAGCCAATCCGTAGCTCTCTCTCTATGCCTTCAATGTTTCTCTCTTATTGTTTCCAAGGATAAACATGCTGAAATGAAATATATTTTAGCATAACATACATATATATACCTCCTTAAGAGGTGACACATGGAATCCCCCTAAGGTTGACATGTGGTAGCCCCTACGGTGCCACCTCATCCATGCGTCCACTCTCATACTGCCACATAGCAGTGGGGTCCACCCTAAGAAGGTGAGTCACCTATGTGGTCCAAGTAGGTGCATCACCTACTTTTTACCTACTTGTCACCTGCTTGCTTCCTTTTCGTGGGTTTGTAATCTCATCTTACTTTAAGATCCTATGTATTCTTTACTAGTTACGCTCGACGTGTACTCAAGTAGCTTAATTACATAGGACATCCAAGTTGGTAGATTACGCAAGTAGATCGGGTCCTACGACCCATTACTTGGCCGCCAACTCCTTACGGATTCTTATAACCCCATTTCCAATCTTCCTTATTATGGAGTATCTCATTTTCCATTCCTTAGGGTTATTTGATAGCGTAGTAGATAATCTAGGTCAAGTGGCAACTTTTAAGAAGCTTAAGAAAGCATTTCAAAGTACAAAAGTACGGGGCATAACATCCTTCCCCCATTTAGAACATTCTTTCTCGAATGTTAACTAAGCTCATTAGGTCGCACGAGGACTTTAGGAATTCTCCATAATAGTTGTCATTCATAGACTTTTTATGTATCGATTAACCTAATGTAGGAGTTTAGACTTCCTGTTAACCCTTCATTATTCTTTGGCCTCCCATGTGAACCCTTCGTTATTCTTCGGTCTCCCAAGTCAACCCTTTGTTATTCTTATTTCGTCACAAGACTTTGATAGAAGCCACGTCCTTAGTTCTCAACCGTCTAATTTTCCGACCTGAGATGGCGATAGGTTTTTCCTTGTAGGATAACTCCTCTATTATGTGGACCTCATCCACGAGAAATACTCTAGAAGTGTCGTCTATATATTTGTGGGGCATAACCCATGTAAATTTGGATGTATTCCTTCCAAATCAGATAGTAGGTCAAACTTATAGGCAGCTCTGCCTATCCTACAAATGATCTGGTAAGGACCAACATATCTTGGGCCAAGTTTTCCTTCCTTGTCAAATTTCGTCACACCTTTCATCCGTGATGCTTTTAAGAATACCCAATCTTTAACCTCAAACCTTAAATTTTAACGTCGATTAGCTGCGTATGTTTTCTGTCAACTCTAAAGTCTACTGAGGCATGTCTAAGCCTGCCGATCGTGCTTCAACAATATAAACCAAACCAATAGGTGACCTATATCTCCTGCCCTACACAGCCTTATACGGTGCCATATGGATACTAGAATGATGTCTATCATTATACGTAAATTCACTAGGTAGAAAATAGTCATCCCAGCTAATCCTTTTAATCAGTAATGAGGCCCACAATATACCTTCTAGCGTCTGGATAGTACGCTAGGCCTTCCAATTAGTCTGGTGGTGAAATGTTGTACGGAGATTAACCTAGGTTCCCAATCCCTTCTGGAATAATCTTCATGAAATCTTATTGTTTCCTTAATATATCATCTTGCATAACCCTTAGTTGAATATATCTTCCTAACTTGAAGAAAATAGGTAGATTCTGTCAGCCTATCTACCATAACCCATATGAACTCATATTCCCATAGAATGCGAGGTCAGCATGTACTATAATCCCATATTAACTGATTTCCATTTCCTGTATTAGGCTATCAAGCTTATGATGCTCAATTTTGTTTAAGCTATTGTAAAATTCCTCTTAATCCAACTAATAACAATTTACGCATATTATACTGCGCTTTTACTCAGATCTTCTCTCCAGTTCTCTTATGACACATCATATTATAATCTTTACACAAACATGTTTAGGTTTTTAGAGCAGTCTAGAAAATGCCTTAGCGCCGCTAAACTAGTCTCTTACCTCCTTCAGTCAATGTCAGGGCTCCACTATGGCTTTTGTCCTTAATACTAACTATATCTTAATAGTTTTGCCTCGAACCAGAACACTTTTATCTAATAGATTCTAAATATGGAAATCACATTGCTATTACCGACTTGTTTTTAGCGAGTAATCACTTAATCTTACTCTTAGTATACCAATGTTCGTAGGCCGCACAACTATTCTTGTACGATTTGCACAAAGTGCGTTCAATTTTAGTCATAATCTTTCCTGCTCATGGCTTACTCTACTCTACACGTGTCATTGTACTAACAAGCACTTACAATCTCTTTTGTCACACTTGTTTCGCTTTCTTCACTTACTCTTAAGTTCTTTTATATTCTACCGTAGGAGAAACTTCTTATCCTTCTTCTTATGCTACTTGTATGTTGCTATATAAGTAGACAGTAACTCTGTTTCCAATATCTTGACCTTTAGTCAGGTATAGCCTTGCAATCCTTTAAAGTACCTTTAAGTTACTCAGTGTTATTCTCTTATCGTATTCATCTCACCCATTCTATGATGTCATACCGTTTGAGGTCTTTACCAATAATTTCCCAGCATTATCTCAAATATCACCTTGGCTTTTATCCGTTTATTGTTGGCTTTAAATCTCGTTAGATGTGACAGTATGGGGTCTTACTTGAAGTTTAAGTATTCACATTAACATGATGTAATGTTAGTTGATTTCATCTCATGCTTGTATTTCTCATATCTGCTTACCCCCTTTAGGGAGTATCCATGACATTGTCTGTTTATTTTTTAACTTTTCAGATGCATATGAGTCTTTTCCCCACATATTTGGTATACTGCACCATATTCATATCCTCATCTCTACCACCTATACTTTAGATTACCCATGTACGAAACCTTAACACAATAGGTAGGTACTTAAAAATTCTTGATATACAAACACTGGTACTCGAGTAGTATCCTTGGGGTAGCAATGCATTAAGGCCACATTCCCTTTATCCCAATCAATAATTACCTAGTGTTTATAATCGTCTAAAATTCTCCATTCAGGAGTATTTACACTCTGATCACCCGTGCTTTGAGCTTCATTATAACACTAGCCTTATCCCATCGGTATCAACTTCCAAAGCATACTATGAACTTATAGCTCATTCTCTTTTTTTTTCTATTTCTGGGAAAATTTGGGCAGAGTTTCCTCTATATTTCTTACTATCTCAACACTTGCAGGCAAAAAATGCCAGTTGTGCCTCATTGGGCCAACATATATATTCTGGTTATATCACATCGCAGCCACACAGGGCGCCCAATATCAATAACAGTATAAAATGATGGACTTACTTTGTATACCCAAATCAAACTGAAACTGTTACACTGCGCTGTCTAATTTTCCTTTCAATTTTTAACTTTACATGCCAATCGCACTTCAATACCTAACGTGACATATCACCTTCATACCTTTTCTTACTTGTGTGCTTTGTAACTTCCAATATCATCAGTTACTTTCTTCTATCAATGTTGTCCTTCTACTAAAATCACAGGTTAGTATGAGGGATTTCACTCCGTATTACTCGGCTCTATCGCACGATCTTAGATATGAAAGAAAGGTAAAATTCTAAATATCCTGTAGCCTCCTATATATAGATGTGGTGCACAACACACTAATAAACAAAACTCTACTACACACGGTTTGTAGTCTTTCCAAGGATGAACTGCTGTGATACCACTCTATCATGACCCAACCCCGTAGGCTGTGAGTGAGGTCCGACCTGGACCCTCGTATATATATCTATCAGCTATAGTCAAGTTGAACACTATATAATGTGATACTACATGTAAAAATACCAATGATTCAAATCCTTTTCATGTACATGTAGACTTTTTCCCTTGTATCATATCATAGAAGGGCACGTAAGTCGACAAGGCTGCCTTGACATAAAAACATTTACAATGCATCGCATAGGCACAATTGAAACAAACTTACAAATAACCCGCATGCAGATGTCTACAAACCTCTAAGAGTATTAACTATATCATATGGTGGGACAGGGCCCCAGCCATACCCCTGAATAAAGAAATATATACACTGGAAGAGTAGTACCAAAAACTAGGCTCCGATACAATTAAGCTTTTCCCCAAAACTTCTGAGTGGTGTCCTAGGCTGGCGGATCCCTTACGTGCGCATTTGTACCTGCGGGCATGAAATGCAACCCCCCCTCCCCCTAAAAAGATAGGGTCAGTACGACAGATGTACTGAGTATGTAAAGTACAAAATGTCATAAGTAGATCACAAGTTATATAGGGATACAAGGGGAAAGTATAATATCTAACAAAGAATTGTACATGCATCTTACAAAATAAAGTCATGTATACCATTGTCACATACCACACCCGGGCCGCTCAAGGACTCGGTGTTACAAATGCCTCACTTTATCATCACAGGTGTTATATCCTATTAGCCCTATGGAACATACAACCCGATCCATGCATATAGTAAGTTAGTGCCGAGAAACGTCCGACCTGATCCCTATACATATAACACGTAAGTGCCGAGGAACGTCTAACCAGATCCCTATTCATATAACACTTTAGTGCCAAGGAACGTCCGGCTCGATCCCTATACATATAACACATTAGTGCCGAAGAATGTTCAGCCCGATACTTATATAATATAATAATTTATATATGTGCACGTAAAACTTAGTAACATATCAAACATCCCTCAACACATTATCATAAAGTAGCTCCAAGATCTTCTAGGTCTAGGAGCTTACACATCCTATCATTATTCAGTATGTAGAAGGCTCAAGGGTCGTAGTTCAACTACTTTAAGACCCTTACAATTCATAGTTGAGTATAATTCATGAGTTTTGCCCGAAACCTACAAAGGGAATTACCTCTAACTCATATCATATATCTCTTCACTTAAATTAAACTATTTCAAGAGAGGGAAGGGATAGGCTTCATCTGTACTACTTTTTGTCATGTCGATGACTTACAAGACCATAAATCAACTATTGCAGGAGTTCTAACAATGAGAAGTGAATAAGATTTATGAACCACACTCGGGGTTCTAGGAATGGAATTATCCCCACATTACATATACCAACCACTTAAGACTAGGACATGCCAAAAGAAAGACGAGATAGGCTTTACATACCTCTTATCGATTGCTTTTAACCCGACTTGTCTCATCGTCCTTTGAACCTATTTAACATTAAGGTAATACTAATTTTAATAAACTTTAACTTTCTAGCTTCTCAATCCATAACTAAGAACCCATAGAAATCAATTCCTTATTCGCCTTTCTTGACTAGTCTCTACTAGTCTATTAGTTAGTTAGAAGTTAACGGAATTCGGACAACATACCCTCTATAACTTTCCCTATCCGAACATACCATTACATTGTAAAGTAGTACAGGCAACCAAAAACAAAAAACAGTATCCAACACACAATTACACCACCTCAACATCACACCAAACAAGTCCCAAACATCCCGCTCACAACTATGACTCCAAAATACAGCTTTTAATCTTTATTTCATAAATTTTTAACCACACCAAATGGGGTATCATGTGGATGCAACAAGAAGCAATTATACCCATATTTAACATGTTTCAATACCTGCAAAACCACAAGACAATTCCCAATACGACACTGTAATAACAACGACACTAGTTACATTTTAAGCCACTAGAATACGTCAAAACAGTCCCTACACGACCTACAACTTTCTTCAGCCGTAACATCCATATTTTCATAACATATTTATACATTCATAACATGTCTGAACCCTTACTAAAACATGGGAAACGAGAATCACACCATACCTTAACAAACGACTTTCCAAACTTGCTGAAAATTAGCTTCGAAAGTTCCTTAACGTGCTGCAACTTTAGCGGACTATTTGTATCCTTTTGGTGCTGATACAAACCAATAATTTACATTAATAATCCCTTTATTTCATCATGGTATACCCTTTATAATTAATTCAAGGAATGAGAATCGGAGCCTTACCTTGAAGGAGCCAATCCGTAGCTCTCTCTCTATGCCTTCAACATTTCTCTCTTAATTTTTCCAAGGATAAACATGCTGAAATGAAATATATTTCAGCATAACATACATATATACACCTCCTTAGGAGACTAACACATGGCATCCCACTAAGGGTGACATATGGCAGCCCCTACGGTGCCACCTCCTCCATGCTGCCACTTACATACTGCCACATAGCAGTGGGGTCCACCCCGAGCAGGTGAGTCACCTACGTGGTCTAAGTAGGTGCATCACCTACTTATCACCTAATTTTCACCTACTTGCTTCCTTTTCGTGGGTTCGTAATCTTTTCTTCCTTTAAGATCCTATGTATTCTTTTCTACTTAAGCTCGACGTGTACTCAAGTAGCTTAATTACATAGTACATCCAAGTTGGTAGCTTATGCAAGTAGATCGGGTCCTACAACCCATTACTTAGCCTCCAACTCCTTACGGAATCTTATAACCCCATTTCCAATCTTTCTTATTATGGAGTATCTCATTTTCCTTTCCTTTGGGTTATTTGATAGCGTAGTAGATATCATCGATTCAACTAATCCAGGATTTTAGACTTCCTATAGACATAAGGAGCAGGTACGAATATTTTTTTTCCATCTCTTCTTCGGCCACCCAGGTCAACCCTTCGTTATTCTTATTTTGTCACAAGACTTTGATGGAAGCCACATCCTTAGTTCTCAACCTTCTAATTTGCCTACCCAAGATGGCAATAGGTTTCTCCTTGTAGGATAAATCCTCTGTTACATGGACCTCATCCATGGGAAATACTCTAGAAGTGTTGTCTATATATTTGTGGGGTATTGGCCCATGAAAAATTGGATGTATTCCTTCCAAATCGAATAGTAGGTCAACCTTATAGGCATCTCTGCCTATCCTACGAATGATCTGGTAAGGACCAACATATCTCCGGCTAAGTTTTCCTTCCTTGTCAAATTTCATCACACCTTTCATTCGTGATGCTTTCAAGAATACCGAATCTTCAACCTCAAAACTTAAATGTCGATGTCGATTATCTGCATGTCTTCTATCGACTCCAAAGTCTACTGAGGCATGTCTAGGCCTTCCAATCGTGCTTCACCAATATCAACCAAACCAATAGGTGACCTATATCTCCTGCCCTACACAACCTTATATAGTGCCATCTGGATACTCAAATGATGGCTATCATTATATGAAAATTCACTAGGTAGCAATTAGTCATCCCAGCTACTCCTATAGTCAGTAATGCAGGCCTGAAATATACCTTCTAGCTTTGGATAGTACGCTAGGTCTGCCTATTAGTCTAGGGGTTAAATGTTTTACAGATATTCACATAGGTTCCCAATCCCTTCTGGAATAATCTTCAGAAGTTACCCATAAATAGAATTTCCCTATCCGAGATAATAGATGTGGGAACTTCGTGAAATCATACTATTTCCTTAATATATCATCTCGCATAACCCTCAGCTGAATATATCTTACTAACTAGAAGAAAATGGGTTGATTCTGTCATCCTATCTACCATAACCCATATGAACTCATATTCCCGTAGAATGTGAGGTCAGCCTGTACTATAATCCCAAATTAACTGATTTTTATTTCTGAGCCATGATTTCCATTTCCTGTATTAGGATATCAAGCTTATGATGCTCAATTTTGTTTAAGCTATTCTACAATTCCTATTAATCCAACTTATAACACTTTAGGCTTATTATAATGCACTTTTACTTAGATCCTCTCTCCTTTTCTCTTATCACACATCATATTATAATCTTTACAAAAATGTGTGTTGGTGCTTAGAGCAGTCCAGAAATTGCTTTAGCACCACTATACTAGTCTCTTACCTCCTTCAGTCAATGTTAGGGCTCCACTATGGCTTTTTTCCTTAATATTGACTATATCTTAATAGTTTTGCCTCAAACCATCTTACATTTTTCTCTAATAGATTCTAAATATGGCAATCACATTCGTAGGCCGTACAACTATTTTTGTACAATTTGCACAAAGTACGTTCAATTTTAGTCATAGTCTTTCCTGCTCTTGGCTTACTCTGCTCTACATGTGTCATTGTACTAACACGAACTTACAGTCTCTTTTGTCACACTTGTTTCTCCTTCTTCACTTACTCTTAAGTTCTCTTATATTCTACCGTAGGAGAAACTTTTTATCCTTCTTCTTATGCTACTTGTATGTTGCTATATAAGTAGCTAATAACTCTGTTGCCAACATCTTAACCTTTAGTCAGGTATAGCCTTGCTATCCTTTAAAGTACCTTTAAGTTACTCAGTGTTATTCTCTTGTCGTATTCATCTCACCCATTCTATGATGTCATACCGTTCAAAGTCTTTACCAATAATTTCCCAGCATTATCTCAAATATCACCTTGGCTTCTATGTGTTTATTGCTGGCTTTAAATCTTGTTAGCTCGTGACAGTATGGGGTCTCACTTGAAGTTTAAGTATTCACATTAACATGATGTAATGTCAGTTTATTTCATCTCACGCTTGTATTTCTCATATACTTTAGGTTACCCATGTACGAAACCTTAACACAATAAGGAGGTACTTAAAAATTTGTGATATACAAACACTAGTACTCGAGTAGTATCCTTAGTGTAGCAATGCATTCAAGCCATATTCCCTTTATCCCAATTAGTAATTACCTAGGGTTTATAATTGTCTCAAATTCTCCAATCAGGAGCATTTACACTCTGATAACCCGTGCTTCGAGCTTCATTATAACACTAGCCTTATCCCATCGGTATCAACTTCCAAAGCATACTATGAACTTATAACTCATTCTTTCTTCTCTTTTTTTTCTATTTCTGGGAAAATTTGGGCAGAGTTTCCTCTATATTTCTTACTATCTCAACACTTGCATGCAAAAAATGCCAACAGTGCCTCATAGGGCCAACATATATATTCAGGTTATATCACATCGCAGCCACATAGGGCGCCCAATATCAATACTAGTATAAAATGATTGACTTACCTATTATGCCCAACTCAAACTGCGCCTGTTACACTATGCTGTCTAATTTTCCTTTCAATTTTTAACTTTACATGCCAATCGCACTTCAATACCTCACCTAACATATAACCTTTGTGCCTTTTCTTACTTGCGTGCTTTGTAACTTCTAATATTGTCAGTTACTGTCTTTAATCGATGTTGTCCTTCTACTGAAATCATAGGTTAGTATGAGGAATTTCACTCCTTATGACTCGGCTCTATCACACGATCTTATATATGAAAGAAAGGTAACAACCTAAATGTCCTATAGCCTCCTATTTATAGATGTGGTGCACAACACACTAATAAACAAAACTCTACTAGACACGTTCTGTAGACATTCCAAAGATTAACTGCTATGATACTACTCTGTCATGACCCAACCCGGTAGGCCGCGAGTAGGGTCCGACCTGGACCCTTGTATACATATCTATCAGTTATAGTCAAGTTGAACACTATATAATGTGATACTACACGTAAAAATCCCAATGAGTCAAAACCTTTTCATGTACATGTAGACTTTTTCCTTCATATCATATCATAGAAGGGCACGCAAGCCAACAAGGCTGCCTTGACATAAAAACCTTTACTATGCGTCGCATAGGCGCAATTGAAACAAACTTACAAATAACCCACATGCACATGTCTACAGACCTCTAAGAGTATTAACTGTATCATATGGTGGGACAGGGCCCTAGCCATACCACTGAATAAAGAAATATATACACTGAAAGAGTAGTACCAAAAATTAGGCTCCGAAACAATGGAGATTTTCCCTAATACCGCTGAGTGGAGTCCTAGGCTGGCGGATCCCCAAAGCATACATCGGTACCTACGGGCATGAGACGCAACCCTCCTAAAAAGAGGGGTTAGTATGACATATGTACTGAGTATGTAAAGTACAAAACATCATAAGGAGATCACAACTGATATAAGGATGCAGGGGGAAAGTATAACATTTAACAAAGTATTGTACCTATATCTTACAAAATAAAGTCATGTATACCATTATCATATACCACACCCGTCCCGCTCGAGGACTCGGTGTTACAAATGCATCACTTTATCATCACAGGCATATGTATCCTCTTAGAGTTGTGGAACGTAAATCCCGATCCATCCATATTGTAAGTTAGTGCCAAGGAACATCTGTCCCGATCCCTATACATATAACACATTAGAGCCGAGGAACGTCCAGCCCGATCCCTATACATATAACATGTTAGTGTCAAGGAACATCTGGTTCGATCCCTATACATATAACACATTAGTGCCGAGGAATGTTCGTCTCGATCCCTATATATATAATACGATAGTGCCGAAGAACATCCCGCTAGATCCCTATACATATAATATGTTAGTGCTGAGAAATGTTCAGCCCGATCCCTATAGAATATAATAATGCATATACGTGCATGTAAAACTTTGTAACATATCAAACATCCCTCAACACATTATCATAAAGTATGTCCAATAGCCTCTACATTTAGGAGCTTACACATCCAATCATTATTCAGTATGTAGAAGGCTCAAGGGTCGTAGTTCAACTACTTTAAGACTCTTACCATTAAAAGGTGAGTACAAGTCATGAGTTATACCTGAAACCTACAAAGGGAATTACCTCTAACTCATATCATATATCTCTTCACTTACATTAATCTATTTTAAGAGAGGGAAGGGATAGGCTTGACGTGTACTACTATTCATCATGTCGACGACTTATAAGACCATAACTCAACTATCACAGGAGTTCTAATATCGAGAAGTGAATAAGATTTACAAACCACACTCGGGGTTCTAAGAATAGAAGTATCCCCACATTATATATACCAACCACTTAAGACTAGGAAATGCCAAAAGAAATAAGACATAGGCTTTACATACCTCTTATCGATTGCTTTTAACCTGGCTTGTCTCGTTGTCCTCTAGACCTATTTAACATGAAGGTAATACTAATATTAATAAACTTTAACTTTCCATCTTCTAAATACACAACTAAGCACCCATAGAAATCAATTCCTTATTCTCCTTTCTTGACTAGTTTCGACTAGTCTATTAGTTAGTTAGAAGTTAACGGAATTTGGGCAGCATCTCCTTTATAGCTTGCCCTATCCAAACTTTCCATTACATTTTCAATTAGTACAGCCAACCAAAAAAAACAAACATCAGCCAACACACAATCATACCACCTCAACATCACACCAAATAAGTCCCAAACAGCCCGCACACAACTATGATTCCAAAATACGATTTTTAATCTTTATTTTGTAAAATATTAACCACGTGAAATGGGGTATCATGTGGATGCAACCAGAAGAACTTATACCCATATTTAGATATTTTTCCATTCCTTCAACACCACAAAATATTTCCCAATACGACACTAAAATAACAACGACACTAGTTACATTTTAAGCCACTAAAATACATTAAAACAGTCCCTACACGACCTCCAGCTTCCTTCAACTGTAACATCCCTATTTTCATGTTTCCAATCCATATTTATACATTCATAAAATGTCCAAACCCTTACTAAAACGTGGAAAAAAAGAATCACACCATACCTTAACCAATGGCTTCCCAAACTTGTTGAAAATTGGCTTCAAAATTTTCTTAATGTGCTGAAACTTTAGCAGAATATTTGTATCCTTTTGGTGCTGCTACAAACAATTAATTTACATTACTAATCCTTTCATTTCATCATGGTATACTCTAGATAATTAATTCATAGAATTAAAATTAGAGCCTTACCTTGAAGGAGCCAATCTGTAGCTCTCTCTATGCCTTCAACGTTTCTCTTTTTTTTTTCAAGGATAAACATGCTGAAATGAAATATATTTCAGCATAACATACATATATACACCTCCTTAAGATGTGACACCTGGAAGCCCCCTAGGGGTGACACGTGGCAGCCCCTAGGGCGCCACCTCATCCATGCTGCCATATGGCAGTGGGGTCCACCCCAAGCAGGTGAGTCACCTACATGGCCCAAGTAGGTGCATCACCTACTTTTCACCTACTTGTCACCTGCTTGCTTCTTTTATGTGGGTTCGTAACCTCGTCTTACTTTAAGAGCGGGTTAAACCCGGCTCACAAACCAGGAGATCTGGGGGCTTTTGCTCGCTCATCATCAATCCCATTCTACTAAATATTGAATAACATCAGGTTATTAATAGAAAAAGGATCTAGCAAGATTTTGGGACATACATCAAATCTTATAGCAAGGTAAGGAGTAGGAAAATTCAAAGACCATCAACTAACCCGTAACCACACTAGGACACTGCTCAACATCTTTCCCAGCTTAGAGTGCATAGAACCTATTGTGGAGTGAGCCACCACCTTCTTGAGATTTTCCACCTTGAGTAGATTTCCCTTATGGACATTATTCTCTCCCATTGTTAGTGAATTTGGAGACCTTGTGCCCAAATTTACCACATCTAAAACAAAATTCCATACCAACCAAACATTTACCTCTATTGGAACCTTCTTGTAAAATTAGCACTAGAGCGGAGATAAGTCTATCCTTCAACTCCTAAAAGCTTTTCTCATACGCCTCAGACCATTAGAATTTTAACTTATTTTTAGTCAAAGTAGTCAAAGGCGATGCAATAGGAGAGAAACCTTCCACAGACCGTCTATAATAACCTACTAAGCCTAGAAAACTCTAAATATCAGAAGGACTCAATGGTCTAGGCCAATTCTTGAAAACTTCTATCTTCTTTGGATCAACTATAATTCCTTCTCCGAAAACAATATGACCAAGGAAAGAAACTGACCTTATCCAAAAGTT
Source organism: Solanum dulcamara (assembly GCF_947179165.1). Taxonomy (NCBI): domain Eukaryota; kingdom Viridiplantae; phylum Streptophyta; class Magnoliopsida; order Solanales; family Solanaceae; genus Solanum; species Solanum dulcamara. The sequence continues at coordinate 30,100,512 of NC_077244.1, forward strand.
ACATTTGCTAAAATTTGCATATAACTGTCGGTCTTTTTAGAATTTGCAACGCAATCCTCAAATGATTGGCATGCTCTTTGTTACTGCGCGAGTAAATCTGAATATCATTAATAAAGACCATTACAACATATCCAACTATTGCTTAAATACCCTGTTCATCAAATCCATTAAAGCTGCAGGGGCATTCGTTAGTCCGAAAGACATAACCAAAAGTTCAAAAAGACCATACCGAGTTCTAAAGGTTGTCTTTGAAATGTCACCTCCCTCACTTAAAGTTGATGATAACCTAATATGAGTTCAATCTTGAAAAAGTAATTTAGATCTTGAAGTTGATCGAACAAGTCATCCTTCCTTGGATGGATACTTATTCTTGATGATGACCTAGTTCAGTTTGCGATAATCTATACACATTCGGAGTGACCCATCTTTCTTTCACAAAAATAATGCGGGCGCACCTTATGGTAAAATGCTCGGCCTTATAAAACCTTTATCCAACAAATCCTTCAATTGTTCCTTCAATTTCTTAAGTTACACCAGAACCATATGGTAAGGAGGAATAGAGATTGACTGTGTATTGGGTAGAAGATCAATACTAAAGTCTATTTCCCTTTTGGGAGGAATTCCTGGGAGATCTTTGTGAAAAACTTCAGAAAATTCATTAACCACTGAAACTGAATCAACAATAGGAGTTTCGGAACCAACATCCCTAACTCATACGAAGTGATAGATGAACCATTTAGAAATCATTTTTTGATCCTTAAGAGAAGAAACTAATTGACCCTTAACCACTTAATTGTTACCCTTCTACTCAAGGAAAGGCTTATTAGGAAACTGAAATTTGACCACTCAGGTTTCTACAACATATGGGCGTATAGGAGCCATATAACCAATCCATAATAATAATAATGTCAAAATTCGTCATGTCAAGTTCAAGAAGATCACAAGGGATAACTTTATGCAGAACTTACACAGAACACTTCCTATAGACTCTTTTAACCATAACTGACTCACCTACGAGACTATAAATAGAAAATGACTCTATTAATATTTCAGGTCTAACACCATACCTATAGACACATAAGGAGTAACAAATGACAAATTTGAACACAGATAAAGTAACGCATAAAGATCAAAGTGAAAAACCCATAACATACTGGTAATAACATTAGGAGTCTATTCGTCCTCTTATTTACCATGAAAAGCATAAAATTGGTTGTTGCATTGTTTACCCTTAGGTTGATCTTAGGCACCTTATGGATCTTGGCCACATTGATAAACTAGGCCTTGAGGACAATCTTCTCTACCCTTGCTGGTAGCTTGAGGTCAGTCGAATTGCCTATGTCCCTTTTTCCAAATCATAAGCAAGCATCCGTTCCCATCAAACATCGCCCTCCATTATTCTTTCCACACTTTGTACATTTGGGAAACAAAGGGATAGTAGGATTTGCACATCCTACTTATCCCTTAGGGTATGGGCACCCGATCATTCACAAGATTCTTTCCCAAACATTGACCTTATTAAGAATGGCCACTACCACCGAACTTAGTATGTGAGAACCCACTTTCATACTAGGCTCTCTTAGACTTTATCATTCTCATCTCCTTGAGTTTCTCTCCCTCAATTTTTTCTAGTAAAAGTCATAAGTTGAGATATATCCATCTCCATAATAAGTATGGAGGTACGACACAACTTGGCAACTAAATCGGATACCCTGATATGAATTGACTCATTCAGCCACATTGTTCAGCAACCAATAAAGGAGCATACTTGGAGATCTTGGTGAACTTAAGGGCATAGTCCCTCATTCCCATGTTTCCTTGTCGGAGATTTATGAACTCCAACACCTTAGCTTTCCTTAGTTCAAGAGGGAAAAAACAATCAAGTAAAGCAAGTTTGAAGACTTTCCATGAAATTGGTACTTCATCCACCCTCTACATCCTCTATTGGGTATATCATACATGAGCCACACCTTTGAGTTGGTAAGCTGCCAATTGCACCTTCTGCCTTAATGACACCCCATTATGCTTACTATTTTGTAGACCTTGTCAATAAATTATTGGGGATGCTTATTAATCTTTGGTCCATGAAACTTCGAAGGGTTCATTCTTGAAAAGTCTCTTACCCTTGAAGATGGAGTGGGAACATTAAGAATAGCTGCAACCCCTTGATTTGCCATAATTTGAGTTAGCATATAATAGCAGTCTGGAACTTCACATTGGTCACTTGGTATGGTAGGGGACCATTGTGTTGAGGAACCAAAGGAGCTTGGGTATCATTTAGACTTATCACCCATGGAAACAGTGGTCTTCTTGTAGTAATATTTTTGAAAATTGCAAAAGAATATCTTTAAGGAAAGGAAATCTTAGGGTAAACTCTATAGTACGACATAGAGCATAAAAGTATTACGAGTTTCCTAAAATACCTTATAGCCACCTATTCATAGATGTAGCATGCTTCACAGCCATGAATAATACTCTACTTGATATGCCATGGTAGAAACCCTAAGACATCTTAGATCTTGTGCTCTGATACCAAGTTTATCACAACCCGATCCAGGGCCTAGTTTTAACATAATAATCAAAACCCCATAGGGCTCCAACCAAGCCTCTTGATATATTATAAAATACACATAAGTTAAAATAAGTACGGAAAGATCATAAGAGAGTCTAGAATATGAAATGTAACAAAGATTGTCACTTGAAGACATAAACTCAAAATATTTGTTCAACTAGATGCCTCTACTCGTGAACAATGGCGGCGGCTAAGATATGTCCCTAGCTGACCCTCATAGTAAAGAAAAAAATGGATTTTTGAAGTAAGAACACAACAACTCAAAACTAGATCTCGATAGATGAGGACTCCCCATAACTTTGGCAGATACGAAGGCTTAAATAGACATGTAGATGGATATGATCCCAAATATCAACTTCTACATTATGAGACAATATAGGAAAACGTATGTGTTAGTACTTTTAACTTTACTAAATATGAGGGCATGACATACAACGTAAATAATGGGATGCAGTGATCGAGTAAGTTACATCATAACATAGGATAAGTAAGGACAAGATAGAATCACAATGATGAAAGTATTTAAAAAACATAATTGAGATCATAAAAATACATGTGTGGAATAGGAACCATAACCAAAATTAATATCATGAGAGCTATAATATGGAATCCTGATATTATCCCTACACTGAAAAAAGGGAATCTACTTGCCAAAGTAGATTCTACCCTACTTGGTGGGTCATAACGTATGCTATATGTGGATCCACTAGCTAAGTCTTGAAGAAAACCAACGGTGACACATTGTGTATGGGACAATAGGATATTACTACTTGTCTCTCCTCAACTATGGTACATAATGCCTATCCCAATGTTCACTCGGTGCTAAACAAAATTCCATGGAATACATAACGTAGTAACATACTTAGCATATATCATAAATTGTTCATAAACTTCATATTTCATAGAATAGCTCATATCATAACGTACTTTTAATGTGAGAATTGTTTTTTTATCAACACAATCATATTTGCATAATTCATATAGTTAGGTCCTAGGTCACCACATAAGGCCCTAAGTCACCTTTCTTCCAAATTTGCATGAAATCCATACCTTGAGTGTACTTATAATTCATGATCACAATTCATACATAAATTTAGAATAAAACTCATATGCATAGTCCACTTGAATAAAAATCATGATAATACATTGAAATCATTGAATTCATAATCATAAATCATAATATCATCATAGAAAATAGGCTTCATGCATGGGAATCATAATTGAACTTAAAATCATGTAACTCATATAGAAACTTACTTGTAATGATCAAATATAATAATTAGAAACATAATTCAAATAGTCCAATGCAATTCATAAGATTAGGGTTAAAACTCTAATTGAAATTTATGAAATTTTGAGTAGAAACCTTAGGACTCCATGGGTGAAAGGGACCCATAGATCAATCCATACATATCTTCATTGAATTTTACTTTTGAATTGAAAAGGAAACTTTTTATTGAACAAATCCTTGCCAAAAGTTGATGAAGAAGATGAACTTTTTCGGAGCCTTGAGAGAGAAATCCTTTAGTTCATTGTGAGTTAATGAGGGAACATAATAGATTAAAGAGTATTTAGGAGATTTTCATACTAAATCTAATCCCAAAAATGTCCTCATACCAAATTTGAATAATAGGGAATGACTGAAATACCTCTTATTTAACTGAAGTTGGGAATCACCATAGAACACCCACCATGGTCTGTGAGGTGTCCGTGATGTTGGACTTAGAAATCTGAATTTTCTAAGTTGCAAGGAAAGTTTCAGAACTTTCTTCATGGGACCCTTCACAGTCGTTAAAGTGAACCATTAGACGTGAAGAGTGTCCATGGCGTAGGTCCTACAGGGGGACCTATAGAAGTGACCATAATGGAGCACACCGGGTCCGTGAAACCTTCGATGGCCCATGGTGGCCAGTCTTGTTCCTTGCCTTGGTTAATGTTTTTAGGTTTTAGGGGAGGGGTCACCACGGGATGCTTCACAGCCCATGGTCCCCACCACATACCATGATGTCCTCCGTGTTCATCATTTGGTGCCAAAATTGCAGCTTTTCATATTATTTTTTTTGGTTTTGATCCACATTTTCTTGCTTTTCGAAATTTCAGGTTATTAGACTTATGTACATTACATTATAAATTTGTTCATGTTTTCCATTTTGTTGAATTCCTACATACTTAGTACATTCAAAGCACTGTGCATATTCTTCGCCTACATGATATTACCATGTAGAGACCGGCGCTCCCCCTGATTTTCCATTATGTGGCTAATTGGGATCGTTTGAAGGTTACTATTTGGTGAGTTCCCATGTTTCGCGAACAATATTCCTTTTCTTTTAAGATTATGTTATATTTAGACCTTTAGACATTTATCATGGTACTTCCTTTCTATTTTGATTGACGGTGAGCTAGGGACACATCTTAGCCGCCTCCATGTCTAAGACTAAAGGTATTATTGGACAAATGTAAAGTAAATCTTGACTATTGATGTTTGTTATGTCATTTTCCCATAGTTCCACTTTTCCTATTATTTTTTCTTGTCATTTAATTTTCATTATGTATGAAAGGCTAAATGAACACTAAACGGCTTGGGTGAGGTATCTTTGGGTTCCTTATTCACCCTGTCATGTCTAAGCCCTATGCTTGGATCGTTACAAACTTTGTATCAAAGTTAGGGTTTTGAATGGTCTTCGAAGTCCAACATACCACATCAAATAGTATCTTGTTCATAGTTGTGAAATGTGCCAACAATTATGAATCAGAGCCTATGAGACATTTAGGAAACATTCTCTTCTTTCATGATTTATGTCGTGCCTTAATTTCAAGCATATTATTTTAGAAAAGTTTCAAAAAAGTATGTTTTACTTCAAATGCATTATTTTCAGTAAGTATTTTAACAAACTATTATTATCTTTAATTTCTATTGCATTATTTTATGAAAGAGTTCAAGAAATTATATTTACCTTTAAATTCAGCATATCTAAGATTGTTTTTTTGTTCCAGGCATGTGTGATATTCATTAATGGGTTTTCTTAAGACTTTGAGTACCAAAAAAACCCCAATTTCTTCAAGTTACGATTTCCCCCCAAAAAACTAGAGTTTCTATGATCTTCATGGGTTATGTAAGACCCCAGAAATTTGGAAACACCTAAAACGAGGAACAAAGACTGAAAAAGCAGAGAAATGTACAAAAGTGGCATTAGGTGTCGACCATAGAAGGCCATCACGGGCAGTGGTATGCACCACGCCTCGTGGTGAGCTACCATAGTGATGATTTAGAAACCCAACTTTACAGGGAATAGACCACAATGTGATACCACCGATCTTGATAAGCACCCAAGCAATGGTGAGCATCGTGGGCCATGAAGCCCTCTGTGGTGAACCCTCCCCTTGAAGCCTCAAAAAATATTCCAAGGCAAGGACCACAGATGACGACCATTGGCCATTGACCTCTTCACAGATCGTGTTGTGTCCATGGTGGTTACTTCTACAGGCCCTCATGAAAGACCTACACCACGCTGCTGTTCACGGATGATGATGCCTTCCATAGACCATGAAAGTCTCCAAGGAGGAATTTCAGTGAATTTCCCTACAAATCCATGATTTCTCTCTCCAAGTCCATTATCATAGGACACCACCACGGGCCATGGTGAGCACCACAGATTATGAAAGGTTGTTTGAAAAGGGGTATTTTGGCATTTTTCTGTATTTTATATGCTAAGTATAGTTATTTTTGGGACTAAATTAACCCTATCTAAAGTCCTAAACGTCTTACAAACACTTCATTCTCACACTTAGACTCAAATAATCAAAGACTTTTCTTTTTAATCTCTCCCAAGGGTTTCAAGCAAACCTAGTGTTTCTTTTCAAAATATCTTCAAGCCTCCATTTCCTTTTCATATTTACATTAGGGATTTGTTTCCCCAAGCTATGTGGGTCTAATTAATGGATTCTTCCACCCATGGAGCCCAAGTAATTTCTAAACTCAATATTTCAATTTCAAGTGATAATTTTTTATGGATTTTCATGTTATGATTTCAAATGTATAAATTCTTGAATATTTAAGTTTATTTACCTATATTGACTCTTGCTTACATGAAATGAATGATTTATCATGGTTCGTATATGTAGGTATGAAAAGGAGTTTTAAAGTATTTTGGTAGGTTGTTTAAAGATGTATTAATTAATGCATTTCTTCACCCTCATTCATGCCATCATTGATTTGAATAATTTGAAGGTTGAAACAAATAGAATGTCCTAAGGCTTACACTAACTAATACATTGTTTTGTGTCTTCTAGATCATGCCTCCAAGAAGAGTACCTCCACCTAGAGTAAGGGTCGATGATGAGGACTAAGCTCCTCTAGTTCCCGAAGATCCACACCAAGAAGAGGGAGTGACCCATGCATAATTTTGAAACATTATAACATTATTGGCTTAATCCATAGCCAACCAAAATAACCAACTTATCAAATCAAGTCCCTTTGGCTAAACACATATTGCAAGATTTTGTGGTCTGTAAACACATCAACATGCACCCCATAAAGATAATGGCACCAAATTATCAAATCAAACACAACCGTTGCAAATTCAATATCATAGGTTGTATAGTTCCTTTCATGCCCTTTAAGTTTCCTAAAGGCACAAGCTATAATCTTACAATGTTGCATCAATACACAACCCATACCAACACATGAAGCATCACAATAAATAATAAAACCATTCGAACCTTCGGGCAATGTCAAAATAGGAGCCGATGTGAGACCATCCTTCAATATTCGGAAAGTTTTCTCACATTCATCCAACCATTGAAAGTTTGTCTTCTCTTGTGTCAACTTAGTTAAAGGAGAAGCAATAGATGAAAACCCTTCAACAAACCTTCTGTAGTATCCGACTAAGCCCAAAAAGCTTCTAATGTCCAAAGGCAATAATGGTCTAGGCCAATTTTTAACCTCCTCTATTTTCTTTGGGTCTACTTGAATCCCATCACCGAGTACTACATGGACAAGAAATGCAACTTCCCTCATCCAAAACTTGGACTTACTAAATTTAGTGAATAATTTCCTCTCTATCAATGTTTGTAACACAATCCTCAAGTGACCCATATGATCTTCCTCATTTCGAGAACAAATTAAGATGTCATCAATGAACACAACTACAAACATGTCCAAGTAGGGCTTGAAAATATGATTTATCAAATACATGAATATAACGGGAGCATTAGTCAAACCAAACAACATTACAACAAATTCAAAATGACCATACCTTGTTTGAAAAGCCAATTTTGGAATATCGCACTCCCTTACCCTCAATTGATGATAACCATAATGGAGGTCAATCTTAGAGAAGTATCTTGCTCCTTGTAATTGATCAAATAAGTCATCTATGCCATACGGTAAGGAGGAATAGAAATAGGTTGGGTATCGGGAAGTTGATCTCTGCCAAAGTCAATTTCCCTTTTGGGAGGAATACCAGGCAAATCATCGGTAAATACATTGAAAAACTCATGTCCTATAAAGACCGACCCAAGAGTAGGAGTTTTGGAATCGAAGTCTCTAACTTGCACAATATGATAAATTCACCCGTTGGAAATAATTTTTCAAGACTTAATAAATGAGATGAATTGACCCTTAACCACTGAACCATTACCCTTTTATTCAAAAATAGGTTCATTAGGAAAGTTAAACTTAACCACACGAGTCCTAAAATATATAGATGCGTAAGCAGCATATAACCAATCCATACCAGGAATGATGTCAAAGTCAGTCATGTCAAGTTCAATAAGTTACTATATTTTCATATACCATGATTTAGATGCTTTAAGAGAAAGTATCATTCAAATTATTAGTAGTAAAATTTATTACTGTTTCCAAATTTATGCATGTTCCCATTGGGAGTACACTTAGCATCGAGTGTACCTAGGATGGAGGAACACCCGTTAGTTAAGGCATGAGACCTTTAGAAGCAATCTATTTGTCCCAGAACTACATGCTCCTATAGGATTCTTTCTCAAATAGTGTCATGACCGAAGATAAACCCTAGATGTGACACGGTTATTAGAATTCTAAGAGATTCCAACCAAGCCGCTTATCGTATCGTACATCATCATACATAAGGTAAATAAAAATAAGAATTAAAGAAATGAAAGTAGAATATAAATCTCAACATGAATATCTTGATAAAGGAGAATCAACCTTAAAAGATGAAGGAATATGACAACATAGACATAGCAAAATCTTACAATCCTCTACTAGTCTAGATGGGGCATAAGTCAAGCTCCCGTCTCACCAAACATAAGAATGGAAGTCATAATAAAATAACACATTATAAATACTGCGTCCTTAAAACATAAGGACTCATAAAAAATGGTAAAGTAATAACTCAAGTTCTAGCCACGAACGGGATGCATAAAATGATCATCTGATCCTACATTTTGATACAATATAGGAATAAAGTATGCGTTCACTACATGAGATGTAGTAAGTATGTAAGAAGCATGCATGAACAATGATAATCGAACATAGTCAATAAGAAAATGTAATGCATTACCAATATCTTCAAAAGCATGAATAAAACATGAAAAATGTTTGAAATCATATCTTAAGGTCAATGCATCATAAAACATGATTAAAACTCATAGATATAGCATATACGTACATGGGATCTAGGACCACCAGCACACTTCTTTAATAATGAAAACTAAACACCAGATGGACGAATATCAACTTTGAGGGCAAATCCAACTCCTATGCCACTTTACCACAACGTCGTATAATCTGATTTGGACATACATAGCGTGGAGTAAACTTCCCCGTTTTACTAAAATACATCACACCCTTCATGGGTGATATTTTCATATAAATCCCATCATCTACCTCAAATTCAAGTTCCCTTTTCCAAATATCCGGAAAGGACTTTGCCAACTTTAGAAACTCTTCAATATTTCCCTAGTCAGTATTACCTTCTCCATAGCCCCATGCACCAAGATGGGTCATATCAAGGTAACTTCACCAACTTCATACAAACTAATAGGAGATCTTCTATCATATAGCTTCTAAAATGGAGCCATCTGGATGCTAGAATATTAACTATTGTTCTAGGTAAACTCGATCAATGGAAGTTGATCATCCCAATTACCCATAAAGTTAATGATGTAGGATCCCAACATGTTTTCCAATGTTTGAATAGTATGCTCAGGCTGACCATCTATTTTATGCTGACAAGTTATACTAAGATTAAACTTAAGTATAAAGATCTTTTTGGAAAGACCTCCAAGGCTGATATGTGAATTGAGTACCTCGATCCAAACTGATAGATAATGGAACTTCATGAGGCTTAACCTACTCACAAATATAAATTCTAGCATAGTCCTCGTCTAAATAGGAAGTCTTATATGGAAGAAACTACACTTTGTTAGTCATTGGGTCCACAACCACCCAAATTACATCATATTTCCTAAGGATATTTTCATCACAAAAGCTTAGGGCCTAGACATGACACAGTGAATGAAGGACCCAGATGTACCTTAAAAGAGCCTCTTAACATTCATAAGTAAACATCATGACAAATAAGAGGAAGTAAAAGGGGAAAGCGGGACTAAAGGAGAACATCATAGAATAACACTCTTTCTCAACCTTAGATCATCATACATTTATGTCCAAACATACCTCTACTAATAGACTTGGCGGGGGCTAAGATATGTTCCTTGCTAACCATCCAAATAAATATCAAGAAATGCCATCATAGAAGTATCAATATTTTGCATTACATAAGCTAAAATAAGAAGGGATATTGTTCCGTAAACATAGGAACTTACCACAAGCAACCTTCAATCCAATTTGAGCTAGCAACGTGGAGGAGAATGAGGAGGAGCACAAGTCCTTTCATGGTGATAACATGTAGGCAAAACAATTTACATTAGTACTTTTAATATACTATGTTTGTAGGCATTCATTACCATTGAAGAAACATCGAACATTATATAGTTTGTAACATAATGCAATGCATGCATGAGCAATCAATATATAGTATTTAAAGCATACATATATGGGAAACGGCTATAACTGTCACTACCCGACCTAGGTCCTAGTGGTAAAATGGTGATCCACACCCCAAAGGGCTCAAACCAAGCCTTTTGTACATACGATAAGCATACATAAGGTAAAATAAAAGAGGAAACATCATAAGAGAGTCTAAACTATGAGTAGAAAAAGAAGAATGTCACATGACAACATAGACACAAAATATTTGTCCAACTAGATGCCTCTATTCATGAGCATGGGCTAGGGATAAGACATGTCCCTAGCTAACCTTCAATATGAAACATAACAAAATTATTTGAAAATAATAACCAACTCGATGACTAGTCCATGATAAATGAGGACTTACCACATACACCATTGTATAGGAAAGCTTAACTAACCACCTGGATGAATATTATCTTCAATCTCAACACCTACATTATGAGACAATGTAGGCAAAAAACATGCATATTGCAAGATTTTGTGGTCGGTAAACAACAAACCCATCCGAATCTTCGGGCAATGTAAAAATAGACAACCAAATAAGAGCATTGTATAAAATATTTGCCTTAGCCGAATGGTACAGTACGCTCATGTCATAATCTTTTAAGAGTTCAAGCCACATTCTTTGCCTAAGGTTCAAGTCCCTTTGGCTAAACACATATTGCAAGATTTTGTGGTCTGTAAACACATCAACATGCACCCCATAAAGATAATGGCACCAAATTATCAAATCAAACACAACCGTTGCAAATTCAATATCATAGGTTGTATAGTTCCTTTCATGCCCTTTAAGTTTCCTAAAGGCACAAGCTATAATCTTACAATGTTGCATCAATACACAACCCATACCAACACATGAAGCATCACAATAAATAATAAAACCATTCGAACCTTCGGGCAATGTCAAAATAGGAGCTGATGTGAGACCATCCTTCAATATTCAGAAAGTTTTCTCACATTCATCCAACCATTGAAAGTTTGTCTTCTCTTGTGTCAACTTAGTTAAAGGAGAAGCAATAGATGAAAACCCTTCAACAAACCTTCTGTAGTATCCGACTAAGCCCAAAAAGCTTCTAATGTCCAAAGGCAATAATGGTCTAGGCCAATTTTTAACCTCCTCTATTTTCTTTGGGTCTACTTGAATCCCATCACCGAGTACTACATGGACAAGAAATGCAACTTCCCTCATCCAAAACTTGGACTTACTAAATTTAGTGAATAATTTCCTCTCTATCAATGTTTGTAACACAATCCTCAAGTGACCCATATGATCTTCCTCATTTCGAGAACAAATTAAGATGTCATCAATGAACACAACTACAAACATGTCCAAGTAGGGCTTGAAAATATGATTTATCAAATACATGAATATAACGGGAGCATTAGTCAAACCAAACAACATTACAACAAATTCAAAATGACCATACCTTGTCTGAAAAGCCAATTTTGGAATATCGCACTCCCTTACCCTTAATTGATGATAACCAGAATGGAGGTCAATTTTAGAGAAGTATCTTGCTCCTTGTAATTGATCAAATAAGTCATCTATGCCATACGGTAAGGAGGAATAGAAATAGGTTGGGTATCGAGAAGTTGATCTCTGCCAAAGTCAATTTCCCTTTTGGGAGGAATACCAGGCAAATCATCGGTAAATACATTGAAAAACTCATGTCTTATAAAGACCGACCCAAGAGTAGGAGTTTTGGAATCGAAGTCTCTAACTCGCACAATATGATAAATTCACCCGTTGGAAATAATTTTTCAAGACTTAATAAATGAGATGAATTGACCCTTAACCACTGAACCATTACCCTTTTATTCAAAAATAGGTTCATTAGGAAAGTTAAACTTAACCACACGAGTCCTACAATATATAGATGTGTAAGCAGCATATAACCAATCCATACGAGGAATGATGTCAATGTGAGTATAAACCGAAAAAGGTTCTATTAACAATTCAGGGCATATATCAAATCTCATAGCAATGTAAGGAGTAACAAAAGAAATGTTGGCACCCAGATCAAGCAATGCATAAACATCAAAGTTAAGAATCGTAGCATGCCCATGACCATATTGAGAGTCTCATAAACATCTTTCCTAGCGTGAAGAGCATAGATTCAGTTATTATGTTCGCTACCCTAGGGTTGATCTTGGGCTTTTTTTTGACCTTGGCCTCCTATAATACGACCTTCTCCACCCTTGTTGTCAACATGAGGCCACTTGGATTTCTTATGGTCCATCTTCCCACATCCATAACAAGTGTCCATTCCCATGAAGAACTTACCTCCATGATTCTTTCCACACTTTGCACACGTAGGAAAAGAAGGTCTACTAGCATTCACACCTCTTCCCCCTTGAGATTTAGGGTATGCCACCCTATCTTTAGCAAACTTCTTCCTCGAGCTTTGGCCTTGTTGAGAGCGTCCACTACTACCACCGGTCCTAGCATTGAAGAACCCATCTTCATACCGGGCCCTCTTAGAATCCTTCATCCTCATCTCCATGAGATTTTCTCCTTTAATTTGTATGGAAAAAGTTATGAGACAAAATTTTTTCATCTCCTTAATAAGCATAGCTATATGATATTCCTTAGCAACCAAGTCGGTAACCCCCGATATGAATTGACTCATTCGAGCACGTGGATCAGCAACCAATAAAAGAGCATACTTAGATAGCTTAGTAAACTTGAGGGCATAGTCCCTCATCCCCATGTTGCCTTGTCGAAGATTTATGAACTCTAACACTTTAGCCTCCGTTAACCCAAGAGGGAAAAAGTGATCAAGGAAATCAAGTTTGAAAGCTTTCCATTCAATAGAAAATTCATCAGCCCTCTCCATTTCCCATTAAGTGTACCAAACTTGAGCAACATACTTTAGTTGGTAAGCCGCAAACTGTATTTTTTCTTCCGAAGTCACCTTCATAATACTCGATATCTTGTAGACCTCATCAATGGACTCTTGAGGATCCTCATCAACCTTTGAGAAATGAATCTTCGGAGGGTTCATTCTTGCAAAGTATCTCACTCTTGAGTCTATAATAGGAACATTAGGGAAAATAAGTTGGTTGTTCACTACTTTGGTTAGCACAGTAATGGCAGTTCGAAACTCTGCATTAGTCACTTGGTCCGGTAGGGTACCATTATCTTAAGAAGCCAAGGGAGCGTGGGATTCATTAGCATTATTTGCCCTTTGAAATAGTAGTTTTCTTGGAACCATTCTTCTAAAAATCTCAAAGAAGGAACATTAGGGAAAATAAGTCTTATAGTAAACTCTATAGCATGACATAGATCATGAAAGAAGTGAGAATTCCTAAAACATCTTATAGATTCCTATTAATAGATGTGGAGGTCTTCAAACCCTTGAATAAGACTCTACTTGATGTGGCATGTTGGACTCCCTAGGATACTCGAACCTTGTTCCCTTATTCTAAGTTTGCCATGACCCAATATATGGCTTAGTCATAACACAGTGATCAAAACCTCAAAAGGCTCTAACCATTCCTCTTGTGCATATCATAAACATACATATGGTAAAATAAAAGAGGAAACATCATAAGAGAGTCTAAACCATGTGTAGAAAAAGAAAAATATCACATGACAACATAGACACGAAATATTTATCCAACTAGATACCTCTATTCATGAGCATGGGCGGGTCTAAGACATGTCCCTAGGTCACCCTCAATATGAAACATAACAAAAGTATTTGAAAATAATAACTAACTTTATGACTAGTCTCCGATAAATGAGGACTCACCACAAACAACGCTTGATAGGAAAGCTTAACTAGCCACATAGAAAAATATGATCTTCAATCTCAACCCCTACATTATGATACAAGTAAAACACATGATAAGATGATATAAGTAAAGTCATGAGAAAATTATAGTGACGAAAGCATTAGAAAAGCATAATTTAGATCATGAAAATGCATATGAGGTCATACATATGTGGGATCGGAACCATAACCGATAATAAGACCATGCGAGCTATAATATGGAATTCTACTGTCTGCCCATACAATAAAGAAAAAGAAGAATCTATTTGCCAAGGTAGACTCTACCCGCAAGGTGGGTCATACATACGCTATATATGGATCTAATAGGTAGGCCATGAAGGCAACCTATGGTGGCATGTAGTTTAAGGGACATGAGGTTTCTTCTAGGGCTTTTGATAGGGCCCCCACTTTAAGTGCAGTCAATGCTAAGTCAAATCCCACGGAATACATACATAGTACAAAAATTATAAGGATATATATCATCGTCATGATCATATGTTTGACATCATAGAGTAGCTCATTTTCATAACATAAGTGCAATGCGGGTATTGTACTACCACATTACAAATCATACATACATAGTACATATCATTAGTCCTTAAGGCACCACATTGGGTCGCAAATCACCTTTTCTAGAATTTACATGAAAATCATAATTTGAAACATGCTTATAGTCTATGATCATAGTTGAGATATATAATTATAATTCTGTTATGACCCAACCCCGTAGGTTGTGACTAGGGTACGATCTGAACCCCTGTATACATGTCTATCAGCTATGGTCGAGTCAAACTATAAATAACATAATACCATGCACCAGAACCCTATTGGGTGATAACATTTTCATAAACCAGTAGCCTCTTTCATTTGTTTTATATCATGAAAGGGCACACAATCCGACAAGGCTTCTATAACAAAATAACATGTACCATACATCATGTAGACCCACCTGAACAAAACTAACATACACAACCCACATATATATGTCTTCAGACCTCTAAAATTATTAACGACAATATATGGTAGGATAGAGCCACTGCTGTACCCCTAAATATATAAAGACAATTATATACATCAACAGTCGGTGCAAAAACTAGGCTCTGATACAATGGAGCCTCTTCCAGCTGAGCTGAATGGAATTCTAATTTGACGGACTCCCAAAATCTATATCTGTACTTGGGGGCATGAAATGCAGCCCCTTGAGAAAAGGGGGTCAATACGACATATGTACTGAGTATGTAAAATATAATATAGTACAAATGGAAGCATATCCAAAATAGAAAGATAGGGAATAAAATATCAAATTAGAAACCTATACCTCGGGAAGTAAAATCATACATGCTCAAATTTTACAATATAGTCGGCCCTATTAGGGATCTGCTGAATTATATTTCTAGAACCATCACCTACTTATTACAACACATATCACATATATACATATGTACCCAGCCCTACAGTGAGGGCTCGATGAACAATGCAGTGGAATTGAGCACGAATCTGATAACCAATCCGAGACTCGGAGAATGCTGTGTTATAGTATACACGAGTACAGTAGTAGGAAACAAAATATAATTTAAATCATTATCTGAGACTCAATAAATTCATCAAGCGAACCATCACTTGGATATCAGGGTAGGAAGTATCTGACTTATACCCTCTTAATGCCACTAAGGACTAGGTAAAAAGGAGTTTCGGAAATCTTAGACATATACCAGTGTAAAATATGTTATAGAAGTTCGAGAATTGGTTATCTCAGAGCCCTTAAAAGTAGAAGAGCTTTGTCTAATTAATCACTATACAGTCACATAGAAGACTCGAGCAGTAGGAGTTTTACTACTTTAAGGGTCATAACATCCAGAAGTGATCAAGAGTCCTGAAATCATATTCAGAACCTAAGAATGAAGTTTCCCCGAATCTTCCATCATCTATAGTCTACATCTAAGACATGCTAAAACAAAGAGAAAAGATAGGCTTTACATAATTATTCCAAAAACATGCCAAGAGAAAGCTTCACATACCTCTTACGAGTTACTCTTTATCATGTTTGCCTCGTCGTCCTTTGAACCTATTCAACATGGAAGAAGTACGAATATCAACCATCCCTGACTTTTCAGCATCTTAAGTTGCACACGAGTATTCATAGAACTCATTTCCTGGCTCATCTTCTCGACTAGTTCTTTAGCTAGTTAAAGAGTTAACGAAAATCGGGCAGCACCTCCCTTATAACATGCCCTATCCGATTTTCCAATTAGATCCCTAATCACTAAATCCAGCCAACAACAACAACATGCAGCTCATATACAGATAAAAAATGGCAACCTTACACAACATAAGCTCTAAACCACTTGCTGAAAATTACGATACCAAAATAGGGTTTCTAGCCTTTATTTCACAAAACCTTTCATTATACAAAATGAGGGGTCGTGTCGCCGAAATAATAGAACATAAACCCCTTTTAGAATACATTTAGTCCTGCAACACACCCCCACACACTTGCAGTAGCACAACACTTTACTTCGAAGACAATTCAACTACAACGACTCCAATTTAGATTATCTTCAATGTCAAGCATTTATACCCAAATTTTATACTTCCATCTATGTATAAGGTGTATAACACACTTCATAACAACCCCATAAATTTCAAATTGAAAGGAGAAACCTTACCTTACCCGAAATTGGCTAAAACTCGCCAAAACTCGCCTCAGAACTTCTCTAAATGTGCTAAAAATGAGTAGGCTATTTGTAGCCCTTCTTCTCTGCTCCAAATTGAAAATTTTCATTATTAAAAACCTTCATATCACTGTAGGATACCCCAAATAATTAATTCCCGAAACAAAATTGGGCCTTACCCTTTTTCCTTGGCAAACCTATAGCTCTCCTTGCCTTTGCTCTAAGTTTTGCTTTCAATTCTCTTTTGTTTTATAATTGTGTAATATGAGTTTGAGTGAAGACTATTCATCAACACACATATATATAGTTCCTTAGGAGGTGACACATGTCATCCCCTAAGGGTGATATGTGCCAAGCCCTTATTGGGCCACCTCAACCATATAACCAATGAGGGGCGACCATGTGTACTTAATGGGGCCCAGACTAAGTAGGTGTGTCACCTACTTGACCTCAATCAGGTGGGTCACGTTCTTGCTTGACGTGCTGCCACATGTTGCTTTCCTAGGCTGTCGTGTCCTTCTTTTCTCTTTCTTGTGGGTTCGTAATCTCATCTTATTTTAAGAGACTATGTAATCTGTGCTATAAAAGCTTGGTATGTCCTCCAGTAACTTAGGTATGTAAGACTTCTAAGTTAGTATCTTACGTAGGTAAATCGAGTCGTATGACTCATTACTTGGCCTCCAACTCCTTTCGGATTCTTATGACTCTATCTCCAATCTTCTCTACTGTGGAGTGTCGTATTTTTCTTTCCTTAGAGTTGTTTGATGTGTGTGGATAGTAGGGGTCTTATGGACATCTTCAAGAAGGTTAGAAATATGTCTCAAGGTTCAAAAGTGCAGGGTGTAACAAATCATACATTGAAATTAGGGTAAAACAAGAATGCATGATCAATTCACTTGAAAATCATGAAATTGACTTGAAAAACATGCATGATCATTTAATTTCTATCAGCTCATACATAATTCATAAAGATAATATCATTCGAAAGTATAGTCAAAAACCAAGCCTCTTGAAATATCATAAAGCATACTTAAGTTAAAGTAAGTGCGGAAAATAACATAAGACGGATTCTAGATCATGAATCATAAAGAATATAAGAATTTGACATGATAGACTCTAAACATATCCCTAGATCACACACAATATAAAAGAAATAAATAATTTAGAAAGAATAGACAACTCATCACTAGTTCTCGATGGAAGATGACTTAAAAAAAACTTTGCCGAATAATCTCTACTTGGCACATATGGGAATGTGATCCTTAACTCCTACATTATGAAATAATTTAGACAACAATATCAATTAGTACGTTTGAATGATCTAAGTACAAGGGAATGACATGTAATATAAATCATAATATGTAATGATCGATTGAGTATAAGATGCAGATGATAAGTAAAGTCACGAGAAAACCATAGTGATCAAAAATTTTAAACAGTCATAGTTGAAATCATGAAATTACATAAGAATTAATTCATAAGTGGGATCGAACCATAACTGAAAATAAGATCATGCGAGCTATAACATGGAATCCCGATGTGTAAAACCCTATTTGTTTGAATGTTAGAATTTACTTCTACTTATAGAATATGACTAAGACTTCTTAAAATATTAGGGGAGATGTTTTATGGGTTACTTTAATTGAAAAATGCTTATATGTCAAGTTTGAAAGTCAAGGAAGTTACCAAAGAAAAGTCAGAAAAAACTACTGTAAATGTAGTTAAGGAATTATCTAAAATTTTGGGTCAAATTTGTCAGTGCTTTACACCTAATATATGAAGAATTAGAATTCTCATTAACTATCAAACCAAAGGTCAGCGAGTCTAGTTTCCAAAGAACTAAACCGCTTGTCCAAACAACTTCAAAATAGTGAAATGCGCATTTTTGTGAGACTGCACAAGTAGGCATCTCTAGGTGGGTCACCTATCTCTAAGTATGTTATTCTTATAAAAGACCCTCATCTTCATTATTTATTAACTAAAAACATAGAAAAACTCAAAGAAAATTCTAACCACCTTCCAAATACTCTTTAGAATCTTTCATTCTCAACTCTGAAGTTTAACAGAAGCTGCTCTACGTTTGATCTCATCATTGTGGTATAGTTTAATTGTTTATTTAAGCTTTGTTTGTTATTGCTGCAAGGAGACAGAATTTCAAGCTTAGTATTTCAAACCATTTTGTTGAGGTATCTTATTTTAACAACCCTCCTTCATAATTCCATATCCTAGTATCATTTCTATTAATTATGAGCTCTGTGGTAGTGTTTTAGATAGTGTGACTGTGGGCATCCCCTTTGTATTAAATATTTGGGGTATTAATGTTATTTATTTATGGTGTTAAGTTGATGAAGGTAATGGGGGGAATGGTGTGATTCATATTCAGGTCGTATTGGAAGAGTTTTAGGTTGAACGGTGCGAAGAACGCCTAGTTAAGTTGCCTCAACAGCTTGTTGCCCCTTCGAGAAGGTTTTGGAATGTCTTCAATGGTTTTAGTTGCTGATTATTGCTGTTATTAGAATCATTTTATGCTTTCAATTATACTTGTCAAGAATGTGGCATTAGCACCATATCGATTAGTTATAGCTTGTTTGCAGCCATATTGATTTTTGCAGTATTGCATTTCCTTTGGTTTGCAAAGCTGTGTAAACACAGCTTTTGGGAGTTGGTGGAAAGGTATGTTAAGGAAATTATTTCTCTTATAGAATGATCCTACTGGCCTCAGATTTTCATGGCCTATTTATAGTCCTTATATATTATTTGAAGCCTTACCTACTGAGTTGACTACCACCGTATGATTAATGTCTATCACCGACATAATACTCCTTGCCTAGTGTCCTACAAAGGCATATCATGATTATGCTTTGATAAATTATGGTTACTTGTTATTATGTTTTTGTTTTATCGTCAAGCTTCCACCTATTAGCTTATTTTGGCCTCAGCAGACACTGACATTGCAGGTTCTTGAGCATATCGATTGATTAGTTTTATAGAGCCTATTGACTGGTAGACCGAGCCTATAGGCTGGGTAGACTGTACATTTGATATGGGCAACTTATACCTAAGAGGTAGCATAAATGCATTGCACCACGGAGTCTAAGATCTATATTGATTCAGTGCATATGTACAGTCAGATAATTTAGATCATATTATCATTAGGATATAGGTAAGAGGGATAATACTCATATTTAGCAACTATTTGCGCTCGTTAGGACGTATAGTGATTGTGTGCAATTTGCACCTACCCATCTTATAGGGACCAGGTCAGTTTATTTCTTGTCATGTGTTTATATTTCCTTGTTATAGGAAGATAAGGTATTGTTGATGTGTTTCACTCCTGCTCTTCTCATTCAATACTTATACTTTAGTTTTAGTTTTCAGTTGCCTTATATAGTCGGCACATTACTTCACACTGATGTCCTATGGCCTGGGGACACTGCATTAATACTGTAGGTTTGGAGCAATGAACAAACAAACTTGGACTTTGAAATTTAGGTGTTGCAGAGAAATGTTTATGAACTTACTCCACGAAATCCTTCATGGTTCGTAGAGTGCATTACAGGTAGTAAATAATAGGCATGGTGCAGGTCCTGTAGGGTACCTATAGTAGTGACAACCATTGATCTCACCATTGTTTGTGAAATTCTACATGGCCCGTGGTTTCCTATCGTGGTCCTAGCCTTGGGATCATTTTTTGAGGTCTCAAGGGAGGGGTCACCATAGAGGTCTTCATGGCTCATAGTGCTTACCACAATTTGTGGTGCCCTATCTTGGACCTCACTCTGTAGGAGTGAATCTCTTGGTCACCACCACAGTGGCTCACCACGAGGCGCGGTTCTCACTATGACCCAGGATGGCCTTTGTGGTCATCACCTAGTTCCAACAATATAGGTTTTTTAGAAATTCCATGTTTTTTATCCTCATTTTCCGACTTTCCAAATACTAAGGTCTTACACTCATGAGAATTTCAATGTCTTGTTCTAGACCACCCCGCCTTTGATGTTTGGCTTTAATTTATTGAAAATTTGTGCATTCGGCCATGAATCTTTCTATGTTCTTTGTCATGACACCCCATCCATAAATCTCCTTTAAATCTCGATATATTTTAGTCGAATAGGTATGAATCGAATATGAAGAATTAAGAGCCTCCTTCAAGATCAAATCCCTTGGTCCATCCACATTCAAAACACTTAACCAACTTTGGTAGTGAAGTACCCCATCCCCCCTTGTGAAAACACTTCTACTTTCTTTTCTCTCACAAACATCTTTTAACTCCTCCAATGTCGAGTCAAGGTCTTCCTTTGACGTAACATCAACAATTTTGACCCAATATGAACAAATAAACCACCATCGCCGAGATCACTCAACTTTACCCTAATCTAGCCAACTGATGAACATCTTTTACCAACCCTTTTTTCCTTTATTAACATAAGATACAGTCCCTATAAAGACCCTACTATTTGCATCGGCAACAACATTGGCGTTCTAGATGATAATACACACTTACTTGATAATCTTTGAAGAGTTCAAGCAACCTCCTTTTCCTTAGATTGAGGTCCTTTTGGGTGAACATATATTAAAGGCTTTTGTGATTGTTGAACACATCTAGATGTACTCCATAGAGGCAATCACTCCAAATCTTTAGTGCAAAAACAACGGCCGCTAACTTAAGATCATAGGTATGGCAGTTATGCTCGTGCTCTTTTAATTGCCTAGAATCATAAGCTCTGACCTTGCCATTTTGTATAAAGACACAACCCAAACAAACCTTGTAGCATCATAATACACCATAGACCATTTAACCCTTCTGGTATTGTCAAAATAGTGGTAGGGGTAAGTCGATCTTTCAAAGTATTGAAACGTTTTTCACACTTATCCGTCCATAGGAACTTTACCTTCATTTGGGTAAATTTCTTCAAAGGATATGTTATGGAAGAAAACCCTTCGACGAACGTTCTATAATATCTAGTTAGACCTAAAAAGCTCCTAATGTCTGAAGGAGACAATGATGTGGGCCAATTCCTCACCGCCTCCAGTTTCTTAAAATCAACCTTAATTTTATCACCAAACACTATGTGACCAAGAAATGCCACCTCATTCAACTAAAATTCACACTTACTAGATTTT
Organism: Solanum dulcamara; assembly: GCF_947179165.1. NCBI lineage: Eukaryota > Viridiplantae > Streptophyta > Magnoliopsida > Solanales > Solanaceae > Solanum > Solanum dulcamara. The sequence continues at coordinate 30,122,670 of NC_077244.1, forward strand.
GCAACTAATTTCCTATCCCTCAAGGTTTGAAGAACAACACTCAAATAATTCTTATATTCTTCCTCACCCTGAGAGTAAATCAAGATTTCATCATTGAAGACCACTAAAAAGTATCAAGGGTAGGTTTTGAAGACTCTAGTCATTACATCTATAAACATGGATGGTGCATTCCACAATCCAAATGACATCACCAAAAACTCAAAGTGACCATACCTCATTCAAAATATCATCTTGGGAATGGTATACTACCTTACCCTTAGTTGATGATAGTCGGATCGGAGATCAATCTTTGAAAATTGAATTTCCCCTTTCAATTGGTCAAATATGTAATCTATCCTAGGAGTTGGATATTTATTCTTAATGGTCACCTTTTTAAATTGGCGGTAGTCTATGCACATCTGAAGCAGTCCATCCTTCTTCCTCACAAATAACACGGAGAACCCCATTGTGAAATACTTGGTCTTACGAATCCTTTCTCCAAAAAGTCCATTGATTATTCCTTCAACTCCTTTAATTCCGCAATAGAAATAGGTTTGATATCGGGGAGAAGATCGATACAAAAATCAACTTCCCTCTTGGGAGGGACACCGGGGAGGTCATCGAAAAGACATTGTGAAACTCATCAACTATGGAAATGACTAAAGAGAAGGACTTTCAGAGTCGACATCCCTAACCCTCACAATGTGGTAGACGCAACCCTTAGAAATCAAATTTTGGGCCTTAACACATGAAATGAATATACCCTAAACTATCGAATCATGACCATTCCATTCAAGAATAGGCTCACTTGGAAATTGAAACTTGACCCTACAAGTTCTACAATCTATAGAAGCATAAGATGTATGCAACCAATCCATCCTAATAATAACATCAAAATCTACTATTTCAAGATCAATGAGATCACAAAGAATAACTTTGTGCGAGATAGACATGGGAGAACCCTTATAAACCTTTCTAGCAATAATTGACTCACTAACAATGGTATACACCAAATAGGGTTCTAATAAGATTTCAGGTAACACATCAAACCTTTAATCAAGGAATAAAGTAAAAAATGACAAATTAGAACCAGGTATAATAATGCATACACATCAAAATAAAAAACCTTTAACATATAGGTAACCGCGTCAGGCACTTCCTCAATCTCTTATCTCCCATGCAAGGCATAAAATCGGTTAGTGCTTTGGCCACTTCCTTGAGTTTGTTGACCATGAGAAATTTGGCCTTGAGGCCTACCACCACAACCTCTACAATCTCTAGATTTTTGACCCGGTTTACCATACTTGAAGCATGAATTGGAGCTAGCTAAGCATTCCCCTTTATGAATCTTCCCATACTTTTTGCAAGCGGGGAAACCTTAAGCACTAATATTCTCGCTCAGAACAATTATATTGGCACCGTTGTTCTTGTTGAACCTTGGAGGAGAAGTATTGGTGGGACCTTTCCCCATGAATCATTGTCCACTTTGGCTCTTTCCACTACCACTATAACTAGACCTTTTGTGATTGAACCCTCCACTATTGACACTAGCTTTCTTTAACCCTCTTGACATTTCCCTCAACTTTCCATCCTTAATTTATTCTGTATATGTCATGATTCATGAGATGTCCATATCTTTAACCAACATGACCATCTTGCATTCCTTGGACACCTTACTCAAAACACCAGAGATAGATTTGCTCATCCTTTCCCTTAGATTGGGGACCTTGATAGGAGCATGCTTACCGAATTTAGTGAATTTCAGGGCTTATTTGCTCACACTCATGACCCCTTGGCGAAGGTTTATGAACTATTTAATATTTGCCTTTGTTAACTCCAAAGAAAATAAGCGATCTAGGAATGCTCCCTTGAACTCTTCAAATTAGTGGGTTCCATATCTTGCCCTCTCTAAACAACCCATTTCTCATATTCAACCATTGTTACACCTTTGAGTTTATAGGCTACTAGCTTTGTCTTTTTAATTGGAGGCACTCCCCTGATACCCATAATTAGGTAAACTTCCTCAATAAATACCATAGGTTCCTTATCTACTTTGGAACCATTAAATTTGAGTTGATTCATCCTCTTAAATTCTTAAATCCTAGTAGTTGGAGAAGGCACTTGAGGAGGAGGAGGAGCAATGCCTGGATTAGTTTGGTTGGCCACGTCATGGTCCAGTAAGGTGATGATTTTATGGAGCTCCACATGTGTAACTCTTTCATCATGATGAGGAGTCTCGTGAACTGGAGGAGCTTGGTCATCATCATCAATCCTTGCTCTAGGTTGGGGTACCCTTCTTGGAGGTATTATCTAGAGAGTACAAAATTATGCATTAGTTACAGAAAGTCTTAGAACAACTCTATGGAATGACACAAATCAATATAAAAGGGAAAACATTCCTAAAGGCATAATATAATAGTGGCGCATTTCACAACTATGAATAAGATCCTATTAGACAAGGTATGTTGGACTCTAGGATCTATTTAAAACTTTGAGCATTGATATCAAGTTTTTCACGACCCAAGCTTACTGGCCTATAGGTGACATGATGAATGAAGGTACCTCAAACAAGTTGCTTAGCATTCATTTAGCCTTCATAAGTGATGTCGATGAACAATAAGCGGAAGTAAAAGGGGAAAGTGGGACTAAGGAAGAACAATGTAAAATAAGAGTCATTATCAACCTTAGATCAACATACATTTATGTCCAAACATACCTCTATTAATAGATTTTACAAGGGGTAAGACATGTCCCTTGCTCACCCTCAAAACAAGTATCAAGAAATGACATAATAGAAGTCTCAATGTTTTGCATAAAATAAGCTAGAGTAAGAAGGGATGTTGTTACCGGCATAAGGAACTCACCACAAGAAACCTTCAATCCTATTTGAGCTGGCCACGTGGAGGATAATGAGGAGGAGCACCGGTCTCTACGTGGTGATAACATGTAGGAAATAGAATATTCATTAGTACTTTGAATATACTAAGCATGTAAGCATGCATTAACATTGAAGAAACATTAGAATATTATATAGTATGGAACATATTGCAATGCATGCATGAGGAACCAATAAATAGCATGTAAAGCATATATATGTGGAAAAGGACCATAACTAACATTTAAGACCATGCTAGCTATAATATAAAATCTAACATAACACATGTGTTGGCACTGGGAGCCAACTTGCCGAGTAGAACTACATCGAACTTCATTCATTTTTTTAGATGGCCGGCCATACGTTGATCCACTAGCCTAAATAAAGCCTAGAAGGGCCCCAATGGTGGCACATAGTTAATGTAACATAATACTTTACTTAAGGATCCCTTAGGTCGAGTCCTCTTCTACATGCTACATTCGGTGCTAAGTCAATCCCATAAAATAGTATATAAATATAATAACACCATAATAACACCATAGAATACATATAGCTTTACACATTACATCATCATTCAGTAGAATAGCTTCTTAAAACATGATGATTCAAATGTGAGAATTTTCATTATCACTTAGAATCCTTACTTTTTCCAAGAAGCCCTTTTTATTATTAGTCAATCATTCTTTAAGAACCTTCACATTTGTAGTGAATAAGCCTTTGTAAATATTGGGTTAAAATCCCTTTCAATCAACTCAAACATTCTTAGAAAGTCATTGTAAGACATAGTCATCTTTAAATCATTTAAAACAATGCTAACTTGCATGAGAGTAATCGAATGCACCAATTTAAAACATACTTGAAACAACCCACCAATTAACTTTAAAACCCTTTCAAGACTTTATATAAAGACCTTTGATAAATCAAAAATTCTATGCAATTAATAGTCAATATATGCTAAGACAGAAAATACTTGGTATCTATTCATGGAAGGACCAATAATAAAGAGCCTCAAACCTTGATGAATTCAACCTTGAAATTGGAAGAGGAGATTTGATTTTTCTAGAGGAAACCCTATAACTTTGCTTGGGAATGGAGGAGATCTTAAGAAAAATCTTGAGAAGAAAGGGTTTTGTATAGGGGAGTTAATATGAGAAATAAAGGGAATGGAGAGGCTTACGGACCTTAGATAGGGTAGATTTTACTCCCCAAAATGACCACACTTCACTGATAAAACATAAAAAAGGACTAAAATGCCCTTTTAAAAAACTGAGTTGGATAGGTCATTTCCTATAAATGACTCGTCCTACAGGGTCTGAGGAAACCATAAGAACTGACCCTTAGGAATTTTCCTATGCCTCGTCTCTATAAGTCGAAGACTCTTCTGTGATTTGTTGAAATGACTTGTCCTATAGGTTTTGAGGAAACCCAGAGAACTGTCCCTCAGAACATTTCCTATGAATCGTCTCTACAAATTGTAGACTCTTCTATGATTCATAGAAGGAACTCGTGCTACAAGGGGTGAGAAATCTTGAGGACTGAGTCCACACACTTAATTCCTTAGCCTATGTTCCCAACCACAACATCACTTCTACAAGTCAGTCCTACAACTCGTAGGTTGAGGTGTAGAAGTCCACACTGTTCATTTTTCCTGAAATCCTTCTTTTGTTTCGGCTTTTTGACTTACGGGGCCTTACGGGTATGAGGAAAGCCTATGAAGTTCAAATTCAAGTCTTCCCACTTCCATATAAGAATCTCAATATCCTGAGCTAAACCTCTTGGTTTTTGGTGCTCAACCTTCATTTGTTGACAATTAGACACTTAGCTACAAACTCGCAAAATCCTTCTTCATGTAATTCCACCATTACACTACCCTCAAATATCTATAAATCTTTATTGAACCCATATGACTAGAATATGCCAAACTATGATTTCAAAAAATATCATTTTCCTTAAGCCATAAAAATAGAGAACACACAAACGACCTTATTATCGAAGTACACCATCTTTCCTTCGGGAGAAAGCATCAATAGCTTTTATGGAAATTGCCTTCTACATACATTAACGGGAAAGTATGTTCCAGAATGTTAGGGATACTGTTGTCACCCAAAAGATTATATGATTTGTGTATTATGAGACATTAGTAAGATAATTACTCATAGTTAGAATTTCGAAGGTAGACTTATAGTAACCTTAAAAGAGTTGGGATATAATTGAGTAAACTATGTAATTAACTATACACCCAGTATGTTAGTAATGAGGTGATGTTCCTTTATGTGTTGGCTAAGCCTTAAAGACTCTGTGTAGATCTTATGTTAGAATCACAAAGTGAGTTATTATTTAAGGTGACTTTTAGTATGCATCACACCGCAAGCTAGACCCTAGGAGTGATACGGTGATCGGAAACCCAAAGGATTCCAACCAAGCCTCTTAGCATACATTGCATTCATAAGATCAAATAAACATAGTATATCAAACATAATATCATATAATACCCATGAAAGTCTGTGAATATAAGGAACTCAAAATATATATCCAAAGCAAATTACTTTCTATGTCTAAACATGCCTCTATAATTAGAGAAGGGCTTAAGACAAGCTCCTAGATCACACTACCATAAGAGGAATCAAAGTAGAGACATAAAGAAAAAGGCATGTACTTAATGAATTAGGACTCACCAACACTCTAGAATACTAGCCATGAATGTGAGGAGCGTGAAGATCGTTCATCCCTATATTATGAGACAATGTAGGCAAAAATATGTATTAGTACATACAAGCTATTAAGTTTGTGAGATATGCTTGAAAAATGAAATAAGGCATGGACAATATGTACATAGGATGCATGACCAATGAGATGAACATAGGTAAGACATAAAAATAATTTGAAACCACATGAAAACATGTGGTCAATACATTATAAAACATCATAGTAAACATAAATCAATTGATACAACCTTTGTGGGCTAAGACCTTTCACCGAAATATAAGACCATGTGAGCTATAACATGAAATATAATATAACTCCCACATCCAGAAGAGATAGGTGTTACACCCCGTACTTTGGTACCTTGGAATGCGTTCTTAAGTCTCTGGAAAGACTCTTAAGTTTCATGGAAGGATCACAAGCTTCTTAAGTTTCTTAACATTTCCTAAAATTTGTTAAAGCTTCTAAAAGCTTCTTAAGAGTCCTTAAGAACTCTTAAGCTTCTTAAGAGTTACCATGTGAGTCGGATAATCTATAACGCTATCCCACAACTCTAAGAAAAGGAGAATGCGATACCCCATAGTAGAGAAGATTGGAAATAGAGTTATAAGAATCCAGAAGAAGTTGGACATCGAATGATGAGTCATAGTACATGAATTATTTATGTAAGATACCAACTTGGAAATATTACATACTTAAGCTACTGGAGTACATACCAAGCTTACGTAGCAAGGATTACATAGGTTCATAAAGGAAGATGAGATTACGAATCCACGAGGGGAAAAAGAAAGTGCCATGTGGAATCATCAGATAGTGCCACAAGGAAGGAGCTGTAGCAAGGGTGGTGTACCCCATATGTCATGTAGCAGTCTGTGATTGGAGAAAAGGGGTGTGTTGGACCAATGAGGGATTGACACATATCACCACTTAGGTCTTGACACGTGTCACTCCCTTAGGTGGACTATATATATATATATGTATTATTAATTATTAAAATTCCATACATGTACTAGAAAATTCAAGAACAAGAAAGAAGAGAAGAGAAGAAACTAGAGAGGGAGAGAGCCACGGTTCTGGAATGAAAACAAAAGGTGAGTTCTTCGATTTTTCTTGGTGAATTAATTATATAGGATGTAACACGATGTTATGAAGGTGTTATTAATGAAAATATATTATTTGGATCAGCCCAAAACGTTATCAAATAGCCACAAAATGTTAGGCGCACTGAAGGAACTTTCGAGGCAAGTTTCGACGAGTTTGACGTGTTTTGGGCAAGGTAAGGGCTTTCCTTTCAATTTGGAGTTTATGATGTTTTATGAGGTATATTAAATGTCTTAAATAAGTTTGTATGTGTAAAAAATTCATAAGGATTCTTGACATTTGAAACAAACTAAATTAAAGTGGTTATAGCTAAATCGAAGTCGAGTAGTGGGTTGTCATTGTGGTGATGTAGGTGAATCTCATTGGGTTGAATGTTTCAGGGATTTAAATTATTTTAAAAAGGGTGTGGGTGCTTCTGGTTTCAGACATACGACCTTCCATTTGGTATGGTTAAAGATTTTATGAAATAAAGATTAAAAACTTTATTTTTATATCGTAGTTTTGAGCTAGTTGTTTGGAGTTGTATTGTGTAATGTTGAGGTGTTTTAATTGTATATATGATGCTAGTTGTTTTTTTGGTATGGTTGTTGACACTGTGTTCTAGTTGAAACCTCGGGGATGTTGAAATTACAAGGGAAATGCTGCCCAATTTTCTGTAGCATTAGAACTAGTAACAAACTAGTCGAGGGTAATGGATAAGAAAATGACTCCTATTAGTACTTGGTTGTATAGTGGGATATTGGAAAGTTAAATTCTATTAATCTTAGTATTACTTTCATGTCAAATAGGTTAAGGAGGTATCAAGGCAAGCCGGATTTCAATTACTCCCGAAAAAGATATGTGAAGCTTTCTCTTGGCATGTCTTTGGGATAAGTATGTGAAGCTATCCTTCTTTTCTTTTGGCATATCTTAGACTTAAGTGATTGATATATGAAATTTAGAAATAATTCCATTCATATAACCCCAAGTATGACTCATAAGTCTTATTCACTTCTCGATGGTATAATTCCTATACTAGTTGAGTTATTGCCTCTCAAGGCTTCTATATGATGGAGAGTAGTAAGTATGTGAAGTTATCTCCTTTCTGTTGGCATGTTTTGGCATAAGTACATAGAGCTACCCTTATTTCCTCTTGATATATCTTTTGCATAAGTCTGGTGCTATAATGGTAAGGTAATGCAATAATGAGGTTATGATACCGAGCCTATGACCAGCCGGGTATACAACAACAACAACAACAACCCAGTGCAATCCCACATCGTGGGGTCTGGGGAGGGTAGAGTGTACGCAGACCTGACTCCTACCAATGTAGGACGGCTGTTTCCGAAAGATATGACCAGCCGGGTATGATATATGTAATTATGACTCCTTGAGGAAAAGTAGAGACTAGGTAAAGCTTATTCTTTCTCTTCCTTTGGCATGCCCTAATTGTAAGTAAAATGTGATACGATCTCTGGGGTGACTCCCCTTTTAAGTCCAAAATGTAATCTGTATATCTTATTCACTTCTGAATGTCAAACTCTTGTAGTAAGTTGAACTACTTTCCTTGAACTCCATAGGTTGAGAAGTACTGTATGCATAATCTCCTAGTCTTAAGGACTATGTGACGATGGGTATCCCTGATTCTATGAACTGTTAGTATTACTTTAGTACATGTCTAGGGTCTCTGAGATCCTAAGTGATATAGGCCTCAATGGAATTTAGAAAGCACTCAAGATGGCTACACTACTATTCTAGTCCTCGGATGATAGCTTAATATTCTTACATTGTCGAGTCTCTGATAATAAATTAGATTGTATATGGTTACTCGCTACTTGATTCATGTATACTATAATACATCTTTCACAGAGTCGTAGGCCGGCTATAATATAATTATCATTATATGATATCGGACCGAATGTTCCTTAGCATTATTATATGATATGTGGATTAAACTACATGTTCCTTTGCATTATTATATAATATGTGGATCAGACCGAACATTCCTTGGCATTATTGTATGATATGTAGATCGGACCTAACGTTCCTCGGCATTACTATATGATATAATGATTGGGCCATCGTTCCTCGGCATTATTATATAATGTATGGATCGGGTGGTATATTCCTCGTCATGTACTTACTATATATATGGATCAGGCTGTACATTCCACAACGCTTATAATATATATGTTCTTTGATGAAAGAATGATGTAGATGGTACACTGAGACCCCAAAACTGTCCGGGCATAGTATGACTTTCTTTTATATGATGCTAGTATGGTAAATGGTTAAATGTTATACTTTCCCCCTCCATCCCTACGCCAACTGTAATTTCCTTATGATGTATATGGTTTACATACTCAATACATATGTAGTACTGACACTCCCTTTCTCAGAGGGGCTGCGTTCATGCCCGCAGGTACAAATACATACTTTGGGAATCCATCACCGTATGAGTTTCACTCAGTAGTTCAGAAGTGCTCTATTGTGCTAGAGCCTAATTTTGGTATTAACCCTCGATGTATAAATTTATTTATTCACGGGTACGGTGGGGGTCCTATCCTACCTTATGTTACTGTTCTTACTCTTAGAGGTTTGTGGACATGTACGTGGGTTGTATATGAGTTGTATATGCATGTATGTACAATAGTGCCCATGATAAGCCTCGTCGGCTTATAAGTTTTCCTGTCTGTTGATGTGCTATAACTTAAACAAGGGACAAATTTTCTTACAGATAGCACGGATATATGCGAGTGACCAATTCAGGCACCCATCACGGCCTATGGGGTTGGGTCATGACAAAAGTTATATTAGAGCCATTCTTCCTCAGAATATCTATAGACCGTGTCTAGTAGAGTCTTGTTTATCGGTGTGTTGTGCACCATATCGATATATAGGAAGCTATAAGGCATTTAGGATGTTATCCTCCTTTTTAATCTTAGATCGTGCGATAGAGATACATTCTTAGGATGAGCCTACACTAACCAACCATTATGTTTGCAGTAATGCCTCCGAGGAAAGCAACAACCGCCAAGAATGGCAAGTCGACAATAAGGGAAACCAGTCAGACCTCGAGGGATACTAGGGCTCGCACCCAATCTATGCTAAGGATTGTGCCTCAGTCGGCGAGTTCTACTATGCGGCCACCTCTAGAGGATTTTGGGGCAGCAACAACTATAGGTCTTGAAGCTCCAGTACCGAAGCCTCTAACCCCATAGCAAGGGGTGGAAGATAGAGCTATGAGAGACACATTGCAGTTGCTGACCGAATTAATGGCTGGGCAGGTTCGAAGACATGGGTTGGATGATTCCAATAGGCAAGGTAGGCAGAGGATTTGTGACTTACTAGGTTGTAATACCCTAGGGTTTTATGGGTCGAGACCCATAGATGACCCACAAGAGTTTATTCAGCAAATACAGTGTACAGTGCGAGTCATTAGGGCCTCAGAGAATGAGTCAGTTGAATTGACTTCATATAAGCTACGTGATGTAGCCGTTAACTTGTATGAGTCTTGGGTATTATCGAGGGGCAAGGGTGCTCCTCTGGCAAAATGGGATGAGTTTGTAGAAGCCTTTCTGGACTATTTTCTACCTCTAGAAATAAGAGGAGAAAGAGTTGATAAATTTCTATAATTGAAGTAGAATGGTCAGAGTATTCAGGATTATAACCTTCAGTTTGACTCACTAGCAAGACATGCACCTATTTTTGTAGCTGACATGGCAGACAGGGTGCATCTTTATGTGACGGGGCTAGATTGTTACTTAATTGATAGATGTATGGTGATGGCTTCTCATCTAGGCATGGATATTGCCCGAGTACAAGCATATGCGCAAGGGGTGGAGGATCGGCAAAGAGGGCGTCAGTGCGATCGAGGTTATGACCGAGGCCAGCAGAAGAGAACTAAATCAGCTGGTTATTATGGTGAGTCTCGAGGTGGGCAACCTCAATAGTATAGAAGATATCTTTCTCAGCCATCCTAGAGTGCACCTATACAGTGTATAGACAAGAGACTTGATAGCACAGGGTATGCGGAAGCCGGAAAAACCTCCAGAGTCTCGGGCTCACAGATGAACAGAGGTAGTTGTTTTACTTGCAGCCGTCAAGGATATTTTATGAGAAATTTCCCACTTAAGGGTAAACTGAAAGGTGCAGCTTATTCTATCGGGTTGATTGATGGTTCTTCTTCTTCTTCTGTAGCTATATGCCCTATAGGGTGGGGTATGCAGGCACCAGCAGGTCATGGTAGACGCCGTGAGGGAGCTTCCAGTTCTAGTGGCCTTTCGAATCGCATATATGCCTTGGCTAGTAGGCAGGATCAGGAGGTGCCTCCAATGTAGTTACAAGTATATCATTAATCTTCTTCCAGGGTGTATATGTATAATTAGATCTAGACTTCCCCCTCTCCCATCATATATATCTCCTTTTGTTGTTGGTATTGGTCACCCTATTATTCCATTCATGCACCATAAGTTGCCTAGAAGCATATACTATCATCTTACCATATTGCATAAAAACACAATTAATTCATATTCTTGAGGCATCTAAATACAAAACAAAACTGTCAGATCCTTCTAGTAGAGTCAAAATAAGAGTAGTAGAAAGATGATCTTTCAACTCTTGGAAACACTTCTCAAAAGTTTCCCACATTGGAACTTCAAATTCTTTTGGGTCAACTTTGTCAAAAGATAAGAGATTGATGAGAATCCGTCCACAAACCTTCTATAGTATCAGGCTAGGCCCAAGAAACTTCTAATATAAGAAGGAGACAATGGTCTAGGCCAATTCTTTACTGCGTCCATTTTCTTTGGATCAACCTTATTAAAGTACCCAAGAAATTCAACTTCCCTTAGCCAAAACTCACACTTATTAAACTTGGAAAATAGTTGCTTGTCCCTTAAAGTTTATAACTCAATTCTCAAGTGATTAGCATGCTCCTCCTCATTCCGAGAGTAAACCAAAATATCATCAATAAACACAATCATGAACATATTAAAGTATTGCATGAACACCTAATTCATCAAGTACATAAAAGTCATGGGGGCATTCGTTAGTCCAAACACCATGACTAAGAATTCATAACGCAAATACCTTGTCCAAAATGCAATCTTGGGAATACCAAACTCCTTCACCTTTAGTTTGTGGTAATCAGAATGGAGATCAATCTTAGAGAAGTAATTTGCTTCGTATAATTTGTCAAACAAATCATCTATCCTAGGAATTGGGTACTTTTTCTTTATTGACATTATGGTCAATTACCGGTAGTCAATACACATATTAAGCAAACCATCTTTATTGTTAGGACCCTAGCCTAGGCCCTAGATGTGACAGGGTGAATGAAGCACCTGGAGGTACCTCACCCAAGCCTCTTAGCATTAATTGAGAATCTTATTGGTAATGATAAACAAATAAAGCAGAAACATAAAGGGGTATAGGGACTGTAGGGTTCCATATTCAATAAGAGTCAAAGATAACATAACATCATTTACTATGTCTAACAATTCCTTCTACATTAAAGGCTTGGCGGGGGCTTATACATGTCCCTAGATCACATTCAATATAAAGTGAATAAGCCAAAATAATACTCAAATGTCTAAATATAGCATAAGCTAGAATGGAAAAAGGGTATTGTTCTCGAACCAAGGGAACTCACCAATAGTGGTAGCCTTCAACGAACAATCTAGTCATATGGGGAAGAGAACGATAAGATATTTATAAGAAATATGCACAAGTAAATGCATGTGTGAGAATTATTATATGAAACCTTACAACATTTATTTTGTGGGAAAGAGACCTTAACCGACATGTAAGTCCATGCAAGCTATTACATGGAATCAAATATAACCCCCTATATTGGCATAGGGAGTCTACTTACCGGGTATAACTTTGTCAACTTTAACGTTCTATAACTTTAATGGCTAATCGTGGATCCACTAGCCTAAATAGCGGACATGGGCACCTATATTGGCCCATGGTTAATGCAATATGAGACTTTAATTAAGGAACCCTTAGGTTGATTCCCCATCTAAAACCTATATTTAGTGCTAGGTCAATCCCACAGAATATATTTAGATATCAAATAATATAGGCATTGTATAAGTTAACATTAAATCATCATTCGATGGAATAGCTCATTAAAGATTTTCATTTGATTCAATGCGAGAATTGTCCTTTCATATTGAAACCTTTCTTTGACTAAGATGCCCTTTCATCATTCAATCGTTTAATCATAAGACTACCTTTACAAAAATGTTTACTTCATAACTGTCATTTAGAGTCAAAAAGCATTCAAGTCAAACTTTATAGAAATGTAGTAAAACTTTGTGGTTTCTAATTAGTTTATCTTTCAAACATGATTTTCATATGGAAAATGCATGAACATTATCAATTGAGTCAATTTAAAATATAGTTCAAATAGCCCACCATACATTTCAAAGACCCATGATAGCTTGAGATATGAATTTACTTGGAATTCAACAATTCGTACCATTGAGTAGTAGTATAAGCTTACTTGAACATGATATCAATAAATTGAACCATAATCTAGCAATTGGATAAGGATTGAAAAGACTCATTTGAAAATTCATAAAACCAAGATAGGAAATTAGTGCATTCATAGGTAGTAATAAATTTCATGCAATTTGAGTCAATAACCATAATTTCAATCATGCCTCATGCTAGTAAGAAGAAATTTGAAGTACACATAAAGAACTTATACTTGAATTTAAAGGAATTAATTTGAACCTGTTTTGGGACTCCCTAGGTGGAAGAACCCATAGATGAAGAAACCTACATACATTTGAGTAAAGCTTGAAGAAAATCTTGATGCTAGGTCTTTAATGGGAAGCTTGAATCCTTAGATTGAGAGGTAATCTAGTAGGAGATAATTTGGGAATGAGTGGAATGAATTCTAGGGTTCTAGGTAATGAGAAAGGTGGAAAATAACCCCATAAATCATCAAAACCAGCCTATACACATTCAAGGAAATGTCCAATTTGTCGTTACTTATATCTGGAAATTTTCGCACAAATTTAAACTATCTAGGAACACGTTTGCGATGCGGAGGTATTCCACTTTAGTTCATTCTCTTCCAAAATAGGTAAATCGAGCTCGGAAAAACTCTCTCTATCAGGGAACAACTAGGTGACGCGGCCGGGTTGCGAAGTCTTTTATTTTGGACAAGTTTTGAAAAATTTCATCTGACGGAATACTAGTCCAAAAAAATCTCTGAAGCCATTTTCCCTCTATTTTACCTTGTTATAAAATATTCCAACCTTTAAAACCCACGGGACCTTACAGTATCTCCGCCATAGGAACTTTCATCCTCGAATGAGAGAAGACTTAACTTGAGTAAAGTAGAGTGTAAGCTAATAGCCCATCATGAAAGCAATAGTTCAATTTTAAAACATCATTCAAAACACACTTCATAACTATGGATGCATATGACGATAAAAATTAAAATGCAAAGATTTCAAGTAATTTAGCAAGGATAATGTAATACTTTAGGCTTAAGTAGGGTGAAAATGATTGTTATACCCCATACTTTTGTAGCTTGGAAGGTTCTTAAGTTTCTTGAAAGTCTCTTAAGTTTCTTGAGAGGTTCTTAAGCTTCTTGTGGGTCATCATGTGAGCCGAATAATCTATAACGCTACCAGACAACTCTGAGGAAGTGAGAATGTGACACCCATAGTAGAGAAGATTGGAAATATGGTTATAAGAATCTAGAAGAAGTTGGATGCCAAGTAATGAGTCATAGGACTCGACTTACTCATGTAAGCTACCAACTTGAAAATCTTACATTCTTAAGCAACTTGAGTTCATACCAAACTTCTGTAGCAAGGATTACATAGGTTCGTAAAGTAAGACAAGACTATGAACCCACAAAGGGGAAAAGAAAGTAACACATGGAAACAAGAGAGAGTGACACATGGAAGCGGTTATAAGTACCCCATGGAAATAGATGAATCAAGGGGGTCGACCCTAACTACCACATGGCAGCTCATGGTGGAAGGAGGAGGTATGTTGGCCCTATGAGGGCTTAACACGTGTCACAACTTAGGGGACGACACATTTCACCCCCTAAGGTGGCCTATATATATGTTTTATGACTCATTAGCTTGATCTTTATCCTTTAGTTCATCCTTATCAAGAAAATTCTAGAAAAAAAAGAGAGAAGAGAAACCTTAAGCTTGAGAGAGGGAGCCACGGATTTGGAGCCAAAAAGGTAAGCTCTTTAATTTTTTTCCATGATTTAATTATCAAGGGTATACCACGAGGTTATGAAGGTGTTATTAATGTAAATTTATGGTTTGGAGTAGCAGCAAAAGGATAACAAACAGCCCCAAAGTTTCAACCGCGCTGAAAGAGCTTACGAGGGGAGTTTTGGGTAAAGTAAGGTTTTTCCTTTCAAATTGGAGTTTATGATGTTTTTATGTATTATAATACATGTCTTAAATGAGGCTGCAAGTGGAAAAATTTTATAACTATGCTTGACGTTAGAAACAAACTAAATTGAAGTCGTTAGAGTTAAATCAAAGTCGAATTATGTGTTGTGATTGTGGTGATGCAGTTGCATCTGGGTTGGTTGTGTGTTTCGGGGATGGAAAGTGCTCTAAAAAGGGTGTGGGTGCTTATGGTTTCAACCACACAACCCTCCATTTCGTATGGTTAAAGGTTTAATGAAATAAAGATTAAAAACTCTATTTTGGTATCGTAGTTTTGAGTGAGTTGGTTGGAGTTTGTATTGTGTAATGTTGAAGTTACTTACTTGTATATATAGCTGCTGGTGTTTTTTGGTAATATGAATTCCAATATTAGAATTGGGATAGGGCAAGTTACACGGGAGATGCTGCCCGATTTTCGCCAAATTCAGAACTAGTAATAAACTAGTCGAGGGAAATGGATAAGGAAATGATTCTTATGGATACTTGGTTGTAGAGTTGGAAATTGAAAAGTGAAAGGTTATTAACCTTAATATTTCTTTCATGTTAAATAGGTTCAAAAGACGACGAGGCGAACGTGGTTAAGGGTAATCCATAAGAGGTATGTGAAGCTACCTTCTTTCTTTTGGCATGTTTTTGGCATAAGTATGTAAAGCTACACTTCTTCTCTCTTAATAAGTATTTGACATAAGTTATGATGTTATAATGAATTTTTTATGGTACCAAGTCCCTTGATGGGCCAAGTATGATATATGTTACTATCTAAGGATTGGGCCGAACGTTCTTCGACATATGTTACTATCTAAGGATCTGGACAAACGTTCCTTGACATATGTTACTATCTATGGATCGGTCCATATGTTCCACGGCATATATGTGTATGAAGACTACATGAGGCAAATTATAGAGTATGTAAAGCAATTTCTTCTTTCTTTCGGTGTGTCTTAAAACTAAGTAAGGATTAATATGAGCTTTGGGGGTAATTTCATTCATAAGTCTCGAAGGTGATTCATGATTCTTATTCTTAGAGATTCTCTAATAATTAATATCCTTGATCTTTATAAGTTATTTTGTAATGTGTTGATTCACACCTATGGTTTCTAAGGCTCTTTTGATATAACCAATAGTTCTATTTGAGGGATGACTGATATGACTATCGTCCTAATTTTCAAATGAAAATTTATTTTTATTACTTCATTGAGTGTTGGATAATGTTTTAAATTACATATGGTTACTCACTATTCTACTTGTGCATATTGTAACCCCTCCTATCACCGAGTCCCAGAACGGGTACTTAATAGTGCACAGTTCATGCATTATCCATTGAGTCCCTCACTAAAGGGCCATGTATGCTATACGAGGACATCACAATGCAATGACATGAATAACTCATAGAGTCCTTCATTAAAGGTTTGGTACGCTATACGAGGACATGATAATGCAATGACATGAACAACTTATAGAGTCCCTCACTAAAGGGCCGGGTATGCTATACGAGAACATGATAATGCAGTGACATAAACAACATACTGAGTCCCTCACTAGAGGCCCAGGAACGTATGTATATATATATGTATGATGATGTGATGTGATAAGGTGATGATGGCGCCGGGCCATATGATGGTCCTACAGATATGATTCACTGAGTCTTGGAAGGGGCTGGCTATATTGTATTATATGAGCATCCATTTTTTTCTGTACGATTCACTAGTACAGATACAGTGGTTCCTTAAGTAACACCGACATCTCCTGACTCTCTATTTCAGAAATGCTCCCAGTTATACTATGTTATGCTTTACATACTCAGTATATATGTCGTACCTACCCCCTTTCTCGAGGGCTGGATTTCATGCTCACAGGTATAGATACACACTTTGGGGATCCGCCAGCATAAGAATCCCACTCAGCAGTTCAGAAACGCTCTATTGTGCCGGAGCCTAGATTATGTACTAACTCTCAATGTATATATTTATTTGTTTATGGGTACGGCGGGGGCCCTGTCCCACCTTATGTTATGATTCTTACTCTTAGAGGTCGGTGGACATATATATGGGTTATATATATACGTATGTACAGTTGTGCCTATAAGACGGATATTTTGGGATGTCCCCTTTATCATGACAACCTTGTCGGCTCGCGCGGGTTTTATTATGGGATGCCCATATATGTTACGATAGCCTCATCAACTTATATGTTATTGTGTCTATTGATACATTATAACTCAAACAGGAGACAAGTTTACTTATAGTTAGCAGGGGTATATGCTAATGTCCAGTTCAGGCACCCATCACGGCCTACGGGGTTGGGTCATGACAGAAGTTGTATTACAGAGGTCCTTCCTTGGAATCCCCACAGACCGTGTCTAGTAGAGTCTTATTTACTGATGTGTTGTGCACCATATCTATAACCAGGAGGCTACATGACTGTTAGGATTTTATGTTTCTTTCTTGTCTTAGATCGAGCGATAGAGCTATTTTATTAGGATAATCCCTCCCTAACGGACTACTAGGTGTACGGTAATACCTCTAAGGGAATCTTTTTTCTGAACTCCTTTCTTGCAGGTGGGTACAGACTTAGGTGAAAAATGAAAAGTCCAGCTCTAGATAGTGGTAGAGGTAAAGAGAAGGTCCCCAGGGTATATATGGGACCCCAAGCTCCATGACCAAGTAGATGGAGTCCTAGTTACTCAATTGAGACCGATCCTTCAGAAGACCCAGATTATGCTATTGAGACTAATCCTTTGGAAGACCCCGAGTATGCTATTGAGACCGATCCCTTAGAGGGCCTAATGATGAATTCCCCAGGGCATTTGATTACCAAGGAAGTTGTTCCAGAAGCCACGCTAGTAGTTCTTATGACAGAGCACTATGTCAGGCCGGCTCCTATAGTAATTGTTTTGGTATATTTGAGCCCTCTATCTTGGTCATCGATAAACAAGGGGTTACCTGGTTATCTATGTCTTCTAGATTCAAGTGAGATAGATGATAAGGGGCAGACAAGCAGATGGCAAACGAACAAAGGCAGGAAGCACACTTCACCTCCTAGGTCACCGGTTCGAACTGGGACTGATTGGTCACAAGTATAAGGGAGTGATAAGTATAGTTTTTGCTAGCTATATAGGACAATTTGTCATTTTTGTTTCGAACTAATGTAGGAAGCCCTGTGCGGATGGGATTTGAGATATGATAAATATATGTATATATTGGCTCTGTAAGGCATTGTGCCTATGATATGATATGATATGGATGTATATATACATTTTCCTTGTATGACATTGTTGGTATTTCCTAAGTGCAGCTTTAGGATAGTAAGGAATATAGAGGAAACTCTACCGAAATTTTCTAGAAAAAGAAGAAATAAACTATAAGTTTATCATACGGCTTGGAAGTTGATATCGAGTACCCCTATTATGATAAACTAAAGTTGTACGGGTACCCTCTGTGTTGTTGGTAAGGGGGCCCCATGTTTACTTAGGAAGTTTTAGGTCGGAGGAAAACTCCTGTTGGAGGGTAAGGTTTCCAAGAATTGGGTTCTACTTTGGTGGGAAAGTACTGAACCCTCAACCATTAGTGGTGAACTAGATAAGTTGTTCACGACTCAAGAATTAACCTAGGGGGAAACCATACGAGTTAGGCACTAAATAGTATTGTGGGGCTTATTGGATCTGAATTTCCTTCTGGTAGTGGTTAGAGGATGTTTTATGGTAACCTTTTATTGGTTATTAAGCGACTACAATAACTTATGGACGGAAGACATGAACTTATGGGTTGTCTATAATCATGTGCTTCAATATTGGATAACATACTAGAAGGATTCAGCAGGGTCGGTGATTCCAATGAATGATTTTCCCAAGGGATATAGAGGTAATATGAAACTCCTCGGGTATAAAAATGGCCATGGACTGAAAGAATAGAAGGACTACTGCAGGGAGCACTCAAGATAGACGTGATTAATTAAGTATGAGTATCAGACAAAAAAGGGAATAGATAGCTACGAACTTAAGGTGTAGTATCAAAAAGCGAGAAGATAAGACCATTATTAGAGTAAAATTGACATTAGACTAAGAATAATTAGAACTTAACCTCAGGTACCCAACAAGGATAAAATCTTAGGAGATATAAAGAAGTATTGTGGATATGTGATTCTGCCGTGGAAATTATTAATACCCCTCAATGATGAGGTAGGTAGCTCTTCAAAACCATTGATGCATTGTGAGTTCATTAAGAGGGACAAGTGGTATCCACTGGGATGAAGATAGTGTTATAGCAGAGCTAGAAACACGGGTCACTTGAGTACAAGTACCTCCGAATGGAGAAGTTGAAATGATTATGAGCGCTAGCTAATCACTGGTGCGGAAGAAACAAATGTGGCTCTGCAGAAACTACTACATTAATTATTTAACTCGAGTACCAATACATGGACTAGATTAGGTACTAGTTATCGATAATTCTAAGCACCTCATGGTTGTATTAAGGGTTCTTTACAGGGGCAACCTAAAGTATAGATGATCTAACAGAAGGTGTAGATATGGTGTAGTATGTCAAATATGTTGGAAAAGAATCACATGTGTATGAACAGTAAATAAACAGAAGATGACATGGGTACACCCTAAAGGGGGGAAGTGTACAAGAGAAATACAAGTGTGAGACGAATTCAACTGACACTATCACATGTTAATAGAAATGCTTAAACTTCAAGCGAAATCCGATGCTGGCATGAGTTAGCAAGGGCTAAAGGCCAGTGATAAGTGGATAGAAGCCATGATATCTAAGATCATGTGGATAACCATTAATAGAGACCCTATTAGATAGGTGCATACAAAAAAGGGTGAACACAATAAGAGAGTAAGACTAAGCAATCTAAGGACCGTGTATAGGGTAGTAAGGCCATGGTTGAGTAAAGATTAAGATATGGCGAAAATGTTGTTGGCCGCTGAGATGTCATATACAAGTAGCAAGAGAAAGAATAGAAAATCTCCTATGGTAGGGAATGAGGAGACCAAGAAGTACCCAAAGGAAGGAAAAGAAAGGGGTAGGAAAAAATAACGTTAGCGTGAGCAAGTTCTAGTGTGAAGGTGATATATAAAGCAAGATGGACCAGGAAATGAAATGAATGCATTTACCTCATACCAGTTGTATAAAAATAGTTGTGCAACCTACGAATATATATATACATCATAGGACCAAGTGGAGGAGTACATGAAGAAAAGGGGGTTATGATATTTTGGATACATTAAAGAGAAATGCAAGGAGAAGTTAAATCAAATGACCAAAAAGGACATAGTCATGGTTGATCTAAAGATCTACCCCAATACCGGTTGTAAGATAAAAGAAGAGAGGGCAAGGCGGAACCTGAAGACTAGCGAGATAATGCTACGGTAAATCTTGGCTAAGTTGAGTGCCTTTGCCCATTGTTGCAAGAATTGCAATGTAATATATGACAGAAAAATCGGAGCTAAATCTGAGGAAAAGGACCATGGAAGCATCTGAACTAACGATAAAGCAACGATATGAGATTATGTACCTAGAGTTTTATAAGTAGGGTTAAGGAAGTTGTAAAAAGGGCTTAAGTAAAATGAGCATAAGTAGCTGGTTACTAACAAATGGCTCACTGGTATGCCAAAGTTCTAGAACACTATACCAGTAGTGATATTTATTTTATAAGCTAACTTAAGCACCACTCAGTAGCCAACTCTGATGGGCAAAAACCAAAACCCAAAAGGTAAGGGTACCAGTTGATGTCATCTAAAGAAGGCAAGAAGTAATACACAAGGTTGAAGATTCCACAACATGACCTTGGCTATAAGACTTATTTTTCACTCCATGGATGGATGATTTTATATAGAATGTCATCCGAAGATTAACAATATCATCCCATGTTCCTTCAATCAAAGACTACCTATTCAACCGAGATTGTGTCAAAATTATAGATCGAGAGAATGGTGAGACTTTACAGAGTTCCCATAGCTATTGTCTCACACGATGGAGTGTGAGTTACAAGTAACTACTAAAGATCATCCCACAAAGAGATTGGGAAGATAGATAGGTCTTCGTACACCATTGTACCCTCAAACCGATGGACAAACTATGTTTAGTAGCTAAACATTAGAAGATATGTTGTGGGATTATACAATTGACTCCAAAGGTAGCTAAGATGATTTCCTACTACCTATCAAGATTACTTAAAATATTAACTATCATTCCAGTCTCCAGACATCCCCGTATAAGACTTTGTATGGAAAAAAGTGTAGGTCTCCACTGGTTAGTCTCATATTGGCAAAACACAACTAATAGTCCCTGACGTGGTTTAACAAGTAGGGAAGGAGGTAAAGCTTATTCAGGAGAGATTATTAGCTGCCTAGAGTCGACAGAAGTCATATACAGATAATCGATGTCGACCTTTGGAATTTCAAGTGGGCGATTAGGTGTTTTTGAAGGTGTCGCCCATGAAAGGAGTAATGAGGTTCGGCAAAAAGGGGAAGCTGAGCCAAATATCTTTACCAGATCCTTCGCTGAATAGGTAAGGTTGCTTATGAGCTAGACCTACCAATGAATCTGGAAGTAGTACATCTAGTCTTCCATGTATTAATGCTTCACAAGTGCGTTGGTAATCCATCCCGAGTATATCCTATAGATGATATCCAAGTCACAGAGGAGTTATCCTACGAAGACCAACCTATCTCCATCCTAGATCAGCAGATTAGAAAATTGCCAACTAAGGATGTAGCTTCCATCAAGGTGTTGTGGTGAAATGAGAATTGCAAAGAAGTGACCTGCGAAGCTGAAGAGAAAATAAAACATAAGTATCCATACCTATTCCTTATGTCTAGAGGTAATTACAACTTCTGAAACTCTTAAATTGATGAAAGTATTTGTTATTGCAGTAGAAAGGAATTTTCCCTTTAGTCTATGTAAGATTTTGAGGAAGGTTTTTGGTTCACATTCGAGGATGAATGTTCGAAAGGGGGGAAGGATGTTATACCCCATACTTTTGTTCCTTAGGAGGTTGTTAAGCTTCTTAAGTTTCTTGAAAGACTCTTAGTTTCCTGAAAGGTTCTTAAGCTTCTTGGGGGTCACTATGTGAGCCAGATAATCTATAACGCTACCAGACAACTCTGAGGAAGGGAGAATGTGACACCCCATAGTAGGAAAGATTGGAAATATGGTTATAAGAATCCGAAAGAAGTTGGAGTCCAAGTAATGAGTCATAGGACTCAACTTACTCACCTGAGCTACCAACTTGAAAATCATACATTCTTAAGCTACTTGAGTTCATACTAAGCTTCCATAGAAAAGATTAGATAGGTTCATAAAGTAAGATGGGATTACAAACCCACGAGGAGGAAAAGAAAGTGAAACATGGAATCAAGAGAGAGTGCTACATTGCAGCAGCTGAAAGTTCCCCATGGCAGTAGCTGAAGCAAGGAGGTGTACCCCACGTGCCACGTGGCAGCCCATGGTGGGAGGACGAGGTGTATTGGCCCTATGAGAGCTTGAAATATGTCACCCCCTAAGGTTTACTATGTATATATGTTTTATAACTCATAAGCTTCATCTTTATCCTTTAGTTCATCCTTATCAAGAAAATTCTAGAAAAAAAAGACAGAAGAGAAACCTTAAGCTTAAGAGAGGGAGCCACGGATTTGGAGCCAAAAAGGTAAGCTCTCCGACTTTGTTCCATGAATTAATTATCTAGGTTATACCACAATGGTATGAAGGTGTCATTAATGTAAATTAATAGTTTTGAGAAGCACCAAAAGGATAACAAACAACCCCGAAGTTTCAGCCGCGCTAAAGGATCTTACGAGGCAAGTTTTGATGAGTTTTGGTGATGTTTGAGCAAGGTAAGGCTTTCTCTATCAAATAAGAATTTATGATGTTTTTATTAAGTATAATACATATCTTAAATGAGGCTTTAAGTGGAAAAATTATATAAAGATGCTTGACGTTAGATACAAACTAAATTAAAGTCGTTAACGTTAAATTAAAGTCGAGTAGTGTGTTGTAATTGTGGTGATGTAGTTGCATATGGGTTGGTCGTATGTTTTAGGGATGGAAAGTGTTCTAAAAAGGGTGTGGGTAATTCTGGTTTCAGCCACACGACCCTCCGTTTCGTATGGTTAAAGGTTTTATAAAATAAAGATTAAAAACTCTATTTTGGTATCGTAGTTTTGAGCGAGTTGGTTGGAGTTTGTATTGTGTAATGCTGAAGCTACTTACTTGTATATATAGTTGCTGGTGTTTTGGGTAACATGGTTTCCAATATTAGAATTGGGATAGGGCAAGTTACACGGGAGATGCTGCCCGATTTTCGCCAAATTTAGAACTAGTAATAAACTAGTCGAGGGAAATGGATAAGGAAATGATTCCTATGGATACTTGGTTATAGAGTTGGAAATTCAAAAGTGAAAGGTTATTAACCTTAATATTGCTTTCATGTTAAATAGGTTCAAAAGACGATGAGGCGAACGTGGTTAAGGGTAATCCATAAGAGGTATGTGAAGCTACCTTCTTTCTCTTGGCATGTTTTTGGCATAAGTATGTAAAGATACCCTTCTCCTCTCTTAATAAGTCTTTGACATAAGTTCTGATGTTATAATGAAATTTTTATGGTACCGATTCCCTTCATGGGCCAAGTATGATATATGTTACTATCTAAGGATTGGGCCGATTATTCCTCGGCATATGTTACTATCTAAGGATCGGGCAAAATATTCCTCGTCATATGTTACTATCTAAGGATCAGGTTGTACATTCCACAGCACATATGTATATGAAGACTACATGAGGGAAAGTAGAGAGTATGTAAAGCAGTCCCTTCTTTCTTTTGGCATGTCTTAGAATTAAGTAAGGATTAATATGAGCTTTGGGGGTAATTCCATTCATAAGTCTCGAGGGTGATTCATGATTCTGGTTCTTAGAGATTCTCCAATAACTAATTTCCTTGACTTTTATAAGTTATTTTGTATCATCTTGATTCATGCCTATGATTTCTAAGGCTCTTTTGATATGATCAATAGTGATATTTGAGGGATGATTGATATGATTATCGTCCTGATTTTCAAATGACAATTCGTCGTTACTACATTATTGAGTCTTTGACAATGTTTTAAATTACATATGGGTACTCACTATTCTACTCGTGTATACTATAACCCCTCCTATCACCGAGTCCTGGACCGAGTACATAATCATGCGTTGTTCACTGCATTATCCACCAAGTCCCTCACTATAGGGCCAGGTACACTATCCGAGGACATGATAATGCAATGACATGAATAACTCACAGAGTCCCTCACTAAAGGGTCGGGTATGCCATACGAGAACATGATAATGCAATGACATAAACAACTCACTGAGTCCCTCACTAGAGGGCCAAGTACGTATGTATATATATATATATATATATATATATGATATGATATGATAAGGTGATGATGGCGTCGGGCCCTATGATGATCCTACAGATATGATTCACTGAGTCTCATAAGGGGCCAACTATATTGTATTATATGAGCATGCATTGTTTTTCATATGATTCACCAGTACAGGTACAGTGGTTCCTTAAGTAACACCGATATCTCCTGACTCTCTATTTTATAAATGCTCTCGGTTATACTATGTTATGTTTTACATACTCAGTACATATATCGTACTGACCCCCCTTTATTGGGGAGGGGAGAGGGGATGCATTTCATGCCCACAAGTACAGATATACCCTTTGAGGATCCGCCGGTGTAGGAGTCCCACTCAGTAGTTCAGAAGCGCTCTATTATACCAGAGCCTAGATTTTGGTACTAACTCTTGATGTATATATTTATTTGTTTATGGGTATGGCGGGGGACCTATCCGCCTTATGTTACTGTTCTTACTCTTTGAGGTCGGTGGATATGTATGTGGGTTGTATACGTATATATGTGAAGTTGTGCCTATAAGATGGATATTTTGAGACATTGCCTTTCTCATGAAAGACTTATCAGCTCGCATGGGTTTTATTATGGGATGACCCTATATGTTACTATAGCCTCATCGACTTATATGTTATCGTGTCTGTTGATACGTTATAACTCAAATAGGGGACAGGTTTACTTATAGTTAGCAGGGGTATATGCGAGCGCTAGTTTGGGCACCCATCAAGGACTCTAGGGTTGGGTCGTGACAATGATGAGGGTAATGTTTCATCATATCCTCTTCTACTTCCCATGTAGGATTTTCAACTTATTGATTCTTCCAAAGGACTTTAATGTATGCAACTTCTTTGTTCCTCAATCTCTTGACTTGCCGATCTAAAATTTCAACTAGAACTTCTTCATGGGTCAAATTCTCTTCAACATTCACTATCTCCAAAGGAATAATGGAACTAGGATCTCCCACACATTTCCTCTACATAGACACATGGAACACTGGATGAATCATGGCTATTTGTAAAGTTAATTACAACTCATAAGCAACTTTGCCAACCTGCTTTTAGATTCTATAAAGACCTACATACCTAGGGTTCAATTTACCTTTCTTACCAAACCCAACCACACTATTCATGGGTGAAACCTTCAAAGACATCCAATCATCCACATTAAAATCAAGATCCCCTCTTCTAGTGTCAGAATAAAACTTTTGACGACTTTGAGCCATCTGCAACCTCTCTTTAATGATCTTCACTGTCTGTAAAGAGTAAAGTACCAAATCGGGGCCCAAAAAGGTCATCTCACTATTATACCCCACACTTTTGTACACTGGAACATTTCTTTTTAGTATCTTTAAAACGTTGCCATGTGATCCTTGTTATATATGAAGTACTATGTGAGTAGTGATGGTTGGAAATAGATTTGGAAGAATTTGGACGGAGTTGGAAGCCACATAATGAGTCGTGGTAACTGACCTACTTGCGTAAGATACCAACTTGGATGTCTTACATAATTAAGCTACTTGATTATACATCGAGCTTAAGTAGCAACGATTACATAGGTTCTTAAAGTGAGATGAGATTATGAACCCACGAAATGAAATAAGGGGGTGAAGCAGCTACTTGGAGTAAGTAGGTGATGCACCTACTTGGAATAAGTAGGTGATGCACCTACTAAGGTGGACCCCATGCCGCCATGTGGCAGCTATAGGGTAGGTGCATGGATGAGGTGGCCGAGTGAGGGCTAGACACATATTACCCTTAGAGGATTACACGTTTCACTCTCTAAAGAAGGGTATATAAGTGTCAACTATGCCCAAGGGTTCTATTGTTCATCTTTACAGTTAGAATTTTCAGAGAAAATTAAGAGAAAGAAGAGAAGGAGCTACGGCTATGGGTACAACAAGGTAAGCCCATTAATTTTGCTCTGTAAATTAATTATCTAAGGTATTCTTTGATCAAACTAAGGTTTCTAACAACGTAAATTAATTATTGGGACAACAAGAAAGTCCAACGGGAAGTCTATCAACTTTCAATTGAGTTGCGGAGCCAAGTTTCTAAGGTAGGGTTTCTTCCTTTCAAATTGGAGTTATGGTGTATTAATGGAAATATTACTTGTCTTAAATGAAGTTGGAGGTAAGAAAATTAGATAATTATTATTGATGTTGTAAATGGACAAAATTGAAGTCGTTCTAGTTGGATTAAAGTTTGGTTATTGATGTCATTGCTATAGTATTGTATTTGAATGTACTCGCGTATGTGGAGGGGCTAAAAACATAGTTGTGGATCAGTATACGTGCTACTGGTTGCATCCACATTCTGCTCCTTTCCGTGTGGTTGTGATTTTATAAAATACATATCAAAAACTATATTTTGATGTCATAGTTTTGGGTAGGCTATTTTGAACTCATTTTAAATAATGTTGAAGTAGTTTTATCGTATATGGATGGTGTTTATGGTTGTTGGTATGAATGTGGTAATCGGAGGTTAATTGGAAGTTCGTATAGGGCGAGTTAAGGGGAAATGCTGCTCGATTTTTGTTATCTTCTAAATTAATTGATACACTAGTCGAGAAGTGTAAACGAGGAAGTAATTCCTATAGGTAATTGGTTGTAGGTTTAGAAGCTGCAAAGTCGAAGTTTATTCATAATCGTGTTACTTTCGTGTTAAATAGGTTCAAGGGGTAATGAAGCAAGCTTGGTTACAGTTCATCTATAAAAGGTATGTAAAGCCTGTCCCTTTTTTTCTTTTGGCACATCTTAGATGTAAGTGATAAATTATATGAGCTTTGGGGTAATTCCATTCATAAGCTCTGAATATGAGCTATGATTCTTATTCACTTCTTGATGTTAAAACTCTTAAAGTAGTTGAGCTACTACCCTCGAGCCTTCTATATGTTGAATAGTAATTAAATGTACAAGCTCATGTTCCTAAGGACTCTACGATGACAAATGTCTCTAATTCCATAAGATGTTTAGCATTGTCTTGAGACATGTCTAAGATTCCTAAGGCTCCATTTGATATTATCCCTAATGACAATTAGAGAGTACTTGAGATGATTACTACCCTGATTTTCAAGTGATGGTTCACTTGATTACTCTATTGAGTCTCAGATGATGATTTAATTTGTATATGTTACTCACTACTCTGCTCGTACATATTGTTAATACATCTTTCACAGAGTCCCATAATGGGCTGGGTATGTTATTGTGCTCAGTTTCACTACATTATTCATCGAGTCCCTCACTACAAGGCCGGGTAGGTCATACTTTTCTCGGTATTATTATATTATATATGGATCATGCCGCATATTCCTTGGCATTATTATATTAGATATGGATTAGGTCGTATGTTCCTTGGCATTATTATATTATTTATGGATCGGGCCATATGTTCCTCGGCATTATATGACTGATTCACTGAGTCCATAATGGGCCGAATATGATATATGATATGATCATGCATGATTTGATTTTATAAGGCACGTGTACAGTGATTACTTGAGTATCATGCTTCTCTCATGAACCTTTATTTCATATGTGGTCCCACTTATGATATGTTATGCTTTATATATTCAGTACATATGTTGTACTGACCCCCTCTCTTTGAGAGGCTGCAATTCATGCCCGCAGGTATAGACATGTGTTTTGGGGATCTGCCAGCTTAGGATTTCCACTCAGCTATTTTGGAGTGCTCCATTGTACCGAGCCTAAACTATTGGTATTTCTCTTTTTATGTATATATTCATTTATTCAGGGGTACGACACAGGCCCTGTCCCACTATATGATACCATTGATACTATTAGAGGTTTGTAGACATGTGTAAGTGGGTTGTATATAGGTTTTTTTTTAGCTATGTCTATATGATGTATTGTAAATATTAACATGAAATGGCAGCTTGGTCGGCTTGCATGTCCCATTATGAGATTATTAGTGACAATTCCTCACGGGACAGATGATAGAGATATATTTATATGATAATGTCATGACCCATTGGAGTTCTTATGTGTGTTATCATTTTGTTTGTAGTTCGATTTGGCTATATCTGATAGGTATTTATATGGGTGGTCCCGGTTGGGCCCCAGTCGTGTCCTATGGGATTGGATTGTGACACTCACCTACTTCAAACCAACCAACTGGGGATCTACATCATCTCCTATACAAAGCCTCAAACGTGGCCATCTCAATACTTTAGTGGTTACTATTATTATATGCAAACTCGATGAGCGGTAGATGATCATCCTAATTTTCTTTAAACTCCAACACATAAGCCCTTAACATATCCTCTAGTGTTTGAATAGTCCTTTTGTCTTGCCCATCAGTTTGAGGATGGAGTGCGGTGCTCAACTTTACCTTAGTACCGAGGCCCTTTTGAATTAATCTCCAATAGTGAGAAGTGAATTCGGTTCCAGAATCCGTAATAATGGACAATGGTACACCATGCAACCTCACCAATTCCCGAATGTAAAACTTGGCATAAACTTTGGCACTATAGGAAGTCTTAACCTGTAGAAAATGAGCTGACTAGGTCATTGTATCAACAATTACCCAAATTGAATCATGATGTATCTGAGTGTGGGGAAAACCCACTACAAAATCAATATTCACAACTTTCTTCTTCCAGGTAGGTATTTCAATGTCTTTGTCCATGACACCCGGACTTTGATGTTTAACTTGTTGGCAATTCGGACATGAACCTTGCTATGTTCTTTTTCATGCCAGCCCACCAATAGAACACTTTTATGTCTTGGTATATTTTCACCGAATTGGGATGAATAACTTATATAGAATTATGAGCCTCCATCAAGGTCAAACTCCTTAAGCTATCCACATTTTGAACACATAACTGACCCTAGTAATATAGCACCCCATCTCCCCCTTGTGAAAAGACCTCTCTCTTCTTTTTCTTCTCCATCTTCTTTAACTCACCAAGTGTCAGGTCAAGATATTGTTTTGACTTAACATCCACCACCAAGGAGGATTCAGACCCATTTTGAACAACCATACCATCATCATTGGTACCACACAACTTCACCCCTTATCTAGCCAACTGGTGAACATTGTTTTACCAATTCCCTCTTCCCTTCATCAACATGGGCCACGCTCCCATCAACACTCTACTAAATTCATCGGCAAACATATTGGCTTTAATTGGATCATAATGCACACTCATGTCGTAGTACTTGAGGATTTCTCGCCACTTCCTTTGCCTTAGAGTGAGGTCCTTTTGAGTGAGCACATATTAGAGGCTTTTATGGTCAGTGGACACATCCACATGGACCTCATAGTGGTAGTGCCGCAATATATTTACAGAAAAAACAATGGCTGTCAATTCAAGATCATAGGTAGGGTATTTACGCTCATGTACTTTTAATTGCATAGAAGAATAGGCTATGACCTTGTTATTTTGCATTTAAACACAACCCAAACAA
Organism: Solanum dulcamara; assembly: GCF_947179165.1. NCBI lineage: Eukaryota > Viridiplantae > Streptophyta > Magnoliopsida > Solanales > Solanaceae > Solanum > Solanum dulcamara. The sequence continues at coordinate 30,152,582 of NC_077244.1, forward strand.
ATCTTTGAAGCATCATAATAAACCACAAGACCCTTCTATTCCTTTGGTAGAGTCAAAAATGGAGTGGAGGTAACTCGATATTTCAAGGTTATGAAACTTTTTTCACACTCATCCGTCCATATGAACTTTGCTTTATTTTGGGTCAATTTAGTCATAGGAGATGATATGGAAGAAAACCCTTCAACGAACCTTCTATGGTACCCAGCTCGACCCAAGAAGCTCCTAATGTCTGAAGGAGACAATGGTCTAGGAGAATTCTTGAACACCTCCATTTTCTTAGTATCAATTTTGATCCCATGACCGGACCCCATGTGACTAAGAAATGCTACCTCCTGCAACCAAAATTCACACATAATAAATTTTGCAAACAATTTCTTATCTCTCAACGTTTGAAACACAACCCTCAAGTAGTTTTTATGTTCTTCCTCACCCCTAGAGTAGATCAATTATCATTGAAGGTGAGAATAAAAGTATCAAGGTAGGGTTTGAAAATCCTATTCATTAGATCCATAAACACCACCAGCATATTCATCAACCCAAAACTCATCATCAAAAACTCGAAGTGACCGTACCTTGTCCAGAAATTCATTTTTGGAATGTCACAATCCGTTGCCTTAGTTGGAGATAGCCACACCGAAGGTCGATCTTGGAGAAGTGAATTTCCCTTTGCAATTGATCAAACAATTCCTCTATTCTAGGAATGGGGTACTTTTTCTAAGTGATCATCTTATTTAATTGCCGATAGTCTATGGACATTCGAAGAGATCCATCTGTCTTCCTTACAAATAGAACGGGAGCACCCCATGGTGAAATACTTGCCCTTATGAACCACTTTTCTAACAAGTCTTTTATTTGTTCCTTCAACTCTTTTAATTTTGTCGAAGCCATCCAGTAAGGAAGAATAGAGATAGGTTGGGTAGTAGGGATGAGATCAATACCAAAATCAATTTTCCTTTCGGGAGAGATACTAGGAAGATCATCAGAAAAGACATCAGGAAACTCATTAACTATTGGAACCAACTAAAGAAGAGGACTTTCAAATTAGACATCCCTAACCCTCAGTATGTGGTAAATACAACGCTTAGCAGTCAATTTTTGGGCCTTAAGAGAAGAAATGAACTTACCATTCACCATCGAATCATGACCCTCCCATTCAAGAATGGACTCATTTGGAAATTAAAACTTGACTCGACGAGTCCTACAATCTATGGAAGCATAATATGCATGTAACCAATCCATACAAAGTATAACATCGAAATCTACCATGTCAAGCTCTATTAGATCACAAGGGATAACATTATGCATGATCGAGATGGGACAACTTTTATAAACATTTTTACACACAACTGACTCACCCACGTAGGTAGAAACCAAATAAGGTTCTACTAATATTTCGGGCAATATATCAAACCTATTTACTAAGAATGGAGTAACAAATGACAAGTTTGCACCCGTATCTAACAATCCATATACATCAAAAGTAAATATGTTTAACATACTGGTACCAACATTTGGTGCTTCCTCAACCTTATGTCTCTCATGCAGAGCATGGAAATGGGTGGTACATTAGCCACCTACTTGATCTTTTTGACCATGATCAACTTCTCCTTCAGGTCTACCACCACCACTACCTCTACAATCCCCTATCATGATGACTAGGTTTGCCACATCTGAATCATGCATTTTGTATTATCCCTCAAAATGCTCACAAGTGCCTTACGAATTCTTTGGAAATATGCCACTCATGTAATGCATTATTCTTAATATTTTTCAATAATCCGAGTTCTGAATATCGATCAGGGGGTCAAAACCTGTGGAGAAATAGTCTCGTTGGATTTTTAGGACCTGTATATCGAAAGATAAATTTTTCAAAGAAACTGCACAAAATAGTAAAGTGTGCGGCAAAAACCATCACCAGGTCCGCTACGTGGACTTTGCACGCACTTTACTCTTTGCGTAGATTCTTCAAAAAATCTATCTTTCGATATACAAGTCCTAAAAATCCACCGAGACTATTTTCCTGCAAGTTTTGACCCCTGATTGATATTTCAAACTTAGATTTGCCAGAAAGATTAAGGATAATGCATTACGGAAGTAGCCTATTCCCAAGGCATTCTTAAGACACTTTTGAGCATTTTGAGAAATGGTACAATATCTCTCTCTTGAGAATATTCGTTCTCGAATGAGATCCAACTAATATAGGAAGGACATGGAAAAGACTAGCAACTCAACATAAATATGAGGATACTTTGAAATAAATTCATAGAACATATAAACTCCATACTTAACATAAGACATAGTCCTTAAATGGCAAGTCTAACTCATCCTAAATATTGACACATGAAATATCAGATGAACCAAAGCCAACTTAAATGGCAAGTCTAACTCATATTCTATTTTGTCGATATACTATAGGATCCTACATCTCCATAGGAAAATTTATCGCAAGAGTACTACTCCTCACCGCCATATTTTATCAAACCTTGAGGTTGACCATGTTCCTACAGAAAAGATACTTTCAAGAAAGGAACTTGCTCCTGCGACTTCCTTTTCATTTGATATCAAAGAGAACCCAATGCACCACACACTAACCCACATGCCATCCACCTTTAAGCCTAGTTCTAGAACCATTCTAATATAGTCACTTGGAGTCATCTTCAATTAAGAATTTTCATGTCTATATTATCATATCTACATATATATTTGCATTAACTCCTACTAACGGACACACTAATATACTCTTACCTATATATTTTACATAACAAGATCCATCTAGCTCGACATGAGTCTTGAGTCTAGAGATATCCATTTTCTTTATTAACATGGCCGCCTTACATTGTTTAACAACCAAATTTGAAACCCCTGATATAAACTTACTCATTCAGACTCGAGGGTCGGACACCAAAGTCAGAGCATACTCATACAACTTCATGAAGTTAAGTGTATTCTCCCTCACTCTCATACTCGCTTGATTCAAGTTGATAAATTCCATCACCTTCGCCTCCCTCAACTCTAAGGGAAAGAAACGATCAAGAATTGTACCCTTAAAACTTTCTAAATCTATAGGAACCTCATTTACTATTTCAGCCTTCCATTGGTTGTACCACACTTGAGCAACACTCTTGAGTTGGTAGGCTTCCAACTCCGCTTTTTCTTCCTAAGTCAATCCCATAATGCTCACTATCTTATATACTTCATCAATGAATCCTTGAGGATCCTCATATACTCTTGAGCCATGAAACTCTAAATGATTCATTCATGCACAGTCCCATTGGTTGGTGACCACTTGTGCTGGCATAGTAATGACGGTTCGAAACGCTACATAATTCACTTGGTCTGGTAGAGGACTATTATCTTATTATTGCCATTTTTCTAAAAATCGCAAAGAACAATTGTACTAAGGGAAGGTCTTAGAGTACCACTCTATCGCATGACATAGATCATGAAAAAAGTGAGAATTTCCTAAGGCACATCATATCCTCCTACTCCTAAATATGGTGCGCTTCACACCCATGAATAAGACTCTACTTGATGCAGGATGTTGGGTACCCTAGGACACTTGAACCTTGTGCTCTGATACCAAATTTGTCACAACCCAACCTAGGGCCTAGTTGTAACACAGTGATTGAAACCCCAAAGGTCTTCAACCAAGCCTGTTGTACATATCATAACCATAAATAAGGGAAAACTAAAAAAATGGAAAACATAATAAGAGAGTCTAAACCATGAATATTAAATAATAAATGTCATATGATAACATAGACTCAGAACATTTGTCAAAATAGATAACTCTACTCATGAGAATGGGTGGGGGATAAGAAATGTACCTAGCTCACCCTCAATATGAAACATAACAAAATTGTTTGAAAATGATAGACAACTCGATGACTAGTCCTCAATAAATGAGGACTCACCACATACACCGCTGGATAGGAAAGCTTAACTAGCCACGCAGATGAATATGATCATCAACCTCAACCTATATATTATGAGATAATGTAGGTAAAAAGTATGCAGTAGTACATTGAAATATACTAAATATGAGGGCATGACACACAACGTAAATTATGAGACGTAATGGTGAAGTTAAACACATGATAAGATGACATAAGTAGAGTCATGAGAAAATCAAAATGACTAAAGCATTTTAAAAAACATAATTTCAATCATGGCATGCATAAGAGATCATACATATGTGGGATAAGAAACATAACCAACAATAAGACCATGCGAGCTATAATGTAGAATCTCGTTGTCTCCCCATACAATGAAAGAAAAGGAGAATCTACTTTCCAAGGTAGACTCTACATGCTTAAGTGGATCCACTAAGCGGTTATGTGAACCGGGTACTTACCCCTAGTTCTTAGACTCGGGTTCTCACCTCCAAGCCTTTATATTTTGGGTACTCACCTCTTAGAGATTTAGGTATTCACCTCTAGTTCCTTTGTTCCTATGGTGGGACGTAGTTTAAGAGACATGATGTTAATACTAGGGATTTTGGTATGGACCCCACCTCAAGTCCACCCATTGCTAATTCAAATCCCTCGGAATATATATATACCATAGAAATCATAAATGACATATATTATAGTCATGATCATAGGTTTGAAAACATAGTGTAATATCTCTTAAAATGCTCACAAGTACCTTAAGAATGTTTTGGTAATAGGACTCTCATGTAATGCATTATTCTTAATATTTTAGGAAAATCCGAGTTTAAAATATCAACCAGGGGGTCAAAACCTGCGTGAAAATAGTCTCGGTAGATTTTTAGAACCTGTATATCGAAACATAGATTTTTCAAACAAACTGCACAACATAGTAAAGTGCGCGGGAAAAACCATCGCTAGGTCCGCGACGCGGACTTTCCGTGCAGTTTACTGTTTGAGTAGTTTCTTCGAAAAATCTATTTTTCAATATATAAGTCTTAAAAATCTACCAAGACCATTTTCCTGTAGGTTTTGACCCCTTGATTGATATTCTAGACTCGGATTTGCCAAAAATATTAAGGATAATGCATTACGTGAGTGGCCTATTCCCAAGGCATTCTTAAGGAACTTGTGAGCATTTTGAGTAATGTTACAATATCTCTCTCTTGGGAGCATTTGTCCTCAAGTGAGATCTAACTAATATAGGAAGTACATGGAAAAAGGACTAGCAACCCAACATGAATATGAGGATACTTTGAAATAAATGCATAGAACATGTAAACTTCATACTTAACATAAGACATAGTCCTTGAGAAAAATCATTTTCATGAATCATGCATGCATATGTATGATATATGGAACTGAAAAGTAGGAGTTTAATCGATTTAATCATGAATAACTTAGTACCTTTAGGCTTGAATTGAAGGAAAGAGATACGGATAACGCTTTATTATGTCTGATTTTGCTTCCCACATAGCAGTCTCTACTTGTTGATTCCTCCATAACACTTTGGCGGATACAACATCTTTATTTCTTAACCTCTTGACTTTCCAGTCTAAAAATCTCAATAGGGACCTCCTCATATGTCAAATTCTCTTCAATACTCAAATTCTCCATTGGCACGATAGAACTTGGATCACCCATAAACTTTCTCAACATTGGCACATGAATTACCGAATGAACCAAAGCCAAGTCAAATGGCAAGTCTAACTCATATTCCATTTTGTTGATAAACCTTAGGATCCTACACCTCTATAAGGAAATTTATCCTAAGAGTACTACTCCTCACAGCCACATTTTATCAAACCTTGAGACCTAACCCGTATGCCATCCACCTTCAAGCCTAGTTCTAGAACCATTCTAATACATTCACTTGGAGTCATCATCAATTAAGAATTTTTATGTCTATATTAGCATCTCTACATATATATTTGCATTAACACCTACTAACAGACGCACCAATATACTTTTACCTATATATTGTACATAACAAGATCAATCTAGCTCTTCCTCCATGTCTATAAACTTTAATGGGGTAAGCATTCTACCGTTTATAAAAATACAGAATGTCCACTCTATCTCTATCTATCATGACTCCAAACAAGAACCTTAAGACAAGAACTGAAGCTACCCTTAACTACTGAATCATGACACTTCCATTATAGAATAGACTCATTTGGGAATTGATGCAATGAGCTCTACAATCTATTAAAAGCATAAGATATATGCAACCGATCTAGACCAATCACTACCATGTAAAAAAGGGAATTCACACTTACCGAATGAAGCATCACGCTAAGTTTGGGGACCCACAAAGGGTTAAGGATGAGATTGCCAATGACTATCCTTATCATTATTAGAAAATCATGGATAATGCCTCAACTTATAATTCTTTGTAACATAAAAAAACATACACCCGAATTGGCTAAACAATCTCCTGTATGATACCTTCCACACCTTTGGCATGTGAGAAATGCTTGACCACTATAATTGTCACCTTGATATCTAGGGTTAGGTACCCTATCCTTGTGATACTTAGGCACTTACATGTTATCAAGAGATAATCCATTCTCAATTCGGTCCTTCTTAGTCATCCTACAAACCTCCTTAAGCTTTTTCTCCTCAATTTGCTCAATATGAGTCATTAGTTTAGAGATATACATTTCCTTTATTAACATGGTCGACTTACATTCTTTAATAACCAAATTTGAAACCCCTGATATAAACTTACTCATTGAGGCTCGAGGGTCGGACCCCAAAGTCAGAGCATACTTGGAAACTTAATGAATTTGAGGGCATTCTCCCTCACACTCATACTCCCTTGCTTCAAGTTGATAAATTCCATCACCTTCGCCTCCCTCAACTCTAAGGGAAAGAAACAATCAAGAAATTCACACATAAAACTTTCCCAATCTATAGGAACCTCATTCACTATTTCGTCCTTCCATCAAGACTCTACATGCTTAAGTGGATCCACTAAGCAGTTATGTGAACTGGGTACTCACCCCTAGTTCTTAGAATCGAGTACTCACCTCAAAACCTTTATATTTTGGGTACTCACCTCTTAGAGATTTAGGTATTCACCTCTAATTCCTTTGTTCCTATGGTGGGACGTAGTTTAAGAGACATGAGGTTAATACTAGGGATTTTGGTATGGACCCCACCTCAAGTCCACCCATTGCTTATTCAAATCCCTCGGAATATATATATATACCATAGAAATCATAAATGACATATATTATAGTCATGATCATAGGTTTGAAAACATAGTGTAATATCTCTTAAAATGCTCACAAGTACCTTAAGAATGTTTTGGTAATAGGACTCTCATGTAATGCATTATTCTTAATATTTTAGGAAAATCCGAGTTTAAAATATCAACCAGGGGGTCAAAACCTGCGTGAAAATAGTCTCGGTAGATTTTTAGAACTTGTATATCGAAACATAGATTTTTCAAACAAACTGCACAACATAGTAAAGTGCGCGGGAAAAACCATCGCTAGGTCCGCGACGCGGACTTTGCGTGCAGTTTACTGTTTGAGTAGTTTCTTCGAAAAATCTATTTTTCAATATATAAGTCTTAAAAATCTACCGAGACCATTTTCCTGTAGGTTTTGATCCCTTGATTGATATTCTAGACTCGGATTTGCCAAAAATATTAAGGATAATGCATTACGTGAGTGGCGTATTACTAAGGAATTCTTAAGGCACTTGTGAGCATTTTGAGTAATGTTACAATATCTCTCTCTTGGGAGCATTCTTCCTCAAGTGAGATCTAACTAATATAGGAAGTACATGGAAAAAGGACTAGCAACCCAACATGAATATGAGGATACTTTGAAATAAATGCATAGAACATGTAAACTTCATACTCAACATAAGACATAGTCCTTGAGAAAAATCATTTTCATGAATAATGCATGCATATGAATGATATATGGAACTGAACAGTAGGAGTTTAATCGATTTAATCATGAATAACTTAGTACCCGTAGGCTTGAGTTGAAGGAAAGAGATACGGATAACGCTTTATCATGTCTGATTTTGCTTCCCACATAGCAGTCTCTACTTGTTGATTCCTCCATAACACTTTGGCGGATACAACATCTTTATTTCTTAACCTCTTGACTTTCCAGTCTAAAAATCTCAATAGGGACCTCCTCATATGTCAAATTCTCTTCAATACTCAAATTCTCCATTGGCACGATAGAACTTGGATCACCCATAAACTTTCTCAACATTGGCACATGAATTACCGGATGAACCAAAGCCAAGTCAAATGGCAAGTCTAACTCATATTCCATTTTGTCGATAAACCTTAGGATCCTACACCTCTATAAGAAAATGTATCCTAAGAGTACTACTCCTCACAGCCACATTTTATCAAACCTGAGACCTAACCTGTATGCCATCCACCTTCAAGCCTAGTTCTAGAACCATTCTAATACACTCACTTGGAGTCATCATCAATTAAGAATTTTTATGTCTATATTAGCATCTCTACATATATATTTGCATTAACACCTACTAACAGACGCACCAATATACTTTTACCTATATATTGTACATAACAAGATCAATCTAGCTCTACCTCTATGTCTATAAACTTCAATGGGGTAAGCATTCTACCGTTTATAAAAATACAGAATGGCCACTCTATCTCTATCTATCATGACTCCAAACTAGAACCTTAAGACAAGAACTAAAGCTACCCTTAACTACTGAATCATGACACTTCCATTATAGAATAGACTCATTTGGGAATTGACGCAATGATCTCTACAATCTATTAAAAGCATAAGATATATGCAACCGATCTAGACCAATCACTACCATGTAAAAAAGGGAATTCTCACTTACCGAATGAAGCACCACGCTAAGTTTGGGGACCCACAAAGGGTTAAGGATGAGATTGCCAATGACTATCCTTATCATTATTAGAAAATCATGGATAATGCCTCAACTTATAATTCTTTGTAACATAAAAAAACATACACCCGAATTGGCTAAACAATCTCCTGTATGATACCTTCCACACCTTTGGCATGTGAGAAATGCTTGACCACTATAATTGTCACCTTGATATCTAGGGTTAGGTACCCTATCCTTGTGATACTTAGGCACTTACGTGTTATCAAAAGATAAACCATTCTCAATTCGGTCCTTCTTAGTCATCCTATAAACCTCCTTAAGCTTTTTCTCTTCAATTTGCTCAATATGAGTCATTAGTTTAGAGATATCCATTTCCTTTATTAACATGGTCGACTTACATTCTTTAACAACCAAATTTGAAACCCCTGATATAAACTTACTCATTGAGGCTCGAGGGTCGGACCTCAAAGTCGGAGCATACTTGGAAACTTAATGAATTTGAGGGCATTCTCCCTCACACTCATACTCCCTTGCTTCAAGTTGATAAATTCCATCACCTTCGCCTCCCTCAACTCTAAGGGAAAGAAACGATCAATAAATTCACACTTAAAACTTTCCCAATCTATAGGAACCTCATTCACTATTTTGTCCTTCCATCAAGAGTCTACATGCTTAAGTTGATCCACTAAGTGGTTATGTGAACTGGGTACTCACCCCTAGTTCTTAGAATCGAGTACTCACCTCAAAACCTTTATATTTTGGGTACTCACCTCTTAGAGATTTAGGTATTCGCCTCTAATTCCTTTATTCCTATGGTGGGACGTAGTTTAAGAGACATGAGGTTAATACGAAGGATTTTGGTATGGACCCCACCTCAAGTCCACCCATTGCTAATTCAAATCCCTCGAAATAGATATATACCATAGAAATCATAAATGACATATATTATAGTCATGATCATAGGTGTGAAAACATAGTGTAATATCTCTTAAAATGCTCACAAGTACCTTAAGAATGTTTTGGTAATAGGAATCTCATGTAATGCATTATTCTTAATATTTTTGGAAAATGCGAGTTTAAAATATCAACCAGGGGGTCAAAATCTGCGTGAAAATAGTCTCGGTAGATTTTTTTAAAGAAACTACACAAAACAGTAAAGTACACGGCAAGTCCGTGTCGCGGACTTGGCGATGGTTTTCTAGCCGAATTTAGTTTTTAGTAATGACACTTTAGAATATTTCCTAATTGTTATCTAATGATCCTATACATTTTTAGGACCTAATTCAGCTTTATAAATTAACCTAAATCTCTAAGTTTATTCATTCTTCTACATTTCACCTAATCAAATATTTCTCTTTCTATAATGGAATCTCAAGGATTCTATTGATGATTTCAAGTAAATTCACTCAAGCTCTCCATCAAAACTTCAAGTTCTTCCAAATTATTTGGTTTTCTTCACTATATTAAGAGACAACGGACTTCCATGTTATATCTCACATAGTCTTATTATAAGTTATGGTTCCTATCCCATATATGTATGATCTCTTATGCATGTCATGATTTAAATTATGCTTTGGTCATTATAATTTTCTCATGACATTAATTATCTTATCTTATCACATGTTTTACTTGACCCTTGCATTTTATGATTTACGTTGCAGATCATATTCATCTACGTGGCTAGTTAGGGTTTTCTATCCGGTGGTGTTTGTGGTGTGTTCTCATTTATCATAAACTAGTCATCGAGTTGGTTACTATTTTTAAAGACTATTTTTTATGTTTTATATTGAGGGTTAGCTTAGGCATCTAGTTGGATAAATATTTCGAGTCTGTGTTGTCATGTGACATTTTTCATTTATTATTCATGGTTTAGACTCCCTTATAATGTTTACGCTTTTACTTTTCCTTATATATTCTTATGATATGTACAAGAGTCTTCACTAGAGCCCTTAGGGGTTTCAATAGATGTGTTAAGACTAGGCCCTAGGTCAGTTAATGACACATAGAGTATGTCATTTTCATAACATAAGTGAAATGTGGGTATATACATAGTTCATGTCATTAGGCCTTAAGGCACTATGTTGGGCCCTAAGTCACCCTCTCCATAATTGACTTGAAAGTCATGATATTTACTTGAAAACATGCATTATTATATATACTTTCTAACATACCATACACAATTCATAAAAATAATGTCATTCGAAAGTATATTTGAAAATACTCATAATTAATATCATGAATTCTAGAGATCAATGTAGGAGAATTCATGTAAAAACTCTTCAATTCAAAGCAATAACCATCAATTTATATCAAAATAGACTCATAATCATAATTTGAATCATAATTCATGCAATTGGAATAGAGATCATAAATCCATAAAATACCATACTTTAATTTGATAGAAAATTTGAGAAATTGATTGGGCTTCATGGATGTAAGAATCCATTAATCAATACCCAAATATCTTAAGTGAGAAAACCAAATAATTTGGAAGAACTTGAGAGTTTTGATGGAGATCTTGAGTGAATTTATTTGAAGTCTTCAATGGAGTCCTTGAGAGTCTTTTGTAGAGAAAAATATTTGAGTAGGTGAATTGTAGAAGAATGAATAGAATAAGAGGTGTAGGTCAATTTATAGATTTGAATTAGGTCCTAAAGACGTCGATCTTAAGTAGCAAGCAATACATAGGGTCTTAAAGTGAGACGAGATTACGAATCTACGGAAGGTAAATAAGGAGACGACGCGCCTACGTAAAACAAGTAGGTGATGCAACTACTTGTACTAAGTAGGTGATGCACCTACTTGTACCAAGTAGGTGACTCACCTGCTTGGGGTGGACCCCATATTGCCATGTGGCAGCATGTGAGTGGGCACATGGATGAGGTGGCGCCCTAGGGAGCTGCCACATGTCACCCCTAGGGACTGCCATGTGTCCCCTCTTAAGGACACATTTATATACATGTTGTGATGACTATTAAGTCATTTTCATCCAAAAATCAGCAACAAAGAAGAGAAAAAAAAACGTGCGAAAGGAGAGAACGCAGCCACGAATTTGGCCAATCTGAGGGAAGCCTCCGACTTTCATTCCGTGAATTAATTATTTAAGATATACCATAGCTACATGATCGTTTTTAACAGCATAAATTACTATTTGGGGCAGCGAAGAAGGGACGCGAGCAGCCCGTCAATTTTCAGCATGTTAAGACAGCTTTCGAGGCAAGTTTTAGCAAGTTCTAACAAGGTATGACTTGACTCTCTTCTCCCATGTTTTGGTAAGGGTTTAGACATGATATGAAGGTATAAATATGGATTGGAAACATGAAAATATACATGTTATGACTAAAGAATGTTGCAGATCATGTAGGGGCTGGTTTGACGCGATTTTAATGGGTTAAAGTTTGGCTAGAGTCGTTGTTATTGTGGTGTTATATTGGGCATTGTTTGTTGTATTTCAGGGATGGAAAATGACTAAAAATGAATGTATATTCTTCTAGTTGCATCCACATGACACTTGTATATATGCTACTGATTGTTGTTGTTGGTTGAATTCAAAGGTTTGCAGGTTCAAGAGACAATGAGGCGAATGTGTTAAGAGTAATCTATAAGAGGTATGTAAGCTAACATTTCCTCCTTTTGGCATGTTTTTGGCATAAGTATGTAAAGTTTATTCTTTCTCTTGGCATGATTTGGTATAAGTATGTAAAGATAATCTTTCTTTTGGCATGATCTTTATGAAACAAATATATGAATTTTATACGATTCCAAGAAAGTTCCTATTCCTAGAGCCAATAGGATGGCCAATTTCTTGATTTCCAAAGGAAATTTTATTATGCTTTGATACGAGTATATAGTTCCAGAAGTTCCATTTTGATGTAATCGATAGTGACTTTCAAAAGGTACTTCATATGACTCTTGTCTTGATTTTGAACGATAGCTTATTTAAATTATTCTATTAAGCCCCATAATATATTTTGATATATGGAAACGATTTCAGAAAGACTATTTTTATATAGACCATCGTGACATCTAAAAGACATGCACTATGATTATCGCTCAATTTCTCTTATATGACTTGGCATCAGAGTTATGCTATCGAGTGTCTAGAAATATTTTGTATTTTATATTGCATTTCATTTCTCACTACTCCACTCGTGGATGCCTCAATGCTTCTTTCACTGAGTCCAGGCTAGGATTTGTTATCATGCGTACTTCTTTGCGTTGTTCGCCGTATCTTGACGTGAGGGGTAGGTATGACCTGTACATAGGATTTGTGGAGTTATGATGTGTCATGTACACATATGATATGACATGATCTGATATGATATGATCTGTTATAGAGATATTCTCTACTCTGGAGTTATGATGTGCTGTGGTGCCAGTGATGGGGCAGCGACCATGATTTGTTCACCGATTCCCATAATAGGGTCGGATATGGCATATGTTTTGTTCATATATTATCTATGGTTATGAAAAGCATTTTGGTATTCTGGATATTTTGCTCATTTTTGCACCTTCTATTCTAGTAATGTCTTTACTTACTATAGTCCATGGTTTACATACTCGGTATATTTTCTGTATTGACCCCCTCTTTCCAGGAGGCTACGTTAAATGCCCGTAGGTACAGATGCTCGGTTTGCTGATCCGCTCGCTTAGGACATTCACCTTGTTGGTTGGCAGTACTCCTTTGTTCGGAGCCCTATTTTGGTACTAACTTTTCTGTTGTATATTTGTACATATTGGTTAAGGGTACGATGGGGCCCTGTCCCATCATATGACTAGGCTATCATTCTATAGAGGTCTGTAGACTTGTGATGTGGGTTATGTATATATATTTTTGGGTTTATGTTTTGTGATGGCCTTAAGGCACTCTTGTGCTATATCTGTTCTTATGCTCTCTCTAGCGACCCCTTTTTGACTCCTATTTTTTTCTATTCTACTAACACGCTAAGTGGGGCTAAGGGTATGCATGGGTGCCAAACTCGGGCAATAGTCATGGCCTACGGAGTTGAGTATGTAAAGACTTTCAAAAGGTACTTCATATGACTCTTGTCTTGATTTTGAACGATAGCTTATTTAAATTATTCTATTAAGCCCCATAATATATTTTGATATATGGAAACAATTTCAGAAAGACTATTTTTATATAGACCATCGTGACATCTAAAAGACATGCACTATGATTATCGCTCAATTTCTCTTATATGACTTGGCATCAGAGTTATGCTATCGAGTGTCTAGAAATATTTTGTATTTTATATTGCATTTCATTTCTCACTACTCCACTCGTGGATGCCTCAATGCTTCTTTCACTGAGTCCAGGCTAGGATTTGTTATCATGCGTACTTCTTTGCGTTGTTCGCCGTATCTTGACGTGAGGGGTAGGTATGACCTGTACATAGGATTTGTGGAGTTATGATGTGTCATGTACACATATGATATGACATGATCTGATATGATATGATCTGTTATAGAGATATTCTCTACTCTGGAGTTATGATGTGCTGTGGTGCCAGTGATGGGGCGGCGACCATGATTTGTTCACCGATTCCCATAATAGGGTCGGATATGGCATATGTTTTCTTCATATATTATCTATGGTTATGAAAAGCATTTTGGTATTCTGGATATTTTGCTCATTTTTGCACCTTCTATTCTGGTAATGTCTTTACTTACTATAGTCCATGGTTTACATACTCGGTATATTTTCTGTATTGACCCCCTCTTTCCAGGAGGCAACGTTAAATGCCCGTAGGTACAGATGCTCAGTTTGCTGATCCGCTCGCTTAGGACATTCACCTTGTTGGTTGGCAGTACTCCTTTGTTCGGAGCCCTATTTTGGTACTAACTTTTCTGTTGTATATTTGTACATATTGGTTAAGGGTACGATGGGGCCCTATCCCATCATATGACTAGGCTATCATTCTATAGAGGTCTGTAGACTTGTGATGTGGGTTATGTATATATATTTTTGGGTTTATGTTTTGTGATGGCCTTAAGGCACTCTTGTGCTATATATGTTCTTATGCTCTCTCTAGCGACCCCTTTTTGACTCCTATTTTTTTCTATTCTACTAACACGCTAAGTGGGGCTAAGGGTATGCATAGGTGCCAAACTCGGGCAATAGTCATGGCCTACGGAGTTGAGTTATGACAAAAGTGGTATCAGAGCAGTTCGCCCTTGGAGTGTCTACAGACCGTGTCTAGTAGAGTCTTATTTATCAGTGTGTTGTGCACCACATTTATAAACAGGAGGCTATAAGATATTTAGTATGTTACCTTTCTTTCATATCTAAGATCGTGCATAGAGCCGAGTCATGGAGAATGAAATTCCTTATACTAACTTATGATTTTAGTAGAAGGACAACATCGATAAAAGAAAGTAACTGACGATATTGGAGGTTACAGTGCATGTAGGTAAGCAAAGACACGAAGGAGATATGTTAGGTGATGTATGGAAATATGATTGACATGTAAGGTTGAAAGGTGAAAGGAAAGTAGACAGGAAAGTGTAACAATTGCTATTTGAGTTGGACACATGAGGTAAGTCCATTATTTTCATACGGTTATTGATACTGAAAGCCATGTGTGGCTGTGATATGAATAAATATATGTTGGCCCTGTGAGGCATTGTATGTATTTCCTGAGTGCAGGTTTCAGATAGTAAAGAATATAGAGAAAACTCTACCAAATTATTTTTGGAAATAGAAAGAGAATGAGTTATAAGGTGGTAATATATCATGAAAGATCGTATCCATGGTAATGATAAGGATGGAAGCTTATGAAGAAGAAAGGGGTATTGTGAATATGTACCTCCACCTTGGAAAATAGTGGGATCCCTCGAGAATAGGGAATAGAAATTGCAAAACAAATGAGGCAGTGTGAAATTATCAAAGGAACAAGTGGTATCCTTTGGAAAAAAAGGGTGATAATAAAATATGAAACATGTGTCATCAGAGTATAAGTGCCCCAAATGGAGAATCGGACACGATTATAAGAACTAGTGACGTACTGATTGGGATGAATGAAATGTGGCTTCGGTTAAACTACTACATTAAGTTGTATGACTCGAGTAGCAGTACTTAGACTAGATTATGTACTATATATCGAGAATACTAACCACCTTATGGTTGTACTAGGGTTTTTTATAGGGGCAACTTAAAGTATGTATGATCTAAAAGAGCGTGTGGACATGGTGCAGCATGTTAAATATATTGGACTAGAATCATTTGCGCATGAATAATTGAAAAAAATAGAGGAGGACATAGGTGCACCCTAAAAGGGTGGAAGTGGATAAGAGAAGTACAAGCGTAAGAGAAAATTAACTGACGTTATCATATGTAAATAAGAATGCTTAAACTTCAAACGAGATCCCATAAGGAATGGATGGATCTCGAGGCCAGCAATAAATAGATAGAAACCGCGGTATCTATGACCGTGTGAGAAACCATTGGTGGAGACCTTAAGGGATGGATGAGATCATACTAGCACTAATGCATCGGATTCCATCAGAACTCCGAAGTTAAGCATGCTTGGTAGAGAGTAGTACAAGGATGGGTGACACCCTAGGAAGTGAAAGTGGAAATGAAACACAAGTAATCCTAATCTTTGGAACTCTAATATTTATTGCTTGATAAGAGTATATGTTATGGCAACGGGATAGAGGAAATCTCTATATAGTCAGTATAAGATTCGGAGGAAGGTTTTGGTTCACATTCGAGGATGAATGTTCTAAAGGGGGGAAGGATGTTACACCCCGTACTTTTGTACCTTGGAATGCTTCTTAAGCTTATTAAGTTTTTGGGAAGGCTCTTAAGTTTCTTAGAAGACGTCATCTGAGTAGTATATTCTATAACGCTATCAAATAATCCTAAGGAAAGGAGAAGGAGATACTCCATAAGAGAGAAGATTGGTAATAGAATTATAAGGATTTTAAACGAGGTGGGAGGGGGGGGGGAATAATAGGTCATGGGACTCAACTTACTTGTGTAAGCTAACAACTTGGATTTCTAATGTAGTTAAGCTACTTGAGTACACGTCAAGCTTATGTAGCAAGGAATACATAGGCTCTTGAAGTGAGACGAGATTATGAACCCATGAAAGGGAAATAAGGAAAACACGCACCTACATAAAATAAGTAGGTGATGCACCTACTTGGACTAAGTAGGTTATGTACCTACTTGGACCAGGTAGGTTAATCACTTTCTTAGGGTGGACCCCACACTGCCATGTGGCAGTATATGAGAGGGCGCATGGATGAAGTGGCACCCTAGGGGGCTGCCACGTGTCACCCCTAAGGGATTCCATGGGTTCCTTCTTAAGGAAAAATATATATACGTGTTGTGATGACTATTAAGTCATTTTCATCCAAAAATCAGCAACAAAGAAGAGAAAAAAATATGAGAAAGAAGAGAAGGCAGCCACGGATTTTGCCAATTTGTGGTAAGCCTCCGACTTTCGATTCATGAATTAATTATTTAAGGTATCCATGGCTACATGACAGTGTTTAAAATAGTAAAATTACCATTTGGGGTAGCGTAGAAGGGACGCGAACAGCCCGTCAATTTTTAGCATGTTAAGATAACTTTCGAGGCAAGTTTTAGCAAGTTCTAGCAAGGTATGGGTTGGCTCTCTTTTCCCACCTTTTTGTAAGGCTTTATACATGTTATGAAGGTATAAATATGGATTTTAAATATGAAAATATACATGTTACGACTAAAGAACATTGCAGGTCATGTAGGGGTTGGTTTGACGCGATTTTAATGGGTTAAAGTTTGGCTAGAGTCGTTGTTATTGTGGTGTTGTGTTGGGCATTTTTTTGTAGTATTGAAGGGATGGACATGACTAAAATTGAATGTATATTCTGATGGTTGAATCGACATGACACCCCGGTTCATGTGGTAAAAGGTTTTACAAAATAGAGATTAAAAACCCTATTTTGGAATCGTAGTTTTAAGTTAGTTGTTTTGAGTTTTTGTTGTATAATGTTGAAGTGGTTTACTTGTATAGATGTTGATGACTGTTGTTGTTGGTTGGATACTAAGGCTTGGAGGTTAAAATGGAAGTTTGGATAGGGCAAGTTATAGGGGAGATGCTTCCCGATTTCCGCTAACTTCGGAACTAGTAATGAACTAGTCTAAGGGAATTGATAAGGGATTGGTTCGTATGGGTATTTGGTGGTAGAATTACAAGCTGGAAAGTCGAAGGTCACAAACTTTAGAATTACTTTCATGTTAAATAGGTTCAAGAGACGATGAGGTGAACGTGTTAAGAGTAATCCGTAAGAGGTATGTAAGCTAACATTTCCTCCTTTTGGCATGTTTTTTGCATAAGTATGTAAAGTTTATTCTTTCTCTTGGCATGATTTGTCATAAGTATGTAAAGCTAATATTTCTTTTGGCATGGTCTTTATGAAACAAATATATGAATTTTATACGGTTCCAAGGAAGTTCCTATTCCTAGAGCCATTAGGAAGGACAATTTCTTGATTTCCAAAGGACATTTTATTATGCTTTGATACGACTATATAGTTCTAGAAGTTCCATTTTGATGTAATCCATAGTGACTTTCAAAAGGTACTTCATATGACTCTTGTCTTGATTTTGAAAGATAGATTATTTTAATTATTCCATTGAGCCCTCTAATATATTTTAAAATATGGAAACGATTTTAGAAAGACTATTTTGAAATAGACCATCGTGACATTTGAAAGACATGCACTATGATTATCTCTCATTTTATCTTATATGAATTGGCATCGGAGTTATGCTATCGAGTGTCTGGAAATGTTTTGTATTTTATATTGCATTTAGTTTCTCACTACTAAACTCGTGGATGCCTCAATGCTTCTTTTATTGAGCCCAGGCTAGGATTTATAATCATGCATACTTCTTTGAATTGTTCGTCGTGCCCCGATGTGAGGGGGAAGGTACGACTTGTACATAGGATTTATAGAGTTATGATGTGCCATGTACACATATGATATGATATGATATGATATGACCATCTGATATGATATGATCTGTTATGGAGATATTACCTACTCTGGAGTTATGATATACTGTGGTACCAGTGATGGGGCAGTGACTATGATTTGTTTATCGATACCAATAATGGGGCCGGATATTGCATATGTTTTCTGCATACAATATTTGTGGTTATGAAAAACATTTTTGTATTCTGGATATTTTGCTCATTTTTGCACCTTCTATTTTGGTAATGGCTTTACTTATACAGTCCATGCTTTACATACTCGGTACATTATCCGTACTAACTTCCTCTTTCCGGGGGGGAAGGACTGCGTTACATGCTCATAGGTACAGATGCTTGGTTTGTTGATCCGCTCGCTTAGGACATTCACTCTATTGGTTGGTAGTACTCCTTTGTTCGGAGCCCTATTTTGGTACTGAATTTTCTATTGTACATTTGTACATATTGGTTAAGGGTACAACGGGGCCCTGTCCATCATATGACTAGTCTATCATTCTGTAGAGGTATGTAGACTTGTGATGTGGGTTATGTATATATGTTTTGGGCTTTGTGTTCCGTGATGGCCTTAATGGCCCTCTATTTCTATATATGTTCTTATGCTCTCTCTAGCGACCCCTTTTTGACTCCTACTTTTGTCTATTCTACTAACATGCTAAGTGGGGCTAAGGGTACGTATGGGTGCCTAACTCGGTCACTAATCATGGCCTACTGAGTTAAGTCGTGACAAAATCATTCAGATCAAGCTCTACTAGATCACATGAAGTAACTTTGTCAAAAACTTAAACTAGTCAATCTCTACAAACTCTTTTAGCTACAACTGGCTTACCTACGGAAGTATAAATCGAAAATAGCTCCAACAATATTTTGGGGCCAACATCAAATCACATGGCCACGTAAAGAGTAATAAATTATAAAATTGCACCTAGATCAAGTACAACATAAATATCATAGTAAAAGAACTGTAACATGTCGATAACAATATCGGGAACCTCTTCTACCTCTTGCTTAGCATGAAGAGCATAAAACATATTATTGTGTTGACGACCTTTTAGTTGAGCTTGGGCACTTTGTTTCACTTTCCATCCATGAGAAACATGTCCTTAGGGATGGACATCCTTAACTCAATACTATTGGCATGCTGACCCTTCTAGTCATATCTATAGCACACATTCAATCCCACTAGACATTCTCCTTTGTGATACTTTCCACAGTTCTTGCATATGGGCATAACTTGGCCATTTGGGGCTCTTCCTTGGGGCTTAGGGTTAGCCAATCTATCCTTGTCAAACTTGCAGTAGGAGCATTGGAAGAGACTTGATAGGAATACCTTTTGTGAAACTGAGGACGCGCACCATTTTCAAACCTAGCATGAAAGGAATCACCACCATCGGTCCTTGCCCTTTTAGACTCGCTAGCTCTATCCCTTAGTCATCCTTTATTTGTTTCGCATGATTCATGAGCCTAGATATATTTATTTCCTAAATCAACATGGCCATCTTGTATTCCTTAGATAGCAAATCCGACACACCCGATATGAAGTTGCACATTAGAGATCTTTGATCAGCAACCATAAATGGAGAATATTTTGTCAATTGGGAAAACTTAAGGGCATACCTCTTCACACTCATATTCTCTTGCTTGAGGTTAATGAACTCTTGTATCCCGTCCTCCCTCAACTTCAATAGGAAAAAAATGATTGACTTGCACCATCACAGCTTGGGAAAAATCTTGGAAAGTCTCTCGGAACTCGGCATATGAGACTTGTTAAATCAAGGGAGCATTTGGAGCTTCTTTCTCCTCCTCAATAACCCTTCATACGGAATCCCTTCATGGAGGCATTTTTTGAAAATTGTAAACAATAATAGTTAGAAGGGAAAGACATAGAGTACCAATCTATCACATAATATAGATCATGAATGAAGTGAGATTTCCCTAAGACGCCTCATAGCCTCTTATTCATAGATATGGTGCGCCTCACATAGATGAACAAGACTCTACTTGATGTGGCATGTTAGACTCTCTTGTCACACCCCAAGCTAGATCCTAGGAGTAACACGACGATCAAAAAATCCTAGATTCCCAACCAAGCCTATTTAATACATTGCATTCATAAGGTCAAATAAATATAGTGAATCAAAAAAATATCAACTCATAACCATGAAGTTTAAGAATAGAAAGAACTCAGAACCTATGTCCAAACCAGACTATATAACTTGTATTTCTTAACATGCCTCTATAACTACATGGGGGCTTATCAAAAGCTCCTAGCTCACCCTAACATAAGAGGAATCAAAGTGGCAACATAAAGAAAAAGCCACGTAATCGATGAATTAGGACTCACCAGCACTCTAGAATACTATATCAACTTTAACCATGAATGTGAGGAGTGTGAAGATCGTTGGTCCCTCTATTATAAGACAATGTAGGAAAAAGTAAGTGTTAGTATATTTAAGGTACTAAGTATTTGAGATATGCTTGAACAATGAAATAAGGCATGGACAATATGCACATAGGATGCATGACCAATGAGATGAATATAGGTAAGACTTAAAAAACATTTAAAACCATATGAAAACTTCTGTTCAATGAATCATAAAACTTCATAGTAAACTTACTTATATTCATACAACTTGTTTAGGATAAGACCATTAACAAACATCTAAGACAATGTGTGCTTTAACATAGAATTTGATGTAACTCCCATATCGAGAAGAAAGAGGCTACTTACCAAGGTAAACTCTTTGAGAAACATCTTAATATCATAAGATATATGTGGATACACTAGATAGGCCATAAAGGCAACCTATGGGGGAAACGTAGTTTAGGACTTTAAGTCGCTACTAGGATTCCCTTGGGTATAAAACCTTTGATTATCAGACCAAACCACACCTAAAAGACCTCTGGGTGCTTATTCAATATTCCAATGGAATTCATTAAAACATCAAGACATTATTACAAAAATAATCATTAGAGTAGCTCATTAATTGAGTGATTCATAGGAATCTATAAACTTTGGTGAGAAATGTACTTATCTCCCTTTAATCATGATTATGTGAGAATTTTACTTATCATACCATAATACCTTCTTGAAGCATTATTGAAATATAATTGAAACATTCGTCATTCATTCATATGTCTCAACTTCTTTCATAAAAGCTTTCTTTTGAAAATCATTGAACTTCATGATCATAATTAATTAAAATCATTATTGATACTAGCTTTATGCAAGGGAATTCATAAACAACTTGTAATCATGCCACTTATAGAGATCATAGAGGATCCCAATGCAATTAATCAAATCTAGGGTTAGAAATAAATTGAAATTAAAGAGATTTTTAAACAAAACCCTTGGAACTTCATGGGTGAATGGAACCCATGAATCTAATCCCACATACCTTGGTGAATATAACTCTTAAATTGAGAAGGAGTCTTGAGTTCTCGTAACCCTAACTTGAATTGTAGGAGAAGACCCTTTAGAGAATAATCCTTCAACGCCTTAGAGAAATTTTTTAGAATAAATTGGAATAGGAGGAAATTTGAATGTTTGAGGGATTTATAGGTTCTTAATTTCCTTGAAAAATGCCTAGATTCATTGAACAAAAATTACGAAAAGTCTACAATACCCCTCATTAATTCTTACCACTATTTAGACTCTACTAGTTGTCATCTGGTTTACAACTCATACAAATGACTCGTCAATCACTCTAAGACCTATACAAAATCAAGCCTCAGGACATTTCCTACGAGTCCTTTTTATGACTCATTCATGTTTTTACTAGTCGTAAGACTGATGTATCGCATATTTATGACACTTTTAATGCTCAAAATGGTGAATTAGTGTGGGCTGCAAGCATGTTTCTATAGATATGATGTGCATTTTGTTTATTTTGTAGGAACACTAAGTCAAGAATGAGTTTTGATGATTTGCTGGATCTGAGTTATTGTTTTGCTAAGGACTAAGTAATATGATCCTCATGATGGACCATAGTGACTTGCACGGACCATGGTGGTTGGCGTATTACTGATGAGAGAATGAATCTAATATTAAAAGTTGATTAAGTATAACTCCACAGAACCATTTATGGGTCGTGGAGTACAACATGAGTCATTGTGGATGCTGTAATATTGAATATGTAAAGTTGAAAGTGGATTGAATATTGACCAAGTGAAAATCCACAATGCCTTTCATGGGCTGGGAGTCCACTACGGATCATAAAGATGGCTCATGGAGGATGGTTAATTAAAGATTTAATATCTAGAAAGGGAATCACTACGGACCCTAATACGAGCCATAGTTAGGACCACGAGACATGGTAGTTTCCCATGAAGAAGTCAAGGCCTCCATAATGTGGTGTAACTAAGTTGGGGACTATGGAGAAGAGCCATAGACCTGAATATTAGTACAGTTCGTAGTCCGTGGGCGTAAGGTCGTGTCGAGCTAAATTTTCCTAGTTTGTTTAGGATTACATTTTGTAATTCTATAAATACTTGAATTTATTAGGTTTTTAAGGTTACGCCTTTTATTATCAGTTTTGTTATTATTGTAAACGACATTGGCAGACATATTCTATTACCTTTTTAGATTGATTGTGGAAATATAATTTTGGTGTTCTTTCTTGAGTCATGGTTCATATGTGTGATTCAAGGTTTACTTATTCATTCATGTTGGGATTTATTTGTGAATAATACACATATTCTTATTTCTTTACATATAATTATGAGTAGCTAAGCTCACAACTAGGGCTGTGGGAACCAGGATAAAATAATGAAGTAGGAAAATGTGTAAAGTGATTATCATGATTTGTCTTGCATGTATTGTGATTTTCTTCATTTATAAGTCTTGGGAATTTTTCCGTATTCAATTCTTGATTGGGAGGGAGGTATTTATTAGGAAAAGATTATCACAACAATAATTCAGAGGAATGAAACTTCATCTAGGTTACTTGAGTGCGGGAGGGGATAGTACTCTGAAATCCAGAGCAAGGGTTAGTAAAGCATACATTCTCAGACCAGGAGAAAAAAAATGAACTATATCTAAGAAGGACGGGAAGGTGAATTAGATGTTAGATAACTCTCTAAATTTTATAAGTAATGCATTGAAATGTTATCACTAACACGATTAATATGTTGAGTTAAACATCATGGGGAACACACACCTAGATAAATTCTCATATTTTTCATAAAGTTATTACTAGTTAATTTGCTATAGCGTGATTAAGTGTTACTAAATAAATACAAAACCCACAATTTTACTTTATGAACTTTTTTTTGGGAACTAGAGACTACATCCAGAAAGTTCTTGCTAATGGATTTATTTAAACCTATTCCCTGCGGGATCGACCCCAACACTTAGTTTGGTAAATAGACTACTAACGATCATCTATATTTCTTTCGAGAAGTATAATTAAAGGTTATAAAAAATAACTCCATTGCCGGGGAATACGACTTTCAAATAATCTATTAGTCACTAATTTAGTTTGTAGTTATATATCCTAATTTTACTTTTTATTTCTTGTTTGTTCTTTTGAAAGGACAAATAGTGCATGCCAAACACCCACATTAAGAGTTAACCACTACTTTCCAACAATCCGGAATTATGAAGGTCAATTCGGAAGATGAATGTGCAAGAGTGTGAGGCATAAATTCTGAGAGAGCTTGCTGAAAATCAAATCAAGGATGATGCTGACAATAGGGATCAACTAAATCAACCATTAAGGGGAAGAGATTAGATACGTGTGAACTTTACCCTAGTTGATGATTATGCTGATACAGATTGTGCAGGATCTACTGGATCTATAGTCCTCCCACCACTACCTCATGGTGTTAACTTCACTATCACGACTACCATGCTGCAAATATTGAACTCAAATGGAATATTTAGCGGAGCAGCAAGTGAAAGTTAAGCATCAAAATCTCAGAGGTTGAGATCGAGACATTGGGATTACTACTTGGAAGTGGAAACATGCAAATATGGACATTGTGATGGGTTTGCCTCATACTAGAAGGCACATGATTCCATTTGGGTTATTGTAGACTGAATAATGAAGTCGGTATATTTTCTACCAGTTAAGACTTCCTATGGTACCGAAGACTATGCAAAGTTGTATATTCGGGAATTGGTCAAGCTATATGGTGTCCCATGTCTATTATATTAGATTTAGTACTCAATTTACTTCATAGTTTTTAAAGTCATTTTAAAAAGGTCTTGGTATGAAGGTTAAGCTAAGTACTGGCTTACATCCTCAAATAGATGGACAAGTCGAAAAAAGGGTTATTGTGGACTAAATGATGAAATCGACACATTTCCTACTAGTTAATACTTCTTATGGTGCCCAAGACTATGCTAAGTTGTACATTCAGGAATTGGTAAAGCTTCATGGTGTCCCCATGTCTAGTATATTAGATTTGGTACTCAATTCACTTCACTTTTTTTGAAGTCATTTTAAAAAGGTCTTGATAATAAAGTTAAGCTAAGTACCACCTTCCATCCTTAAATAGATAGACAAGCTGAAAGAAGGCAACATGATTTCATTTGGGTTATAGTGGACTGATTGACGAAGTCGGCATATTTTTTACTAGTTAAGACATTCTATGGTGCCGAAGACTATTTTAAGTTATATATTCGGGAATTAGTAAAGCTTCATGGTGTCCCCATGTCTATTATATCATATTTGGTGATCAATTCACTTTACATTATTTGAAGTCATTCTAAAAAGGTCTTGGTATGAAAGTTAGGCTAAGTACCGCCTTCCATCCACAAATAGATGGACAAGCCAAAAGAATGATCTAAACTTTGAAGGATATGTTGAGATCCTGTGTGATCAATTTTAAAATAAGTTTGAATGAGCACTAGCTATTTATTGAGTTTTCCTACAATAATAGTTATCAATCTAGAATCTAAATGGCTCCTCTTGAAGCCTTATATGGAACAGGATGTATATTCCTGATGGGATGGTTTTAATAGGTGAGATAGCGTTGATTGGTCCCAATTTGGTAGTAGATGAAATGGAAAAAGTAAGACTCATAAGTGAAAGAATGAAGATGGCTTAAAGATGCAAAATGTTATAATTAGACATACGAAGGAGAGACCTTAAATTTGATGTGGATGATTGGGTTTATTTGAAGGTTTCACCTATGAAGGGTGTGATGCGTTTTGGTAAGAAAGGGAAGTTGTCCTACATATGTAGGACCCTATACAATATTGAAGTGTGTTAGGAAAGTTGAATATGAGTTAGATTAGTCGTTTGAGTTGGAGATGGATCATCCACTATTTCATGTGTCTATGTTGAGAAAGTTTGTGGGTGATCTAAAAACTATTGTACCATTAGAAAATATGAACATTGAAGAGAATTTGACGTATGAAAAGGTTTTGGCGGAAATCTTAGAACAACAAGTAAATAGATTAAGGAACAAAGAGGTTACTTCCATCAACGTGTTGTGGAGAAATCAACAACTAGAGAGTGCTACATGAAAAGCAGAAACGGAAACGATAAAGCATTATCTGTATCTCTTTGCTTCCACTCAAGCCTAAGGTACTAAGTTGTCCACGTTAAAAATATTTGAACTCCTACGTTTCTATTCCATATGTCTCTCATATGCATGCATGTTCATGAAGTTGGTTTTAAAGTATGATTTAAGTTAAGTTTGAAAATCTTATGATTTATGCTTTTTTATTTATCATTTTATTAATGTTAGGTTGCTAGTCCTCTTTCCATGTCCTTAAGTCCACGAGTCACTCTACGACTTGTAGTGCTTTCTACAACTCAGAAGAATGAGTCGTAGGTTAAGACCTTAAACCTTTTCAGGACCACCCTCTAAAAAATCACCTATGACTCAATAGGATGAGTCGTCATCCAGTTGATGAGTCATAAATTTGACTCATAAGGCAAATTTTAAAGGCTCAGAATATGTAGGTTTTAGGACCCGCAGGATGAGAGGGGTTTATGACTCATAGACTCGAAGATGATTCATAGACATGCCTTGTAGACGCGACTTCAAAGACACCAAATTCCCAGGCTTTTTAGACCAGTAAGACGAGTCGTTCCTACATCTTATCCCCACTTCTATGACTCATAGAGTTAATTCGTACACTACAAGAAATAAGACTTATTGTGGCGAGATTTAGTGGCGACCCTACTTGTTGCTACAAAAGCTTCATATTCAGTAGGGACATTTATGGTCGTTCCAAAATGTTTAGTTTCAGTGGCGACTTATTTTGTGTCGCTGCTAATAGTTGTCACTAATTCGCAAATTATAAAGTCCCGCTAAAATAAAATTTGGACCCTAAATATTTAGTAGCAAATTTTCAAATGTTGCCTCAAATAAGATTTTGTAGCGACCTAGTCACCGCTAATGTTAATCCGACTAAATTAAATTTAAAAGAAAAATAAACTAAACAATCTGTAAAAATTTGGCAAGCTTTGAGATATTAAAAGATCATCTCTTAGCTGCTAAACTAAAGGCCATTCTCATCAGCTCTTGCACAAACCTAAATAAAAAAATGGATATTATATAGATTTGGGAAAAAGGGATCGGAGGAAAGAAAAACAGAGACAACACTGCTAACAGAGGTTCCTCTTTGCTCGATTTATAGGAACAAATAGTGTCGATCTGTTGGTGAAATATATATGAATAAGGTTCCTTTTTGCTGAATATTCTTCAATTTTTGACTAATAGGGTTCTATAAAGTATGTATTTCATCAGGTATGTGCTCAAATCCGTTTCTAGGTTTATGTATTTTAAGATTTTACATGTAATTTCTAGAACCCACTTGAATTTTGTAGGAATGGGGTTCTCTAAAGTTGATGGAGAAGGAAGAGACTTCCTAGTTTGAAAATCACTGTGAGCGTAAGAAGTTCGAAGTTCTAAAGGATTGAACCAGTTCGCCCATTTGAAGTTTTGAAAATTAGTTCGAGGTAAGTTAAAAGCTGAAAGTTCTAAAGATGTTTTTGTATTTTGTATTCTCGATCTTGCGAGATAAACTAGAAGCTGAAATTCTATATTCTCATTTGTATTTTGTATTTTGTATTCTCGATATCCTCTGTGTGGGTGTTTCTATGTCTGTTGATGGAAGTCCTACATTTGGATTGCACATTGGAAAATCTATCTTGAAATCGAGAGTCTCTTCGTTGTTTACATCTTTATCTCTTCATGAATTTGTGGTTTTGACTAGTTAAAGAATTGACACCTTTGTTGGAGAAAGAAGTATTCACAATTTGTTTACAGAGATTTATTTTTTATACTTTGTGCAGTTCTGTCTAGTTAGCTGATCAATCGATTCTCTTTATTTGAAGTTTTATTTTCTGGAGATGTGTAGAGTCGATAAGACTCACTGTAAATAGCCGCAGAATGTATGGAGAATTCTAGTATTTGTTCTTATCTTTTGCGGTGTCTTTACATAGGGATGATATTGAACCACAAACTGTTTTGCGTACCAATGATGAAGAAAATCAGGATGATGATTTTATTAATGACAATAATATAGATGTATCTGAGAATGAAGAAAGCGAAGAAGAGTTAATTGATGATAATGATGGAGATGACAATGATACATCCTTTTGAAGATTAATTAACAAAGACGACTGTATATCTATCTACATCTTGTTTTGATAAGTTTTCTGTATTTTATTTTGATTAGGTTGACATAAAATTAATTCATAACGCTTGTATCTGCAACTTTGTAAATATAATCAGCATTTTAAGTTTAATCAATGTGTTACATTTCCATCAATGAGGCTATAGTAGAGATGTTTGATTTGGTGGTTGTATCTTTGATGTCCTCTATGTAGTTGTTATTAGTGCATGTTGAAGAGTAGTGAGTTTCAAGAGTTTTGGGGTGCAATGGATCTGCTGTAGGTGTTGCAGTCAAGGAATTGGCATGGGTGGAGAGCTGATGTGTTGGTGAGGTCCTATCTTGGAAGGCTGCTGTCTTTATGTTGATGCATTTTATTTGCCAAGGTGACCCATTAGCTGTTGTACCTACAAAAAACCATCGAAGGAAAACAACCAGCCAACAAGAGAGAAAAACCTGGATGGGCCTATAGCAGTATTGGAGTTTCTATTTGATTTGGTGGTTGTATCTTTGATGTCCTCCATGTAGTTGTTGTTAATGCATGTTGATGTATCACTCCAGTAACCTGCAACAATACAACAAAAAAACAAAAGCAAGAAAGAACTTGCACAAGCTAGCAAAATAGAAAGGACCTCTAAGAGTGTTTTGGAGCCTGTTTGCTTTTTCAAGGTCGCTCGCCTAACGTCTACAATTATCCGATTGAGCTGAAACTCTTTGAGACTTGCACAAATAAGCTTTTCTTTTGTCCTGCAAGATTTTGAGGAATTTTGCACAAGTTGGAGTTTCCAAATAGCAAATTGCTCCCTCTTTAGGCTTAAGACAGCTGACTTTTTCAAGGTCGCTCGCCTAACGTCTCCAATTATCCGTTTGAGATGAGACTTCTTGGGCCTTGCCCCTATAGTATTTGCTGCAATCCTGCAAGCTTTGGAGGCCTTGGTGCAGGTCCACATGATCCCAATCACCTTGCACATCATACCCTGCTGTGGCTTAGTCATAGGCTGCTGCAGGTCCTTGGGTAGCTCTATGTTACTTCCATAGTAGAGGGGGTTAAGATGTTTGTTGTTGCCAGCTACTCCCAAGAGGAGACCCTTCCTTATGATCAGGATCATCTCTTCAGAGTACCTGCACAAGATAGATAGACTAAAGGAGAAATCTCATTGCTGATTCTTGTGCTGCATCTCTACAACATTCTTATATTATTGTTGCTGCATCTCTGTAATGTTGTTGCTGCTGCTGTAGCATCTACATGTGATGTTGTTGAGCTGTTGCAGGTATAAAGGTAGTTGTTGGTGCAGGCAATCCAATCTCAGATGCTGCAATTCCAACACAAGGCTCAAAGTTGCAGGATACTTCCAAGAGTGCTGTACAGCAGAAACATTGGAAGTACAATTGTTGTTGGTGTGTCTCCTCTTGTTGTTACTGTTGTTAAAGCATTCCAGGTTCTGTATTGTGGTGTATCTGCACAAACCAACAAACAAAAACAAGAAAGAACTTGCACAAGCTAACAAAAGGGAAAGGACCTCCAAGAGTGCTTTGAAGCCGGCTAACTTTTTCACGGTCGCTCGACTAACGTCTCCAATTGTCCGTTTGAGTTGAAACTTCTTGGGATCTGCAAATACAGTATTTTCTGTAATCCTGCAACTTTTGGAGGCCTTTTCCAGAAGCTGGAAGTTCCAATTTGTGAAATGCTCCATCTTGCGACTTAAGTCGACTAACTTTTTCAAGGTCGCTCGACTAACATCTCCAATTATCCTTTTGAGATGAAACTTCTTGTTTTTTGCAGGAGTTGTATTTGCTATAATCTTGCATAATCTGGAGTCATTTTGGTGTAGCATGGTGTATTTGTTGAAGGTTGCTGGTTGCTTTTGGTCTCTGTTGTTGTTGCTGAGTGGTTGTAGCTGTTGATCAGTTTCAATCACTGTTGCTACTGTATTGTGGCATATGCAAGTGATAACTACTCTAGCTCTTACTTCTAGCAGTATGTTCTTAGTTCTACTGAAGCAGTAAACAAGGGAGACTCTCCCCTTATAATGGGAAATAACTAGATGGAATAAGAAGAAATAAAACAGAATATTCATAAAAAGTCTATTACACATTGAGAATGAGATCAGTCAAGAGGATAGTTTGATCTTTTTCAGAGTTTTCCTTCTGAAACTTACCATTCCTAGCTTGTCCATCTTGATGTAGCCTATTGTTTCCTGTGGTAGCTGCTGGAGATTGTAGAAGTGTTGTGTATTTGATGTTTTCTTTAGCTGGTAGATATATGTTTTATCATTTTTAATTTCTGAATATTATACTTCTCCTTTTTAATCATGTTGCAGGAAATGAAAGGAACTAGACGAGGTAAAAGTAGAAGAGGTGGTATAAGAACTGGACGTGGAAATTTTCAAGGACGAGAAAGTCTTGCTGGAACTGCATCTCAGCCACAAATACCACCAAGGCAAGGACCTCTACAGACAGAACAATCATCTAACCCAAGGCAAGGACCTCAGCAGATAAGCCAAATATCAAATGACCCTATCCAAAGAACATCTCTAGAGACTCAATCATCCAGAACTCTAGAAGAAAGTGTAAGCCCCTCCCCGGAGGTTGAAACTGGTGCAGGTTAGTCCACGTCCCTAGCTAGTGGTGCAAAATTGTCTGTGCTTGGTCTTGGTTCTGGAAATTTAAATTTACAAGGATCTAATAGACTAATGGGTGGTGTTCTGCATCAAAGTAAATTAACTTAAAATACTGGCAGTTTCTCTTCTTCTAGTTCTGCTAGTTCCCTTCATCTGCTAGTTTTCATACTTGACAGAGACTTAACTAGTTTCGTTCTTTCTTGGGTGCAGATATAGACACTTATTTAATAATCTTCTTTTGATCTGTTTCTTAAAATATATAAGCTCAAATTTTTATGTATCTTTAAGTTGAAAAAAGAAGAGGATAATTGGTTAACAAAAGATGTTTTGGTGATAAGATGCCATGAATCTGCAAACTTTTAGTGGAGATGATAAGATGCCATGATTGCATATAGTTCTCAAGATCACCATATTATTGCTTTGCAGTTTCTCGCATCAATAAAAAGAGAGGAAGAGGAAAATATAAATCTAAGACGGTTGATATTAAAACCAAGTACGGAGGAAAAATTAATATAATTATTCCATATGACATTGATAGAGCTGTGGGTTCTGGTGCTAGAGATATTGTTAATTACTGTGGCTTGATCATGAGGAGCAGCATCTCATTTCGAGATGGAAATTGGCAAAAGATTGTTTTAAAACATGGAGAAGCAATGTGGTATAAGGTTAAGGTAATTAATTACTTTCCATTTTGTATTTTCTTTAAATTACTTAATTTATCAAATTTAATATTATAATATGTTCAGGACAAATTTGAATTTTGTGGTGGACTGCGAGAACATAAGTTACAAGGCTTTGTGATAAGCACTATGCAAAGACTTTTTAGGGCATGGAAAGCTCGATTGCATAATTCTTACTCTGCCTATGATACTGATGAAGAAAGATTGTCTCATCGACCTGAGGATGTTGAGTTGGAGGACTGGAAATACCTAGTTAAGTATTTTGGCAGTGAGAAATTCAAGGTAACTTTATTATAACCAAAACATTGTTGCCCACTCTATAATCTTAGACATATGCTTACATGGAAAACATGAAATATTTCAGTAGCTATCTAGACTAGCATAAATATTTTTTGATCTCTTGACTTAGTACAGGTTGTTAGTGAGAGAAACAAAAAAAATAGAGAAAAACAGATAACTAAGCATTCTTGTGGGACGCGATCATTTGCAGAAGTAGACGAAGCTACGATGAAAACACATTTGTTCTTCTATAATTACATATACTTCTTGTTATTTATATGATTATTTGCTTATATATTTTTTTTGTTATTGAACTATATTGTAGAGAAATCCTGAATCGGGAGAAAAAGACACACCAGATAAAGTCTGGGAGATTCAACATACACGTAAAAAAGACAACGGAGAACGTGTATGGTTTGATCTACTACAAGTTACTTTATTCTTTTTTTTGGAGATAACTTCTTCTCAAGATAGTCATTAATTCACCTTGTCTACTTCAATATGTAATCTTTCTTCTTTGGATTTGTGGCTGTGTTTGGGCAAAACATCAGCTGTAAAGTTTCTTTGTCTATATAAATAAACACCCTTGAAGACATGGAAATGAGAACACCATTGAGGACTTAACTGCAGCTGCAGTTTCTGCCCCATATTTCTGCAGGTTCTGAAGGTGAAGATGAGGATGACTATTGTAAGGTGTTGCAGGTTGTTGGATGCTAAAGGTTCCAAGTATGGTTGTATTGTAGATGTGTACATGGTTGTGTAGTTGAAGTATTTGTTGTTGGATGTTGCAGATCTGCAGTAAACTTAGTTGTTGATGTAGTAATCCACTCCATTGCACCATGCTAAATCAACCTGCAGGTTCTAGATGTATGCTGCAATTCGACAACAAAGTCATAAAGTGCTGCAACACTTTATTTACCTGCACAATGGAAGCAAACAAGAGAGGAATTCCAAGTGCTGTATCAAGTGTTGCAGGTCTGCAATGTACCTGTACAGTAGAAACAGAGCAGAAATACCTACTCTAGTCCTTATCTCTAATGATAAGTTGTTTAGTCTAGGAAAGCTATAAATGAGGGACTCTCCCCTTTACAAAGGTCCTAACTATTAAATCTTCAAAGTCGATATAGCTATGAAATAGAGACATCCAAATTGAAGAAGAAGAAGTTAGAACACTAAAGCTGTAAGAAGAGTTGAAGGAGGTTGAGTTTTCTTCTTCTAAAACTTGCCATCCCTAGCTTGTCCAACTTGATGTAGCCCGTAGTTTCTTGTGGTAGTTGCTGAAAATTATAGAAATATTGTGTATTTTCAAGCATATGACTGCATTTGGACAATGTATCTGCAGGGAAGTTTGCTTCTCGGAATACATATTTGCATTGGAAGAAGTCCAAAAACTGGACCAAAGAAAGTCCAAAGTTACTTTCAATATGTGCATTATGTTTTGGTGAAATAATTAAATGTTATTGCAGGGTCAGCTTCAACAACTTGTTGTTGAACAACAATCTGAAGAGATCGAGCATCCCATGACTAGGGATGAGATTTTATCATCGGTTCTCGGTGAGATATCAGTCTATGTTCGGGAAAAAGGATATGGAAAGAAGCCTCCTAAAAAGAGTCAACTACATAAGTCAGACATAGAGGCAAGTGTATCTTCGGCAATGGAAAGTATTCGTCAAGAGATGCAAGCTGATATGGATCGAAAGTTACAAGAAGAACGTGAACAAATGACTGCTGATTTAAAAAAGAATATGAAAGAAGATTTGCAGAAAAAATTAGACGAGGAGTGTGAACACATGAAAGGCGAGGTAGACAAGATGTTCCAAGAACAAATGGCTGCTATTATGACTAGAATGCAACAGGTACTTTCTCTTGCTCTTTTGGAATATAATAAATTGTTATCTTCGTGTAGAAAATAGTTACATTAAAAGTTGGACTAGTTATTAGGAAAATCCAACAACTGAAATGTTTTCTGGAAAGCTTTCCATGGCTTTAGAGATGCCGAATCCAACAAAGCTATGGCCTATGGCCAAAAAGAAGTACTTTAGTTATCAACAGTAAGTGGAAGATTGTTGAAAGTTTTTTGTGTTATCTATTTACTGAAAACTAGTGAAGGCTTCTGATAAGCTATCAACAACCTCATCATTATCTATAGGACACTTTTGGGAAAGCTTTTCTTGGTTTCAGCCGGCGAAACTCATTTAATAAGTCACTAAGGCATGATTTTTTGTTAAGGCTTCCAGATAAAGTGCTCAAGTCTTGTGTTATTGTAGGTTTTGGTTTTGTAAACTTTTTAGTTTCTGTGTTTCCATTTTTGGAGTCAAAATCTTGCTTCTTTTAGTTGTTATTTACAAAATATTATTGCTATAGCTGCTACTTTATGTTGTGAAGTATAAGGAAAAGTTAAGATTTTAGGTTGGGATATGAAGAGTAACATCCCAAGAAACATGTTCTTGGCAAGGAAAAAAGTGGTAATTTTCCTTTTCTATAGACTAAGTATTGTTTGATGTTAAATTAGGACTCAATAGAAGCTATATGAAAAGCTCCTATCTTTAACATCCTCAGTCCTTTTTTGACTACTTTTTTTACTGATTATAGGAGAAAAGGAATACTATGAAAGACAGTTTGAGACATTGAAGTCATTCGAGGAAGTTGATATTGTTTTTCTATTTTCAGGGACAAGGTTCTTATGCAATGGGGCCCAATCAAGAAGTAGTTTGAAGGCATGCAATGGGAGTTTTTGCTTTTTGTACTTGTATATGCAAACACGAAATGCTTTTGTTCTAATTTTGTGATATACAATGATAACTGAAGTACTAGCTAATATGTACGTACTCGTAAATGCTTTTGTTCTAATTTTGTGAAATATTATATATTAGATGTTTTTAATATATATATATATACTAATTTTAGAGAATTTGTTTTTAAAACACTAAATATTGGTCTATAGTAACGAGATGAATATTACCTTTTGCAATAACAAAAAAGTTGCCACTGATATTTAGTGGATTTTTGCGGCTGTTAATTAATGACGTGTAGCAGTGACATAAAAGTTGATGTTAATAGTTTATACTTTTTTGCAGCGATAGGAAATGCTACTAATTAATATCAACATTTATCAGCGACATAACAGTAGCCACAGTTAACGTATAAGCTTTTGTGGCAATTATGTCGCCACTATAGGCCATATTTTAGGAGCGACATAACAGTAGCCACAGTTAGCGTGTAAGCTTTTGTGGCAACTATGTCGCCACTATAGGTCATATTTTAGGAGCGACATAACAGTTGCCACAGTTATCGTATACGATTTTGTGGCAACTATATCGCCACTATAGGTCATATTTTAGGAGCGACTTTCCAAATATTTGTGTTGTAAATTATTATTTTTTGTGGCATATTTATTTATATATTGTGACGAATAATGTCGCTACAGATGGAGTTTTATTGTGGCGACATTGTTTAATCGTCACAAATAACTTTTAGTTATGGAACTACTACGAACGAAGCAATTGTCGCTGCTATATACCATTAGCGGCGACTTTGGATCATTTTGTAGCAACGTTTGGCGCCACAATAAGTCTTATTTCTTGTAGTGGTAGGACCAAATTCCAATTTTAAATAAA
Source organism: Solanum dulcamara (assembly GCF_947179165.1). NCBI lineage: Eukaryota > Viridiplantae > Streptophyta > Magnoliopsida > Solanales > Solanaceae > Solanum > Solanum dulcamara. The sequence goes on from NC_077244.1 coordinate 30,188,137, forward strand.
TGGTATTTCCTTCTTTTCTCAAGTTCAATTGAGTGAATCTAGAAACCTTTATGTCCAAGTTCAAATTCTATATTTACCCAGTTATTTAAATTCTCCTCCTATTCTATTCATTCTCCAAAAATTTCCTAAGTCAAGACTTTAACTATCTCTCAAGCTTTTTCCATAAATTCAAGCTAGGATTTCAAGTTCATCAAGGTTCCTCTTCAATTCTTGAGATAATTTCATCAAGATATGTGGCGATTGATCCATGGGTTCATTTCACCCATGGAGTGCCAAGGTTTTCCTCTAAAATATCTTAAAATTTCATTACTTTTAAACCATAGTTTTGATTAATTATGTTGGGCTATTTCAATTACGTTTTAATTATTATTAATGATCATTATAAGCATGGTTTTACATTAATTGCATGATTTAATATCGATTTATAAATACCCATGCATGAAGCAATTTTCAATGATGATTTACATGAAATATGATTATGAAGTTCAATGACTTCAAAGTATTCTGATGGTGTTCATCCAAATTGACTATCTATATAAATTTTAATCTAAATTGAAGTATGAATTATGATCACTGATTAATATTATGTTCAAGATATGAATTTCATACAAGTTATGAAGATATATGACTTAGGATCCTTAAATGGTGACCTAGCAACCTAGTGGCATAAAATATGGAAGTATGAACTGTAATGTTGAAAGGCTTTTACTCACATTGCAATTATGACATGAAAATGAGCTACTCTATGAAGGTTAAACCCATGCACAAGCTTTATGATATATGTTAAATATTATTACTATGGTATATATTTCATGGGATTTGACTTAGCACGGAATGAGGCTTGAGGTAGAGGATCGACATATGGGTCCTTATATAAATTCTCTACTCTCATAACTGCGTACCATTGTAGGTTTGCCAAAATTCCCTAGCTTGTGGATCCACATATAGCACGTGTTCATGACACTTGTCTAGCTGGGTATAGTCTATCTTGACAAGTAGATTCCCCTTTCTTCTGTGTATGGGAAGACATCGGTATTCCATTCTATAATTCGAATGGAATTATTGTTTGTTATGGTTATATCCAATATATGTATATTCTCTTAAGCTCTTTTATGATTTCAACTATATCTCTTAATTGCTTTGATCAATATAGTTTTCTAATGACATTACATATCCTCTTAATCATATACGTTAATTGATCATTGCCTCATATGATTTATTTTGCATGTCCTACCCATATATTTACTACATTCAAAAGTACTAAAGTATATTTTTCCTATATTGTATCATAATATAGGGGTTGAGGATCCTGTTCATTCTACATGTGGCTTCATCTATGGAGGCTGAGGTATGAGTTGTTTGCTTTCAAGGACTTTTTGTTATAATTGTATTGAGAGTGATCTAGGACATGTCTTAGCTCCTGCCCTTCTTGATTTGTAGAGGCATATGTTGGACAATAATACAGAATCTATGTTGTTTAGTTTACACTCGCTGTGTGATCTATGTTTTAGACTCTTTCCTATGTTATTTTTGCTTTACTTTACTTTATGTATGCTAATGATACTTCAAGAGTCTTTGTTGGAGCTCTTTGGGGTTTCAATTGATTTGTTACGAATAGGCCCTAAATCAGGTCGTGACACCAATAAACCAAATAGTCATAAACAAAGAATGAAACTAATCGTTACAAAGAAAGACTAATAGTCATAAAATAAGAATAAATTAGTCATTAAAAAACTTACAGTTATAAAGCAATAAACAAAAATTGTCATAAATAAATCTTTAGTTATAAACAAAGAAACCAAAACAATCATAAAACAAGAATGAAACTAACCTTCTGCATATTTTTTATGACTGTGGTATATGTTCCATCTCCCAGCTGAAGATCTTTCTTAAGAAGCTTGACATACAAACTCCAAGTTGTTGTTTCTCAACCTCAACTACTATGCAAGCTAGTGGTAGCATTTGATTTTTCCCATCTTTCTAAACAACAACCAGTAACTAACCTTTAGGTTCTCCCTTTAGAAATCAACCATCCAAACCAATGCAGTTCCTACAACCAGCCAGGTAAGACATCTTAAATGCATCAAAATATATGTAGAAGCTTTGAAACCTTTTTCTACCATCTTCAAATGTTTAATCCTAAAGATTGACTATGCATGTACTACCTGGATTAGTTCTTAGCAATTCATCTCGATAGTCTAAGATCCTTCCAAACTCAAGAACATAGTCACCTATTAGATCTTGTAAAACTTTGTTTCTTTCTCTCCTACAGACTGTTCTTCCAACATATAAATCCAATTAATTTTTAATAATCTCTTGAAACTCAAAAATTCTAATGTTGGATTGTTCCTTTATCCTCTCATAGTAGTGATGGGATAAGAACTTGCTATTGAAAAGTTTGTTTCTATTAGTAGGGTCACATTTATGAACTGGATTGTAGGTTTTCACAAAAAATTATTTCATTTAGACTCAAAGATAGAGAATAGTAGGTGAAGACTACCAACTGATGTTACACCCCATACTTTTGTACCTTGGAACGTGTTCTTAAATCTCTTGAAAGGATCTTAAGTCACTTGAAAGGATCGTAAGTCTCTTAATTTTCTTAAGGTTTCCTAAAGTTTCTCAAGCTTCTTAAAGCTTCTTAAGACTTCTTAAGAACTCTTAAGCTTCTAAGAGTTAACATGTGAGCCGGATAAGCTATAACTCTATCAAACAACTATAAGGAAAGAAGAATGTTATACCCCATAGTAGAGAAGATTGGAAATAGAGTTATAGGAAACTAGAAGAAGTTGGAGACCAAATAATGAGTCGTAGGAATCGACTTATTTATGTAAGATACCAACTTGGAAATCTTATGTACTTAAGCTACTTGAGTTCATGTGAAGCTTACGTAGAAAAGATTATATAGGTTCGTAAAGTAAGATGAGATTACGAACCTATGATGTGGAAAAGAGAGTACCATATGGCAGCATGAGGGAGTTTCACGTGGAGCAGATGGAGCAAGGTGGTGGACACCACATGCCATGTGGCAGCCTGTGATTAGAGGAAAGGGGTGTGTTGGCCCAATGGGGGATTAACATGTGTCACCACTTAGGGCTTGACATTTGTCCCCATTAAAGTAGACTATATATGTATGTTGATAACTTATATTCATGATTATCCCTTCATTTATAACTTCATTCAAATATTCTAGAAAAGAGAAGAAGAGGAGAGAAACCCTCAAGCTAGAGAGAGTTTTGGATTTGAGGAAAACAAAAGGTAAGCTTCCGATTTTGTTCCGTAAATTAATTATCTAAGGTAAACCATGATTTTATGAAGGTGTTAGTAATATAAATTTATGTTTTGGAGTATCATATAATGTTACCAAACAGACAAGAAGTTTTAGGCACGCTAAAGAAACTTTCGAGGCAAGTTTCGATGAGGTTGACGAGTTCCGGGAAAGGTAAGAGTTTCTCCTTCGAACTGAAGTTTATGATGATTTTATGAGATATATTACATGTATTAAATGATTCTGCAAGTGAAAAAATTTCACAAGGTTGCTTGACGTTAAAAACAAGCTAAATTAAATTCGTAGTAGCTAAATCGAAGTCGCGTAGTGTGTTGTCATTGTGGTGCTGCGGGTTCAGATGGTGGGGTTGCATCTTGAAGGGATTTAAAGTATTTTAAAAAGGGTATGGGTTCTTCTATTTGCAGCCACACAACCCTCTGTTTGGTATGGTTAAAGAATTTATGTAATAAACATTAAAAACTCTATTTTTGTATCATAGTTGGGAGCTAGTTGTTTGGAACTAGTAATGTGTAAGGTTGAAGTGATTTAATTATAAATATGCTGCTGATTGTTGTTATTGGTATGGTTGTTGATATTTTGGCCGAGTTGAAATCTCGGGAATGATAAAGTTTCAGGGGAAATGCTGCCTGATTTTTTATAGCTTCGGAAATAGTAACAAACTAATCGGGGTAAGGGATAGGAAATGACTCCTATTAGTATTTGGTTGTAGAGTAAGATATTGGAAATTGAAATTCTATTAACCTTAGTATTACGTTCATGTCAAATAGGTTAAGGAGGTATCAAGACAAGATGGATTTCAATTAATCCCTAAACAGGTATATGAAGCTTTCTCTTGGAATGTTTTTGGTACAAGTTAGTAAAGCTACCCTTCTTCCCTCTTGACATGTATTGGACATAAATACGATGTTATAATTCTATGATTACTCACCGAGTCCCATCATGGTTTGGGTTCATTATGTGATGGTATGGTAAAGCAATGAGAAGGTTATGATGTCGAGCTCATGACGGGCCGGGTATGATATATGAATATAATGATTCTGTGAGGGAAAGTAGCGGGTATGTAAAACTTATTCTATTCCTTCTTTTGGCATGACCCATAGAAAGCCAACGGGATGAAGAACGTGTAAAGTCTACAAGAAGCTCCTATTCTTAAGTACACTAGGATGGCCAACGTTTTTAATTTTCTAGAACGTATGTCCTTTTGCCTCGATTCATGTTATAGTGTCCAACCATCCTAAGTTGGTATAATTTATGTTGTGGTATAAGGCATGACTCTCATTCACTCTTTTAAGCTAGAGCTCTTCCAATAATTAAACTATAGCTTCTAAAGTTTATAAAATGAATAGACGAAGTATATGTGATCCCAAGGAAGTCCCCATTCTGAAAGCCACTAAGATGGCAATTTTCTTGACTTCCAAAAGATATTTTATTATGCCTTGATATGAGTAGATGATTTCAAAAGTACTACCTTGATTGAAACCATAATGACATTCAAAAGGTACTTGTTATGGCTATTGTCCTAATTTTTGAACGATATTACATTTTGAATATTTCAACAAGTCTCTAATAATGGTTTAAATTGCATATGGTTACTCACTACTCTACTCATGTATACTGTAACCCTTCTTTTACTGATTCCTAGGCTGGGAATGTAATCATGCATAGTTCACTGCATTATCTACCGAGTCCCTCACTAAAAGGTCAGATACGCTATATGAGGAAATGATAATGCAATGACATGAACAACTCACCAAGTCTCTCACTAGAGGGTCGAGAATGTATGTATATATATATGATGATATGAAGTGATGTGATAAGGTGATGATGGCATCAGGCCCTATGATGGTCCTACAGATATAGGATTCATCGAGTCCCTGAAGGGGCCAGCTATATTGTATAATATGAGCATGCATGTTTTTATGATTCACAAGGTACAGTTACAGTGTTTTCTTAAGTAACGACTTTATCTCCCTGGCTCTTTTTATTTTAGATATATTTATAGTTATGCTTTGCATACTCAGTATATATGTTGTACTGACCCCCTTTCTTTGGAGGGCTGTGTTCATGCCCACAGGTACTGACACACGTTGTGGAGATCCACCACCTTAGGACTCCTACCAGCAAGTTCGGGAAAAGCTCCATTGTATCAGAGCCTAGTTGTGGTACTGGTTTCTTGATTTGTATACTCATTTTGTTTATTCAGGGGTACGGTGGGGGACCTGTCCCACCTTATGTTATCATTATACTCTTAGATATCTGTAGATATATATGTGGGTTGTATATAGGTTGTATAAGCACGTATGCACAGTTGTGCTAATATGGTTTATGTGTTGGGGGATATTTTCCCCTATCATGATAGCCGTGTCGGCTAACATGTTATCTAGTATATTTGTATACTATGACTCAAATAGGGGATAAGTTTCCTATCACTAGCAAGGGTATACGTGAGTATCCAGTTTGGGCACCCGTCATGGCCTATTGGGTTGGGTCATGATAAAAGTTGTATCAGAGCGGTCCTTCCTTGGAATGTCTACAGAACATTTTTGGTAGAGTCTTATTTATCAGTGTTTGGTGCACCATATCTATAAACAAGAGGCTACAGGACATTTAGGATGCTACCTTTCTATCTTGTCCTAGATCGTGTGATAGAACTTTTTGTTAGGATAATCCCTCCCTAGCAAACTATTATGTGTGCGGCCATACCTATAAAAGAAGCTTGTTTGACCTCTTTTCTTGCAGATGGGTATAGACGTTGGCAGAAAATGAAGAGATCAGCTATAAACAGTAGAAGGGGTGCAAAAAAGGCCCCCAGGGTACATATGGGACCTTAGGCTTTAGGACCAAGCAGGCAGAGCCCTAGTTATTTGATCGAGACTGATCCCTTTAAAGACCCTGAGTATGTTATGGAGACCAATCCCTTAGAGGTCCTAACGATAGAGTCCCCAGAGCATTTGATGACCAGGGAAGTGGTTTTGGAAGCTATGCCAGCTGCTTTTATGATAGAGTACTATGTTCGGCTGGCTTCCACGGTAAGTGTTACGGCATATTCGAGCCCTTTATCTTGGTTGTCGGTGAACCAGGAATTACCTGGCTATCGATGTCTTTCTGGTTCAAGCGAGGAAGATGATGAGGGACAGATAAGAAAATGGCAACCGAATAGAGACGGGGAGCATACTTCACCTCCTAGGTCACTGGGTCGAACTAGGGACTGATTTACTACAAGTATAGGAGGGTGATAGGTATAGTTTTGTTGACTATATGGGTAAATTATCAATTTTGGTTCGGCTTAATGTAGGAAGCCCTATGTGGCTATAAACTGAGATGCTATAAACATATGTACATATTGTCCATATGAGGCTTTATGGTTGTGATATGGTATAATATGGATGTATATATACGTTGGCCTCGCATGGCATTGTTGGTATTTCCTGAGTGTAGGTTTGGGATAGGAAGGAATATAGAGAAAACTCTGGCAATTTTATTTATCAAAGGGAAAGTAGATATAGGTTCATCATACGGCTTGGAAGTAGATACCGAGTACCCTTATTATGATGAAATAAAGCCGGAGGGGTACTCTCTGTGTTGTTGGTAAGGGGACTTCATGTTTATTTAGGAAGTCTTAAGTTTGGAAGAAAACTCTTGTTGGAGGGCGAAGTGTCCCGCAATTGGGGTCCACTCTTGTGGGAAGGAACAGAACCACTAACCATTAGTGGTGAACTGGATAAGTTGCTTACGACTTAAGAATGAACCTAGAGGGAAACCGTAAGAGTTAAATGCTAAGAAGTATCGTGGTGCTTATTGGATTTTAATTTCCTTCTGGTGGTGGTCGAAGGTTGCTTTATGGTAACCTTTTATTGGTTCTTAAGTGACTGAAGTAACGTATGGATTGAAGATATGAACTGATGGGCTGTCCAGAGCCATATGTACCATATATTGGGTAACATATTAGGGATTTAGAAGAGTCGGTAATACTAAGGAATGATTTTCCCACGGGTTATAAGAGTAATATGACACCCATCGGGCATAAAATGGACATGAACTAGAAGAATAAAAGGACTACTACAGGTAACACCCAAGATAGATGTGATCGGTTAAGTATGAGTATCGGACGGAAAGGGGAATAGATAGCTACGAGCTGAAGGAGTAGCACGAAAAGGGCGAGAAAACAAGACCACAATTAAAGTAAAGTGGACATGAGACTGAGAAGGATTGGAAGTTAGTCCTAGATACCCGACAAGGATAAAAGCTTACGAGACATAAATAAGTATTGTGAATAGGTAATTCCACCGAGAAGAATAGTAAGACCCCTCAAGGATGAGGGAGACATCTCTCCAAAACCAGTGATGCATTGCGAGTCTATTAAAAGGAATAAATGGTATCCAATGGGATAAAAATAGCATTATAGCAAAACTAGAAACTCGAGTTATTGGAGTACAAGCGCTCCAAAAGGGATAACTTGAAATGATTATGGGTGATAGCAAATCACCGAGGGGGAAGAATGGAATGTGGCTTGGAATAAACTACTACATTAATCGAGTACCATTACATAGACTAGATTGTGTACCATTCCTCGAGAATTTTAAGCACCCTATGGTTGTACTAAGGTTTCATACAGGGGAAACCCAAGGTATGGAAGATCTAACAGAAGGTGTAGACACAGTGTAGTATGTCAAATGTGTTGGAACAGAATCATATGTGTATGAATAGTTGAAAATAAATAGAGAATGACCTAGGTACACCCTAAAGGGGGGAAGTGGACAAGCGAAATAGAAGCATAAGATGGAATAAACCGACACTACCATATATTGATAGGAACGCTTAAATCTCAAGCGATATCCCATACTGTCACGAGCTATCAAGAGCTTGAGGCCAACCATAAACAGATAGAAGCTGTGGTATTTGAGATTGTGCAAAGAATCAATGGTAGAGACCTTATGGGACGGGTGCCTACAAAAAGGGGTGAATATGATAAGAGAGCAAGACTGAGCAAACTAAGGACTGTGTAAAGGTTAGTAGGCCCGTGTTTGAGTAAAGATTAAGATATGGCAACAACCCCATTAGCCGCTGCTATTGTGACCTACAAGTAGCAAGGAGAAAGAATAGGAAATCTCCTACGGTGGGAAATGAGGAGACCAAGGAGTACTTAAAAGAAGAAAAGAAAAGAGTAGGACAAAATAGCATTAGCGAGAGCAAGTTCTAGTGTGAAGGTACTATGTAGAGGAAGATGGACCAGGAAACGAAAAGACTGCATCTACCTCATACCGGTTGTATAAAATCAGTTGTACAACCTATGAATATGTATATACGGCATAAGACCAAGTGGAGGAGTACATAATGAAAAGGAGTTATGATATTTTGGAGACGTTACAGAGAGATACAAAGAGAAGTTAAATCAAATGATCAAAAAGGACGTGGTCATGGTTGAACTAAAGATCTACCCCGATACCGGTTATAAGATAAAAAAGAAAAGGGCAAGAAGAAACATGAAGACTAGAGAGACAACGCTAAGGTAAATCTTGGTCTAAGTTGAGTGCCTTCTCACATTATTGCAAGAAATGCAATAAAACTTGACACGAGGACTTCCTAGGGGGGTCACCCATCCTAGTACTACTCTCACCCAAGCACAGTTAACTTTGAAATTCTAGTGGGATCTGGTACGTTAGTGATGGTATGATCGCATGAGATGTAAGAATCCGAACTAGCAGAGAAGCAACGACCCGAGATTATGTACCTAGGGTGTTATAAGTTATGTTAAGGGAATTGAGAAAAGGCTTAAGCAAAACAAGCAGGATTAGCTGATTACTAATAGATGGCGCACTTGTGTTCCACAGTTCTTCAACATAGTACCAGTTAATGACAAGGAAATCACATAATAGCCATGAGGGTTATTGTGTGGGGGAAATTTCGATACCGCTTGGTAGCCAACTCTAATGGGCAAAAAGGCAAAAACTCAAAACGTAAGGGTACCAGTTTATGTTATCTAAAGAAGGCAAGAAGTAATATACGAGGTTGAAGATTCCACAATACGACCTTGGCTACAAGACTCACTTCGCCCTCCATGGACAGATGATTCTAGATGGAATATTACCCATAAATTAACAATATCAGCCCATGTTCCTTCAATCAAGGACTACCTGCTCAGCTGAGATTGTGTGAAATTATAGGTCCAAAGGGTGGTAGGACCTTACGAATTTCCTTAGCTATTGACTCAGATGAAGGATCCCGAGTTACAGTTAACTACTAAAGAGCAGCCCACGAAGAGATTGGGAAGATAGATAGGTATTCATATACCATTTTACCCTCAGACTGAAGGATAGACTAAGCTTACTAGATAAACGTTATATGATATATTGCAGGCCTATATGGTTGACCCCAAAGGTAGCTCGAACAATTGCCTACCACCAGTCAAGAGTACTTACAATATTAACTATTATTCTAGTATCCAAATGGCCCCATATGAGACTTGTATGGTGGACAGTGTAGGTCACCAATTAATTGGTTTGATGGTAGTAAAACATGACTAATAAGCTCGGACGTGGTTTAATATGCGGTATAGAAGGTGAAGCTTATTCGGGAGAGATTATTAGCAGCTCAGAGTCGACAGAAGTTATACGCGGATAATCGATGTCGATCTTTATAGTTTCAAGTTATAATTGAGCACTCTCAAAAGTGTCACCCACAGAGAAAGTGATGAGATCTAGAAAGAAAGAGGACCTTAGTCTGAGATGTATTTGTCCTTATCATACCATCCGCCGAATAGGCAAGGTTGCCTACGAGGTGGACTTACCGAAAGATTCGAAAGCAATACATCTAGTATTCCAAGTATCTATGTCTCACAAGTATGTTGGTGATCCATCTCGCGTATATTCCATAGAGGATATCCAGGTCACAGAGGAGTTATCGTACTAGAAGCAACCGATTGCTATCCGGGATAGGCAGAGTAGAGGATTGTAAACTAAGGACGTAGCTTTCATCAAGGTATTATGGCAAAATAAGAATCGCAAATAAATGACTTGGGAATCTGAAAGGGAAATGAAATATATATATCTGTACCTATTCCCTACATCTACAGGCAATCCCAACTTTTGAAACTTTTATATTGGTTACCTAATGAAAGTGGGGCTTATTATAATAGACAGGAATTTCCCCATAATCTGTATAAGATCTTAAGAAAGATTTTGGTTCACATTCAAGAAAGAATGTACTAAAGGGGGGATTGATATTACACCCCGTACTTTTGTACCTTGGAAAGCGTTATTAAGTCCCTTGAAAGGCTCTTAAGTCTCTTGGAAAGATGGTAAGCCTCTTAAGTTTCTTAAGGTTTCCTTAAGTTTCTCAAAGCTTCTTAAGAACTCTTAAGTTTCTAAGAGTTAACATATGAGCCGGATAAGCTATAAAGCTATCAAACAACTCTAAGGAAAGGAGAATGTGATACCCCATAGTAGAGAAGATTGGAAATAGAGTTATAAAAATCCGGAAGAAGTTGGAGACCAACTAATAAGTCATAGGAATCGACTTATTTATGTAAGCTACAACCTTGGAAATCTTACGTACTTAAGCTACTTGGGTTCCTACCAAGCTTGCGTAGCAAGGATTACATAGGTTCGTAAAGTAAGACAAGATTACGAACCCATGAGGGGGAAAAGAGAGTACCACATGGCAGTATGAGGGAGTTCCACATGGCAGCAATTGGAGCAAGGGTGGTGGACACCACATGCCACATGGCAGCCTGTGATTGCAGGAAAGGGGTGTGTTGGCCCAATGGGGGCTTGACATATGTCACCACTTAGGTCTTGACATGTGTCACCACTTAGAGGATGACATGTGTCCCCATTAAAGTAGACTATATATATATGTTGATAACTTTTAGTCATACTTATCCCTTAAGTTATTACTTCATTCAAATATTCTAGAAAAGAGAAGAAGAGGAGACAAACCCTCGAGCTAGAGAGAGTTTCGGATATGTGGAAAACAAAAGGTAAGCTTCCGATTTCGTTTTGTGAATTAATTATCTAAGGTATACCATGATGTTATAAAGGTGTTATTAATGAAAATTTATATTTTGTAGCAGCCCAAAATATTACCAAACAGCCAAGAAGTTTTAGGCGCGCTAAAGGAACTTCCGAGGCAAGTTTTGACGAGGTTGATAAGTTTTGGGCAAGGTAAGAGTTTCTTTTTTGAACTGGAGTTTATGATGATTTTATGAGATATATTACATGTATTAAATGATGCTGGAAGTGGAAAAATTTCACAAGGATGCTTGACGTTAAAAACAAACTAAATTAAAGTCGTAGTAGCTAAATCGAAGTCGCGTAGTGTGTTGTCATTGTGGTGCCACAGGTGCAGATTGTGGGGTTGCATGTTACTGGGATTTAAATTATTTTAAAAAGGGTGTGGGTGCGTCCTTTTTCAGCCGCATGGCCCTCCATTTGGTATGGTTAAAGATTTTGCGAAATAGAGATTAAAAACTCTATTTTTGTATCCTAGTTGGGAGCTAGTTGTTTGGAGCTTGTATTGAGTAAGGTTGAAGTGATTTAATTGTAAATATTCTGCCGGTTGTTTTTTTTGGTATGGTTGTTGATATTGTGTCCGAGTTGAAATCTCGGGAATGATGAAGTTTCAGGGGAAATGCTGCCCAATTTTTAATAGCTTCGAAACTAGTAACAAACTAGTCGAGGGTAAGGGATAGGAAATGACTCCTATTAGTACTTGGTTGTGGAGTGGGATATTGGAAAGTGAAAGGTTATTAACCTTAGTATTACTTTCATGTCAAATACGTTAAGGAGGTATCAATACAAGACAGATTTCAATTAATTCCTAAATAGGTATGCGAAGCTTTCTCTTCGCATGTTTTTGGTACAAGTTAATAAAGATGCCCTTCTTCCCTCTTGACATGTGTTTGACATAAGTATGATGTTATAATGCTATGATTACTCACCGAGTCCCATCATGGGCCGGGTACGTTATGTGATGGTATGGTAAATCAATGAGAAGGTTATAATGCCGAGCTCATGATGGGCCGGGTACGATATATGTATATAATGACTCTATGAGGGAAAGTAGAGGGTATGTAAAGCTTATTCTATTCCTTATTTGGGCATGACCCATAGAAATCCAACGGACGAAGAATGTGAAAAGTCTACAAGAAGCTCCTATTCTTAAATACACTAGGATGTCCAACGTTTTTAATTTCCTAGATTGTATGTCCTTTTGCCTCGATTCATGTGAAAGTGTCCAACCATCCTAAGTTGGTATAATTTATGGTTTGTTATAAGGAATGACTCTCATTCACTCTTTTAAGCTAGAACTCTTCCAATAATTGAACTATGGCTTCTAAAGTTTTTCTATATCTTGGGAAAGAGTAAGTAGGTAAAGTAAATCTACTTTTTCTTAGCATGAACTTTATAAAATGAATAGACGAAGTATATGTGATCCCAAGGAAGTCCCCATTCTTAAAGCCACTAAGATGGCCATTTTCTTGACTTCCAAAAGATATTTTATTACGCCTTGATAAGAGTAGATGATATCAAAAGTACTACCTTGATGCAAACCATAATTACACTCCAAAGGTACTTGTTATGGCTATTGTCCTAATTTTAGAACGATATTACATTTTAATTATTTCAACACGTCTCCAATGATGGTTTAAATTATATATGGTTACTCACTATTCTACTCATGTGTACTGTAACCCTTGTTTCACTGAGTCATGAGCCGGGAACGTAATCGTGCGCATTTCAGTGAATTATCCATTGAGTCCCTCTCTAAAGTTCCGGGTACGCTATATAAGGAAATGATAATGCAATGACATAACCAACTCACTGAGTCTCTCACTAGAGGGATGGGAACGTATGTATATATATATATATATGATGTGATGTGATATGATGAGGTAATGATGGCGCCAGGCCCAATCATGGTCCTATAGATATATGTTTCACCGAGTCCCTAAAGGGGTTGGCTATATTGTATAATATAAGCATGCATGTTTTTATAATTCACAAGGTACAGTTACAATGTTTTCTTAAGTAATGAATTTATCCCCTTGGCTCTTTTTATTTCAGATTTGTTTCCAGTTAAGCTTTACATACTCAGTAAATATATCGTACTGACCCACCTTTCTTCGGGGGGCTGTGTTCATGCCCGTAGGTACAGATAAACATTTTAGAGACCCACCAGCTTAGGACTCCTACCAGCAGGTTCAGGAAAAGCTCTATTATATCGGAACCTAATTGTGGTACTGGTCTCTTGATTTGTACACTCGTTTTGTTTATTTAAGGGTACGGCGGTGGACCTGTCCCACCTTATGTTATCATTATACTGTTAGAGGTATGTAGATATGTATGTGGGTTATATATGGGTTGTATACGCACGTATCCACAGTTGTGCTGATTTGGTTTATGTTTTGGGTGACGTTTTCTCCTATTGTGATAGCCGTGCAGGCTAAGGTGTTATCTAGTATATTTGTATATTTTGACTCAAATACGGACAGGTCTGCTTATAGCTAGTAAGGGTATATACGAGTGTCCAGTTCTGGCACCCGTCATGGCCTACGGGGTTGGGTCGTGACCATACACCTAACCCTTACCATTGTTGGTTCATTAATGTGCATTTCAATAGAAACATGCTCATCAACATCATATTTTGTAACAACAGTTCTAGATTTATTAACACTTCTAAATACAAGATCCAATTCTCATACTATTTTTTGCGAAGTTGTATCAAATACAACTCTTTTCAACTTTTTTCTCCATCTTGCTTTAAATCTCTAATAAACCTCTATGTCATCATCATTATAATCATCAGGATTTGTTCATAGATGGAAGCTTCATCTAATGGATAGTAAGGCTTTTTACTAGCTAGCCTGCCTTCTAAGTTATTTTTATTTCCACTTGTAAATTGATCATACCCAACATCTTGCCCTTTTTTGTGTTTCCAACATCACATGGTCTGGCAATGGAGCTCTTTCTCCCCTTTTCCTTCTCTTTCTTTTATTAATTTCCTCCCTAAAAGTTCATAGTTCCTCCTCTATATCACTCCAATCATCTAATCCTTCATTTAATGACTGTATATCAGAACATTATTATGTTAAAGGATTGACAGGGATAGGAGTTAGATCAGTAGAAGGATGGGCAGGAATAGGAGTTGGATCAGTAGAAGGATGGCAAGGGGTAGGAGTTGGATCATTATAAGAAGGAATATTTGGAGTAGTAAAAGAGTGTACAGGAGAAGAAATATTTTAAGAAGAAGGGTTCGGGTTTGAAACTTTTTCTTAGGCCTCATGGGTTGGTTCAGCATCAAAAGAAACATTAGGGGGGCCATTGTTTTGAGATGCTCCTTCACCTCCAATTATTAAATTTCTCATTCTAAATATTTTAGTTCAGGTGGGAAAAAAATAGAATATGCAAATAAGTGACAAACAAATGCCTCTAAAATATCTCCATTACTCAAATATTCAGAAATTATATTAGTATCATAGTCTGATTTAATATCTAAAATAGCAGTACTCTTAGACAGTCTCACATATAGTAGGTATTGTCCAAGTTCAGAGCCTAATTCTTCCATATAATCCCTCAATTCAAAATAAGACAATCTCTCTATATCAAAAATTTATGAACTCAGTAATTTGTCTACCATCAAAATCCTTAGGTTAAATCGTATGAAAATAGAAGATTTGAAATATGAGTCTGACCTTTTTGCAATGGATTCCCCACCAAACCCTAGTAAACACCAGTTGTTTTCCACGAAATGATATGATCAACTCCTTGATCATAACAACCAACTCCCATTTTGATAGTGGAACCTCGATTAAATGATTACAACTCAAAGTCTCACTAAAAAATACAATAAAACCGAAGAAATCTTTAGCATTTTCTTAGATTTATGGTACAAATTATTAATTTCTTTGATTTTGGTGTTCTTGGATTTTGTTGATTAGGTTTTAGTGTCGATTAGGGTGAAATGAATGGGTATGGGAAAAATGAATTAGTATGGGTGAAAAGAATTGGGTCGGGGTTCATTTAATCACTAGGGACTAGTGGCTCTCACTCACTACATAATATCTGGGGTTGGGTGCAAGAAAGGATAAATAAATACACTTTTGAGTAGTATAGGTGTGTAATGGGTCACCTCAGTAGTTAAAGAGTGTAACTGAATTTTGGATAGAACTTTAGGAGGGTATTTATGCCTTAACCCTTTTATTATATGTTTAATTATATTTTTTTAGTTGAGTTTTTAGATTATGGATTCATGTTTCCATTAACATGAATTCTAGTTCAGTCTTGCATTAATTATTTTATGCGCTGATTTGACTTAAGAATGATTATTTTCATCATTTAGTTTAGAAATAGTTTAAGCATGAGTTGAGTTCGAGAATTTTATCAATTAACATTTTGAGCATGAGCTGAGAAGTATCTTAATTACATTTTGAGCATGAGCATAAATACTTTTAAACATCTATTTTGAGAATTAGGTTGAAAAGTGATTTCATATAATTGAGGCATTCATTGAGTGGAGATCATATATATTTTAAAGAGAAAACATTAGTTGAGAAGAGATGAGTTTTAAGTAATGAGTATGATAAATTATATTTCCAAAGTATTATTGAGCACCGATTTGGGTAAGAGTATGAAATAACTCAAACCCCAGAAACCACCTAACCAACGCAGGATAGTATCATACCATTTATTCGGGCGACTCCTTATTCTCCCAAAAGAGGAATTTTATTGGACCCAATTATGAGTTGTGTCCCTTACCCTAGTAAGGTATTGGGAAACTGTGCCAATGAAAACAGTTCATTATATCATCATGTAGCTCATAAGTGATGGTTGTCGGAAAGAAAACTCCCTAAGAAGTAAAGTATTATATTATTATATATTGGGTTACATTTACTATTTCATGTCTTTTAAAGTGTTTTTTGATAAAATTGCATGCTTTATTTAGTTGAGCTATTTTCAAAATTGAGTTTGTTGAGTTATAATGATTACTCCTTTAAGAAATTTTACATACCCTACATTTCATGTACTAACGTCATTTGGTGTTGCATATTTTTATTATGCAGGTAATAGGTGATAGAGATCCTCAACAGGCGCACTGTTGAAGATTAGCTTCCTACTCAGGTTTGGTGAGACCTCTTTACATTCCAATGAGCTCCTGAGTCTTATTTTATTCTTTAATTTCAGTAATATATTTATCAGTTTAAGGTAGTCCTTAGCCGGTACCCATTGAAGAGACAGTCTTTGAGGCTTCATAGACTAATTAGACAATATTCAGTTTATTAATTTGAAATGTTTTTAAACATGTTTTACGACTCGATTTAGGGCCTAGTCGTAACACGTCGATCGAAACTACGAAGGATCCCAACCAAACCTCTTAGCATATATTGCATTCATAAGGTAGGATAAAATTTTATAAAAACATACAAAATAATAATATCAAACATGGAAGTCTAAAATTGGAAACATAATCTCAAGTCATAAGTCCAAATGGACTATTGCAACTCTATGTCTAAACATGTCTCTATCATAATAACATATATAGGGGCATAGAACAAGCCACTAGCTCCCCGAACAAGATAGGAATGTCACAAAATAGAAACATAGTCTAAAAGTAGAAAGGGAGTAAATAAGCTTGATAGGTAGTCCCCGGAGCATGAGGACTTACAAACTCAAGTGAACATGTCTTCTATCTAGACATGAGAGTGTGTAGGGTGGTCTCCGATCCCTACATTATAACACAATATAGGAAAAAGTATGTGCTAGTACATTTCAATGCACTAAGTATGTAGGAATGAAATGCATGACATAAAAGCAATGATGCAATGATTAAGGTTAGAACACGTTCTATATAAACTATTTGTATATAATAGTGAATCATGAGTAAGTCTAATATCACCTAGAACAATAATGCAATATTATAAAAAGAGCTTCTATAATGCATGAATAGTCATGAGTTATTATGAGGAATCATAAAAGAGCTTGCAAGTTCATAAGTTGAAGTAAGGACCTTAAGTCGTGTTGAGCGTCATAAAAACCACGAGTGAGAAAAAACATACTTTATATTGTGAGAAACATATTAGCCATAATAAGAAATGCCTTAAACCTTTAAAAAGGGACCTTATGCTTTTTTGTGAGAGCGGCCTTTAACATACATAAATCATATGAGCTATAACATGGAGTCCCAATGTTTACCCATACATCGAAGGAAAGGTGGATACTAATTGCCAAGGTAGACTCCTATATGCCTAAGTAGATCTACTAACTTACGTGAAGGATCGTGCCTCAACTACAGGCGACCCTCTAAGGAATCAAGCCTCTTCTACAGGTGATCCTTTATCCTATGATGGCTGTAGTTATGGGACAATGATTCTTACTACGGGTCTCCTTCCACAACTATGGGAGAGAGTTCTTATCCCAAGGTCCACTCTATGCTAGGTAAGCTCTTAATGGAATATCGTACATAGTATATCATAAGCTTGTGTTATATTCAACATCATATGGGAAGGGTCATATGAAATACCCCTCCACCATTCATAAAAACATAATCATAGAATAACTCCTTTCATAACATAAGTGCAGTGCGGGTATTGTAGTTACACATTACAAATCATACCTACATAGTTTATATCATTAGGCCTTAGATCACCACATAGGGCCCTAAGTCACCTTTTCCATAATTTGCATGAAAATCATTTTGAAACATGCTCATCATTGGTGATCATAATTCATACTTGAAAATATGGTGAAAACTTTAATACAAGACCAGTTGATGTGGAAATAATGAGATTCACTTAAAAACATACATGATCATATACTTAATATCAATGCACACATATTTAATGAAGATGACATCAATTTGAAACATAATTGGATGTACCAATAATTCATACCATAACCCTAATTATCAATGTAGGAAATTTATAGAAAATCCTTGAAATCATAATTTATATTCTTCACCAATATTCCATAAGTCTCAAACATCATTCATAAAGCTTTCATTGAAAAACCCACTAAAATTAATCATAATTAATAAAAATCGATATTGAAAATAGCATTATGCATGGGCCTTCATAAACTAACTTGAAATCATGTAATTAATGTAGAATCATGCTTATAATGATTATTTGTAACAATGAAAAAGGAAATTGAAATAGCCTATGCAATTCATCAAAACTAGGATTCGTAATTATTGGAAAGTGAATGAGATTTTGAAAAAACTTTGGGAATCCATGACTAAAAGAAACCCATGGATAAATTTTCACATACCTTGATTGAATGCACTAAGAAATTGAAGAGAAACCTTGTTGATCTTGAGACCCTAGCTTGAGTGTGGGAAAAGACCTTTGAGAGAAGCCCTTGGGAGAGAAGACTTGTGATTTTTTAGAGTTAATAAAAGAATGAGATTTTTGGAATACTAAGGGTAGTCAATAGTTGAGAATCCACTACCAACTATGTAAAAATACATTGAGGAACTTATCGTAAAAATTCCAAACAACCCGTCATAAAAATATGATCGGAAGACCCTATAATCACTCTTTACGGTTTGTCAAAATGTTTGTTGTTCATAACTCAATTAATCCTTTCGAACCTTGGAAAAAGCAGAAAAATTGAGTCTCTGATCTTTGTTTAAGACTTACATTTATGGTTCCTAAACATATCTATGGTTTGTAGCTTTTTTCCACAGGTCGTAACTCAAGGTTGTAATATTTGTGATTTGGCAGTCTTTAGTAAAACTGTGATAAATATTTACTCCAAACTCCAAAATGAGGAAACCTTGGTGGCATTGGAAAGATGACTCAAACACATTTAGTTTTATTGGTCAAGGGATACTAATGCTTTATATTCTATGATAGATAATCATTTGAATTGACCTAAGTAAACGTTTTCACCAAAACTCAATCGGTAAGGATTCTTTCAACTTGACTTTGGGCTAGAGGATTCTTGTCACCTTAAAACCTCTCCAAATCTATTCCAACACTTAAAAATTGACATTAAAATATATGCAAAATAAAGAATCACCCCTGTACGACACTACAGATAGCATCGACGACTCGTCATTTGGTCTACGGGTGGTCAATTTGAGTCGTCAAAGTAGTTGTCCAAAATCATAAGCTATTGTAATGAAACTTATTCCCTATGACTCATCCTTATGAGTCATCGACTCTTCTATGATTTGTACAAATGACTCATCAATATCCCCATTTACTTAGTCAAAATTCATCCTACGACTCATCCTGTTGAGTCATTCCAAAAGTACTGAAGGTTATCAATTTCAAAAAATCAAAGATCAACTCTACGACTCATTCTACGAGCCGCCACCATTCTATAAGTCGTCAACTTGAATTGTAAACTCACTTCCAAACCCATTCAATTGTCTAACCTCTAAATTATTCCAATGAGCCACTCCTACGATTCGTAGGCCAAGTTGTAAACTCTACAACAATCCCTTTTTTTGGAATTTTCTTTCATTTTGACTTTTCTATTTTTGGGTCTTACAATATCTCCCTCTTGGGAAAATTCATCCTCGAATGAGATTTATCTAGCATAGAAAGGGCGCAGAAAGAGGAATAACAATCCAACTTGAAATACGCTAACACATCAAAATGCATAAACCTTGGGAATTTCAAGCTCATCATAAAATATGACATTTAAAATCAACTTCATGAATATGCATATATATGAAAACATGAGATTAACAAGAACTCAGGAATTCGCTAGGATACACATGAGAAACATAACACTTCAATTAGAATGGAAACTCAAACACTAGGGTTATCAAACTAATCCATACCAACCATTATCATAATCAAAAGAAACACATAACATACTAGATGAAGCAACCCAAGTTATCTCCCTTCCTCTTTTAGTAGCCACCAGGAAATCCCTCAACTTATGCCTATATCACTACACTTTTAGCAACCCTCCTTACCATCTATCCATTCTCTTTGGTAATTCCTTCCCACCTTTCACAAGGGGGAAAAGAACGTTCATCCTTGTTAGGCCTACACGCTAGAGCATTAACAAAAGATTGACCACTATCGATACGTGCCCTCTTAAAGTCCCTAGATTCCTCCCTTAACTTTTCATCTTCTATTTTTTTCTTCATATGTAATAAGTTCCATCTCCCTTACTAACATTGACATCTTACAAACTTTGGACACCAAGTACGAAACTCCTAAAATAAACTTGATCATTCGAGCCCTAGGGTCGGCAACCATAAAAAGGGAATACTTAGACAATTGCGTGAACTTGAGGGCATACTCCCTCACACTCATATTCCCTTTCTTGAGGTTGATGAACTCTTTTATCTCAGTCTCCCTCAACTCCATTGGGAAAAGTAATCAAGAAAAACAACTTTAAAGAGTTCCCAACCAATAGGACCCCTACTCTCTCTCACGGACTTCCATTGAGTATACCAAACTTAAGAAACACCCTTGAGTTTGTAGGCAGCTAATTCTACTTTCTCTTCTGAAGTAACACCCATAATACTTACTATATATGGGATCCTCATTAATGAACTTTTAGGGATCCTCATCAACTTTCGAACCACATAATTTAGGAAGATTTATTATTGCAAAATCTCTTACCCTCAAAGCCATAGTAGGTGAATTAGAAAGAGAAACAACCCTTTGTTTGGCAAAAACATAGGCTAGCACAGTGAAGGGGGTTCAAAACTCAGCATGGGTAACTTGATAGGTGAAAGGATCGCTAGTTTGAGGAACTTTTCTTCTTAGAGGCATTTTCTAAAAATCGCAAAGACAATCATTAAGAAAAAGAACCTTAGAACACAACTCTATCGCAGAATATAGATCATGAAAGAAGTGAAACCTTTCCTAAGATATTTCGTACCTACCAATGATAAGACTCTAGTTAATGCGGCATGTTAGACACACTAGGAAACTTAAAGCTATGACACTAAGTTTGTCATGACTCAACCTAGGGCCAAGTCATAACACGTCGATCGAAACTCCAAAGGATCCCAAACAAACCTCTTATCATACATTATATTCATAAGGTAAGATAAAATATTATAAAAACAAGCGGAAGAATAATCTCAAACATGGAAGTCTAGAATTAGAAATAAAATCTCAAGTCATATGTCCAAATGGACTACATCAACTCTATGTCTAAAGATACCTCTATCATATTAACATACATGGGGGCATGGAATAAGCCACTAGCTCCCTGAACAAGAAAGGAATATCTCAAAATAGAAAAATAGTCTAAAAGAAGAAAGGGAGGAAATAAGCTCGATAGGTAGTCCTCGAAGCATGAGGACTTACAAACTAAAGTGAACACATCTTCTATCTATCCATAAGAGTGTGTACGGTGGTATCTGATATTATAAAATAATATAGTCAAAAGTATGCGCTAGTACATTTTAATACACTAAGTATCTAGGAATGCAATGCATGACATGAAAGCAATGATGCAATCATTAAGGTTAGAACACGTGCTAAATAAACTATTTGTACGTAATAGTGAATCATGAGTAAGGCTAATGTCACCTAAAACCATAATGCAATATTATAAATAGAGCTTGTATAATGCGTGAATAGTCATGAGTTATTATGACGAATCATAAAAGAGCTTGCAAGTTCATAAGTAGTTATAAGGACCTTAAGTCGTGTTGAGAGTCATGAAAACCATGAGTGAGAAAAAATATACTTTATGTTGTGTGAAACATATTAGCCATAATAATAAATACCTTAAACCTTGAATGAGGGACCTTATACCTTTTTATGAGAGCGACCGTTAACCGACATAAATAATGTGAGCTATAACCCGAAGTCCCAATGTTTACCTATACATCAGAGGAAAGAGGGAGACTACTAGCCAAGGTAGACTCCTATATGCCTAAGTGGATCCACTAAGCTTTATGAAGGATCAACCCTCAATTATGGGAGACCCTCTAAGGAATCAAGCCTCTTACTACAGGTCTCTTGCCTCAACTATGGGTGAGAGTGCCTATCCAAAGGTCCACTCTATGCTAGGTAACCTCTCACTAAAATATCGTACATAGTATATCATAAGCTTGTCATAAATTCAACATCAAGTGGGAGGGGTCATATCTACTACACATCTACTATTCATCAAAATATAATCATAGAATAGCTCCATTCATAACTTAAGTGCAATGCGGGTATTTTCCTTCCATATTACAAATCATACATACATAGTTCATACCAATAGGCCTTAGGTCAGCATATAGGGCCCTAAGTCATATTTTCCATAATTTTCTTGAAATTCATAATTTGAAACTTGCTGATAATTCGTCATCGTAATTCATCCATAGAGGGCGAATTACGCCTTGTTTCTTTTCAAACACATTTATTTCTTGACTTAAGGGTGAGATAGGGACATATATTAGCCTCCGCCCATGTTCATGTAATAGAGACATTGTTTGACCTATATCATGGAGTCTCTGTGTTCAAGCTACTCTTTTTTCTATGATCATGTTTAGACTCTTCTTATATTATTTTCCGCACTTATGTTACCTTATGAATGCCTTATGATAGGACAAAAGGATTGGTTGAAAACCTTTGAGGTTCAATAGCCGTGTTATGACTAGGCCCTAGGTTGGGTGAAAACTTAGTATGAGAGCACAAGGTTTAGGATGTCCTAGTATGTCCAACATTCCGCATCAAGTAGAGTATTCATTGTTGTGAAGTGTGCCACACCTATGAATACGAGTCTATAAGCTGTTTTAGGAAATTCTCAATTCTTTCATGGTCTAACTTATGTTATAGAGTTTACCCTAAGACTTTCTTTCCCTAACAACATTCCTTTGTGATTTCCAGAAAAATGCCTCAAAGAATACCACCGTTGCTAAAGGGGAACAATGATAATAAGACCCAAGCTTCCCTGACTTCTAATCAAAATGGTTCCATAACCGACCATGTTGCCAATACGGAGTTCTAGAACACTATTACTATGCTAGCCCAAGTTGTGCCAATTCAAAGGGTTGCAACTCCTCTTAATATTCCCACTTCGGCTTCGAGGGTAAGAGACTTTGCATGAATAAAACCTCTAGAGCTTTATGGCTCAAAGTTTGATAAGGATCCTCAAGAATTTATTGATGAGTTATAGAAAGCAGTGAGAAAAGTGGGGGTGTCATCAGAGAATAAAGCAAAGTTGGCAGCTTATAAACTTAAAGGGGTGGCTCAAGTATGGTATACTCAATGGAAGATGGAGAGGGTGCATGAAGGACCTACTGAATAGGGAGCCTTGAAACATGCTTTCCTTGATTGGTTTTTCCTTCTTGCGCTAGGGAATCTAAGGTGTTGGAATGCATAAATCATCAATAAGGCAACATGGGAATGAAGTACTATGACCTCAAGTTCATAAAGCTTTCCAACTATGCTCCCCTATTGGTTGCCGACCCACATGCCCGAATGAGTCTATTCATATTGGGGGTATCTGATTTGGTGGCTAAAGAGTGCCATACCGCCATACTTATCAAGGAGATGGATATATCTCAGGTTATGACCTTTTCCTAACAAATTAAGAGACAGAAACTTATATAATTTAAAAGAGCCCGTTGTGAAGGTGGGTTCTCACATGGTAATTTCGGTGGTGATAGTGGTCATTCTCAAAAAGGCCAAGGTTCGAGAAAGAATTTTTTGAATGATAGGGTACCATACCCTAATATTTAAGAAGGAGGTGTAAATGCTACTCGCTCTTCATTTCTCAAATGTTCAAGGTGTGGAAAGAATCATGGATGGCGATGTTTTATTAGAATGGATCCTTGCTTCTAATGTTGAAAAATAGGCTAGTAACAAGTGTCCTTATACTACAAAAAAGAATCATCCGAGTATCCTCATGCTACCAATAAGTGTATAGAAGGTCATCCCCAAAGCCAAGTTGCTCAAGGAGCCCAAGCGCAACCTAAGTTTGGTTAACGGAACAACCATTTCTATGCCCCTTATGGTTGGTAGGAGGTGGAGGAGACTCCTGATGTTCTCACCATTATGTTATCGGTATTTCACTCTGATGTTTATGCCTTTCTTGATCTGGGTGAAAAATTATCCTTTGTTACTCCTTATGTGGCTATGAGTTTTGATGTTAGCCCCAAAATATAGATTGAGACTTTTTCCATTTATACTCCTATAGGTGAGTCAGTTATGTCTAAAAGAGTATATAGGGAGTGTCCTGTGTCAATTTTGCATAAAGCTATCCATTGTGATCTTATTAAACTAGACATGACTGATTTTAACATTATTCTCAGTCTAGATTGGTTACATACCTCTTATGCATCTATTTGTTGTTGAACCCGAGTGCTTGAGTTTCAGTTTCCTAATGCGCCTATCGTTGAGTGGAAGGGTAGAGATTCAGTAGTTAAGGGTAAAATCATTTCATGTGTTAAGGCCTGGAGAATGATTTCCAAAGGGTGCATTTATCACTTAGTGAGAGTTAGGGTAGTTGATTCCGAAACTCCTACTCTTGAATCAATTTTAGTTGTAAATGTTTTTTCAGAAGTTTTTAATGAAGATCTCCCTGGTATTCCTCCCAAAAGGGAAATAGACTTCGTCATAGATCTCCTTCCCAATATATAACCTATCTCTATTCCTTCTTACCATATGACTTCGGTAAAACTTAAAGAGTTGACAGAATAGTTGAAGGATTTGTTGTATAAGGTTTTATAAGGCCGAAGATTTCACTTTGGGGTGCTCCCAAGTTATTTGTAAGGAAGAAAGATGGGTCACTCTGAATGTGCATATATTATCGCCAATTGAACAAGGTCATGATTAATAGTAAGTATCGTATCCCAAGGATTGATGACTTGTTTGATCAACTTCAAGGAGCAACTTACTTTTCAAAGATTGACTTCTGATTGGGTTATAATCAACTACGAGTGAGGCAGTGTGACATTCAAAAGGAAATATTTAGAACTCGGTATGGTCATTTTGAATTTTTGGTTATGCCTCTATAGATTTTATGGATTTGATGAACAGGGTATTTAAAAAATATTTGGATATGTTTGTGATTATCTTTATTTATGATATTCCGATCTACTCGCAGAGTGAGGAGGAGCATGCCACTCATTCGAGGATTGTGTTACAAATTTTCAAGGACCTATAGTTGTATGCAAAGTTTAGTAACTGTGACTTAAGTCTAAACCACAAGCAAGGTATGCAAAGTACCCGCAAGCCAATAACCTCCCATCCCAAGCGAACCAAATCACCCTAAGCGGTGTGAGACTGTAAAAGCCCTGCCACAACACTAGCGGAATACAAGGCATGGATAAGGTAAGAGTCTTGGCATAGCAATCCAAGACCGCACGGTGATGGTATAACCAGTTCATGATAGGATAAAATTAAACTCCACTATATCAAGAAAGATAAGATCAACCCTAGTGTCTCACCCCTGAATAGTCACCACGCAGGATCTAAAGACCGGATCCACTACTAAAAAATCAGCTAACGGGTTCGAAACATGCATTGGCTTAACTATGGCATCCAAACTCATACTCAACTGAGTGGCATAATATACATGTATATACGAATAGGTGGATCCTGGATGAAATAAAGAGGATGTTGGATGATGATATAATAAAATCATAACTGGGATCACATCGTCTGAGGCCTTATCCTCTACTCTAGCCGGAGCTACATAAAAGAGGGCCTGGACTACTCTACCCTGCACATCGACCCTGCCTCCAGCTATACCTCCTTAGGTACCTCCCCATGCACCCTAATAATAGAACCTTCGGTACAGGACCTGGCCTCTTCCTCTAACTGGAGACGCTGCTTCTAGCGTACATCTATCTTCCCGTGGAGAGGGTAAAGATGGCCTACGTGAGGGAATTTGTGGTACCAATGATCTAGTTCCCTACACTCATAGAACCATGTGATTGTTAGCTCCTAGAAGGAGGTCGGCCACCTTGGCCCGAAGAACCTATCTGTGATCTACTTCGGCCCTGACTCGAATAAAAATGATATCTCTTCTATATTTTGGGCATAACTTTTAATAGGATAGTCCAAATTAGGTGATTCAAATTTCGAAACAACTCGAACATCATTACCTATAATTTTGTGAAGACTATATTTTAAGTTTGGGAGGTTAAGTAGGTCAAAAAATTAATTATTTTAATTATTGTTAGGTCCCTCTTTCACGCCTATAAATACCCACCTTATTTCATCATTTTGTTCATCAAGCTTTATCAACTACTCTTCTCTCTATACACTATTTTTAGTTCTTAGTAGTGTAAAATTCATATTTTGGTGATTCATATACACCGGGTAGTACACAAAACACTCTGGCGAGGAGAAAATACTAACATTCAATAGTGTTTATTAAGTCTTCTGATTCTGAGTAACACGTTGAATTCAAGTTATGTAGCGATTCAATGAGATTATTCCTTCCTTTCTCATGGCTAAATTATTTTAATTATATGATAAATTATGTTTATTTTCTTTAATATTTACTCTATGTTATGTGGGTGTTTATCCATGAGTTCTTCTACCCATGTAGTTTAAACTCTTTCAACTAAATCTATTGATTTCAAGTAAGATTTTCTTATGGGTAATTCTTATTTCTACTTAATAGCATGAATAATGGTTAAACTAATGACTATTGATCTATTTTAATGCAAAATAATTTCATATGTATGAATTGATGGTTTGCAAGTATTTCCTCTATTTAGCTCTTTAAAGGTTCTTGAAATTCATGGTGGGTTGTTTAAAATATGATTTTTCATTGATAAATTTAAAAGTATTTATGTATAATTTCATTTACATTCATGCTTGAAAGTTGAAGTAATTCGAACCCACCTAGTTTTACAATATTTTCAATGAAGTTTGACTTGAAAGTTTTGACTCCAAATGAATGTTTATGAAAGTAATATCTCTGATCAAAAGGGAGTCTTATGAAATGACAGAATGATGAAATGATATGAATGATGGATTCTTTATTCAATAAGGACAATTCTTGCATATTTGAATTACCAAAGGTTTTAATGAACTATTCTACCGAATATGATGTTTTGAATTCTCAAGCTATATGCTATGACTATTTTGAAGTTTTAACTATTCTGTAGGATTGACTTAGAACCAAATGGGTCATTGAGGTGGGAATTAATAAGGAAATCCTAATAGCAACCCTTTGTCTCATTAACTATGTCCCAACATAGGATCCCTTGTAGTCTTAGGCTAATGGATTCATAAATAGCCCTTAAAGTTAAAGTTAAAGAAATAAATAAAGTTGACAGAGTTCTACCCGGCAACTAGTCTCCCTGACCAACGTAGAGGGTTTTGTTGGATTCCATGTAATATCTAGCATTGTCTTAAATATCGGTTATGGTCTTTTACCATAAAATGAATACAATATGAATGATTATGCATGCATTCCATTATGTTTGATATTACTTAAATGTTTTAATGTTTTCTCAATGTTCATGCATGCTTACATACGTAGTACGTTCAAAGTACTAATGCATACTCTTTTGCCTACATGATATCACCATATTGAGACCAGTGCTTTTCCTCGTTCTCCTCCACGTAGCTAGTTGAGATTTCGTTTGAAGACTATTTTATGTGAGTTCCCATGTTATGGGAACAATACTCCTTTAGCCCTATTAAATCTAAAAGATAGAGGTATTGTGGGACATATTTAAGTTGAAGATTTACTATTATGACTTCTTTTTATTTATTTAATGTCATTACCTATTAAAGGCTAAAGGAATGCTAAAAGGCTTGTTTTAGGTACTTTCCAGTTCTTCATTTGCCATATCACGTCTAGGACCTACGCTTGGGTTGTGACAAACTTGGTATCAGAGCTTGAGGTTTTGAATGGTCCTTAAAATGCAACATACCGGGTCAAATAGGATCTTGTTCATGGTTGTGAAGCACACCATAACTATGTAAAGGAGACTATGGGACGTTTAGGAAAGTTTTTACTTCTTTGAAATTCATGTCGTGCCTTAGAGTGTCCTAATCTTTTCTTTAACTAATGACCCATTTTGTGTTCTCTATATAATAACTCGTAGAAGAGCACCTCCAAGAGAAAAGATTGATGATGAGGTCCAATCTTTTCCGATTTCCAATGCCCCACATCATGAGGAAAGGGTAACCCATGCCGAGTTTCACAATATAATTATGTTGTTGACTCATATCATAGCCAACCAAGGTCATCAATGTGTTTCTCCTCCTAGATGTAAATTTTGGCCTCTAAGATTCGAGATTTCCAAAGGATGAATCCGCTCGAGTTCGATGGTACAAAACTAGATGAGTACCCTATGGAGTTCATTGTTAAGGTGTACTTGATTGTGGCTATCATGGGTGTGCCACTGAATGAGAAGGCCGATCTAGTGTCCTAAGAACTCAAAGGTGTGTCTCGAGTGTTGTACAAATAATGGGTTGTTGAGAGGGATGAAGAAATGGGGCCGATAGGATGGGAAGAGTTTAAAGGTTCTTTCCTAGATCGTTTCTTCCTACTATAGCTAAGGGAGGCCAAAATCCAAGAGTTCATCAACCTCCATCAAGGGAGTATGAGCATGAGGGAGTATGCTCTCAAATTCACTAAGTTGTCAAAGTATGCTCTCTTCATGGTCTCCAACCCAAGAGCTAGGATGAGCACATTTATTTCTGGTGTCTCAATCTTGGTGTCCAAGGAGTGCAAAATGGACACGTTGGTTAAGGAGATGGACATCACTTGGTTAATGACTTATGCAGAACAAATTGAAGAAGAGAAGATGAGAGAGAGATCAAGGGGGTTCAAAAAGGGTAGAGTAGATGTTGGAGGGTTTAACCCTCTAAGGTCCGGTTATGGTAACAATGGCAAAGGCCAAGGTGGGAAATGGTTTGTGGGACAAGGTTCCACCAATAATCCTCCTCCAAGGTTCAACAAGGACAGGGGTGCTAAACCAATGGTTCCAAGAGAGAATTGTTGCTCAAACTTTCTCTCCTTGCAAGAAGTGTGGAAGGACTCACAAAGGGGAATGCTTAGCTGTATCCAATGCATTCTTTACGTATGGAAGATGGGACACCATGCTAGGGATTGTAGAGATTATAGTGGTAGTCCTCAAGGCCAAATTTCTCATGGTCAACAAGCTCGAGAAGGTGTCCAATGCATCAACTGCTTTTACGCCTTACATAAGAGATGAGAGGTTGAGGATGTACCCAATGTCATTACCGGTATGTTAAAGGTCTTTGTTTTTTATGTGTATGCACTATTACATCCAGGTGAAAAAAATTATCATTTGTTACTTCATTCCTTCCTAATAGTTTGATGTGTCACCCGAAATGTTATTAGAGCCCTATTTGGTGTCAACCCCCATTGGTGTGTCATTTATTGCTAGAAAGGTCTATAGGGGTTATCCCGTGTCTTTTTTCCATAAAGTTATTTCTTGTGATCTCATTGAGATTAACATGGTATATTTCGATGTCATTCTTGGGATGGACTGGTTACATGCATCTTATGCTTTCATAGATTGTAAGACTCATTGAGTCAACTTCTAATTTCCAAATGAGTCTGTCATTGAATTATAGGGTTGTGATTTAGTGGTGAAGGGTAAGCTCATTTCTTATCTTAAGGACCAAAAAATAATTTCTAAGGGTTGTATTTACCACATTGTGAGGGTTAGGGATATCGGCTCTAAAAGTCCTCCACTTGAGTCGGTTCCCTTAGTCAATGAGTTCCCTGATGTCTTTCCCAATGACCTTCCTGCTATCCATCCCTAATGAAAAGTTGATTTTGGTTGCGATCTCCTCCCTGATACCCAACTTATCTTTATTCCTCCATATCAGATGGCACCGCATTCCATCCTCAAATGGATGGGCAAGCCAAAAGGATTATTCAAACACTAAAGGATATATTAAGGGCTTGTGTGTTGGAGTTTAAAGGAAATTAGGATGATCATCTACCGCTCATCGAGATTTCCTATAATATTAGTTGGTGCCATTTGAGGATTTGTATGGTAGATGATGTAGATCCCCGGTTTGTTAGTTCAAAGTAAGTGAGATGACCTTATTGGGACCTGATTTGGTACTTGATAGTTTAGAGAAGGTGAAGATCATTACATAAAGGTTTAAGACAGCTCAAAATCATCTAAACTCTTATTCTGACACTAGAAAAAGGGATCTTGAGTTTAATGTAGACGATTGGGTGTATCTGAAGGTTTCACCCATGAAGGGTGTGGTTCAGTTTGGTAAGAAAAGGAAATTGAGCCTTAAGTATGTAGGGCCTTATAGACTCGTGAGACGTGTTGGAAAGGTTGCATATGAGTTGGAGTTGCCATTGGAAATGACCATGGTTCATCCGGTGTTCCATGTGTCTATCTTGAGAAAATATGTGGGTGATCCTAGTTCCATTGTTCCTTTAAGAGTAGTGAATATTGATGAAAACTTGACCTATGAAGAAGTTCTAATTGAAATTTTGGAACGACAAGTTAAGAGATTTAGGAACAAAGAAGTTGCATTTGTTAAAGTCCTTTGGAGGAATCAACAAATCGAAAGTGCTACATAGGAAGCGGAAGCGGATATGATTAATAGATACCCTCATTTTTTTCCCTCTACCCAAACCTAAGGTATTAATTTGTCCTTTCTCAATTACTTTAAATCCTTGCATTTCAACTTTTCTTGTTATATGCATGCAAAATTATAAACTATATTTCGAAGGATATTTTAAATTGCACTATTGCATTAATGATGGGATGTTGGTTTATACTCTACTCTACTCAAGCTAAGTCTTTCCTTATTCGAGGATGAATGTTCCCAAGGAAGAGATAATGTAACACCCCCTAAAAATGTTGTATATAATATTCCAATTCTTGATAAAAATGATATCTCTTCTGTATTTTGGGCATAATTATTTATAGTATTGTCTAAATTAGGTAATTCAAATTTTTTAATAAATCGAAAATCATTACCTACAACTTTTGTGAGACCATATTTTTTGTTTCGGAGGTTAAGTAGGCCAAATAAATTAATTGGTGCAACACATGGTTATGTGATGAAATAGAGTATTTGCAGAAGAAAAATCATATTTCAATGTAGGATGCTCTGAATCAATTGATTCTTGAATGATATGAAAGTAGACTTCTCGAGAAATAATTCATATTAAACAAAGCCTAATGAGGAAGTTATATTTTTGAAACATAGCTCCAAAGAGGGTATTCCGCTAAAACAAGGTTCATCTCATCAACTATGGATAGATCTAGATCCATTTGACATCACCCAAGACATTAATAGTCCTCCATTTGACATCACCCATGATATCACAATCTTCCATTAAATTTTTAGATTTTTTTTATAATTATTTTGATTATTGTTAGATCCCTTCTTCACACCTATAAATACCACCTTATTTCAGCATTTGGTTCATCAAGCTTTCTCAAGCAACTCTTCTATCTATACACTCCTTTACTCATTCTCAAAATATAGTTTTAGTTCTTTGTAGTGTATAAATACTTTTTCGATGATTCATATACTCCAAGTAGTACACAAAATGCTCTAGCGAGGAGAAAATGTTAAGATTCAAGAGTGTTTATTAAATCTTTCAATTCTGAATAACGCTTCCAATTCCAGTTATGTAAGGTTTCAATGAGAGTATTCCTTACACTCTCATGCCTAATGTATTTTTATTATATGATTAATTATGTTTATTTTCTTTAAGCTTTACTCTATGTTATATGGGTGTTTATTCATGGGTTCTTCCACCCTCTTAGTTCAAAACACTTTCAACTAAATCTTTTAATTTTAAGTAAGATTTTCTTATGGGTAATTCTTATTTATATGTAATAGAATGAATCATGGTTATACTAATGAATAACGTGAAGATCATCCAAGAAAGGTTAAATATTGCACAAAGTCGTCAAAAATCCTACCCTAATGTTAGGAGAAGATACTTGGAGTTTGAGGTCAATGATTGGGTGTATTTGAATGTTTTGCCCCTGGAAGGTGATATGAGGTTTTGGAAAAAGGGAATTTTTTAGTGCTTGTTACATTGGTATTTAACATATTTTAAAGAGTGTTGGCAATTTTTTCTATGAGTTAGAGCTCCTACTTGTGCTAGATGTTGTTGATTCCGTGTTCCATATTTCCATGCTTAAGAAATTTATGGCAGAACTTTCCCTCATTATGCATACAAAGAACATTGGAGTGAAGACTAGCTTGTCCTTTGAGGAAATTCCTGTCCAACTTCTCAGTCGTCAGGTTCATAAATTGAGGACCAATGAAGTCGCTTCACCCAAAGTTTTGTGGCAATATTAATTCAGTAAGGATGCTATGTGGGAAACCAAATAGGATATAAAATCCAAGTACCCACATCTATTCGATCCTCCTAGTGTTCATATTTAAGGTACTATCCTTGTTCCTATCTCTGATTTATTCTTAAGTTTGAGTAATTATGTGAATTATTCTAGGGTTGATGTTTTAATTTCTTGCATTTTATTCATACCTTGAGTAAATTTTTAGCTTGGTCATCATTCGAGGATGAATGGTCCCAAGGGGGAGTAATTATAACTCCCCGTACAATTATAGCCTAGATCAAGTTCAAAAACTAAGAGAAATTGTGAGAAAAAGTAAGATAGATGAACCAGTGTCCACGAGTGGTACCTACATACCATAGGAGTACCTATGAGTCATTGGCGGCTATTCGTAGGTCACCCCAACATATAGAGAATATTTGAGTTCTAGTTCACTTTCTACGAGCCCTGTTTATGAGTTGTCAAAGCTTGTGTTACCTGTATAAAACCCTCGTAAGTCAAAGTTCAAAATTCTAGTACCTATTGGAATTGTCACCAAGACCCTATGTTTAGGGTTTATGACCCATCTAGGGATCTACGATCCATAGGAAGGGATTCATAGATCCCAAAACCAAGTTCACAGTTGAGCCTACAAGAGGGTCTCTACGTCCCGTCCTAGTGTTTATGACTCACATATTCTACTTTTGGTCCAAGGATCTTACAAGTGACCTTCTACGACCAGTAGGAGTTCCTATGGGCTGTAGAAAGGCACCCATAGATGACCTAGTACATTTTTATGTGGGGTATTCCGGTCTTTTCTCTATCTATCACTACATTCTTTAACTAAATTTAGTCCCTTATCAATACCCAATAGGTTTCCTCTCTTTAACAATTAGAAACTTTAGAGACTAAGTAGTGGAGAGAAGGGGAAGATCTATGGTTCAAGAATTTCAAGCCAAGTCTTTGATTTTTGATTAGATAATGTTCATTCCAGGTATGTAAGGCTATAACAACATTGGACTAAGTTCATCCTTATTCCCTACACATTCCTATAGTCCTTGTTCCCTACAATTTCCTAATGTCTCTTAAATAACATTTTGAGCATCAGTTGAGTTGAGAAAGGTCATGACCCAAGCCTAGGGCCTAGATATAACACGATGAATAAGACAACCGGAGGTACCTCAGTCAAGCTTCTTAACATTCATTTAGCTTTTTATAGGTAATAACATAAAGTAACAGTAAACAGAAATGAAAAGAGGAATGGGACTATGGGAGAAAATAATGGAATAAAAGTCATCAACACATCAAAAGCAATGTCTACTTGTCCAACAATACCTTAACATCTTTAGACTAGAAAGGTCTAAGGCATGTCCGTAGCTCAGGATCAAATGAAAACAGATATACCAACCATGAAAGGTATTCAAAAGTCTTTATACATTATAAGTTAGAAAAAGAAATAGGATGTTTTTTCCGAAACATGGAAACTCACAACTATGTAGCCTTCAATGAATCAACTAGCCACGTGGAGGTGAATGTGGAGCAATGCAGGTCCCTACATGGTAATATCATGTAGGCAAAAGAGTAAGTCTTAGTAATTTAAATGTACTAAGTATGTAGGCATGCATGAATATCCAATAATCCATTAGCACATTAATAAAATATGGAACATAGTGCAATGCATGCATTATCAATCGAATAAGAAACATTTGAACCTTTAGTTTTGGGAAGATGACCATAAATGACATTTAATACCATGCGAGCCATTACATGGAATCCAACATAATCCCCTACGTTGGCACGGGGAGTCTACTTGCCAGGTAGAGCTCTATCAACTTCATTTCTTGAATATTTAGAGTTATTTATGGATCTACTAGCCTAAATCCACTAGCCTAAGCCTATAAAGGCTCCTATGTTGGCAAATAGTTAATGATACAAGGTGTTGCTACTAAGATTCCCCTACCGAATCCCACGTCAATGCCCCATTTAGTGCTAAGTCAAATACCACAAAATAATTCATACATATAAGACCATAATCATTTACAAAGATTTAAATAATCGAAATATCATTCGGTACAATAGCTCATTAAAACTTGATGATTCAAATGTGAGAATTGTTGTTATTACATAGAATTCATTCTTTGTCTAAGAAGCCCTTTCATCATTAGTCAATCATTATTTCATTTCATAAGACTACTTTGATCATAGACATTGCTTTCATAAACATTCATTTTGGAGTCAAGCTTTCAATTCAAACTTCGTTGAAATATAGTAAAACTAGATGGATTCTATTCAAAAAGTTTCAAGTCATTTAAATCATTGCTAGAATGCACGAGAGTAATGTAATGCATCAATTAAAATATCTTAACTAATACACCAATAAACTTTAAAAATCCTTACATGCCTTCATATAAATACCTTTAATACCTCAAAGCTTTAATGTAATTAACAGCAACTATAAACTAATATAGGTACATAAACTTCAAATGTTCAATAACTTAGACATTTCAAATCAAAATATGAAAACCCATTAGATTTATCATTTGAAAGTTAGTTGCTAGGTTTAGGAAAATACTTAGCCTCCATTGGTGTAAGAACTAATGAATGAGACACACATAACTTGTAAGATAAAGCCCTAATGCAGCTTTGAAAATTGAGAGTTGAAGAATAATGAATCAAACCCTTGACCTTGCTTTGAAACCCTTGAGAGAACTTTGAGGGGAAAGAATTTGTGTGTTTGAGTCTAAGTGTGAGAATGAGGGATTGGAAAAGCTTATGGTCCTTAGATAGGGTCAATTCAGTCCATAAAATGACCACACTTTGATGATAAAACACAGAAAAAAGGATGAAATGCCCCTTTAAAAATCTGAGCCAGACAGACTCTACGACTCATCCTTATGATTTATAGTACTTTCTATGAGTCAATGAGAGGACTCGTCGTGTAGTCTCTGAGGATGACCCTTAGTACTTACCCTCAGAAGTTCCTCAATGAATCATCAAAGGGACTCGTCCTGTAGGATTGGAGGAACCTTGGGGGCTGAGTCTCTTAACTTCCTCTACGATGTGTAAAAATGAGTCGTAGACTTAAAGATGTGTCATAGACTCGATTTGTTTGGCAGGGTTAGAATAACCTGTAATTCCATGCCTCTGAAGTTTCTTGATGAGTTATTTCTATGACTCATCTAAACTTCTACGAGTCGTAACTTGACTCCTGGACCCATATCTTGCCTTAGGAAAAATTTCCAACTTCCTCATCAAACCTATGAGCCACTCCTACCACTCATAGGAGCTTCTATGACCTGTAGGTGGAGTCGTAGACATTGATTTTCAATCTATTTTCCCAAAAGTTTATTTGTTTCGATGTTTCAACTTTAAAGGTCTTACAAGAAGTCTCTTAATCACATTTTGAGTATAAGTATAAATACTTTTAAACATCTATTTTGAGATTGAGTTGAAAATTTAATTTATACTTTTAATGCATTCATTGAATTGAGATCATAGCTATTTTCCAAAGAAAAGGTAAGTTGAGAAGAGATGACTCTTGAGCTATGTCCAAAAGAGACTAAATAATTTAATTGAGTAAATACACTCACTTGAGTTTTGAGAATAATAAATTATATTTTGGAAGTAGTATTGAGCACTGATTTAGGTAAGAGTATAGAAAAAGTCAAACCCCGCAAACTACGTACCCAACATAGGATATGCTCGTACCATTCAATGGAGTGACTCCTTATTACCCCAAAAGAGGACTTTTATTAGAACCAGAAATGAGTTGCATCCCTTATCCTAGTAAGGTATTGGATGGTTGTGGCAACAACAATAATTTTTTATATCATCACATAGCTCATAAGTGATAGTTGTCGATCACAGAAACTACCCACGAAGTAAAGTATTATATTTTAATATATTGAGTTATATTTACTATTTCATGTATTTTAAAGCATGATTTTTATTATATAGCATCCTTTATTGTGTTGAACTATTTTCAGAGTTGAGATCCTTGAGTTCAATATCGTGAGTAAGTTCCTTTTAGCTATTGTACATAACGTACATTTCATGTACTGATGCCATTTCACGCTGTATCTTTTGATAATTCACAAAAAGATGATAGAGATCCTCAACAGGCATACTATTAAAGATCAGTTTCCTAGTCAGCTTTGGTGAGTCCTCTTTCCATTTAGAGGCTCTCTTGAGACTTATTTCAGTCATTCATTTTAGTCATTTATTTATGAGGTAGCTGTGGGTCTGTCCCGATACTATTACACCCCATACTTTTGTACCTTGGAATGCGTTCTTAAGTCTCTTGAAAGGCTCTTAAGTTTCGTGGAAGGATTGTAAGCCTCTTAAGTTTCTTAAGGTTTTCTAAAGTTTTTTAAAGCTTCTAAAATCTTCTTAAGACTTCTTAAGAACTCTTAATCTTCTTAAGAGTTTTCATGTGAGCCGGATAATCTATAATGCTATCAAACAACACTAAGGAAAGGAGAACGTGATACCCCATAGTAGAGAAGATTGGAAATAGAGTTATATGAATCTCGAAGAAGTTGGAGACCGAATGATGAGTCGTAGGACACGACTTATTTAGGTAAGCTAACAACTTGGAAATCTTACATACTTAAGCTACTGGAGTACATTCCAAAATTATGTAGCAAGGATTACATAGGTTCATAAAGTAAGATGAGATTACGAACTCACGAGGGGGGAAAAAGAGTGCCACATGGCATCATAAGAGAATGTCATATGGCATCATGAGAGAGTGCCATATGGTATCATGAGAGAGAACCATGTGGCAGAAGCTGGAGCAAGGGTGGTGGACCCCCTCCCACATGCCATGTGGCAGCCTATGATTGGAGGAAAGGGGTGTGTTGGCCTAATGAGGGCTTGACAGGTGTCACCACATAAGGATTGACACGTGTCACCCTATTATGAGGAAAACATATATATGTCTTATGACTTATTAAATTTCCATAATTATCTAGAAAATTCAAGAACAAGAAAGAAGAGAAGAGAAGAAACTAGAGAGGGAGAGAGCCACAGTTTTGAAAGGAAAAAAAAAGGTGAGCTCTTCGATTTCGCTCCGTGAATTAATTATCTAGGCTATACCATGATGCTATGAAGGTTTTATTAATGAAAATATATGGCTTGTATCATCCCAAAATGTTAGCAAACAGCCACGAAAATTTAGGTGCACTAACGGAACTTCTGAGGCAAGTTTCGACGAGTTTGACGAGTTTCTAGAAAATTAAAGGCTTCCTTTTCAAATTGGATTTTATGATGTTTTTATGAGGTATATTAAATGTATTAAATAAGTTTGGAAGTGGAAAAATTTCATAAGGATGATTGACGTTAGAAACAAACTAAATTGAAGTGGTTATAGCTAAATCAAAGTCGAGTAGTGGGTTGTCGTTGTGGTGCTGTGGGTGCAGCTTGTTGGGTTGCTTGTTACAGGACTTTAAATTTTTTTTAAAAGGGTGTGGTTTCTTCTAGTTTCATCCAAACTACCCTTCATTTGGTATGGTTAAAGATTTTGTGAAATAAAGATTAAAAACCCTATTTTCGTATCGTAGTTTTGAGCTAGTTATTTGGAGTTGTATTGTGTAATGTTGAGGTGGTTTACTTATATATATTCTGATGGTTTTTGTTGTTGGTATGGTTGTTGACACTATGGCCAAGTTAAAACCTCGAGGATATTGAAGTTACAGGGGATATGATGCCCGATTTTCGATACCATCGGAACTAGTAACAAACTAGTCGAGGGTAATGGATAAGGAAACGACTCCTATTAGTACTTGGTTGTAGAGTTGGATATTTTAAATTGAAAGGCTATTAATATTATTATTAATTTCATGTCAAATAGGTTAAGGAGGTATCAAGGAAAGCCGGATTTTAATTAATCCCAAAAAAGGTATGTGAAGCTTTCTCTTGGTATGTCTTATCCTTAAGTGATTGATATACGAAATGTGAGGATAATTCCATTCATATAACCCCAAATATGACTCATAAGTCTTATTCACTTCTCGATGGTAGAATTTCTATACTAGTTGAGTTATTCCTCTAAGGGCTTCTATATGATGGAGAGTAGTAAGTATGTAAAGTTATCTCCTTTCTCTTGGCATATTTTGGCATAAGTACGTAGAGCTACCCTTATTTCCTCTTGATATGTCTTTGACCTAAGTGTGTTGCTATGATGGTAAGGTAATGCAATAATAAGGTTATGATACCGAGCCCATAATGGGCTGGGTAGGATATATGTAATGATGACTCCTTGAGGAAAAGTAGAGACTAGGTAAAGCTTATTCTTTCTTTTCCTTTGGCATGTCCTAATTGTAAGTAAAATGTGACACGAGATCTGGTGTAACTCCACTTTTAAGTCCTAAATGTAATCTGTATCTCTTATTCACTTATGAATGTCAAACTCTTGTAGTAAGTTGAACTACTTTCCTTGAACTCCATAGGTTGAGAAGTGCTGGATGCATAAGCTCCTAGTCCTAAGGACTATGTGAAGAAGGGTATCCCTGATTCTATGAACTGTTAGTATTACTTTAGTACATGTCTAGGGTCCCCGATATCCTAAGAGATATAGGCCTCAATGGCATTTAGAAGACACTCGAGATGGCTACACTACTATTTTGGTCCTCGGATGATAGCTTAATCTTCTTACAGTGTCGAGTCTCTGATAATGATTTAGATTATATATGGTTACTCACTACTTGATTCGTGCATACTGTAATACATCTTCCACCGAGTTCTGGGCTGGCTATAATATGGTTATCATTATATGATATATGGATCAGAACGAACGTTTCTCAACATTATTATATGATATATGGATCGGACCGAATGTTCCTCAGCATTACTATATGATATGTGGATTGGATCATCATTTCTCAGCATTACTACATGATACGTGGATCGTACCAAACGTTTCTTGGCATTACTGTATGATATGTGGATTGGGTCGTCATTTCTCAGCATTAATATATGATATGCAGATCAGGCCGTATGTTTCTCGGCATGTACTTACTATATACATGGATCAGGTTGTACATTCCATAGCGTTAATAATATATATGTGCATATGATGACAGAATGATATAGATGGTACACCGATTCCCCAAAACAGGCCGAGCACAGTACCTGATGGTAATATGTATGACTTTCTTTTATATGATGCGAGTATAGTAAATGGTTAAATGTTATACTTCCCCTTGCATTCCTATGCCAACTGTAATTTCCTTATAATGTCTATACTTTACATACTCAGTACATATGTGATACTGACCCCCCTTTCTCGAGGGAGCTGCGTTCATGCCCACAAGTACAGATACACACTTTGGCGATCTGTCAACGTACGAGTTCCACTTAGCAGTTCAGAAGCACTCTATTGTGCCATAGCCTAGTTTTGGTATTAACTCTCGGTGTATATATTTATTTGTTCATGGGTATGGTGGGGGCCCTGTCCCACATTATGTTATTGTTCTTACTCTTAGAGGTCTGTGAACATGTATGTGGGTTGTGTATGGGTTGTATATGCATGTATGTATAGTGGTGCCTATGATAAGCCTCGCCGACTTATATGTTATCCTGCCTGTTGATGTGCTATAACTTAAATAGGGGATATATTTACTTACAGATAGTAGGGATATACACGAGTGCCTAGTTTGGGCACCCATCATGGCCTACGGGGTTAGTTCATGATTGGTACTCATTTAAGAGTAAGTCTTAATGGCTTCGTAGAATAGTCAGACAATATTCAGTTTATTTATTTGAGTTGTTTTTAGATATTGAGTTATATTTCATTATCTATATGATTCAGTATTGAGACTTATTTTTGAGTAGTAAGATTAATGAACTTATTATGCCAATCCGAGTACTTTTCTAAGCTACAGTCTTCCACTTAGTTAGTCAGTTAGTCTTAGGGTTCACTTAGGAACCAGCAATTATTTCTGAGTGCTGGCCACACCTAGGGACTTGGGCATAACAAAACTAGAACATCCATCGCATATAAAATCTAAGTCACACATTATGTAAGAGGATTCTAAGGATATAAAATGAAAACCAAGACAAGGATCAACCTAAACTAAGGCTTATAGAATAAAAGACTAAAATGAAATAACCCTAAAAGGACAATTATATCACTAAGAATCAAGGAAACCTATAAAACTAGTCCAAAAATCATCCTCACTATCGAACTATCCAAATACATACATAATAAAACTAAGCGAAGTCCAAAGGGGAGAAACAATAACTTACCTCAAGGCCAAAAAGAAAACACAAAAAAATAATTAGGTGCTTTTCCCATCCAGAGATCCTCGGAATGCTGCAAATATATCAAGAAGAAAAAGAGAAATTCAGTACGAAAGTAACGATACCCATATCAATGCAACAAAATTCTGGTTGGAAATTCGATAAAAATTTGACAAATGAAAGAAATTCTAACACAACCATTATGTTCTCCTCAAAGTAGGGATCACAAGCCCAAACAATAAGCTAAGATGGAGGTCAATTTGAAGCTCAAATGGTCCAATATCAAATTTAAAGAATTAAGAAATAAAGAACTTTGAGGTTCAAAATGATAGTAAAATGTAAGAATGAAGCTAAAGTTGGATTTAGGATAAGTAAAGAGTTTACCTTGAATAAACTAAATTGGTGAAGAAATGAGGAATTCCAACTTTGTTTGAGCTCTATTTATGGAGGAAAATAGGTTCACATCTTTATATAAATGAGGAAGAATCCATACAAAATAGTCAATGATCTCCTCATTGGCAAACAATTATTCACCGATGCGAATCCACCAGAGCAGGGGAAATCCCAATGGAGCAGCGGTCTATAGTTACCTTATGCTAAGAAGGAGCAGAAAATATATAACAGGCATGAGACTAGCGGTGTGGAGAAGGCTGTGTAAAGGTAAATCCTATCAACACCACCTGTTCCACCAGACAATGCTTCCTATAGGAATAGAGTCATCAGTATGAGCCAAAACTTATAGGAGCGACAGCACCAGCAATTGCTGCCACAGCAGTTGGAGTGAAATGCTTCAAACTCTGAATAGACCCTTAGATTTCTTTTAAGGTTCGATGAACAGATATTAGAAATGACTTTCCATACTTAATATCGACAAAACCACAAATGGAGGTTGTATAATCCAAATATTGACCCAAGTCAACACTTATGAAGAATTATCAAATAAAACCCTAAAAGCCACAAACTTAACTCGAATACCTTAGGACCAAACCAAATGTTGTACTAGACAAAAATCGACATTTCAGAGATAATCACGATATCAGAATTTCCATTTGAGTGCATTTACCATTAATGTTGACCAAAGTAAAACTTTATCTAGAACTTTAAAGTTAAAATGCCTAGCGGCACTAATTCAAAATAAAAGCCTCAAACCCAAACCAAGCATCCTACAAAACCAAAGTGACCTTTTTAGAGCTGGTAGAACTTTTGAAATTTCCACATGACATCAGAATTTCTAGATGTTGACGAAAGTCTACTCATCCACTTCAAAAGCCTCCAAAAGTGCAAAACTAGCTCAAAACTCACCCAACCTTATTGAGAAAGTGTGCCACCAAACATAGGATTAAAAAAATCTACAAAGACGCTACGGGGAGGGGAAACATAGAAAAACTATGTAAAAACATAAAAATGACCTCGAGGTTCATTAGACATTTACTATTTTTCTCAAAAAACTATCATTTGATTATTACGTTAAATATTTAGGACTCATTGAAAGTTATTTCAAAAATTATAACCTCAATACCCATTTTGTCTCATATTTAATTTTAAGCAGTTGATTTGCAACTTTAAAGGGGTAAGGAGAAGGTAAGGAAATTTCAATGAAAAAAAAACCAAACACTTGGAAAAATAGTGACAAATTGAAGGTTGATACTAGTAAAACCACTCAAAGACTCTCCGAGTGGGCTTCCAGGTTGCCTAAGTGTTTTATATGAATTACTCAATAGGCAAGCCAACTTGGCGAGATAAGATACTTAAAAGTGACTCACCAACATGAAGAGATAGCATGACTAACCTCTACAAAGGTTTCTGAAACTTATGGTAAAAAAACATGTCAATTCAATGGGAGAGATACATAAATGGCGACTTGCTGACTTGGATGGCGAGCTCAACTAAACTCGCCAAATATTTTTGCTTTTTCTAACCAAAAAACATGCCAAATTGGCAAGCCAAAGCTCCAATTGGCGACTTGACAAATCGT
Source organism: Solanum dulcamara (assembly GCF_947179165.1). Classification (NCBI taxonomy): domain Eukaryota; kingdom Viridiplantae; phylum Streptophyta; class Magnoliopsida; order Solanales; family Solanaceae; genus Solanum; species Solanum dulcamara. Next base: position 30,230,823 of record NC_077244.1, read on the forward strand.
AATGAGATCTATCATGGTCTCAAACTAAGTACCTGAGAATTGAAAAACTGAAGAAACAAAAAAGTGAGAAGCTTCCATGAATGGTGACTCATCAAACCGTTCAGCAATCCTGACTAATATCTCTAAATTATTTTTTCTTGTGTAATTTTTGCTTGATTTTGGAAATGTATAAATTGTCTTTTGGAAAGAAACAATACATACTTCACTGATCTAAGAATACTGAAAGAAGGAATAAATTACCTTTTTGGAATTTTTGAGTTTTGTACATTGGATATTTTGGAATTTTAATGGAAATTCAACTGACTTGCATCGAAATAATTATTTTGGTATAACTTCTTTTATTTTCATCATGTGTAGCTAAACCCCATGCTTTCTAGTAGTGTGTAGTGTAGTTTGATTTTAGCTTGAACTTGGGTTTGTGCAATTGTTCAACTTTATGTTATTTTTAAATGGGTTTAATTAGCTTATAAGGTTTTCATTTATTAATAGAAGAAATATCCATATTTTTCCCTATATCCAAAGGTAGTCTAAACTCTCAAAAGGATTAGAATACAACAGTTATAGAGAACTCCCGAATAACCTCGTAAAGTCCCGTAAATCCTCATAAAACCCTATAAGATGAGTTAATATTCGAGGATGAATGTTCTAAAGGGGAGAAGAATGTTATACCCCGTACTTTTGTACCTTGAAAGGTTCTTAAGCTTCTTAGAAGTCACCATGTGAGCCGGATAATCTATAACACTACCAAACAACTCTAAGGAAGGGAGAATATGACACCCCATAGTAGGGAGATTGGAAATATGGTTATAAGAATCCGGAAGAAGTTGGAGGCCAAGTAATGAGTCGTAGGACTCGACTTATATACGTAAGATACCAACTTGAAAATCTTACATTCGTAAGCTACTTGAGTTCATACCAAGCTTATATAGCAAGAATTATATAAGTTCGTAAAGTAAGACGACATTATAAACCCACGAGGAGGAAACGAAAATGATAGAAAGAGGGAGTGTCATATGGAAGCAGGTGGAAGTGCCATATGGTAGAATCTAAAGCAAAGGGGTGGTCCCCCCACATGCCATGTGGCAGCCCCTAAGTAGAGGAGGTGATGCGTTGGCCCACTAAGGGCTTGACATGTATTACCACCTAGGTGATGACACGTGTCACCTCCCTAAGGTGGAATATATATATATATATATATATATATATGTTTTATGATCATCCTTATCCAAACAAGTCATTCTTATCTCTAAGAAAATTCTAGAGAAAAAAAGAGAAGAGAAACTCTAGACTAGAGAGAGGGAGCCACAGATTTGGAGCAAAAAAGATAGGTTCTCCGATTTCGTTCCATAAATTAATTATATAGGGTATACCAAGAGCGTATGAAGGTGTTATTAATGTAAATTTATGGTTTCAATCATCCCCAAAAGTATAGCAAACAACCATGAAGTTTCAGCCACGCTAGAAGAGCTTTCGAGGCTAGTTTTGGCGAGTTTCAGACAAGGTAAGGCTTTCCCATTTAAATTGGATTTTATGATGTTGTTATGAAACATATTACATGTCTTAAGTGAGGCTAGAAGTGGAAAAATTGCATAAGTATGCTTGACAATTAAAATAAACTAAATTGAAATCGTTAGAGTTAAATTGAAGTCGAGTAGTGTGTTGTGATTGTGGTGTTGCGGTTGCAGCTGGTTTTATTGCGTGTTTCAGGCCTGTAAAGTGTTCTAATAATGTGTGGGTTCTTCTTATTGCAGCCACATGACCCTCCATTTTGTATGGTTAAGGGTTTTATGAAATAAAGGTTAAAAAACTCTATTTTGGTATCGTAATTTTAAGTGAGTTGGTTGGAGTTTATATTGTGTAAAGTTGAAGTGGTTTGCTTGTAAATGTGCTGCTGATTTTTTTTTTGGTATGGTTGTTGATATTCTAACCGAGTTGAAATCTCGAAGATGTTGAAATTATAAGGGAGATGCTGCCCGATTTTTGGTAACTTTGGAGCTAGTAATAAACTAATTAAGGGAAATAGATAAGGAAATGATTCCTATGGATACGTGGATGTAAGGTTGGAAACTGGAAAGTGAAAGGTTATTAATCTTAGTATTACTCTCATGTTAAATAGGTTCAAAAGACGACAAGGCAAACTTGGTTAAGAGTAATCCATAAGAGGTATGTAAAGCTACCCCTTCTTTCTCTTGGCATGTTTGGCATAAGTATGCAAAGCCTATCCTTTCTCTTCTTCTGGCTAGTCCTAGATGTAAGTAAAAGATGATACAATCTCTAAGGTGATTCCAGTCCTAAGTGTTTCTTATTTACCCTTTAATATTGGAACTCTTACAATAATTGCCATGACTTTTATGAAGAAAATATATGACTTTTATATGATTCCCAGGGAGTTCCTATTCTCAGAGCCACTTGGATTGCCAATTTCATAATTTTCAAAAGATATTTTATTATACCTTGATACGAGTATATGATTTCAGAAGTTCTATTTTGATATAATCCATAGTGACATTCAAAAGGAACTTGATATGACTCTTGTCTTGATTTTTGAATGATAGCTCATTTTGATCATTCCATCGAGTCTCAAATATGATTTAAATTATATTTAGTTTTTCACTACTCCACTCGTGGATGCCTCATTGTTTCCTTCACTGAGACTGGGCCAGGATATATATGATCATGCGTACTTCTCTACCTTATTCACCATGCCCCAATGTGATGGGGCAGGTATGCCCTATACATGGGTTGTGGAGTTATACTGTGCCATGTACACATATGCTGATGTCTGATGATATGATATGATATGATATGGCCATCTGATATGATATGATCTGTTAGGGAGATATTCCCTACTCTAGAGTTATGTTGTGCTATGATGTCGGTTACGGGATGGCGACCATGTTTTATTCATCGCATCCTGTAATAGGGCCGGATTTGACATATGTTTTTCCGCATGCATTGTCACGGGCTGTGATAAGCATTTTGATATTTCTGGATATTTCATTCATTTGTTTTGCACATTCTGTTCTAGTGATGGCTTTATTTATTATAGCCCATGCTTTATATATTCAATACATTTTCCGTACTGACCCCCTTTTCTCAGGGGATGGATTACATGCCCGCAGGTACAAACATTTATTTTATTGACCCACTTTCTTAGGACATCCACTCTGCAGTTTGATAGTGCTCCTTTATCCGTAGCCCTAGTTTGGTATTAACTTTTCTATTGCATATTTTAACACGGTTGTCAAGGGTACGACGGTGCCCTATCCCGTCATATGATTAGGCTATCGTTTAGTAGAGGTCTGTAGACTTGTGTTGTAGGTTCTGTATATGTTCTGTGGGTCCTCTATATGTGTTCTGGACTTTTATGTTCCGTAACGGCCTTAACGGCTTTCATGTGCTACATGTTCTTTTATGTGCTCCTTAGCGACCTCTTTTGATTTCTACATTTATTTGTTCTGCTAACATGCTAAGTGAGGATAAAGGTACATATGGGTGCCCAACTCGGGCACTAGTCATGGCCTACAAAGTAGGTCGTAAGAATAACATAAGTGCAATGCGGGTATTCTCCTTCCATATTACAAATCATACATACATAATTCATATTATTCCTTAAGACACAACATTGTGCCCTAAGTAATTCTGTCAATAATTTCCATTAAACTCATGATTTGAGACATACTTATAATTCATGATCATAGTTGAAGTACGTAATCATAATTCATACTTGGAAATTAGGGCCAAAAATGAGTGTATGATCAATTGACTTAAAAACATGCATGATCATATACTTTCTATCGGCCCATACATAATTTCTAAAGATAATATCATTAGATGTATAATTGAAAATACCCATAATTCACAACAAGAACACTAAAGATCAATATAGGAAAATTCAAAGAAAAACTCTTCAAATCAATGAAATAACTATTAATTTATATTAAAATAGTCTCATAATCATAATTTGAATAATAATTCATGCAATTGGAATAGAGATCATAAAACTCATAAAATCACATACTTGTATTTAATAGAAAGCATGAAAAATTAATTAGGCTTAATGGATGAAAGAATCTATGAATCAATACCCACATACCTTGAGTGAGAAGACAAAAGAATTTGGAAGAATTTGAGAGTTTTGATGAAGAGCTTGAGTGAATTTCTTAGAGGTCTTCAATGAAATCTTTAAATGTCTTTTCTAGAGAGAGAATTCTTTAAGTAGGTGAATTGTAGAAGAATGAATGAAATTAAGGGTTTAGGGTAGTTTATAGAGTAGAATTAGGCCCTAAAAACATCCAGGTTCATTAACTAACAATTAGGAAAATATATATGTTATGTATTTCATGGGATTTGACTTAGTACCGAATAGACTTTGGGATAGGCATTCTCTTCCGTAGTTGAGGCAAGAGACCCATAGTAATATCCCATTGTACCATAAACTACGTTCCACTGTAGGTTACCTTAATGTCTTAGCTAGTGGATCCACATATAATGTACGTTACGACCCGCCAAGAGGGGTAGAGTCTACCTTGGTAAGTAGATTCCCCTTTTTTGGTGTAGAGGTAACTTCAGGATTCCATGATATAGCTCGCATGGTCTTAATGTTGGTTATGGTTCCTATCCCACATATGTATGATCTCTTATGTATTTTCTTTATCTCAATTATGCTTTCCAAATATTTTGATCATTATGATTCTCTCGTGTCTTTACTTATCTCATCTTATCATATACCTTACTCAATTATTGTATCTCAATATTTACGTTACATGTCATGCCCTCTTACTTAGTACATTCAAAAGTACTAACGCATATTGTTTCCTACATTGTGTCCTAATGTATGGGTTGAGGTTGACAATCGTATCCATCCACGTGGCTAGTGGAGCCTTCCTATTCTGCGAAGTTGCGGTAACTCTTTATCTATTGAGGACTAGTTTTCAGTTTTTGTTTTCTTACTTCCAAAAGACATTTATTTCTTTATTATAAGGGTGACCTAGGTATATGTCTTATCCCCCTCCCATGTTAATGAGTAGAGACTTCTAGTTAGGAAAATATTGTGAGTCTATGTTGTCAAGTTATTTTCTTCATTTATGATTCATATTCTAGACTCTCTTAGGATTTCACATTTACTTTACCTTATATAATCTTTATGATATGTCAAGAGGATTAATTGAAGCTCTATCAGATTTTGATCGTCATGTTATGACCAGGACTAGGTCAGGTCGTGACATATTCAATTTCTTAAGAGGTACATATTCACAAGGTTTGGCACTCTGCGTGCTATTATTAGTGATGGTGGGTCTAATTTTTTCAATCCTATGTTTGTGTCACTATTGAGCAAGTATGGTGTCAAACAAAAAGTTTCTACACCATATCACCCACAAACGAGTGGGCAAGTTGAAGTGTCGAATAGGGAGATAAAGGCCAATTTGGTAAAGACAGTGAATGACACTAGATTTGATTGGTCCTGGAAGTTGGAGGACATATTGTGGGCTTATAGAACTGCTTACAACACACTGATTGGAATATTGACATATCAATTGGTATTTGGTAAGTCTTATCACCTACCAGTTAAGTTTGATCATATGGCCATGTGGTCCTTGAAAGGTATGAATTTAAATTGGAAAGTTTCATCAAAGGGTAGAGTTAACAAACTTCACGCTTTGGAAGAGTTTTGACTTCGAGCTTATGAGAGCTCATCTATTTACGCAGAGAGAATGAAAAAAGGCATCATGCTCGAACTCTTAAATGGTACTTTAGAGTTGGCGATTTTGATCCCTCTATACAAAAACAAGGGGGATATCCAAAGTTGAAATAATTATAGAGGTATCAAGATTCTAAGCCATACTATGAAAGAGTGGGAAAGAGTGGTGGAGATGAGGGTAAGGAGAAGCATGTCTATTTCAGAGAACCAGTTCGGATTTATGTTGGGACGCTCAACTACAGAAGCCATCTATTTATTAAGGAGAATGGTGGAGCAGTATAGGGAGAGGAAGAGGTACTTGCATATGGTATTCATCGACCAAGAAAAGGCCTATGATAAGGTGCCACGAGAGATACTATGGAGATGTTTGGAGGTTAAGGTGTACCTGTGACATACATTAGAGTGATCAAGGACATGTACGAGGGTGCCAAAACCAAGGTAAGGGCAATCGAAGGTGACTCACAGCACTTCCTAGTTATGATGGGGTTGCATCAAATGCAGCTCTTAGTCCCTTTTTATTTGCCTTGGTGATGGATGGATTGATACAACAAATTCAAGGTGAGGTTCCATGGTGTATACTTTTCATGGAGGACATAGTCTTGATAGATGAGACTCGTAGCGGAGTTAACGCTAAGCTGGAGGATTGGAGATAGACCATGGAGTCTAAAGGGTTTAAGGTGAGTAGGACCAAAATAGATTACTTAGAGTAAAAGTTCAGTGAGATACCTCAGGATGTTGGCATGAAAGTTAGGCTTTGTGACCAGGCCATCCTGAAGAAAAGTAGTTTTAAGTACCTTGGGTCTATTATGCAAGGCAGTAGGGATATTGACGATGATATCATACATCGTATTGGAGTAGGGTGGATGAAATAGAGTCTTCCTTCCGGTGTGCTATGTGACAAGAAGGTGCTACCATAACTTAAGGGCAAGTTCTACAAAGTGGTAGTTAGATCGACTATATTATATGGGGCGAAGTGTTGTCCAGTTAAGGTATCTCATATTCAAAAGATGAAAGTTGCTAAAATGAGAATGTTGAGATAGATGTGTGGAAATACCAGGAGCGACAATATTAGAAATGAGGCTATTCGGCACAAGGTAGGAGTGGCCTCAGTGGAAGACAAGATATGGTAAATGTGACAGAGATGGTTTGGGCATGTGAAGAAGAGAGACACAGATGCCCCAATGCAGAGGTGTGAAAGGTTTTCCAAGGATGGTTTCAGAAGAGGTAGGGGTAGGCTAAAGAAATATTGGGGAGAGGGTAATAGACAGGACATAGCACAGTTACAACTTACTAAGGACATTACCTTAGATAGGAGGGTGTGGAGGACCCACATTAAGGTAAAAGGTTAGTTTATAGTCTCGTTATTCTTCATTTTTAGTAGGCGTATTAGCGCATTATAATTCCTTGAGGCCTGATTTCACTTATTATCTATTACTTTTTGTACTTTGATTACTCTATTTTATCTGTATTGCTTTTGTTATTTGCTTTGTCATATCGCTTTGAACTTCTTATCCTTATCTGACTTATTTTTATGATTTTACTAAGCCGAGGGTCTTTCGGAAATAGCTGTCCTACCTTGGTAGGAGTATGGTTTGCGTACACTTTACCCTCCCCAAACCCCACATTGTGGGATTTCACTAGTTTGTTATTATTGTTGTTATTGTTGTTGTTTAATTATCACCTCCGATATTTTCTTGGAAAGCTGAAATCAAAATGGTTTGATCCTTTTATAGTGACTCGTGTGTTTAAAAATAGGGTCGTTGAAGTTGAGACTAAAGAAGGTTCAAAATTCAAAGTTAACAGGAAAAGACTAAAGTTGTACTTTAAAGAAAGTCCGTGTGTAGGGAAGATTGAAGTGGTGTATTTGGACGATGCTTGAACACATGTCCATATCGTGCCATGACATAAAATAAGGCACTTCTTGCTAGGCAACCCACGATTTTAGTGGTTTTTGAATAACATGTGTTCATTATGTAGGTTGAAGTAAGAAATCACTAAATAAGACCAATTGGTGAGCATCTAATGAAGTTGGCGACACGCCTATTATGAATGGTGAGCCCACTTTGGCTTGCCCAAGAATGAAGCTTCTAAGGTTAAAATAGTATTGTAGGATTATGCGAGTTCATCCACACTTGGTGAACCGTTGAATCACCTAAGAGAGCTCTCTTTAGCTCGCCTTCGTATCGCTCAGGAACCTCAAAAATCCCTGGAAGATCTGTGACATTAGGTGAGCAAATGTGCATGTTGCCGAGGATCCAAGTTCATAGGTACCTCAAGTACATAGAGTTGTTAGTTAGGGAACCCTCCAGTATCTACGACTGGATTTGATGTAGATGCAGTTGATAACGATGAGGCACCTCTCAAGACTGATGAGAAGGACTTTTTTGAGATTGATCATCATGCCGAGGATATATATGAGGGCCTTGTTGATTTAGAGGATATCTATCTCCAGGTAGTTGTTGAGCATACATTTGCCCATCTATCTCCCATGGAGCCACCTCCTGCCCTTCCTAGTGAGATATCAAGAACTGATGCCCCAATTAAGGATGCGTCTGTAGTCTAGCAATCTCCTCAAGCTTAGCTTGACATGGGGATCTATATCTCTATATGTTTTATTTTTATGTTTTTATTTTTTTATTGAGGAGACTACTTTTTCTTTTTGGTAGGGTAAGGGTAACTTAGGTTCCTGAACCATTTACTTTTGGTTATTTTTGGATAATTTAAAATTGTGGGTTGCAAATATTACTTTATTATTTTAATGGATCATATATATTTGGTTTTGGCAATTGTCCTTCTTTATCCCACTTAAATTTCTATGGTTGTATCTAATATTCACTCATACTTTTGAGAATTAATCTTGATCAATATCGATGACTTAAATAATGCTCTTGATGAACGGCACAGTTGTGTGATTCCAATGAGGTAAAAGAGGTTGCATAAGTCTTGTGTGAACTCTTGGCATCGCATTGTGACTAATTAAATGTCAATTGTGAGTCTTACAATGATTGTTTTATGTTAGCCTAAATTGTAGTGTGATATTTGATTTCAATGTTGGAATGGCATGTGTGTTGAGTCTTACTTGAAATATATGCATGAGGACACCTAGAACTTGCCCCGTTGGTACAATCGATTAGAATTGGTGATTGAAAAAAATAATCTTAGGAATGATTTTTTTGAGTGAACCAAAATTGCTATACCTTCTTGTGATTCCCTTGTTAGCGAGTGAACCTAGTTTGTCATCAGTTTGAGCCTACCCTTTTCTTTGGATGAAACATGAATCCAATGGTTAAACCAGCTCTCGAAATTCCATTATCTTTCCTACCTTTAACCTTTTTGGAGCATTGGGCATTATTAATAGCCAACTTAGGCCAAAAACCTAAGTTGGGGGTGTGGTAAAGATGGAGGGGGGGGGAAATCTAGGTAAATGGTTTGTGAAAATCATTTTTTGTGGTGTTTTAGTTTGGAAACAAAAGGGGTGTCTAGTGGGATATCTCAAAGATCGTGGCATGCTGTGAATGAAAAAATGGTGATTTGTGAGATTGATAAATAAAAGAAAAGGAAGAGAAATGAAATTGACCCATGCTTCAAGGAGGAAGAGTTACTAAGCCTAAACAATCATACCTTTCCCTCAGCCCCATTACAAGCCTTAAAAGACCTTTTTGATCTTGCATGATCCAATTGATGTATTGGTTGGAAAATAAGGGCAAGCCTATGGGTGAATTTATGCATGTTTTTATCTTTGTGAGTGTGAGAGTTGTGTTTTATTCCATCGTTATAGTCTTTGAATGGCTTCTTGAGAGCATGGAATGACTTCTTTAATGTGAGGGCATTCTAATATGCGCGTTGAACATAAATCTATATTTTGAATGGAGCATTTGTGAGCATGAACGTTAATTGATATTGACTATGCATTGTTTGAAGTCTTGAGTGCATAATTGAACATTTATTGCACTTTTGGGTTCGTTCTCAATGAGCACTACTTGTAGACATTGGTTTTGAACTGATTGGATTTTTGATTTACTTGAGGACAAGAAAAAATTTAGGTTGGGAGTGTTGATGAGTCAGGAATTTAGACAAATCTAAGTCTCAAAATCCAATAAAATTATGTCCTCTTTGCCTATATTGAGTACAATATTGACGTTAAAGTGTTTGTTTGCAGATGTGAGGAGTTAAGGACAAGGCATGAGCATGATTTTTAAGAAAAAAGTGGAAAAGTGGAAAAAATGAGCAAAACAAGCACAAAAGCTCGAAAAGAGCCCTTGGCGACTCGCCAAGAGGGATCCAAGTTTTCCCAATTTTACTAAAATCCAAGGCTAAGTGCCATCGCAAAGCATCGAACAAATGAAAAATCAATTACTCATGGAATGAAAAAGGTGAGGCACATCGTGCTCGCCTAAAAAGGCTGAAGGTTTAGTCCAAATGAAGTCACAATGGGATGATGCTAAAATAAAGAAGGTTACTCGCTAATTGGAAAGGCGAGCTAGACTGAGCTCGCCCAAAATATCCAAGCCATCTAGAAACTATGCTACAAAAAATTTAATAAAATATTCCACAAGGCAACTCGCCAAATGGATGTATGGGCTGGAGCGAGCTCACCAACTGGTTAGTTAAAACATTGAAGAACTAAAGCCCCCAAAAGCGAGAAGTCCATGCAGTTGGCGACTTGCCAACTTCGGCGGTCATGACTAATGTCACCGAAGTGGTCCATATATGATATTTTGGCATACGTTTTAATAAAGTATAAACTGATTTTCAAAGTCAGAAAAGAGTATGTTTTTTTGCATTTCTAAGAACCTGAGAATAGTGTATTCCATTTTTCTTAGGGTTTTGACATTGTTCTTGGGATAATTAGTGGGATTTTAAGCTTGGGCATTCAGATTTGGAAGTGAAACTTTGGTGAGATCAATGGAAGACAATTATTTTGGTAAAACTTCTTTTAATGTCTCAATGTGTAGCTAAGCCCCATCCCTCTAGGGGGTGTTTATGTAGTCAACTTATTGTTTTGGAATTGGGTTTTTGTTCTAACTCAATATATGTTAATTCAATATGGGTCTTGTTAATTCAGCATGTATTCATTTATGATTTATGGTTGCAAACATATTGCTATGTTAGATGCTCATCTTAGCTTGAAAAATTGATGTGAAGTGGTTGAATTAACAAATAACCGTTGATGTGAATTTATCAATTGTAATATTTCTTAAAAGAGGAAGTTTTGGTAAGCATTGGGTTAGTTTTGTTAGTACGGATGTTTAGACTCGAAAGTGCTTGGATGGATTGACGAATAGTGGTCGAAAGATGCTTTTCATATGATTTTTTAACCTTTTCCTATTCATTGATAGTTCATAATATTGAGGTGTCCATTTACCCTTGTTCGAACAACATGTTTAACTACGCACCTACCTTAGAAGTCTCTTGAAACATGTTCCAACTCAATTGTTATTGATCATGTTAGTCTTTATCTAATTAACTCTTCTAAATTGATATCTTGAAACTATTGATTTAAGTTACGATTCACTTATTTATACTTCAAAAGTCTAGAACACACCTACTTCATAATCAAATTTTAGTCCAATCCCTTCCTCGAGGGATCGACCCCAACTCATCATTGGGTTTATACTTAATTAGTGATCGTCTACTCTTTGACTCGTAAAAAGTGTAGTTTGAATATTATCACTTGGACAAAGATGTCAGACAGTTGTGATCCAGATTCATTCCTATGGTTAAGGTCCATTGGAGGCATCATCCAATCGAGGAGGCAACCTGGGAGACAAAGCAGGAGATGCGGGAGCAGTTCCTCGGCTTATTTAAGCCTTCAGGTACTTCTTGACTCTTACTTTCTCAGAAAAAAGTTCTTCTAGTAGTGGATGTTGTAATGACCCTCCGGTCAATTTTAAATTACTGTACTTATTTTATTGTTTAGAGCATTCCTATAGCGACCAGAGTCATTTATGACTTATTAGACTGACTATTCGGCCGCCTAGTCATTCATTTAGGTTTTAGGTATTTTCCCTATTTTGAAGCTTTTATAACTAGAAAAGTTGATTTTGGTCATAAAATTAGGTAAACAACCTTAGAACAGAATTTTGATGGTTCCATTATCTCCAGAATAGACAAATTAGGCTAGTAGCATAGCCATCACAAATATCGAGGCATTCGTTGTGAGTTTAGGACCATTAAACATTTTAACCTTTGAAATTTGGCCTAAGATTGACTTTGGTCAACATTCTTGAAAAACATGTTCGGCCAAAAATTCCGTCAAAGCGATTAGTTCTAAAATATTGAATTTGGTCTAGAACGACCCTTCATTTGCTTCATGAGGCTTCCGATATACCCCTGAGGCCTGCTGTAAATATTATTTGAAAATGAAAATTGGTGTGGAACCCACTTATCATTAAAATGACCCTTTTATAGGAATTTTGAATGAGCCATTGCATCCAAAATGTCGAATTTGGTGGGGTAGCATATATCATTTGCACGCACGGGATTCCGAACGAATTCATAGCACATTGTCAAAACTTTTGAATTTGCTAAAACATCTGTTGTAACACCTTGCTGGTTCAAGGGTGACTTAACCTTCATGTACGGGGGCAGAGGGCTGCGTTTGTAAAGGCTTGGTGAACTAGTCTACGCTTTTGCTAAGGTCTGATCGCCAATCCTCCGCGTTCGCGTGCCAAGGGCCGTGATTGAGTAGCTCTCTCTCCTTTCACTCTATGTTCACGAGATTTACTCTACATTCGTAGAGGTATATAACCTTTACATCCATGATCGCGGGCCACTTAGGTCATGTTCACAAAGGCCAAATCCCTAGTCTATTAATTAGAGACCAGGGACGAACTCAGCTATTGTTGGCAACTTTAGACTTCAATATCTCCCTCGTTTCTTGTCCAATTTTGGTAATTCAAAGTCTTAGATGTCCAAAATTATCATGGCTACGTGGGTTGGTGATCATAAAGTTTCGAGAGGCTTTTTATGAGGTAAATTTGCGTAATAACCTGCTTCCATTCATGTAATTCTTACACTAAAATATTATTTTGTTGTATGTTGTGTTTAGGGATGATTCGAGACCCAAATTGTGTTCCATTTTGGAATAAATTAGTGTTTAGGACCGTTTCATAATTTTGCAATTATCATAGTGAGTGGGTCCTATATTTCCCTTTTTTACTACGAAATTGGTTTGTCTCCAAATTTGATAATTTTAGTGTTAAAATGACCATATTCATGTTGCAATTCAATTTTTGATAATGTGGAAGTGTTTTAAGGTCGTAAGAAAGAGGAAAGTTCTGATTACTTGAGTTGGAGCATGCACAGTCGGCCTATAGGTAGGCTATGACTTCTCTCTCCTTAAACTGAGTTTGTTTAAGCATTTGTATGTTGATTTGTATGACATTGGGGGAAATTAGTGGTTGAGCATACTGAATTCCTAGAAACCAAGTCTTAGGATCTACTTTTTGGAAATTCGAGTTATTAAAGTATGTCGCCTGCTATTGTTGATCATCCATACTTTGTGCTGTATATTATGTGTTCTTTTTTATCATTGGAAGCATGATTGGACTTATTCTAGGCTTAGACTAGTGATTTCCATAGACTAGCATATTTTTTAGAGGGGTTAGGCCTTGAAACTTCTTAGAGATTGCTTCGAACGGCTTTGCTCCCTACAGACTAATATAGCAAACTTGAGTCTAATAGTCTGGGCCTTATCTAGGTAGTATCACCTCTCTTGGGACCTCTTATCCATAATTCCCTGATTTTGTGGATTCTGAATTAGTTGATTCTTGCTTTTAGAAGTCTACGCATCAATTTTGGTTGGATGTGGTTCAGGCTTGAGTGATTATTGATGGAAATCGGATTTGGGGTACTCCCTTAATGCTTAGTTTGCTGCTAATCCTAATTCTAACTGATTCACCTCTATTTATGGTTCAAGTCCCCCACTTCACTTCATTGGGAACTGTTCAAGTCCGTACCTTGGTATTATAGCCTCGTTTCAAGTCCATGGCATTACTTAGTCATGGTTTAAGTCCACCACCATTTACAACCTTTGTTTAAGTCCATAGATACTTTTACCTTGGTTGAGGTACTTGGTTATATTTTTATGTGGTTCAAGTCTACGATCATCCTTACCCTGAGTTTAAGTCTTTGGTTAATCTAAATCTCGGTTCAAGTGCTTGATCCTTTCGTATTCATTCGGTTCAATTTCGTAACTCTTTCATGCTTTGGGTTAAAAGCTTCTTGCTCTCCGAATAGTTTAGTTCAAGTCTACGACAAATTGTGAAATTGTTGGTACTACATCGACTTCATTTAACTCATTTCTATTTTCTTTGCTTTTGTCGGGTTTTATGGGAGTACGTTAGGGTTGTTACTTTAAAACTTGTGTATGAGTGTACCCATCGGGTTTGTGGGATCCGATAGATTTAGTTAGTTTCTCTCTTTCTCTTTGTGTAAGAGTACAATTATGTACATACCTATTTGATTTCCTTATTCTTTTCTCTAGTAGTGTTTTAGATTCTCTCATTTCATATTACTTTTGCTTTTCTAGCTCAATTGGTTTATGATGCCAACAGGGTACCTGCTTTTTAATACTCGTTCTACACTCTACATTTATTTTTAGATGCAGGTCTGAGCACCAGCTATCAGTATTGATCTCGAACCATCTATAATATTAATCAGAGGCGAAGATGAGCACACAGAATCCTGGATTTACCCATCTCCTTCTCTCTCTCTCTCTCTCTCTCTTTATATATATATATATATATATATATTGTCCGTCATTTACTTTTTTTGATAGTCTTATTTCTGTGGTCCACTTTTGGGAATTGTAATCATTTTGTTAGTATCTATGTATATGTGACTTCCAAATTCTTGGAGGGATCTTTAACTTATATATATTTTTGGTTTGCTTCCTCCCCTTTTATTTGTGTTCCAGCTATTTTATTATTATTTCTAGTTGAATGTTGGTCTTCTAGCCTTACATCTCATTACTCGCAGTTCTAGGATATGGGTTGCCTTGCCTATAGGTGGGTCATAATAGGAGCCATCATGAATCAAGGATTTGGGTCTTGAATGTTTGTCGAAGGCTTCTATTCCATTGTACCGCCCTTGATTACCTTGACTCAAAAGAAATTGAAATTCCAATGGTCGGAGGCATGTGAGAAATATTTTCAAGAGTGTAAAGATAGATTTACTTCTACTCTAGTGTTGACTTTACTGAAAGGTTTTGATTGGTTCATCGTCTATTATTATGCTTCAATTGTTGGTCCTGGTTATGTTTTGATGCAAAATGGAAAAGTTATAGCCTATACTTCTAGGAAACTTAAGGTGCATGAAAAGAACTATGTGACTCATGACTTGGAGCTGACTACAGTTGTATTTTCCTTGAAGATTTGGAGATACAATCTCTATGGCGTCCATGTTGATGTATTCACCGACCATAAGATCTTGCAATATGTGTTTACCCAAAAAGATTTGAACCTTCAACAAAAGAGATGGCTTGAGTTATTGAAATATTATGATATGAGTGTGTTTTACCTTTTAGGTAAAGCGGATGTGGTTGTAGATGCTCTTAGTAGGTTGTCTATGAAAAGTGTTTCCTATGGTGAAGATTGTAAGAAGCAGTTAGTTCGTGATGTTCATAAGCTAGCTTGTTCGGGTATTTCACATGGTTGATTCATAGCATAGTGGTATTGTTATTCAAAATGGTTCCAAATCATCACTTGTGGTGTATTTTAAGGTAAAGCAAATAATGATCCTACTTTGGTTGAGTTAAAGAAGGTCGTTGCCAAAAAATCCATTGAGGTTTTCTCCCATGTGGGAGATGGTGTATTGAGATATCAACGTCGATTGTCTATTCCCAATGTTGATGGTTTGAGGAAAATGAAATTGTCTAAAGCTCAAAGTTCACGGTATTCAATTTATCCGGGTTCCATAAAGATGTATAGAGATTTTGAGGGAAGTGTATTGGTTTAATGATGTGCAGAGGAATATTGTAGAGTTTTTGGCTAAATGTCCTAATTGTCAACAAGTGAAGGTCGAGCATCATAAATCAGGAGGTTTAGCTCAAGATATTGAGATTTCTACTTTGAAGTAGGAAGATTTGAATATGGAATTCATTATGAAATTGCCTCATACTCATAGGCAACATGATTTGATTTGGGTTGTTATTGATCGAATAACTAAGTCGGCGCACTTTCTTCCACTTAAGATTCCTATTCAGCGAGAATTATGCTAAACTTTATATTCGACAGTTGGTTAAGCTTCATTGTGTTCCCTTATCTATCATTTTGAAACGAGGTTTGTAATTTACATCTCAGTTTTAGAGGTCAAAGGTCTTACTACTCAAGTTAAGCTTAGCACAATTTTTCACCTATAAACTGATGGACAAGCTGAGCATACTATTCAAACATTGGAGGATATGTTGAGAGCTTGTGTAATTAATTTAAAGGGTTATTGGTATGATCTTTTACCTCTGATAGAGTTTGCTTATCATAATAGTTACCATTCTAATATTCAAATGGTTACGTTGAAGCTTTTTATGGTAGGAGATGTAGGTCTCCTATTGGTTGGTTTGAATTGGAAAAGTTGTTTTGATATATCCCGAGTATGTGCATAAGGTGATGGAGAAATTTAGACTCATTAGGGATAAGATTGAAGACCTCTCAAAGTCGACAAAAGCCTTATTCAGATATAAGGAAAAGGGAGCTTGAATTTGAGATCAATGATTGGGTTTACTTAAAAACTGCACCCATGAAGAGTGTGATACCTTTTGTCATGAAAGGGAATATTATTCCCCCATATATAGGCCTGTATCAAAGTTTGAGAAGGTTTTGTAAGGTGGCATATGATTTAGATTTGCCTTCAAAGTTCGCTTCGGTGCATCCTGTGTTTCATGTATCCTTATTGAAGAAATGTGTTGGTGAGCCTAGCTCAATTGTGACTTTGCATATTGTAGGTGTGAGAGAGAGTTTATCCTATGAGGATCTCTCGCTTTAGATTCTAGACCGACAAGTTTTAAAGTTGAGAAACAAAGAAGTTACATCCATCAAAGTATTATAGAGGAACCAAGAGGTTGAATGTGTTATATGGGAGGCCGAAGTCGATATGATACCACAATATTCTCATATCTTTCATTCCATTCCTAGTTGAGGTATTTAGTTCTTTCATGGTCACCCCTAATAAATCATGTATCTAAGTCATTCTCATGTCTTCATATGCATGCATGTTAATGAAAGTTGATTTTAAGCTATGATTTATGTTGAATTGAACTTCTCATGGTTTATGCATTTTTCATATGTTATTGCATTCATATTGGGCTTCTATGTTTCTTGTCCTACTCCTTTCATGCTTGTTGAGTCTCATTCAAAGACGAATGTTCCTAAGAGGGAGATAGAGTGAGGCCCCGGAAGTCGAAAGTTGAAATTTTGAGTTAGAAAGGAAAAGCTGGGAAAATGATTGCTTAAGTCTCACCAAAAGAGATTGGCAACTCGCCAAAGGGTAGCTAAGCTCGCCCAAAGGTTCTGAGGTTTGAGTTCAAAATAAGAGGAAATTTGGCAAGGAAGAAACATCTTTGAGACACACCAAACGGGAAAGGCGAGCAAGCTACTCTCGGCAATAACTTCAGAAAAGTTAGCAAAGGAGAAAGGTATTGAGCCAAGGAGGGGTTCTAAACAGTTACTCACAGACTAGGCAGGCAAGCAAGGTATATCTCACAAAATCATTCAAGGATTTTCGATTAAAACTCAAGAAGACTAGGCGAGATAGAAGGGAGGTTGGCGACTCACCGCTTAGATCTACCATTATGAACTATGTCGCCCATTTTTACCCCATCAGGCATTTAATTAGGATATTTTAGTCAATTCTGACTCGTGTAACTCTCCGACTACATCATTTTAAGCCAAAATCCTAAGACTATACCTAAACCCTTCAAACTTCCACTATTCCTTCAAAAATCAATAATGCCAATAATTCTCTCTCTAAAAAGGATCCTCTCAAGTTCTTCTTCAAGGTTCAAGTTAGGGGTTCAAGGGTTAAATTTAAGTTTCTAAATTCTCTGCATTTAGGACTTAATTGATCAAGGTATGTTGGGAATTTATCCATGGAGTCCCAAGGTTTTCTCTAAATTCTTCTTTATGAATTATATTCCTAAAGCCCTAATTGTCATGAAATTGTATTGGATCGATTCAATTATAGTTTCTCTCATTATCATTGATTTAAGTTTGCATGAATTGAGTTGAATTGCATGATTTCAAGTTGATGTCCATATGCAGTTTGTTATTTTTAACTATGAACCTATGAAGTTATGGTCATGAATTGATGACATATTTTATGAAAAAGTAATGACAATGATGAATTATGATTTCAATGCTGTTTCAATGATGTATTTATGGTTGTGAAAGGTAATTCTCACACAATATGTTAAAGAGGTGAAAGGTTTTCTCACCGAATCAAGGATTCACAAGGAGTGAAAGGTTTTCTCATTCTTGTATGAATCAATTATGTTAATGAGATACTCTTATGATTATTTTATGATGAGGATTGATATCTTTTAATGTCTTTCTTAATGATGTTAATGACTATGATTTATGAATTCTGTTGGGATAATGAATAAGCACCAAAGGGACTTTAAGGTGGGTTTGGTCCGGTAGCCAAAGTATCTACCAAAGGAAATCCTAGTAGCAACCTTTAGTCTTAAACTACATTACCCGTATAGGTTTCTTATGCAAATATGGCCTGGCTAGTTGATCAACATATAGCTCATGATATTAGTTCTCACGGAGTATTCCTTGGTAAAGTAGTCTCTCTCTTCTCGATGTGGGAGTTACATAAGATTTTATATTATAGCTCATATGGTCTTATATGTCGGTTAAAGGCCCTATCCCACACTAGGGTATATAAAAAGGAATATGTTTTTATGATGATGTTTTCATGCATTGACCACATGATTATGATGTTTAAATATTTTCAAGGTTTTACTCAAGTTTTAAGATATTGATCATGCATCCCATATTCATATTGTTTATTTCCTATTATCATTGTTCATACATACTTTCTCACATAGTGAAATCCATGTACTAATGCCTACTTTTGTCTAAATTTTATCATAAAGTAGGGTCCGACGATCACGCACATCCTACTCGTGGCTAGAGCTAAGCTTACTTACTTTTATTATTGGTGAGTCATCATTATTCGAGGATAAGACAATTATGTTTTCATTGCTTTTCGTGACTTTTCATCTTTTATATTGGGCGAGCTAGGATGTTGTCTTCTTCCCCCATCTAGACTAGTAGAGGCACGTTAGATGTCATGGAATTTATGTTGTCTTTTAATTTAGAGTTTTAGACTTATCCCTTTGTTGAGACTATTCTTGTTGAGACTTTATTTTCACTTCTATGTTTAAGTCTTATTGCTTTATTTAACTTTTGTATGCTCATGAATGCTATGGTAAGAGGCTTGGTTTGAGTCCTTCTGGATTTTGATTGTCATGTCACGCTTAGGGCCTAGCTTGGGTCCTGACAAACTTGATATCAGAGCACAAGGTTTAAAGTATCCTAGGTAGTCTAACATGCCTCATCAAGTAGAGTCTTGTTCATCGATATGAAGCACTCCACATAAATCAATAGAAGGTTATCAAGCGTCTTGTAATATCTTGGGTGTTTGAAGGTTGGAATATGATATACTAAGGTTAAGCATTCCAAAAATGGTCACGGTGGAATTTTAGGACCCATTTATCGAAAGATAATTTTTTTAAGAAATTGCACAAAATAGTAGGGTGCACGGCAAGTCTTCTACACAATGCAATTTTTCCCTAAGTAAAAATCTTAAAGAAATCTCATTCGCTCAAAATTGGCCTATCAGGGAACAAGTCTGAGTCGCGGACTTAGATGTGATTTTCTGTCGGCATTCAGTTTTTAAGAGGGGATACTTTGGATATTTCCCTAATTGTTAGTTAATGAATTTTTTTGTTTTTATGACCTAATTAGGCTCTATAAACTAACCTAAACCTCTAAATTCATTCATTCAATCATAATTGACCTATTCAAATAATTCTCTCTCTACAAAAACTCTCCAAAACTCCATTCAAAACTTCCAAGAAATTCTCTCAAGTCCTCCATTGAAAGTCCAAGTTTCTTCACATTTCGTTGTTATTCTCACTCAAGGTATGTGGGTATTTGATCCTAGGGTATTTTCACCCATGGAGCCTAACAAATTCCCTACTTTTTCAATCAACTAAAGTATGTATCTTTATGGGTGTATGATCCCTATTCTAATTACATGAATTATGATTTTAATATGATTATGATCCTATTTCAATATAAATTGATGATTATTACATGGAATTGTAGAGTTTTTCTATGAATTTTACTACATTCATCTCTAGAGTTCATAATATGGATTATGGGTAGTTTCAATTATGCATCCAATTGATATTATTTTCATAAATTATGTATGGGTTGATATAAAATATATGATCATGCATGTTTTCAATTCAATTTCATGATTCCCAAGTAAATTGATCATGTATTCATGTTTCTACCCTAATTTCAAGTACAAGCTATGATCATGAATTCCAATTATGCAAGCAAGTTTTGTGAAAAAGGGTGACTTAAGACCCTAATGATGTTTCCATAAAAATTCTTTGTAATGATGGAAGGCCTACACCGACATTACATAAATCACATGATAATGATTATCATATGAACAAGTTTTATGAAGTATGATTATGAAAAGCTTTTGATTTATGACAAGTCTGATTTATGATATGATATGTACTATGTGGGATCTTGATGTCACAATCTAAACTAGGGCCTAGCCATGAGACGGTGATCAAAAATTTGAAGAAACCCAATCAAGCCTTTTAGCATACATCGCATTAATAAGGTAAGGTAAAATATAAAATAAACAAGCGGAATAAGAATCACAAACATGGACTTCTAAAAATGAAATTAAATTTCAACTCATATGTCCAAATAGACTAAATCAACTCTATGTCTAAATAGGCCTTTATCATACTAACATAGGTGGGGGATTAGAACAAGCCACTATCTCCCCAAACAAGAAAAAGAAATGCCTCAAAATAACAACATATTCTAGAAGGCAACAACAATATAAAAGCTTGATTGGTAGTCCCTGAAGCACAAGCACTTACCAAATTAAGTGAAAAAGTCTTTTACCTAGCCCCAAGAGTGTGTAGGCTGATCGATGAGCCTTACATTATAATACAATGTAGGCAAATAAAAGTATGCGTTAGTACTTTGAATGTACTAAGTATGTGAGAAATGTAATACATGACATAAAAGCATGAAATATGATCAAGGCTATAACATATAATAAATAGACCATTTACACATAAAGGTGAATCGTGGATAAGGCTAATGTCATTTTAAACCATAATGGGGAATCATAAAAGAGCTAAAAAGTTCATAAATAGTAGTAAGGATCTTAAATCATATTGAGAGTCATAAAACCATGGGTGACAGAACATACTTTACTTTGTGAGATACATATTAGCTATAGTTATAAATACCTTAAACATTGAGAGAGGGACCTTGTACCTTTGTAAGAGTGACAGTGGGAGAATACTTACCAAGGTAGACTCCGTCAAGCCTAAGAGGATCCACTAAGCTACACTAAGGATCGAGCCTCAATTATGGGTGACCCTCAAAGGAATCAATCCTCTTCTATGGTTGATCCTTTATCCTCTGGTGGCACGTAGTTATGGGACAATGGGATCTTTCTACAGGTCTCTTGCCTTTACTATAGGAAAGAATGCCTATTCCAAGGTCCACTCGGTGCTAGGCCAACTCTCAACAGAACAGATAAATCATAAGAAATACAGTCAACATCATATGGGAGGGGCCATATCTACTACCCATCCACTCTTCATAATAATATAATCATAGAATAGCTCCTTAACTTTATCTCGTATAATGTGAGTGTAGACCTTCCATCATTACATATCTTTATTCATAAAATATCTTTACGGCCTTAACTCACCCTATCCTTAATTTTCTTGAAACTTCATAAAAACATCATTCATAATCTCATTTATATAAAGAATCTTTAAATTCATTCATAAATCTTGTCAAACATTCATATAGCTTTCGTTGGATATAACTTGAAATTCCTTATCATGGCTTATACTTGTAAATTTGGGTTAAACATGCATACATGATCAATTGGCTTGAAAATCATGGAGTTTGAGATGGAAACTTGCATGACCATATAATTCATATCAATCTACACATATTTCATGAAGATGACATTTATTTGAAACATAATTGGATGTACCAATAATCCATATCATAACCCTAAATATCCATGTAGGAAATTTATAGAAAATCATAGAAAACATCATTTATAATCTTCACCAATATTTCATAAGTCTCAAACATCATTTGTAAAGCCTTCATTGAAATACCCTTTGAAATTAATCATAATTCATAAAAATCAGCATTTGAAGATAACATTATGCATGGGCATTCATATTCCAACTTAAAATCATGTAATAAATGTAAAATCATGGTTATCAGGATCATTGATAATGATTAAAAATGAAATTGAAACAACCCAATGTAATTCATCAAAACTAGGGTCAGAAACTAATGAAATCTAAGGAGATTTTGAGGAAAATCTTAGGACTCCATGGGTGAAAGGAACCCATGGATCAATTCTGACATACCTTGATGAATTCTAGCCTTGAAATTTAATAAAATGGGGACTTGATCTTGAAGAAACCCTAGAAAATTTCCTGATGGTGAAGAAGACATTTGAGAGGAGCCCTTGGGAGAGAAGACTTGTGATTTTTAAGAGTTAATAAGAGAATGAAAGTTTAGAAATAATTATGGTAGTCAATAGTTGAAAACATAGTCCTAAAAACGTCCACATACATTAAGGAAATTATAGGGAAAATACCAAACAACCCCTCGTAAAATCTAATCGGAGACTCTATGAATTACTCTTTATGAGTCGTCAAAATGTTTATGGGTCGCCAACCCAATTTGTCCTAGAAACCCCTAAAAATATTGAAAAAATTAAGCCTATGATCTTTTTTTATGACTCATGTCTAAGAGTTGTAACTATTTTTAACAATTCATAGGTTTTTTCTACTAGTCGTAACTAAGGTCGTAAAATTTCTTATATGGCAGTCTATAGTAAAACAGTACTAACATTTTACTCCAAACTCCAAATGTGGAAAAATTTATGGAGTTGGAAAGAGGACTCAAATTAATTTAATATGATAGGCCATGGGCTACCCAATTCGTTATATTATAGGAGATATGATCATTTGAAGTTGACAAAAGTAAAATCTTTCACCAAAACTAAATTGGTAAGGAAGCTTTCAACTTGACTTTGTGCTAGAGGATTCTTGTGACTTTAAAACATCTCCATATCTATTCCCAATCTTAAGAATTGAGCTTAACATTTATGCACAATTAAGAATCACCCTTTACCACACTACGGATGGCTTTTACGACTTGTCATTAGTCTACGGGTCGTCAAAGTAGTGATCTAAAATTATAGGCTACTGGAATGAAAATCGGTCTCTATGACCTATTCTTACGATTCGTCGAGTCCCCTACGAGTTGTACAAACAACTCATCAATTTCCCCCTTCACTTAGTCAAAAGTCAAAATTCAGTACCCAATCCTATGAGTCCATTCTACAACTCGTAACTCATCCTATAACTCGTCTTATTGACTCATTTCAAAAGTACTGAGGCTTGTCAATTTTAGAAAATCAGAGATCAACTCTATGAGTCACCACCATTTCTATGAGTTTTCAACTTAAATCATAAACTTAGTTACAAACTTAATCAATTTTCCAACCTAAATATCATTCCAACGAGCAACTCCTACTACCCATAGGAGTTCCTACGACTCGTAGGCCAAGTCATAAAATATGGGATAGCCCTTTTATTGGAATTTGCTTTCGTTTTGACTTTTCAATTTCTGGGATCTTATAATTCACTTAGTAGCGAGAGGACTTTGAGGTGGGGACTCAACCCAAGGGGTCGTTATTAGCAATCTCTAGTCCCTTAACTACATTGCCACCATAAGTTTGCCTTTATGGCCTAGCTAGTGGATCCATATATAGCATATGTTCATGTTATACGGAGTCTACCTTGGCAAGTAGACACCCCATTTTAGATGTGGGGATCATCAAATTTTATGTAATAGCTTGCATGGGTCGAATACGGCTATCTCCCACAGATTTAAGGTCCATATGATGTTTTAAATGACTACTCATATCTTTTACTTTTATATGATATGCTAATGAATTATTGTGCATTGATCCTTCTTATATTCACTTGTGATTTTACTATCTCCTTTATCAAGATATTTGAAATGGTCAATTGCACAATATAATTTAATTATGTATTGCATTGCCTACATACTTAGTATATTCAAACATACTAACGCATAATTCATTACCTATATGAATTGTATGGTGAGTCCTCATGCTTCAATGGTAAGCTGATTCATTCTCTCTTTTACTTCCATTTCTAGACCATGATTGACGTTTTGAGATTATACTAAGTCGTGTCATTAGTTTCTTTGAGGGTGATCTAGGAATATGTCCTAGTCCCCGCCTATGTAGTCATTTAGAAGAACATTGGGCACATTGTGTAAGAAGTCTATATTGTCTTGATTTTTCTTTAGTCATGCTAAATCATCTTGGAATTTTATGATTTTCTGCTTATTATTTACCTTATATATTCTTATGATATGCTAAGAGGCTTAGTTGGGTTTTCTTCCAAAATTCCTATTCATCGTGTCATGGCTAGGCCCTAGTTCGGATCATGAAAAACTTGGTATCAGGGGACAAGGTTTTAAAGTGTCCAAGGGTGTCCAATATTCCGTGTCAAGTAGATTCTAATTCAAAGGTGTGAAGTGCACTATATTTACGAGTAGGAGGCTTTGAGGTGTCATAGGAAATCCTCTCTTATTTCATGATTTATGTCATGCGATAGAGTATACCCTAAGTCTTTTACCTCTAACGATTGTTCTTTGCAATTTTCAAAAAATGCCTCCAAGAGTAGCTCCACGTCAAAGAAGGGATGATGTTAATAAGGGACAAGCCCCTCAAGCTCATAATAATCCTCTAGCCGATCAAGTTATCAGTGTTGAGTTCCAAATTGCCACCTCTATGATAGACCTAGCCACGACTACTCAAGTGAACAAAGGAGTAGTTGTTTTGTAAGACCCTAGAAATTTAGATAGTCCTAATAAAAGGACAAAGGATGAAATTTCAGAGAAATGCAGAAAATGACACCAATGATAACCATGAAAGGCCATCACAGGCCTTGGTGAGCACCATACCTCATGGTAATCCATATTGGTGGAAATTAAGAGACTCAAACTTGCAGAAAAAGGAATATGAGGAGGGACCACGGACTGTAGTGAGCACCACCGACCTTAGTGCCCTCCATGGTGACCCCTCCCCTAAGGCCACAAAAAATATTTCAACACAAGGACCACAGACTGCCACTACAAACCACCATGGACCATGGAGCTATTCACAGACCGTGGTGTGATCCGTGGTGGTCACCTCTACAGGCCTCTTACACGACCTACACCATGACCACATTTAATGGACCGTTATTCCTTTGACGGATTGTGAAGGTCTCCATGGATGAAGTTTAGAGACTTTCCCTGCAATCTAAATTTTTTTCCCTCCAAGTGAATCATCATGGGATACCACCACAGACCGTGGTGAGAATAATGGACTGTGAAGGGTCTTTATGAAGCCCATTCTGACAAAATATAAAAGGGCATTTTGGTTTTTTTGTGTTATAATATTGAAATGTGGTTATTTTGGGGAATAAATTGAATCTATTTAGACTCAAACACAAGATTCTCTACTCTCAAGCTCTCCCAAGGGTTTTTCTTCAAGACCTAGGGTCTTATTCAAGGATCTTCAAGTCTCTATCTCTTGCAAGTTTGCTTTAGGGTTTCATTCTCCCAAGGTATGTAGGTCTCATTTATGGGTTCTTCCACCCATGGAGCCCAAATGATTTCTAAACTCAATATTTTAATTTCAAGTGATGAATTTTATGGGTTTTCACGATATGATTTCCAATGTATAGATTCTTGAATATTTGAAGTTTATTTATCTATATTGTATTATATTGACTCTTATTTACATGAAATAGATGATTTATCAAAAGCCTTATATCAAGGCATGAAAGTAGTTTTAAAGTATAGTGGTGGGTGGTTTTAAAGATGGCTTAAGTGATGCATTTTACTACTCTCATGCATGATAGCATTGTTTTAAATGATTTGAAGGTTGAATGAAATGAACCCACCTAGTTTCACTATATGCTCGATAAAGTTTGAATTGAAAGCTTTGACTCCAAAATGAAATTTCATCAAAGAAAATGTTTATGATTAAAGGGAGTCATATGAAATGAAAAAATGATTAAATGATGATGAAAGGGCTTCTTAGCTAAAGAATGGATTCTATATGATAAGGACAATTCTAACATATTTGAATCAAATAAAAGGTTTTAATGAGCTATTCTATTGAATGATGATTTGATGTCTAAAGGGTGTTGCTCAAGTGTGGTACCATCAATGGAAGGCCGAATGGGTTGAAGAAGGTTCCATATGTTAGGAGAATTTCAAAGTTCCTTTTCTTGACTACTTCTTTTTATTTTAATTGAAGGAGGAAAAAGTATTGGAGTTTATCAATCTCAATCAACGTAATATGAGTGTGATGGAATATGCCCTCAAGTTCAGACACTTGTCCAAGTATGATCTATCTTTGGTAATCAACTCTAGTGCCCAAATGAGTATGTTTATTTTGGGTATTTTGGATTGAAGAATGTCAAACTGCTATGCTCATGATGGATATGGATATTTCTAGGCTCATGACATATGCCAAAAAAATTGAAAGGGAGAAGCTTAAGAAAATGAAGGTGAGGGAGTCCAAGAGGGTTTGATTTAAAGGTGGGTTTTCTCAATCCAAACCCAGTGGTGGTAATGGTCATTTCCAACAAGGTCAAACATTTCAAGTCCAATGTTCTTCATCAGGTTTGGGCCAAAGATTTGATAAAGATAGGGTGCCAAACCCTAAGGCCTAAAGTGGTGATATTAGTAGGTCTACTTTTCCCTTTTTTCCTAAGTGTGGGAAAAACCATAGAGGTAAATGTTTGTTTAGTACAAGTGCTTGCTTTGGATGTGGTAAAATGGGGCACAAGATCTCTGAATTCCCTAACAAGGGAAGAGAAAGACGTCCTCAAGGATAAGCTACTCAAGGTAGAAAAGCTCAACAAGGTGGTGTCCCATGCCAAAATAGGTTCTATGCCCTCCAAGCAAGGCAAGATGTTGTAGGAGTCTCCCGATGTGGTTCTGAGTATGTTGTGTGTCATTGACTTTGATGTTTATGCTTTACTTGATCCAGGTGACACATTGTCTTTTCTTACTTCTTACCTTTCTATAAGATTTGATATATGTCCTAAAATCTTGCTAGAGCTTTTCTTGATTTTTACTCCCGTTGATGATTCGGTTCTAGCCAAGAAAGTCTATAGAAATTGTTATGTGTCGGTCTTGCATAAAATAATCCAGTGTGATCTTGTTGAACTTGACATGACCAATTTTGATGTTATTATTGGTGTGGATTGGCTACATGTTTCCTATGAATCTACTAATTGTAGAACTCGTGTGGTCAAATTCTATTTTCCTAATGAGCTGGTTCGTGAATAGAAGGGTAATGATTCGATAATTAGAGGTCGGTTCATATCGTGCCTAAAATCATAGAAAATGATTTCTAAGGGGTGTATCATAATTATAGACGGGTTAGGGATAAAAATTATGAAGTTTCTTCTATTAAGTAGGGTCCCATTGTAAATGAATTCCCTGATGTGTTTTCCGATGATTTGTTCGGTATTCCTCCCGAAAGGGAAATTGATTTTGGTATAGATGTTCTTTCCAACACTCAACCCATCTCTATTCCTCCTTATGTATGGCCCCGACGGAACTTAAGGAGTTGAAGGAACAATTAAAATATTTGTTTGATAAAGGTTTTATAAGACCGAGTATTTCATCATGCAGTGCTCCCATGTTGTTTGGTAGAAAGAAGGATGGGTCACTTCGTATGTGTATAAACTATAGGCAATTGAATAAGGTCACCATAAAGAAGAAATATCCCATTCCAAGAACAAATGATTTGTTTGTCAACTCCAAGATGCAAGTCACTTCTCCAAGATTGATCTTCGGTCCGGTTATCACCAATTGAGGGTTAGGGAGTATGACAATCTGAAGACGTCTTTCCAAACAAGGTATGGACATTTTAAGTTTTTGGTTATGTTATTTGGGTTGTCTAATGTTGATGTTATAATTATGGACTTGATGAATCGGATTTTCAAACCATACCTAGACTCATTAGTGGTAGTTTTTATTGATGATTTATTTATTTACTCCCAAAGTGAAGAAGAACATACGGGTCACTTGAGAATTGTGTTTCAAACTTAAAGGGACAAGAAATTATTTGACAAGTTTCGTAAATGTGATTTTGTGTTGAAGCTCATGGAATTTCTTTGCTATATTATTTCTGGTGATGGTATTATGGCTGATCCAAAGAAAATGGAGGTGGCAATGAATTGTCCTAGACCATTATCTCCTTCAGATATTCAAAGTTTTCTAGGTTTGGCCGGATATTATAGAAGGTTTGTTGGAGGATTTTCATCTATTGAATCGCCTTTAACTAAGTTGACCCAAAAGAAGGTAAGGTTCCAATGGTCGGATGAGTGTGAAAGAAATTTCCAAATATTGAAGGATCGTCTTACGTCGGCTCATATTTTGACATTATCAAAAGGTTGGAATATGTTTGTGGTATATTGTGATACCTGATGGGTTGGATTGGATTGTGTTTTGATGCAACATGGAAAGTTCATAGCATATGATTCTACACAGTTAAAAGTGCATGAACAAAACTATCCAACTCATGACCTTAAATTGGCGGCTACTGTTTTTGCATTGAAAATTTAGCATCACTATCTTTATCGGGTGCATGTTCACATATTTACCGACCAAAATGGCTTGCAATATGTGTTTAGCCAATGGAACTTGAACCTTAAGAAAATAAGGTGACTTAAACTATTAAAGGATTATGAGATGAGTATGTTGTACCATCTGGGTAAAGCAATGTTGTTGTTGATACTCTTAGTCGGTAGTCCATGAATAGTATTTCTCATGTTGAAAATGACAAGAAGGAGTCAGTTAAAGATGTGCATTGATTGGCCCATTTGGGGATAAGGTTGAGTGACTCTAAAGAGGGTGGTATTCTTGTTCAAAATGGTTCGGAATCATCATTGGTAGAGAATGCAAAGGTAAAGAAAGATGGATCTAACTTTAGTTGAATTGAAGAAATTGGTGGTTGATAAGAAGATTGAGATTTTCTCACAAGGGGAGATGGAGTACTTCATTACCAAGGTCGGTTATGTGTTCCTAATAGTGATATCGTAAGAGAAATGATATTGGGTGAAGTCCATAGCTCTAGAAATGACTTAACTTAAAAGACAGATGCCGCCGCTGTGAGGCGGGGGAATCCGAGTTCTACCAAAATGTATAGAGATTTTGGGGGAAGTGAATTGGTGGGATGGTATGAAGAGGGACATAAAATAGTTTGTGGAAAAATGTCTAAATTGCCAAGAAGTGAAAGTTGAAAATCAAAGATCGGGAGGTCTATCATAAGATATTGAAATTTCTACTTGGAAGTGGGAAGATGTGAACGTGAATTTCAGAACAGGTTTGCCTCATACACGAAAGCAACCTGATTTGATTTGGGTGAGTGGATAGAATGACCAAGTCAACCCATTTTCTACCTGTTAAGACTTCTTATAGCACCGAAGAGTATGCCAAGATATATTCGAGAATTGGTAAAGTTACAAGGTGTTTGTTTTTTCATTATTTTGAATCATGGTACTTAATTTACTTCTCACTTTTGGGAATCCTTTCAAAGAGGTGTTGGCAAAAAAGTTAATCTAAGCACCATATCTTACCCTTAAAATGATGGACAAGCCGAAAAAACAATCCAAACTTTAGAAGAAATGTTAAGGGCTTGTGTTCTTGATTTCAAAAGAAGTTGGGATGATCAGCTACTGTTAGTTGAGTTTGCATATGATAATAGTTACCATTCAAGTATCAGGATGGCAATATTCGAAGCCTTGTATGGAAGAAGGTGTCCATCACCCATTGAATGGTTTGAAGTGGAAGGGTGCCTTGTTAGTACCCGAGCTAGTATTTGAGGCCTTGGAGAAGTCAAACTTATTCGAGAAAGGTTAAGGTCTACCCAAAGTCACCAAAAGTTCTATTCGGATGATAGATGGAGAGAACTTGAGTTCGATGAGTAAGATTTGGTTTACTTGAAGATTTTGCCCATCAAAAGAGTTATGTATTTCGGAAATAAAGGGAAGCTTAGTCCCCGATATATAGGCCCATATAGGATCCTAAAGCGTATTGGTAAGGTGGACTATGAACTTGAATTGCCATTGGAGTTAGCCTTGGTTAATCTAGTATTCCATGGAATAATGTCGAGGAAGTGTGTTGGTGATCCCAATGCTATGGTAATGTAAGTGTTGAAGGAAACTGGACTTATGAGGAGGTTACAATTGAAATTTTGGACTGCCAAGTTAAAAGTTTTTTTTTTTTTTTTTTTTTTTTTTTTTTTTTTTGGGGGGAATAAACCCTACACGAGGCTCCCACCTCTCGTGCGCGGCCAGGGGTTAAGCCGCTCACCCCCAAGCTGTATTATACATAAAACAGAAAAAATACAAAGAGGGGGCATAAACCTAACCTCCAATCCTATGGTGGTTCATAAGCCGGCCATCCTACTAAGGTCAGCCAACTCATTCCCGATACATGCACATGAAAAGAAAACCTAGAAACTATGCACCTAAAGGAGAGGACTCCTCTCGACACAAAGAAACTAGGAAAGCATAAATAAGGGGGGAACACTGTAATTGGGTGCTCAATTCAAGAGTGCAAAATGAAATAGTAAATCATGGAGGCTTTTTAATCCGTTTGGTCTTCCT
Source organism: Solanum dulcamara (assembly GCF_947179165.1). Taxonomy (NCBI): domain Eukaryota; kingdom Viridiplantae; phylum Streptophyta; class Magnoliopsida; order Solanales; family Solanaceae; genus Solanum; species Solanum dulcamara. Next base: position 30,261,548 of record NC_077244.1, read on the forward strand.
CCGTCTGAAGCTGGGCAGGCCGACTCTATCTAGCATGTAGTATCCTCGAGTACCAGGAGGTAGCTGCTGGAGGGTGGTGTAGTGGCCTGGAGTGGTAAGAATGTGACTGTGCTTGGAAAGAGCATCCGCAGTGAAGTTTGCCTCCCTGTATACATGCCTGCAAGAAAAGAAAGCAAATAATTTGGAAATAACAACAAGGTCATGAGTTACCTGGTGAAGGCTCCACGGAGGTTTCGTTTGATGATTGATCCATTTAGTGAGCAACTCCGAGTCAACTTCTAGGATAACGTGCTGAAAGCCTTTTTGAATGCACCATTTAAGCCCATAAACTGCCGCCTCTAGTTCGGCTTGATTGTTGGTTCCCTCCCCTAACGGTATGGCATAGGCGAAGATGAATTTACCCATGTGATCTCTTAAGATTCCAACCCCCCCAGTTGGCCCCGGATTACCCAACGCACTGCCGTCAGTGTTCAGCTTGACGAAACCTAGTTGTGGCTTAATCTACGAGACTTGGGTGATCTTAATCTCATGAGTACACTTATCTATACAGGAGATGGTGTGGATCCAGTTCGAGGGCCAATGGATATAGGGGTACGCGACTCTAAGGAGATTTGAGATGTCCTTGAAAATTGCAAATTTCACTCTCGCCAAACTAGAACTCTTCCCCCCGTATTTGCTCGCGCACCTATTCTTCCACAAATTCCAACATATAAATATTGGGGTGGAGTGAAGGATAAGTTTGTGGGCTTCTGTGCGGTAATTGCGAAGCCACCAACTCATAACAAGAGGTTTGAGGGGTGTGGCTTCATGCCTTATGCCTAGGGAATCTGAGAAATAGCGCCAAATATTCCTAGCGAATTGGCCAGTGCTGAAAATGTGCTCTATGGTATCCGGACCTGGAATATGGCAGCAACAACATGGAGTGGAATCATAGCCGAATGCAGTTAGCTTTTCCTCCGTTGGCAGCTTGCCTCTAAAAGCCCTCCACAACAAAAAAGAGCATTTAAAGGGGATGTTTTTGTGCCAAGTGTAATAGTCGGAAAATGTCTTGGTCCGGTGTTCCCTGACAACCTGCCATGCCGAGGAACATGTGAAGTTCCCATTGGTGTTAGGCTTCCAAATGGCCTGATCGGGTGTGTTTCCTTGCATCTGAAATGTGGAAGAAGTAATGAGAGGGACGAGTTGCACTGGTGCCAACTGATTTAGCATATCGATGTTCCATTGCCCATTTATAAGAAAATCAGCCACCCTCGCGTTGCTTGCGTTTCCCAATTCCTGCCTATAGTTGGTTAAGGGGCCAATACCTAGCCAATCGTCCCACCAAAAATAACACGAACCCGAGTGAAGCCTCCATTGAATGTGAGGTTCAGCAATGTGTTTGTTGTGCATCATGTGTTTCCATACAAGCGACTGGCCAGAATGGAATTTTTTTCTGATGGGGTTGGCTCTCTGACAGTATTTGGCTCTAAGGAACTCACCCCACAACGTTGGTTTAGCTCTAAAGATCCACCATTGCTTGAGCTGGAGAGATTTACACACATCTGTAGTTCTCCTCAACCCAATACCTCCTTCGTCATATGGATAACAAAGTTTTTTCCATGAAGCCCAATGGTATTTTTTCTTGTTATCCTTCCACCCCCAGAAAAAATCAGCGGTGACTCTCTCAATCTGTTTGAGAGTAGTACGGGGGGGAGTAATGGCCGAAAGAAGGTGAATGGGGAGCGACTGAAGTACGTATTTCACGAGTGTAGCTCTACCACCGTAGCTGAGGATTTTGGAGTGCCACCCTCTAATTCTGTTGACAACCTTAGAGACCATGTTCGTGTAGTACATGACTCTTTGCCTGCCAATGTACAGAGGACAACCTAAGTAGGTGATGGGACTATGCTTCTGAGTGAAACCCATAACCTGTTTCACTGTTTCCACATTGTCTTGGAGTGCATTGGGATGCATCATGAAGTGGCTCTTATTTTTGTTTATAAGCTGCCCCGATGTCTTTTCATACAGAGTCAAGGTCTTCATGATAATTTGAAGAATTTCCCTCCTTCCGGAGGAAAAGATGATAACATCATCCGCAAAACTCAAATGGTTAATTTGTGGGCCTCTTTTCTTCATATAAAAACCATGATAGAAGTGGTAATTATGAAGACTATTCAGCATTCTGGAAAGCACCTCTGCTCCCAAAATGAATAGAGCGGGAGCAAGAGGATCACCCTGTTTGAGCCCTCTGGTGGAATGGAAAAAACCATGTCTAGATCCATTAATAATAACAGAGTACCAATTGTTAGACATGATTCGCCAAATCATATCAATAAAGGTCTCACCGAAGCCCATCCTTCTCAGTACCAGACAAGTATAAGACCAGGAGATTCTATCATATGCTTTGGCCATGTCTAACTTGATAACCACGTTGTCACCAATAACGGGCTTTCTGATATCGTGGATAATCTCCTGTGCTAGCATGATATTTTCGGAGATGCTTCTTCCTTTTACAAATCCAGATTGATTGGGAGAAATAAGAACGGGGAGAATCGGTGCAAGCCTGAGGCTAATGAGTTTTGATATGATCTTATTGGTGAAGTTACTGAGACTAATGGGTCTATAGTCAGAGAGTGTGTTGGGGTGATCTACCTTAGGGAGCAAGACCAAACAAGCATGAGAAAAGAATTTAGGCATAGCATACCCTCCGAAGAAAGAAGTAATGACTGCTAGTGTTAGCATCTCCTACCACGTTAGTAACCTTGTGAATGAATAGTCGCCTTCTCCTACCACGGATTAAAGCATGGAAATACTTAGTGTTAGCATCTCCATCCTTGAACCAATGTAGCTGAGTTTTTTGTTTGAGAATGTTTTCTTCAATTTTAAGAAATCTGATGTATTCGGAGTTGAGAGCATGCAATTGCATCCTATTCTCTTCATTATTGGATACTATCAGATTTTCTTCGGCGATTTTCACTAGTTCTTCATATTCCCTAACCTTGGCAAAAATGTCGCCGAATTCCACTCGCGACCATTTGCTAAGTGTGGAGGAAAGCCTTTTCATTTTTTGGTGAAAGGACCACATTGGGTTCCCTGTCATGGGTCTGTCCCAACAGGACTCTACAGTTTTGAGAAAAGTAGGGTTATCCACCCAACAGTTCAAGAATTTAAAATATTTAATAGTGGAATCCTGTCTTTCATTCATTTCTATAAGTAGAGGGTTATGGTCAGAACCAGTAGAGGGGAGATGGGTGACTGAAGTGTGAGGCATAGCGGCTAACCAGTTATCGGACACCATAGCTCTATCGAGTCGCTTCCATATTCTTTTATGCATATCTCGTTGATTACACCAAGTGTAGTCTGAGCCATGATACCCCAAATCTGTTAGGCCACATGCTTCAATAACGCTAATGAATTCAAAGCTTTTGTTCATGTTGTAAGGGATTCCACCTAGTTTCTCATTCGTGGAGGTGATGACATTGAAGTCCCCAACTGTGCACCATGGAAGGTTAGTGGAAGCGTGATGCATAAGCCTACCTATCCCAAGTTAAAAGGTTGAGGAACAAGAAAGTTGCATCTGTTAAAGTATTATGGAGAAACCAAGAGGTTGAAAGTGCTACATGGGAAGCGAAAGCAGACATGATGAAACAATATCCCTATCTCTTTCCTTCACTTTCGACGTAAGGTATTTAGCTATTCATTCTAAAATCCTCCAAGCTCCCGCATTCCAACCTCTCTGTCTTATTACATGCATGCATACTCATGAACCTGATTTTAAATGATGTTTAAATTGCATTCATGTTGGATTTTTAATGTCATGACCTAAGCCTAGGACCTAGATGTGACACGGTAAATTAAGAACTTGAACGTACCTCAAACAATCCTCTTAGCATTCATTTAGACTTCATAAGTAATGACGATGAACATTAAGCAGAAATAAAAGGGGAAAGTGAGACTAAGGGAGGATATCATAGAATAAGGGTCATTATCAACCTTAGATCATCATACATTTCCATCCAAACATACCTTTACTAATAGAATTGGCGGGGCTAAGACATGTCCCTAGCTTACCCTCAAAATAAGTATCAAAAAATGTCATAATAGAAGTCTTAATATTTTGCATAGCATAAGCTAGAATAAAAAGAGATGTTGTTCCCGAAAAATGGGAACTCACCACAAGCAACCTTCAAGCTAATCCGAGCTAGCCACGTGGAGGAAAATGAGAAGGAGCACCGGTCCCTACATGAAGATAACATGTAGGCAATAGAGTATGCAATAGTGCTTTGAATGTACTAAGTATGTAGGCATGCATTAACATTGAAGAAATATTAGAACATTATATAGTATGAAACATAATACAATGCATTCATAAGACATCAATAAATAGAATTTAAAGTACACATATGTGGGAATGGACCATAACCGACATCTAAGACCACGCGAGCTATTATACGGAATCCAACATAACCACCTACATTGGCACGGGGAGACTACTTGTCTGGTACAACTCTATCAAACTTCATTCATTTCTTTAACTTTAACTTTAGATGACTATACGTGGATCCACTAGCCTAAAAAGCCTTGAAGGGACCCTATGATGGAAATAGTTAATGTAACATAAGACTTTACTTAAGGACTCCTTAGGATGAATCCCCATCTACATTCTACATTTGGTTCTAAGTCAAATACCATGGAATAGTATATAAATATCATAATAACATAAGCATTCATACAACTTTAGACATCAAACAATCATTTGGTACAATAGCTTCTTAAAACTTGATGATTAAAAGGTGAGAATTGACCTCAGCACATAGAATCCTTTCTTTGGCCAAGAAGCCCTTTTTATCAATATTTGATCATTCTTTAAGAACCGTCACATTCATAGCAAACAAGCATTTATAAACATTGGATTAAAACCCCTTTCAATTAACTCAAATATTCTTAGAAAGTCATGGTAAAAATGGTGGGTTTAGCCAATCCAACTTCAAATCATTAAAATCAATACTACCATGCATGAGAGTAATGGAATGCATCAATTTAAAACATACTTGAAATAACCCACCAATTCACTTTAAAACCTTTTCATGTCTTCATATAAGGATATTTGATAAATCAATAATTTTATGCAATTAAGAACCAATATAAGCTAAGGTAGGTAAATAAACATCAAATACTCAATAATCTATGCATTTTGAGTCATGATATGAAGACCAATAAAATTTCACAATTTAAAATTGAGCTACTAAGTTAGAAATTACTTGGGCTCCATTGGTGGAAGGACCCATGAATAAATACCCACATACCTTGATGAATTCAACCCTGAAATTGGAAGAGGAGACGTGATCTTTCTTGGTGAAACCCTAGAATATTTCTTAGGAATAGAGGAGACCTTTCAGAGGAGCTTTTGGGAGAGAAGGGTTTTTGTGAGTTTGAGACTCAATATGAGAATAAGGTGTTTGGAAAGGTTTTGTTTCATTTGATAGGGTAGATTTTTCCCAATAAATGACCACATTTTACTAAATAAATGTAGGGAAAGACAAAAATACCCCTCGTAAAATTTAACTGGACAGAACCTATGAACTAACCTTATTATTCATAGAGGGATTGAAGAGTCGTAGAAATGATTCGTATTGCACGATCTGATGAAACCCAGAGAACTAAACCTGAGGACTTTTCCTATGAGTCATAGACTCTTCTATGATTCGTAGAAAGGACTCGTCCTGCAGGGTCTAAAAAACCTGAGGACTGAGTCTCTCAACTTTCATCATGAGTTATGTCTATGACTCAACCAAAATATTATGAATCGTGACCTTGGCTAGTAGACTCCCTTCCTTACTTAGTCATCTTCCAACCCTCAGCATCACTTCTACGAGTCAGTCCTACAACTCATAGAAGTACCTACGACTCGTAGGTTGAGTTGTGGAAGCTGCCACAATCCATTTTCCAAATATTGCTCCTTCATTTTGACTTTTTGACTTATGGAATCTTACAGTTAAGCTATACACTCTACTCTACTCAAGCTAGTTCTACCTCTTTCGAGGATGAATATTCCCAAGGGGGAGATATTGTAATATCCTAGGAGTTTGAAGGTTGGAATGTGATATAATAATGTTAAGCATTCCAAAAATGGTCTTGATAAATTTTTAGGACCTACATATCGAACGATAATTTTTTCTAGAAATTACAAAAAATAGTAGGGTGCATGGCAAGTCAGCATTCTGGACTTGCTCCCCCACTATGTAATTTTTCTCCAAGTTAAAATCTGGCTAAAATCTCATTTGCTCAAAATTGGCCTATCTAGGAACAAGTCCACATTGCGGACTTGGGTGTGATTTTCAGTCCGTATTCAGTTTTTAAGAGGAGACACTTTAGATATTTCTTTAATTGTTAATTAATGAACCTGAACGTTTTTAGGACTTAATTTGTCTCTATAAACTAAGCTAAACCTCTAAATTCATTCATTCTATCACAATTCACCTATTCAAATAATTCTCTCGCAACAAAATCTCTCCAAAACTCCATAGAATACTTCCAATAAATTCTCTCAAGCTCTCCATTGAAAGTACAAGTTTTTTCCAATATCTTTTATCTTCTCACTCAAGGTATGTGTGTATTTAATCCTAGTGTATTTTAACCCATGGAGCCCAACAAATTTCCTAATTTTTCAATCAATTAAAGTATATATTTTTATGGGTTGATAATCCCTATTCCAATTACATGAATTATGATTTTCAATTATGGTTATGATTCTATTTCAACATAAATTGATGATTATTGAATGAAATTAAAGAGTTTTTGTTTGAATTTTACTACATTCATCCGTAAGGTTGATGATATGGATTATGGATATTTTCAGTTATGCATCCAATTGATATTATGTTCATGAATTATGTATGGATTGATATAAAGTATATGATCATGCATGTTTTCAAGTCAATTTTATGATTCCCAAGTCAATTAATCATGTATTCATCTTGCTATACTAATTTCAAGTATAAGGTATGATCATAACTTTCAAGTATGCAAGCAAATTTTATAAATAAGGGTGACTTAAGACCCTAACGATGTTTCTATTAAAAGGATTCGTAATAATGAAAGGCCTATACCCACATTACATGAATCACATGATAATAAGTTATTCGTATGAACAAGTTTTATGAAGCATGATTATGAAAAGCTTATGATTTATGATAAATATGATTTATGATATAATATGTATTCGGAGGATGTTGAATTAGCACCGAGAGGACTTTGAGGTGAGGACTTGACCAAAGGGGTCCTTAGTATCAATCTCTAGTCCCTTAACTACGTTGCCACCGTAGGTTTGCCTTTATGGCCTAGCTAGTGGATTCACATATAGTACATGTTCATGTTATACAGAGTCTACCTTAGTAAGTAGCCTCTCCCTTTTCAATGTGGGGATAATCGGATACCATGTAATAGCTCGCATGGTCTTAATGTTGGATACGGTTATCTCTCACATATGTATGGTCCTTATGATGTATTAAATGACTACTCCTATCCCTTACTTTTATATGATACACTTATGAATTATTTTTCATTGATCCTTATTATGTTCACTTATGATTTTACTATATTTTTTATCATGATATTTGAAATGGTCAATTGCACAACATGATTTAATTATACATTGCATTTTCTACACACTTAGTACATTAAAAAGTACTAACGCATACTTCATGGCCTATATTATATCACAATATAGGGACGGATGCTCCATCCTATTCTTGTGGATAGTCGGTGATCTATTTTGAACATATGTGTGGTGAGTACTCATGCTTCCAGGGCTAGCCGACTCATTGAGACAATCCTAAGTCATGTCATTACTTTCTTTGGGTGAGATAGGAACATAACCTAGTCCCCACCTATGTAGTCATGTAAAGGCATGTTGGGCACATCATGTACGAAGTCTATGTTGTCTTGATTTTTCTCTAGTTATGCTATGTCATCTTGGACTTTTATGAATTTCCACTTAATATTTATTTTATGTATCCTTATGATATGCTAAGAGGCTTGGTTAAGGTTTCTTCAGAAATCCTAATCACCAAGTCATATCACTACTTGTATGATCTTATTATGCAATAGAGTTGAACTCTAAAGTTTCTTCCTCTAACACTTTCTCTTTGCAATTACAGAAATATTCCTCCATGAATAATCACGTCTAAAGGAATGTTAAGGAGGAGAAACAAGCTCCAAATAACCCCTTGAATAAGCAAGTCTCTTATGTGGAGTTCTGAGCTGCTTTCCAAGTCCTTGATCAAGCCATAGAGGCTCACGCCAACTGAGAAGTAGTTTCTCATGTGAACCCAAATGTGGGTGAGGCGGCAACAAGGATTCGTGATTTCATGAGAATGAGTCCCACAGAGTTTCATGGGTCCAAAGTTGATAAGGATCCACAAGAGTTTATTTAAAGCATTCACAAGATTGTGGAAATTAAGGGGGTTAGTCTAGTGGAGATGGAGGAGTTATGCTTATCAATTCAAAGGGGTTGCTAGAATTTGGTTCAATCAATAGAAGGTTGAGTGGGCTAAAGAAGCAGATTTTATCTCTTGGGATCAGTTTAAAAAAGTGTTTCTTGACCATTTATTTCCTCTTGAGCTAAGGGAAGCAAAGATTCTAGAGTTCATCAATTTGTGCCAAGGTAATATGAGTGTGAGAGAGTATGCCCTTAATTTAACTAAGTTGTCAAAGTATGCTCCTTTTTATGGTTGTAGATCCAAGGGCTCATATAAGCAAGCTCATTTCTAGTGTGTCTGATTTGGTGGTCAAAAAATGTAGAACCTCTATGCTTATCCTAGATATGGACATTTCAAAGATTATATCACATACCGAACAAATAGAGGAAAAGTTGAAAGAGAGTTCTAGAAGGGGGTCTAAGAATGATCGAACTAATAGTGGTAATTTTTCATATGGTAAGTCCATAAATGGTGGTCATCCTTAGTTTCATCAAAAGTATTTTGTCAAAAATTAATCAAATACTCCATCTACAAAGTTCGATAAATATAGGGTGCCTAACTCTAAGGTTAACAGAGGAGATAGGAGTAGTTAAGCCATCCCTCAATGCAAGAAGCATGGAAGGAACCAGAAAGGAAAATGCTTGGTGAGATAGGATGCATGTTATAGGTGTGGTAAGTTGTGTCATCAAGGAAAGGATTATAGGAATGGCAGTCGACCCCAGACCTAGGCTCGGGCTCAGACTACTATAGGCCATCCAAATTAGTGTGGTACTACTTTAGGTGGCGGTTAGCACCAAAGCAGATTTTATGCCCTTCAAACTTCTCAAGAGTTAGAGGATTCGCCTAATTTTATGACTAGTATATTGAAAGTATTTGGCTTTGATTTTTATGCATTAATAAATCTGGGTGCTACTCTATTATTTGTTACTCATTATCTTGCTATGAAATTTATTGTTAGTTCCGAGATCTTGTTAGAACCTTTTTCGATCTATACTCCTATTAGTGATTCTGTTGTGGCTAAAAGGGTTTATAGAAATTGCCCCATTTCAGTTTTTCATAAAATCACCTCAGTTGATCTTGTAGATCTTGATATGACTGATTTTGATATTATTCTTGGTATGAATTGGCTTCATGCATTTTATGCCTTTATACATTGTAGGACCCATGTGGTCAAGTTTAAGTTTCCTTATAAGCCAATCCAAAAATGGAAAGGTAGAAATTCTATGTTTATAGGTCAATTTATCTTGTGCCTTAAAACTTGGAAAATGATTTCCAAATCTTGAATCTATCATCTAGTTTGGGTTACAGATACAAATTCTAAAGCTCCCACTCTTCAGTTAGTTTTGATTATTAATAAATCTCCAGAAGTATTTCCCGATGATCTCTAAGGCATCCCTTCCAAAAAGTAAATAGACTTTAGTTTGATCTTCTCCCTGATACCTAACCTATATTTATTCCTTCTTATCAAATAGCCTCGACAAAATAGAAGGAGTTAAAGGATTAGTTGAAAGACTAATTGGAAAAGGGTGTCATTAGACCGAGTATCTCTCTATGGGGTGCTCTGATTCTCTTTGTTAAGAAGAAGGATGGTTCCTTTCACATGTGTATTGACTAACGGAAATTCAACAAGGTCGCGATTAAGAATAACTATCTTATTTCAAGCATTGATGACTTGTTCGATCAACTTCAAGGAGAAAGCTTCTTTCTAATGATTGATCTTTGATTGGATTAGTAATAATTCCGAGTAAGAGAATGTGACATTCCAAATAAGGCTTATAAAACTTAGTATGATCACTTTGAATTCTTGGTTATGTCTTTTCACTAAATAAGTTTCCATACTAAGGCTCAATCCAATTAAGTCTGTAGCGTCTATGAATTTCTCCATATCCCCCTTTCTTTTTGTTTTGTTAACAAATGCTCCTGCAGCTTTTATGGATTTGATGAATAGGGTGTTGAAGAAATATTTAGATATATTTGTGACTGTGTTCATTGATGATATTTTGGTTTATTCTCAAAGTGAAGAGGAGCATGCCGATCATTTGAGGATTGGGTTGCAAGTCCTCAAGAACCATCAGCTATTTGCAAAATTTAACAAGTGTGAGTTTTGGTTGATGTCAGTTTCTTTCCTTATCCATATTATCTTTGGTGAAGGTATTTTGGTTGATCCTAAGAAGATCGAAGCATTTAAAAATTGTCCTAGACCATTGTCTATTTTTGATATTCAGAGTTTCTTGGTCTTAGTTAGTTATTATAGACGATTTATGGAAGGTTTCTCTTCCATTTCATCCCCCTTGAATACTTTGACTTGCCGACTGTTGAATCTCTTTTTGCCTTGGTGTGCGAGACAACAGAGGGGCGACAGCTAGAGCACCGACAGATAGAGCGAAGAGTCCATAAGGAGAAGAGCCAAAAGAAGGTGAACTTCCTATGTTCTGATGCATGTGAGAAAAGCTTTCACGAGTAGAAAGATAGACTTACCTCTACTCCAGTGTTGACCTTACCGTACCTCCACTCTGTTATTGACTTTACTTGAAGAGTCTGATGGGTTTGTTATTTATTGTGATTCTTCAAGAGTTGTTCTTGGTTGCATTTTGATGCAGAATGATAAAGTGATAGCTTATGTTTCTAGGCAACTCAAGGTGCATGAAAAGAACTAGACAACTCATGGTTTGGAGTTCACAATGGTTGTCTTTTCTTTTAAGATATGGAGACACTATGTTTATTGTGTCCATGTTGATGTGTTAACCAACCATAAGAGTTTTTGATATGTCTTCAACCAAAAAGATTTAAATTTTTGAACAGGAAGGTAGCTTTAGTTGTTAAAGTAATATGATATAGCGTGTTGTACCATCCGGACAAAGAAATTATGCTTGTTGATGCTTTTAGTAGATTGTCCATGAATAGCATTTCCCATGTTGAGTATTCAAAGAAGTAGTTAGCTTGTGATGTTCATTATAGGTATGCCTCGTACCCGTAGGCTACATGATTCGATTTGGGTAGTTGTTGATCGAATGACTAACTCAGCTCATTTTCTTCTCGTTAAGACTTCTTACTCAGTCGAAGACTATGATTGACTATATATATGTTAGTTCGTTAAGCTATATTGTGTTTCATTATCTATCATTTCAGACCGAGGTACTCAGTTCTTATCTCAGTTTTGGAGATCTTTCCAAAAGGATCTTGGTACTTAAATTAAGATTAGTACAGCTTTTCACCCTCAGACAGATGATCAAGCCGAGCATACCATAGAGACCATGGAGGACATGTTGAGAGCATGTGTGATTGATTTCAAAGGTAATTGGTATTACCACTTTCCATTTATCGAGTTTGCCTATAATAATAGTTACTATTCCAGTATTCAGATGGCTCCATTTGAGGCCTTATATAGTAGGAGATATAGGTCTCCTATCACTAGACACTTTCTCACTAGGCTTTACTTATTTTCATAACAATCCTTGTTATATTCACATCATATCCTGTTTGTATTTCACCCCATAGTATAACACTTCTTAAAAATTTTCACGATTCTTACTATGGGTTACTTACCCTTCTTAGTTAGTCTTATCCTTAATATCTCCCAAGCTGTCTTATTAATACTTTATATTCATCACAATTCTATTTCTCTTTTCTTAATCATAGTGTTACTCCTTTTAATTATAGTTTGTCATAGTTTATCCCTATGTATCAATTTCGTCGGTGCCTTAATATATCATTCTATCCAGAACTACCAGTCTTCTCTAAATCATCTCTATAGGGTCAGGAGTCTTTTCCAACTTTGATTTACCATATCAATATCGATCTTCTAGTTTCTATTGCCATCAATTCAGCAATTAACTTATTTCTCAAGGTCAGCCATACTCGTGGTTTATCCAAATCTCATCATTATTATGGGAATGACCTTTCAAGACATACTACAGCCCTGTATCTCATTCTCTTTTTATTTCTGGGAAAATTTAGGCAGAGTTTCCTCTGTATTTCTTACTATCTCAAACCTGCACGTAGAAAATACCAATAGTGCCTCACAGGGCCAATATGTATAAAGATACATATATATGTATCATATCACATCATATCGCAGCCACACAGGGCGCCCACAATCAATAATATGGAAATGGACTTACCTCGTACGTCCACTGGAAGTTTCCCTATTACACTTCCCTGTCTACTCTTCCTTTCAATTTACAACTTTACATTTCAGTTCTACTTCAATACCTTACCCAACAGATATCTTTCGTGCCTTTTCTTACCAGCGTGCCTTATGACTTCCAATATCGTTAGTCACTTCCTTTCGTTGCTGTCATCCTTTTGTTAACATCCAAGGTTAATATAAGGAGTTTTTATATGACTCGGATCTATCGCACGATATTAGATATGAAAGAAAGGTAACCTCTTAAATGTCCTGTAGCCTCCTATTTATAGATGTCGTGCGCAATACACCGATAAACAAGACTCTACTAGACACGGTCTGTAGACACTCCAAGGAAGGACCGCTCTAATAACACTTTTGTCATGACCCAATCCCGTAGGCTGCGACTCGTGCTCGAGTTGGACACCCATACGTACCCTTAGCCTAAATTAGCATATTAGCAGAATAAACAAATATAGCAATTAATTAAGGTCACTAGATAGCGCATGAAAATAGATATAGCTCACGAAAGCCGATAAGGCCGTCTCGGAACACAAAAACCCAAAACATATACAGAACCCACAAATACATATCTACAAACCTCTACAAAATGATAGCATAATCATTTGATGGGACAGGGACCCATCGTACCCCTGACCAACATATACATATAGGCTACAGAAAGGTCAGTACCAAAATATAGGCTCCAGATAAAGGAGCACTGTCAAACAGCAAAATGGATGTCCTAAGCAAGCGGATCGGCAACTCAAATATCTGTACCTGCGGGCATGTAATGCATCCCCCAAGGAAAAGGGTTCAATATGGAAAATGTACAGAATATGTAAAGCATGGACTGCAATAAATAAAGTCATAACCAGGACGGAATGTATAGAAAATGAGCGAAATATCCGAAATGTCAAAATATTTATCACAAACACAAATAATGCATGCGAAAAACTATGTCATATCGGCCCCATTAGGGGACTCGGTGAATAAAACGTGGTCGCCCTCCCATCACTAGTGCCACAGCACAACATACTCTAGAGTAGGGAACATCTCCATAACAGACCATATCATATCAGATGGCCAAATCATATCATATCATCAGACATCAGTATATGTGTGCATGGCACAACATACACTACAACCCATGTACATGTCATACCTGCCCCCTCATGCCTGAGAAATCGTAGGCATGAATCAAGACGATACAAAGTAACTTATAAAAGCCAAGGACATTAACTATTGGAGAATCTCTAAGAAAAGGAATCATAAATCACCCTCGAGACATATGAATGGAATTACCCCCAAAGATCATATTAATCCTTACTTAATTCTAAGACATTCCAAAAGAAAGAAGGGACAGCTTTACATACCTATGCCAAAAATATGCCAAGAGAAAGAAGGTAGCTTCACATACCTTATAATGGATTACTCTTAACCATGTTCGTCTCTTGTCTTTTAAACCTATTTAAAATGAAAGCAATACTAAGGTTAATAACCTTTCACTTTCCAATTTCCAACCCTACAACCAAGTATCCATAGGAATCATTTCCTTATCCATTTCCCTCGACTAGTTTATTACTAGTTCTGAAGTTATCAGAAATCGAACAGCATCGCCCCTATAACTTGTCCTATCCAAACTTCCAACTACATCCTTAATTACCCCATCCAAACAATACAACAACCAGCAGAATATATACAAGTAAAATCACTTCAACATTACGCAATATAAACTCCAACCAACTCGCTCAAAACTACGATACCAAAATAGAGTTTTTAACCTTTGTTTCGTAAAACCTTTAACCATACGAAATGAAGGATAGTGTGTCTGAAACCAGAAGCACCCACACCCTTATTAGAAAACTTTCCCTACTACATGCAATCAAACTATCTGCAACCGTAGCACCACAATCACAACACACTACTCGACTTCGATTTAACTCTAACGACTTTAATTTAGTTTATTTTTAACGTCAAGCATACTTATGTAATTTTTCCACTTCAAGCCTAATTTAAAACATGTAATATACTTCATAAAACCATCATAAACTCCAATTTAAATGGGAAAGGCTTATCTTGTCTGAAACTCGCCAAAACTCCCCTCAAAAGCTCTTCTAGCGTCGCTGAAACTTCGTGGCTATTTGCTATCCTTTTGGGGATACTTGAAACCATAAATTTACATTAATAACACCTTCATACCCTCTTGATATACTATATATAATTAATTCAAGGAAAATAATTGGAGAACTCACCCTTTTTTTCTCCCCAAATCTGAGACTCTCTCTTTCTCTCTAGCTAGAGTTTCTTCTCTCTTCTTTCCTAGAATTCTTTGGATGAAGATGAAACTTATGGTATAAGGATAGGTTGAAAAGTCGTAAAAAATATATATATATATATATATTCCACCTTAGGGGGTGACACGTGTCAACCCCTAAGTGGTGACACGTGTCAAGCCCTAAGTGGTGACACGTATCAAGCCCTTATTGGGCCAATGTACCCCCTCCTCCACCCATGGTATTCCATGTGGAAGGTGGTTCCCACCTCCTTGCTTCAACTGCTGCTACGTGGCACTCTCTCTTGCTACCACGTGTCACTTTCTTTTCCTCCTCGTGGATTTATAATTTCATCTTGCTTTACGAACCTATGTAATCCTTACTACGTAAGCTTGGTATGAACTCGAGTAGCTTAAGAATGTAAGATTTTCAAGTTGGTAGCTTACGTATGTAAGTTGATTCCTACGACTCATTACTTGGCCTCCAACTTCTTCTCGATTCTTATAACCATATTTCCAATATTCCCTACTATAGGGTGTCACATTCTCTCTTCTTTAGAATTGTTTGGTAGAGTTATAGATTATCCGGCTCACATGGTGACTTCTAAGAAGCTTAAGAACCTTTCAAGGTACAAAAGTACGGGGTATAACAACAACATGAACCCTAGAGATCAAAATACAAGAATTCATAGAAAACTCTTCAATTCAATGCAATAACCATCAATTTATTTCAAAATGGACTCATGATCATACTTTAAATTATAATTCATGCAATAGGAATAGAGATCACAAAACTCATAAAATACCATACTTTAATTTGATAGAAAACCTTGAGAAATTAATTGGGCTTCATTGATGAAAAGATCCATGAATCAATACCCATATACCTTAAGTGAGAACATCAATTAATTTGGAAGAACATGAGAGTTTTGATGGAGAGATTGACTGAATTTACTTGAAGTCTTCAATGGAGTCCCTTGAGAGCCTTTTTGTACAAAGAGAAATATTTGATAGATGAGTTATAGGAGAATGAATAGAATTAGGGGTTTAGGTGAATTTATAGAGTTGGATTATGCCCTAAAACGTCTAGGTTCATTGACTAATAATTTGAGAAAAGTCTAAAATGCCCTTAAAAAAACTTAACTCAGCTAGAAAACTCTCCCAGGTCCGCGACGCGGACCTGTCACGGACCCTACTATTTCATAAATTTCTTCGAAAATCTATCTTCCGATATACGGATCTCAAAAATCCATCGAGACTAGTTTTCCACAGGTTTTGACCCCCTAATTGATATTTCGAACACGAATTTTTCAAAAAGTTTAAGAATAATGCATTACATGAGTGGCCTAGTAACCTTTCGGAATGGGGGATCCCCGTTGGCAACAACCAGAAGAGTCAATGTGCTGATAAGGTATGGCAGTACATTTCCTTGGGTGCAGGTCTTACACATAGTGGAATGAAGAAAATCCGTTTTGTTCTAGTTCATTCTCTTTCCCTGTTTTGTGCAGAAAAATTGTTGATTTGGCCTATTCCCAAGGCATTCTTAAGGTTTTTGTAATCATTTTTGAGGGATGTTACAATATCTTCCCCTTGGGAACATTCCTCCTGGAATGAGATTCAAATAATATAGGAAATACATGGAAAAAAAAGATTTAGAAACCCAACATGGACATGAGGACACTTTTAAAAATGCATAGAACATGTAAACTTCATACTTAAAATAAAACATAGTCCTTGAGAGAAATTATTTTCATGAATCATGCATGCATATGAATGACATATGGAACTGAAGCGTAGAAGTTTAATAGATTTGATCATGAGCAACTTAGTACCTTTAGGCTTCAATGAAAGGAAAGAGATAAGGATATTGCTACATCATGTCTGATTCTGCTTCCCACGTAGCACTCTCTACTTGTTGATTCCTCTATAACACTTTGATGAATACGTCTTTATTTCTTAACCTCTTCACTATACGGTCTAAAATCTCAATTGGGATCTCCTCATAAGTCAAACTCTCTTCAATACTCACATTCTCTATTGGCACAATAGAATTCAGATCACCCATAAACTTCCTCAACATTGACACACATACCTTAGGCTACTACACCACTATAGGAAAATAGAGTACTACTCCTTACTACCCGTATTCATCAAACCTCAAAACTTAATAAACAAACACACAATGCATCATACATTCACCCATATTCCATCAATACTACATTCAAGCCTAGTTCTATAACAACTCTAATACACTCACTTGAAACCCTTAACAAGAAGTCATCAATAGACTACTACAATCATTCACATATCTAGAACCACACATTCAACATCACTTAATATTTTTGTGTCTACCCTAGCATCTCTACATCTACTTTTGCATTAACTCCTACTAACAAACACACCAATATACTCTTACCTATATATTATACATAATAAAATCCATCTAGCTCTTCCTCCAAGTCTATAACCTTAAATGTGCCAAGTATACCACAATTATCACAATACGGAACATCTACTCCCTCTCTACCTATCATGACTCATCTAATATCATCAATCTCAAAACACATAACCAACCTCGGTAACTAGGTACTCTATCTCCCCCTTGGGGAAAGGCTTCTACTCTCATATTTCCCCACCAATTCCTTCACTTTGCCATTGACGGTTCAAGGTATTGTTTGACTTAACATCTACAACCAAAGATAATTCGGATCCAATTTGCACCACCATAATCAAAATTCACTCAACTTTACCCTCACTCTAGCCAACTGATGGATATCCTTTACGACTCCTTCTTTCATTCATTAACATGAGCCACTCTCCCCATAAACACCCTACTAAGTATACTGACCACACATTGTCCTTATCTAGATGAGAATGCACACTCATGTCATAAGACTCATTAGCTTCAGAAACTGACTCAAGAGGACTTTCGGAGTTGATATTCCTAACCAACACAGTATACTAAATATAACCCCTAGAATCAACTTTTAGGCCTTAAGACAAGAGTTAATCTACCCTTTAACTACTGAATCATGAACCTTCGATTCTAGAATAGACTTACTTAGGAATTGAAACTTTACTCAATGAGTTCAAAAATCTATTGAAGCAAAAAGGTGCCTGCAACTATTCCACCCTAATCATTATTATTTCAAAAAGGGAATTCATATTTATCGGATAAAGCACCACACTAAGTTTGGGGACCCACTATGGGGTTGGGATGAGATCGCCGACGACTATCTTTATTATTCTTAGGAACCCTTGGACAATGCCTCAACTTGTGATCCTTTGCACCACAACCAAAACATACACCCGAACCGGCTAGACAATCTCCTGAATGGTACCTTCCATACTTTTGGCATGCGAGAAAAGCTTGACCACTATAATTTTCACCTTGATATCTAGGGTTAGGCACCCTTTCCTTGTAATACTTAGGCACTAAAGTATCATCAACAGATGATTCATTCTCAATCCGGGCCTTTTTAGTCATCCTAGGAACCTTCTTAATCTTTTTCTCTTCAATTTGGTCGGCAAGAGTTA
This sequence comes from Solanum dulcamara, assembly GCF_947179165.1. Classification (NCBI taxonomy): domain Eukaryota; kingdom Viridiplantae; phylum Streptophyta; class Magnoliopsida; order Solanales; family Solanaceae; genus Solanum; species Solanum dulcamara. The sequence goes on from NC_077244.1 coordinate 30,279,945, forward strand.
TTACTCTAGAGATATCCATTTCCTTTATTAACATGGTCGTCTTACATTCTTGAAAAACAAAATCTGAAACCCCTGATATATACTTACTCATTTGGGCTCGTGGGTCAGACAACAAAGTTGGAGCATACTAGGACAACTTCATGAAGTTAAGGGCATACTCCCTCACATTAATACTCCCTTGCTTCAAGTTGATAAATTCCATCACCTTCGCCTCCCTCAACTCTAAGGGAAAGTTGCATTCAAGAAAAAAAAACTTTGAAATCCTCCCAACCTATGGGCCTCCTTCAACCCTTTCAGCCTTCCATTGGGCAAACCATACTCGAGCGAAACCCTTAAGTTGATAGGCCGCCATCTTCGCCTTCTCTTCTAAAGACATCCCCATAATATACGTAATCTTATATACCTCATAAACAAAGTCTTGGGGATCCTCATCACCTTTCGAACCATGGAACTCGGGAGGGTTCAACCTTATGAAGTCTCTAACTCTTGAAGCTAGTATGATCACATTTGGAGGAGCCATTACTCTTTTGTTGGCCACTATATGAGCTAGCATAGTGATAGCGGTCCAAAACTCCTAATTAGTTACTTGATCTGGAAAAGGACCATTAGCTTGGGGGATTTGTCTTCTCAGAGGCATGTTCTGAAAAATCATAAAGCACAATCGTTAGGAGGGAAGGTCTAAGAGTACCACTCTATCGCAGGACACGGATCATGAAAGAAGTGAGAATTTCCTAAGATGCCTCAAAGCCTCCTACTCATAAGTGTGGCGCGCTTCACACCAATCAATAAGACTCTACTTTACGTGACATGTTGGACACCCTAGGACACTTGGAAAATCTTATGCTATGATACCAAGTTTGTCACGACCCGACTTAGGGCCTAGTCGTAACACAGCGATCGAAACCCCGAAGGGCTCCAACAAAACCTCTTGTATATATCATAAGCATACAAAAGGTAAAATATAAAAGTGGAAACATCATAAGAGAGTCTAAAACCATAAATAAAAATCTGAAAATGTCTTATGACTAGATAGACTCAAACATATGTCTAACTAGATTCCTCTAAACATGAGTATGGGAGGGGGGATAAGAAGTGTTTTGAAAATAAAACAGTAACCAACTTGAAAATTTATCCTCGATCAATGAGGACTCACCACAACACAGTCAAATAGAGAATGCCTACAAGTTACATGGACGATTAGGATCTTCAACCTCAACCCCTATATTATGAGATAATGTAGGCAAAAGTATGCATTAGTACGTTAGATTGTACTAAGTATGAAGGCGTGACATGCAACGTAAATCATGGAATACAAAGGTCAAGTAAAACACATGATAAGATGGCATAAGTAAAGTCATGAGAAAATCATATTGACCAAAGCATTTAAAAGCATAAATTCAAAATCATTACATACTTAAGAGATCAAACATATTTTGGATTAGAACCATAACTGATAATAAGACCATGCGAGCTATACATAGAATCCAATGATACCCACATCGAGAAAGAGGAAGCTACTTTGTCAAGGTAGACTCCTGATCATGAACATGTGCTATTTGTGTATCTACTATCTAGGCCATAAAGGCAACCTACGGTGGCACGTAGTTTATGGGATATGAGGCTACTACTAAGGCTTTTGGTAGAGCCCACACCTCAAATCCACTTGGTGCTAAGTCAAATCCCACGAAATACATATATAACATAATTTCATATATCATAGTCATGATCATAGGTTTGAAATCATAGAGTAGCTCCTTTTCATAACATACTTGTAATGTGAGAATTATCCTTTCATCATTACAATCATATTTGCATAATTCATATTTTTAGATCTTAGGTCACCACATAGGGCCCTAAGTCACCTTACTTTATAACTTGCATGAAATTCATACCTTGAATTTATAGTAAAACTCAATTGCATAATCAATTGACTTTGAAAATCATGTAATTCACTTGAAAACATACATGATCATAAACTTTATATCAGCCTATACATAATTCATATAGATAATATCCTTTAGAAGTATAATTCAAAATACTCATAATTTACAACATGAATCCTAGAGATCAAAATAGGAGAATTCATAGAAAACTCTTCAATTCAATTCAATAACCATCAATTTATTTCAAAATGGACTCATGATCATACTTTAAATTATAATTCATGCAAAAGGAATAGAGATCTCAAAACCCATAAAATACCATACTTTAATTTGATAGAAAACCTTGAGAAATTGATTAGGCTTCATGGATTAAAGGATTCATGAATCAATACCCACATACCTTAACTGAGAAGACCAATTAATTTGGAAGAACTTGAGAGTTTTGAAGGAGAGCTTGAATGAATTTACTTGAAGTCTTCAATGGAGTCCCTTGAGAGCCTTTTCGTAGAGAGAGAAATATTTGATAGATGAATTATAGAAGAATGAATAGAATTAGGGGTTTAGGTGAATTTATAGAGTTGGATTATGCCCTAAAAATGTTTAGGTTCATTAACTAATAATTTGGAAAAGATCTAAAATGCCCTTAAAAAAACTCAACTCGGTCAAAAAACTCTTCCTGTTCCACAACGCATACCTATCGCGGACACTACTATTTTTTGAATTTCTTCAAAAATCTATCGTCCGATATACGAGTCCCAAAATTCTACCGAGACCATTTTTTCACAGGTTTTGACCCCTGATCGATATTCCAAACTCGGATTTTCCAAAAAGATTAAGGATAACGTATTACATGAGCGGCCTATTTCTAAGGCATTCTGAATGTACTTGTAATCATTTTTGGGAGATGTTACACATAGAATCCATTTTTTGGCTAAGAAGCCCTTTCATAATCATTCAATCATTCTTTCATTTCGTAAGACTTCTTTTGATATTAAACATTTGCATTCATAAACATTCATTTTTGCGTCAAATCTTTTAATTCAAACTTCATTGAAACATAGTAAAACTAGTGGGTTCTATTCGATCAACTTTTAAATCATTTAAATCAATACTAGCATGTATGAGAGTAATCTAACTCATCATTTAACACATATTTAAAACAATCCACCAATACACTTTAAAGCTTCTTTTATGCCTTCATATAAATACCTTTAATTTCTTAAATCTTTTATGTAATTTAGAGCAAATATAAATTAAGATAGGTACATAAACTTCAAATGCTCAATAACTTATACATTTGGAATCATAATATGAAAACTCATAAAATTCACCATATGAAATTTTGAGGTTCTAGGTTTAGGAAAATACTTAGACATCCATGGGTGGAAGAACCCATGAATGAGATCCACATACCTTGGTGAATAAGGCCCTAATGCAGCTTTGAGACAGGAGACTTGAAGAACCATGAAGATGAAACCCTAACATTCCTTGGGAGAACTTGAGGTGAGAGAATTTGTTTTAGAGGCTACGTTTTGGAATGAGGTATTGGAATGGGTTAGGGTCCTTAGATATAGTCAATTCAATCCCAAAAATAACCTCACATTGGTGTTAAAACTTGAAAAATACCTAAAATGCCCTTAGAAAAATTTGGGCAGAACTGATCCTATGAGTCATCCTTATGATGCATATAAAGGTCGACGAGTCAGAGGAACGACTCATCCTGTTGGGTCTGTGGAAGACCCTGCGGACTGACCCTCAAAAGTTTCTCTACGACTTGCCTCTACGAGTCGTAAAGACTTTTACGAATCATTAAAGGGACTCGTTCTGCAGGGTTTAAGGCACCGTTCACGACCCGACCTAGGGCCTAGTCATAACACAGCATTCGAAACTCCGAAGGGCTCCAACTAAGCCTCTTGTACATATGATAAGCCTACATAAGGTAAAATATAAAAGCAGAAACATCATAAAAGAGTCTAAAACCATGAATAAAAATCTGAAAATGTCTTATGACAACATAGACTCAAACATATGTCCAACTAGATGCCTCTAAACATGAGTATGGGCGTGGGGTCTAAGACATGTCCCTAGCTCACCATCAATATACAACGTAAACACAAGTTATTTTTTAAAAAAAAGAAAATAATAACCAACTTAAAACTAGTCCCCAATTAATGAGGACTCACCATAACACCTTCGAATAGGGAATGCCTACAAGTTACGTGGACGATAAGAATCTTCAATCTCAACCCCTACATTATGAGACAATGTAGGCAAAAAGTATGCATTTGTATGTTGGAATGTACTAAGTATGGGGGCGTGATATGCAACCTAAATCATGGAATGCAAAGGTCAAATAAATCACATGATAAGATGGAATACATAAAGTTATGAGAAAAACATATTGACCAAAGCATTTAAAACATAAGTTCAAGTCTATGGTGGCACGTAGTTTATGGGATATGAGGCTGCTACTAAGGCTTTTGGTAGGGCCCCCACCTCAAGTCCACTTGGTGCTAAGTCAAATCCCACGGAATACAAACATAACATAAGATCATAATATCATATATCATAGTCATGTTCATAGGCTTAAAATCATAGAGTAGCTCATTTTTATAACATACTTGTAATGTGAGAATTTGCCATTTCATCATTACAATCATATTTGCATAATTCATATTGTTAGGCTTTAGGTCGCCTTACTTCATAACTTGCATGAAAAAACATAATTTGAAACATACTTATAATACATGATCATAATGGAAATACATAGTCATAATTCATACTTTGAAAATTCATGACCATAGCTTGAACTTGAAATTTGGGTATGACATGAATGCATGATCAATTTACTTAAAAATTATGAAATTAACTTAAAAATATGCATGATCATAAACTTTATATCAGCCCATACATAATTCATACAGATAATATCCTTTAGAAGTATAATTGAAAATTTTTATATTTTACATCATGAACCCTAGATATCAAAATAGGAGAATTCATTGAAAAACTCTTGAATTTAATTCAATATCCATCAATTTATATGAAAATAGACTAATGATCATACTTTAAATTAACATTCATACAATTGGAATAGAGATCACAAAACCCATAAAATATCATACTTTAATTTGATAGAAAACTTGAAAAATTGATTGGGCTTTATGGAACAAAGGAATCATGAATCAATAACCACATACCTTGAGTGAGAACACAAATTAATTTTGGAGAACTTGAGAGTTTTGATGGAGAAATTGAGTGAATTTGCTTGAAGTCTTCAATAGAAACCCTTGAGAGCCTTTTTGTAGAGAGAGAAATATTTTATAGATGAATTGTAGAAGATTGAATTGAATTAGAGGTTTAGGTTAATTTATATAGTTGAATTAGGTCCTAAAACATCTAGGTTCATTAACTAATAATTTGAAAAAAGTCTAAAACTCCCTGAAAAAAACTTAATTTTGGCCAGAACTGCTTCCTAGGTCTGCGACACGGACCTGTCGTGGCCAACTCGGCCATTAGTTATCCCCAGGTATGCGATGCGGTCCTGTCGCAGACCACACTTTTTGTGGTTTTTTTAACAATCTTTCTTCCGTTCTACGGGTCGTAAAAATCCACCGAGACTATTTTTCCACGGGTTTTGACCCCCTGATTGATATTCCGAAATTGGATTTTTCAAAAAGATTAAGGATAATACGTTACCTGAGCAGTCTATTCCCAAGGCATTCTTAAGGTACATATATATATATATATTAATTCTGAGGGATGTTAAAATATCTCCCCCTTGGGAACATTCGTCCTCGAATGAGATTCAACTAATATAGGAAAAAGATGGAAAAAGGATTTAGAAACCCGACATGGACATGAGGACACCTTGAAAAATGCATAGAATGTGTAAACTTCGTACTTAAATACAACATAGTCCTTGAGAGAAATCATTTTCATGAATCATGCATGCATGTGAATGACATATGGAACTGAAACGTAGAAGTTTAATCCATTTGATCATGAGTAACTTAGTACCTTTAGGCTTGAGTGAAAGGAAAGAGATAATGATATCACTCCATCACGTCTAATTCTGCTTCCCACGTAGCACTCTCTACTTGTTGATTCCTCCATAACACCTTGACGGATACGTCTTTATTTCTTAACCTCTTCACTTTGCCGGTCTAAAATCTCAATCGGGATCTTCTCACAATTCAAACTCTCTTCCATACTCACATTCTCTATTGGCACAATAGAATTCAGATCACCCATAAACTTCCTCAACATTGACACACATACCTTAGGCTACTACACCACTATAGGAAAATAGAGTACTACTCCTTACTACCTGTATTCATCAAACCTCAAAACCTAATAAAGCAACACACAATGTATCATGCATTCACCCATATGCCATCAACACTACATTTAAGCCTAGTTCTATAACGACTCCAATACATTCACTTGAAACCTTTAACAAGAAGTCGTCAATAGACTACTACAATCATTCACATATTTACAACCACACATTCAAGCCTACCATTTTAACCACTTTATGACTCCCTTGAAGTCAACATCACTTAATATTTTTTGTGTCTACCCTAGCATCTCTACATCTGCATTTGCATTAATTCCTACTAATAAACACACCAATATACTCTTACCTATATATTATACATCACAAGATCCATCTAGCTCTTTCTTCATGTCTATAACCTCAAATGGGCCAAGCATACCATAATTATCAAAATATGGAACACCCACTCTTCCCCCAATCTTCCATAACACATCCATCGAGATCTATAAACTTTACTCAATATCATTCTCTTAGGCTATCAATATTGGGACACACAACCGACCTTGGTAATAAAATAATCCATCTCCCCCTTGCGAGAGAATATCTATCTTGTCATCAAATATTAATTTCTCATGCACTACCCATCATTAGCATACTTACCCCTAAATATCGTGTCACCTAAGGGTATTAACCAAAAAAGGCTCTAGAAAGATTTCAAGACATACATCAAATCTTATAGAGAGGTAAGGAGTAATAAAAGATAATGTGGCACCCGGACCAACTAAAACATAAACATCAAGGTCAAACACCCATTTCGATCAAACACTTACCCCAAACTAGGGCCTTAAAATAAGAACTGAAGCTACCCTTCACTACTGAATCATCACCCTTCTATTATGGAATAGACTCATTTGGGAATTGAAACTTGACTTAATGAGTGCTTCCATCTATAGAAGCACAAGATGTATGCAAATGATCTATACTAATCATTACCATTTCAAAAAGGGAATTCATACTTATAGGATGAAGAACCACATAAATTTTGGGGACCCATAAAGGGATAGGGCTGAGATCGCCGATGACTATCCTTATCATTCTTAGAAACCGATGGACAATGCCTCAACGTATGATCTTTTACACCACAACAAAAATATACACCCGAACTGGCTAAATAATCTCCCGGATGGTACCTTCTAAACTTTTGGCATGCGAGAAAAGCTTGACCACTATAATTGTCACCTTGATATCTAGGGTTAGGGACCCTATCCTTGTGATACTTAGTCACTAAAGGGTTATCAAAAGATGATCCATTCTCAATTTAGGCCTTCTTATTCAATCTAGAAACTCCCTTAAGCTTTTCCTCTCCAATTTGCTCTACATGAGTCATGAGTCTAGAGATATCCATTTCCTTCATTAACATGGTCGTCTTCCATTCTTCAACAACCAAATCTAAAACCCCTGATATAAACTTACTAATTCGGGCTCGAAGGTCGGACATCAAAGTTGGAGCATACTTGGACAACTTCATGAAGTTGAGGGCATACTCCCTCACACTCATACTCCCTTGCTTCAAGTTGATGAATTCCATCACCTTCGCCTCCCTTAACTCTAAGGGAAAGAAACGGTCAAGAAAAGCAACTTTGAAATCCTCCCAACCTATAGGGCCTCTTTCAACCCTTTCAGCCTTCCATTGGTCAAAGCACACTCGAGCGACATCCCTAAGTTGGTAGGCCATCATCTCCTCCTTCTCTTCCGAAGATATCCCCATAATATCCATAATCTTATATACCTCATAAACAAAGTCTTTGGGATCCTCATCTCCTTTCAAACCATGGAATTCAGGAGGTTTCATCCTTATGAAGTCTATAACTCTTAAAGTCGGTGTGATCACATTTAGAGGAGCCATTACTCCTTGGTTGGACACTATACGAGCTAGCCTAATGATAGCATCCAAAACTCATCATTAGTTATTTGCTCAGGAAGAGGAAAATTAGGTTGAGGGATTTGTCTTCTTGAAGGCATGTTCTGAAATAAATCATAAAGAACAATCGTTAGAAGGAAAGGTCTTAGAGTACCACTCTACCACACAACATGAATCATGAAAGAAGTGAGAAATTCCTGAGATGCCTCATAGCCTCCTACTCATAAGTGTGGCATGCTTCACACCCATGAATAAGACTCTACTTGACGCGGCATGTTGGACACCCTAGGATACTTGGAAAACCTTGTGATCTGATACCAAGTTTGTCACGACCCGACCTTGGGCCTAGTCGTAATACGTCGATCGAAACCCCGAAAAGCTCCTACCAAGCCTCTTGTACATATCATAAGCCTACATAAGGTAAAATATAAAAGAGGAAACATCATAAGAGAGTCTAAAACCATGAATAGAAATCTAAAAATAATATAGACTCAAACATATGTCCAACTAGATGCCTCTAAATATGAGTATGGACGGAGGCTAAGACATGTCCCTAGCTCACCCACAAATTTACAACATAAACACAAGTCTTTCTTTTTTTAAAAGAGAAAATAATAACCAGCTTGAAACTAGTCCCCGGTCAATGAGGACTCACCATAACACATTTGAATAGGGAATGCCTACTAGTTATGTGGACGATAAGAATCTTCAATCTTAACCCCTACATTATGAAACAATGTAGGCAAAAAGTATGCATTAGTACGTTGGAATATACTAAGTATGGGGGCATGACATGCAACATAAATCATGGAATGCAAAGCTCAAGTAAATCACATGATAAGATGGAATACGTAAAGTCATAAGAAAATCATATTGACCAAAGCATTTAAAATATAAGTTCAGGTCATAACATACTTAAGAAATCATACATATGTGGGATAGGAACCATAACCGATAATAAGATCATGCGAGCTATAACATGGAATCCGATGATACCCACACCGAGAAGGAGAAACCTACTTTGCCAAGGTAGACTCCTAATTATGAATATGTGCTATTTGTGGATCCACTAGCTAGGCCATAAAGGCAACCTACGGTGGCACATAGTTTATAGGACATGAGGCTGCTGCTAAGGCTTTTGGTAGGGTTCCCACCTCAAGTCCACTCGGTGCTAAGTCAAATCCCATGGAATACAAACATAACATAAGATCATAATATCATATATCATAGTCATGTTCATAGGCTTAAAATCATAGAGTAGATCATTTTCATAACATACTTGTAATGTGAGAATTTTCTCTTTCATCATTACAATCATATTTGCATAATTCATATTATTAGGCCTTAGGTCGCCTTACTTCATAACTTGCATGAAAAACTATAATTTGAAACATACTTATAATACATGATCATAATAGAAATACATAGTCATAATTCATACTTTGAAAATTCATGACCATAGCTTGAACTTGAAATTTAGGTATGACATGAATGCATGATCAATTTCTTTAAAAATTATGAAATTAAATTGAAAACATGCATGATCATAAACTTTATATCATCCCATACATAATTCCTATAGATAATATCCTTTAGAAGTATAATTGAAAATATTCATATTTTACATCATGAACCCTAGAAATCAAAATAGGAGAATTCATGAAAAAACTCTTCAATTTAATTTAATAGACATCAATTTATATCAAAATAGACTAATGATCACACTTTATATCAACATTCATGCAATTGGAATAGAGATCACAAAACCCATAAAATATCATACTTTAATTTGATAGAAAACTTGAAAAATTGATTGGGTTTCATGAAAGAAAGGATCCATGAATCAATAACCACATATCTTGAGTAAGAACACAAATTAATTTTGAAGAAATTGAGAGTTTTGACGGAGAAATTGAGCGAATTTGCTTGAAGTCTACAATTGAAACCATTGAGAGCCTTTTTGTAGAGAGAGAAATATTTGATAGATGAATTGTAGAAGAATGAATTGAATTAGAGGTTTAGATTAATTTATAGAGTTGAATTAGGTCCTAAATACGTCTAGGTTCATTAACTAATGATTTGGAAAAAGTCTAAAATGCCCTTAAAAAAATTTAATTTCGGCCAGAACTGCTTCTCAGGTCCGCAACGCGGACCTGTCTCGACCAACTCGGCCATAAGCTCTCTCCAGGTCCATGATACGGTCCTGTTGCGGACCACACTATTTTGTGGTTTCTTTGAAAATATTTCTTCCATTCTACGGGTCCTAAAAATCCATCGAGACCATTTTTCTATATGTTTTGACCCCCTGATTGATATTCCAAAATTGAATTTTCCAAAAAGATTAAGGATAATACATTACATGAGCGGCCTATTCCCAAGGCATTCTTAAGGTATATATATATATATATATATATATATATATATATATATATATATATCTATTTTTATTTTTTTAATTCTGAGGGAGGTTACAAACCGTGAGGACTGAATCTCTGAATTCCCTCTATGACTCATTTCTCGTCTTGTAGGTTCTTGAAAACCTGCAAGTCCAAGCCTCTGAAGTTTCTTGACGAGTAGTTTCTACAACTTGTCTAAAATTCTACGAGTCATAACATGGACTCGTAGACTCCCTTTTTCCTTATTCAAATCTCCAACCTCCTTATCAAACCTAAGAACCAATCCTATTACTCGTAGGAAATTCTATGACTCGTAAGTGGAGTTGTGGACACTAATTTTTAGTCCATTTTCCATAATTCTCTTTTTTTTGATGTTTTGACTTATGGGGCCTTACAATATCTCCTCCTTGGGAATATTTGTCCTCAGATGAGATTTAACTAGTATAGGAAGGACACAGAATAAGGACTTGCAACCGAGTATGAATACAATGACACTTTAGAATGCATATAACATGAGATCTTTAAACCTAGCAAAAAACATGACTCTAAAACTCAACTTCGTGAACATGCATACATATGAAGACATTAGGAAGACTAAAATTTAGGAGTCTTAAACATGTGAGCATGCATAACTTAGTACCTTAGGCTTGAGTAGAGTGAAAAATAAGAGGATATCGCTTCATCATATTCACTTCTGCTTCATATGTAGCACTTTCAACTTGTTGATTCCTCTAATAGACCTTGACGGATGCAACTTCTTTATTCCTCAATCTCTTAACTTTCTGGTTCTAAATTTCAATTAGGACCTCTTCATAGGTCAAGTCTTCTTCAACATTCACTACTTCCAATGTCACAATGAAACTAGGGTTACCCACACATTTCCTCAACATAGACACGTGAAACACCAGATGAACCATGGCCATTTCAAAAGACAACTCCAACTCATAGGCAACCTTGCGAACACGTCTCAAGACTTTATAAGGCCCTACATACCTAGGTCTCAAATTCCCTTTCTTACAAATCCAAACTATACCCTTCATGGGTGAAACCTTCAAGTACACCCAACATCCACTTTGAACTCAAGATCTCTTCTCCTTGTGTTAGAATATGACTTTTGACGACTTTGAGCCATCTTCAACCTTTTTCTAATGAATCTCACCTTCCTAAAATCATCAAGTACTAAATCGGGACCCAAAAAAGTCATCTCACCTACTTAAAACCAACTAATCGGAGACCTACATCATCTTTCATACAAACCTTCAAATGGTGCTATCTTGAGTGGTAGCTATTGTTGTATGTGAACTCAATGAGCTGTAGATGATCATCCCAACTCCATTTGTACTCCAACAAACAAGTCCTTAATATATCCTCTTGTATTTAAATTGTTCGCTCAACTTGCCCATCGATTTGAGAATGGAATGCGGTGCTTAGCTTCACCTTGGTACCAATCCCTTTTGATATGATGTACAAAAATGAGAAGTGAATTGGGTACCACAATCCGAAATAATCGACAAGGGCACACCATGCTACCTCACCAATTTTAGAATGAAAAATTTAGCATAGTCCTCGGCACTATAAGAGGTCTTGACCGGTAGGAAGTGAGCCAACTTTTTCACTCTATTAACAATAATCCAAATTGATTCATGATGCTTCCAAGTATATGGAAAACCTACTATAAAATCCATATTAAAATCTTTTCACTTCCAAGTGGGGATGTCAATGTCTTGGGCTAGGTTACCCGGCCTTTGATGTTCAACCTTAACTTATTGTCAATTCGAACATTCGGCCACAAACTTTACTATGTCCTTTTTTATGCCACCCCACCAATTAAGCTCTTCGAAGTCTAGGTATATTTTAGTTGAATCAGGATGAATAGAGTATGAAGAATTGTGATCCTCTTTCAAGATCAAACTCCTTAGGTCATACACATCCAAAACACACAACCCACCTTGGTACTGAAGTACCCTATCTCTCCCTTGTGAAAAGACCTCGACTTACTTTTTTTACACCAACTTCTTTAGCTCTACTAATATCGGGTCAATGTCTTATTTTAACTTAAAATCCACCACCAAAGATGATTCAGGCCCATTATGAACAACCATACCACCATTGTTAAAACCATTCAACTTCACTCCTAATCTAGCTAATCGATGAACATACTTTACCAACTCTCTCTTCCCTTCATCAACATGCGCTACACTCTCCATAAACACTCTACTAAGTGCATCGGCAACCATATTGGCTTTACCCGGATAATAATTCATACTCATATCGTAGTCCTTGAGGAGTTCAAGCCACCTCATTTACCTTAGATTGAGGTCATTTTCACTGAACATGTATTGGAGAATTTTGTGATCCCTGAACACATCCACATAGACCCCATAGAGGTAGTGCCACTTGATCTTTAGTAAAAATACCACAACCGCTAATTCAAGATCATGGGTAGAGTAGTTACGATCATGCACTTTTAATTATCTAGAAGAATAGGCTATAACCTTACCATTTTGCATCAATATATAATCTAAACCAATCTTTGAAGTATCATAATACATCACAAACCCTTCTAAGCCTTTCGGTAAGGTCAAAATAAGAGCAGAGGTAATCCGATCTTTCAAAGTTTGGAAACCCTTTTCACACTCATTTGTCCATAGGAATTTTTACTTTTTTTGAGTCAACTTAGTCATAGGATATGGGATAAAAGATAACCCTTCAACGAATCTCCTACAATACCTAGCTAGACCCAAAAATCTCCAAATGTCCAAAGGAGACAATGGTCTAGGAAATTTCTTGACTCCCTTAATTTTCTTAGGATCAACCTTGATCCCATCACCAGATATTATGTGACCAAGAATTGCCACTTCTTTCAACTAGAATTCATATTTACTAAATTTTGCAAACAACTGTCTATCCTTCAAGGTTTAAAGCACAACCCTCAAATAATTCTTATGTTCTTCCTCACCCTGAGAGTAAATCCATATGTCATTAATAAAAACCACCATAAATATATCAAGGTAGGGTTTTAACACCCTATTCATGAGGTCTATGAACACACTGGCACATTCGTCAACCCAAAAGATATCACTACAAACTCAGAGTGACCACACCTTGTTTGAAATGCCATCTTGGGAATGTCACACTCCCTTAAACTTAGTTAATGAAAGCCAAATCGAAGATAGGTCTTGGAGAAGTGACTTGACCCTTGTAATTGATCAAAAAAGTCATTTGTTCAAGGAATTGGGTACTTATTCTTAGTGGTCACCTTGTTCAATTGCTAGTAGTCTATGCACATTTGAAGTGACCCATCCTTCTTTCTCACAAAAAATACGGGAGCACTCCATGGTAAAATACTTGGCCTTATGAAACCTTTCTCTAACAAGTCCTTTAACTGTTCCTTTAGCCCTTTTAATTTAATCGGGGACATTCAGTAGGGAGGAATAAAGATAGGTTGGGTATCAGGGAGAAGATCGATACCAAAATCAACTTCCCTTGTAGGAGGGACATCGGGAAGATCACCGGGAAAGACATCAAGAAACTCATTGACCATGGGAATCAACTCAAGAGAATGACTTATGGAGTCGACATCCCTAACCCTCAAAATATGGTAGATGCAACCCTAAGCAATCAACTTTCAGGCGTAAAGACAAGAAATGAACCTACTCTTCACCATCGAATCATGACCCTTCCATTTAAGAATAGACTTATTTGGGAATTGAAACTTGACTCTACGAGTCCAACAATCTATAGAAGCATAAGATGCATGCAACCAATCCATCCTAAGAATAATATCAAAATTTACCATAACAAGCTCTATGAGATCACAAGGAATAACTTTATACAATATAGACACGGGATAATTTTTATAGACCTTTCTAGAAACAAATGACTTACCAATGGGGGTAGACACAAAATAAGGCTCTACTAATATTTCGGGCAACACATCAAACCTATTATCTAGGAATGGAGTAATAAATAACAAATTGACACCCAGATCTAACAATGCAAACATATCAAAACCAAAGACCTTTAACATACCGCTAACAGCATTGGGTTGCTTTCTCAACCACTTATCTTCCATGCAAAGCGTAAAAGTGATTGGTGCATTGACTACCTCTTTTAGCTTGTTGACCATGGGCATTTTGGCCTTGAGGCCCAAAACCACCACCTCTATAATTTCTAGCAAGGTAGCTCGTCTTGCCACACTTGAAGCATGTATTGGAACTGGCTAAGCACTCCAATTTGTGAGTCCTTCCATACTTTTTGCAAGTGGGGAAAGCTTGAGCACCAACATTCTCTCTTGGGATAACTGAATTTTCCCCTTGTCCTTGTTGAACCTTAGAGAAGGAGTATTGGTGGAACCTTGTCCCATAAATCGTTGCCCACCTTGCCCTTTTCCACTACCACCATAATCGGACCTTTGATGGTTGAACTCTCCACCATCAACTCTAGCCTTCTTGAGCCCTCCTGACCTCTCCCTCAACTTCTCTTCCTCAATTTCTCTTCCTCTATTTCTCTTCCTCAATTTGTTTCTCTTCCTCATCTCTTCGACCAAACTAGAGACGCTGAAAATGAACTTGTTTATCCTTTTCCTTCAGTCGGAGACCATGAAAAGGAGCATATTTAGATAATTTAGTGAATTTGAGGGCATATTCCCTCACACGAGTTCTCCCTTAGTAAATATTGATGAACTCTTGGATCTTTCCTTATTTAGATCCAAAGGAAAGAAATGGTCTAGGAAGGCACCCTTGAACTATTCTCATTCTATAGGCTCTATATCTTCAACCCTCTCAACAACCTATTGCTCATACCAAATTTTGGCCATGCCCTTAAGTTGATCGTCTACTAGCTTGGCCTTCTCATTTGGAGGTACACCCATGATAGACACAATACGATAGACCTCCTAAATGAACACCATCGGATCCTTATCTACTTTTGAACCATCAAACTTGGTGGATTTATCCTCTTGAAATATCAAATCATAGAAGCTAGATTTGACACTTGTAGTGAAGGAAAAGAAACAATGCCTTGGTTGGTTTGGTTGACTATGGCTTGAGCCAATAATGTGATCATGTTCTGGAATTCTATATGTGTCACTTCCTTCTTATGATGTAGAGCTTCGGAAACTGGAGGAACTTGGTCCTCATCATCAACCCTTACTCTAGGTGGAGGTACTCTTCTTAGAAGTATGATCTAGAAGGCACAAAATAATGCATTAGTTAGAGGAAGTCTTCGGACACTCTAGGGAATGAGATGAATTGGAAAGAAGTGAAAACTTTCTTAAACGTCCCATAGTCTCCTATTAATAGTTGAGTCATGCTTCACAATCATGAATAACACTCTATTTGACATGGTATGTTGGATTCTGAGAACCATTTAAAACCTCAATCTCTGATACCAAGTTTGTTACGACCCAAGCCTAGGACCTAGACACGACATGACAAATGAGACACCCAGAGGTAACTCACTCAAGCCTCTTAGTATTCATTTATCTTTTCATAGGTAATGACATAAACAATAAGCAGAAATAAAAGGGATAATGGAACTAAGGGAAAAAATATAGCAAAAAAGTAAATGTCCAACTCAAAACAATCTTACATTTATGTCCAAGCATACCTCTACTAAAGACTTGGTGGGCAATAAGCTATGTCCCTAGATCACCCTCATAATTAATGGAATAAGTACGGAAAAGAAATCCAAAAAGCTTTACATAACATGAGCTAGAAAGAAAAGGGATATCCCAAAACATGGGAACTCACCAAAGTAGTAGCCGTCAATGTTCAAACTAGCCATGAGGAGGTGAATGTGGAGCAAAGTTGATCCCTACATGGAGATATCATGTAGGCAAAGAGTATGTGTTAGTACTTTGAATGTACCAAGTATGTAGGCATGCATGAACATTTAAGAAACATTAGAACATTAATATAGTATGAAACATAGTGCAATGCATGCATAATCAATCATATAAATAACATTTGAAATATTCATCTGTGGAAAGACGACTGTAATTAATATTTAAGAGCATGCGAGGTATTAAATGGAATTCAACATAATCCCCTACATTAGTACGGGGAGTCTAGGTAGAGCTCCGTCAACTTTACTCATTTGTTTAACTTTAATTTTAAGGGCTTTTATGGATCCACTAGCCTAAGCCTACAAGGTATCCTATGTTGGCACGTAGTTAATGCAACATAAAACTTTACTTAAGGACTCCTTAGGTTGAGACCCTATCTACGTGCTACATTCGGTGCTAAGTCAAATCCCACAAAATAGTATATAGATATCATAATAACATAAATATTCACATAGCTTTAGATCATCAAAATATCATTAGGTAGAATAGCTCATTAAAACTTGATGATTCAAATATGGCAATTGTCCTTATCACATAGAATTCATTCTTTGGCTAAGAAGCCCTTTTATCATCATTCAATCGTTCTTTCATTTCGTAAGACTTATTTTGATCATAAAAATTTTCTTTCATAAGCATTCATTTTAGAGTCAAAACTTTCAATTCAAACTTCATTGAAACATATTGAAACTAGGTGGGTTCTATTCGATCAACTTTAAAATCATTTAAATCAATGCTAGCATGCATGAGAGTAATGTAATGCATCATTTAATACATCTTTAAAACAACCCACCAATACACTTTAAAGCTCCTTTCATGCCTTCATATAAAGACCTTTAATTCCTCAAAGCTTTTATCCAATTTAGAGAAAATATAAATTAAGATAGGTACGTAAACTTTAAATGCTCAATAACTTATACATTTGGAATCGAAATATGAAAACTCATAAAATTCACCATATAAAATTTTGAGTTACTAGGTATAGGAAAATGCTTGGGCTCCTTGGGTGGAAGAACCCATGAATGAGACCCGCATACCTTGGTGAATAAGGCCCTAATGTTTCTTTGAGATTGGAGACTTGAAGAACCTTGAAGATGAAACCCTAGATTTATTTCGGAGAACTTGAGGGGAGATAATTTGTTTTATAGGCTAAGTGTTGGAATGAGGGATTAGAATGGCTTAGGATCCTTAGAAAGAGTCAATTTGATCCCAAAAATGACCTCCCTTTGATGCTAAAATGAAGGAAAAGACTAAAATTCCCATTAGAAAATCTACGTGAAACTGACCCTATGAGTCATCCTTTGACTCATAGAAAGGTCGATGAGTCATAGGAATAACTCATCCTGTAGGGTCTGTGGAAGACTCTAGGGACTGACCCTCAGAATTTCCTTTATGACTCGCCTCTATGAGTAATATAGACTTATACGAATCATCAAAAGGACTCATCCTATGGGGTTGGAGAGACCCTAAGGAATGAGTCTCTAAACTCCCTTTACGACTCATTTCTATAAGTCATAGTCTTGACGAAGAGTCATAGACCGAGTGGTCTTGAAATTTCTTGAAAACCTAAAAGTTTAAGCCTCTAAAGTTTCTTGACGATCCATTTCTACAACTCGTCTAAACTTCTACGAGTCATAACTTGGACTTGTAGACTCCTTTTTTCCTAAGTCAAATTTCCAATCTCCTTATCAAACGTACGAGCCAATCCTACAACTCGTAGGAACTTCTTCGACTCTTAGGTGGGTAGTAGACACTAATTTTCAGTCTATTTTCCATAATTCTTTTTTTTGATGTTTTTACTTACCAGGCCTTACAATTTTTTAGGTACTCATAAACACTTCTGTACCCTGCAAATCATAGTATGAGTTCTCACTATTGATGAGTGTGCAGATAGTTTTGGGGTTCAGAGACTGGGGTGAGCTTATGGCATATGAAGTTGTCCCTCTCCCTGTATTTTTGGCAAGATTAGTCTTTACTTGTATTTGAGGACTAGCCTATATATTTTCATTTACCTGTACTCATATTTTAATTTTGTAGCTGGAACATCAACTGATACTAGGGCTTGGGAATGTTTGTATATTTATATCATTATCTATCACTTTTTTTTACTTTTTGTTGTCTCCCCTCTCTTCTATTTCATTTATTATTCTCTGTTTTCCTTATATTTCTCTTCTGCATGTGTCACGACCCAAGCTAGGCCTTAGGTGTGATTTAATGATTAGAATCCCAAGGGAACCGAACCAATCCTCCTAGCATATCATTCATGAGCATACATAAGGTAAGTAAAGCAATAAAGTTATGACATAGATGCAGAAATAAAGTCTTAATAAAAGATAACAAGTCTCAAACATGAAATTAAAAGACAACATAAACTCCATAACATCCAACATGCCTCTAATAAACTAGATGGGGGCATAAGTCAAGCTCCTAGCTCACCCATGACAATATATAAATGTCATAAGAATGATGAAAAGATAAAAGTCCTTGTCTTCGAAGCATGAGGATTCACCAACTATAAGAATGTAAAGCTCAACTCTAGCCACGAGTCGAAGGTGCACGATGATCTTCCGACCCTACATTATGATACAATGTAGGAAATAATTATGTGTTAGTACATGAAATGCACTATATATGTGAGAATTATGCATGAACAATGAATATAGGACATAGTCAAAATTAATCATGAAATGCATGACCATTTTATTAAAACACGAGTAATACCTTCAAAATCATAAAACATCATAATTATATGATCAATGCATCAAAACATCATCATAAGAGCTTTATACCTTTTTATATACCTTGGCGTAGGATAGGACCTTCAACCAACATATAAGACCTTGGAGCTATAACATGGAATCTAATGTAACTCCCACATCTAGAAGGGAGAAACTAAATTGCCAAGGTAGACTCCGTGAAAACATCATAATCATGAGCTATATGTGGATCTACTAGCTAGGCCATATTGGCATCATAAACCTACGCCGGCAATGTAGTTAGGGACTAAAGGTTGCTACTAGGATTCCCTTGGATAGCTACTAAGGCTACCAGACAAAATCTCACCTTAAAGTTCTCTCGATGCTTATTCATTATCCCAACGCAAGTCATGAATCATAGTCAATAACTTCATTAGGAAATACAATAAAAGATATCAATCCTCATCATAAGAAATCATAAGAATAGCTTATTTACATGATTGATTCATAAGAATCCATGAGTTGGTGAGAATGTCATTTCACCTCTTTAACATGATTGTGTGAGAATTACCTTTCAAACTATAATTACTCTCTTAAAACATTATTGAAACATCATTCATAACCCTTCATGCTTCATTCATAAACCTTGGTAGTCATTCATAAAGCTTTCATTGAAATCTCTTTAAATTTATGATCATAGTACCTTGAAAACATACTTGAAATAGCATATAACATGGTTCATTAAAATTCAACTTGAAATCATTCCATATGATGTGAATTATGTATAATTTAATTAATATTCATAAGATAAATCTTAATTAAGAAGATCCAATGTAGATCCATGAAAACTAGGATTTTTAGAAGAAGAATTCATAAGGAAAGCTTGAAAAGAACCTTCGGACTCCATGGGTGAAAGGACTCATGGATGAATTCCCACATACCTTAAGCTTTAAAATCCCTAAATTATAATGGATTGAAGTCTTGACCTTAATTTCCCTTGGAACTATCTTGAGGAAGAAAAAGACTCTTGAAAGAGAACTTCAGAGAGAAGATTTTAGGATATGAGTGTTAGGGTGAGAATGAGAGAGTGTAACACCACATACTATCCAAACTTAAATTATTCTGAGAACCAAGAGAAAGATCTAAAATAAATAAATCTAGGACCTGGTCCCCATCTAAAAAGGAAAATTTGCAAAAAAAAACCAAACTGGGGACCAGGTTCGCGACGTGGACCTGGGAAGTATTTTTGATCTAGATAAATTTTGAGACAGTAGAGTCCGCGATATCTCCACATGTGTAGAAAAAATACTTATAAAAAAATCTAGGGACCAGGTCCGCGTCATGGACTGGAATCTTATTTTTGCCCGACTTTGGTTTTCATAAAGGGTGTTTTGGTATTTTCTCCACCTTTTCCAAACTTAACCCACTAAGTTTCGGGACCAAAATTCATCCCTTATAAGTACGTAAAGGGGTTTTTCACTCATTAAACATCCAAAATTTTTGAGAGCAAGAACTAAAGAGAAGATGAGAAGATAGAGTTCAAGGATTTCAAGCCTAATCTTCAACTTTTGCTAAACAAATCTTTGTTCGAGGTATGTAAGGCTATCATAACGATGGACTGACTTTTTTCTTGTGCCCTACATCTCTATATAGTCAATTTGAGTGTCAAGATTGAGTTTTTAATTTTGATAATGCGAATTCTTGAGTTTCCTATATAAATTCCATTATGTTCTTGTGTATATTCAAATGTATCTTGATAAATTTCTTGAATTGATTTTTGAGATTTGGGATTCATTGTTGCACTCACATGAACCCGAGTTAAATTTTACATTAATTATTTTATGCACTATTTAAGTTAAAGAATGAGTATTATTTTCACTATTTGATTGAAAACTAGCTTGAGTATGAGTTGAGTTGGTGAAGTCTTTTATGTATCATTTTGAGCATGAGTTAGTCTATTAATAACTATTTTGAGCATGAGAATTATTGAGTATAAATGATGTGAGCATTTAAAACACCTATTTGACATTGGGTTGAGAATTCAAATATTTCTTTAAAATCCATTCATTTGAGTTGAGATTATGTCTATTTAAAAGAGAAAAGTTGAGTTTTGAGCTAAGTCCAAAAAATAATAATTGAACTTATTTAGTTATGAGCATAATAAATTATATTTCGAGAGTAGTATTGAGCACTGATTTGGGTAAAGAGTATAGAACAACTCAAACTCCATAAACTACATAGACAGCATAGGATAGGATCGCACAATTTATTTGAATGACTCCTCATTGTCCCAAAAGAGGACTTTTATTGGATTCAGAGATGTGTTTGCGTCCCTTACCCTGGCAAGTTATTAGATAGTTGTGGCAACGACACCAGTTCATTATATCATCACATAACTTATAAGTGATGGTTGTCAGCTAGAGAAACTCTCCAAGAAGTAAATTATTATATTTTATACATTCAACTAAGAGAGTCTACCATGATTGAATAGTCTTGGTCTACCATAAAGACACTTTTGGAGACTTATTTGAGCTAGATATGGTTGACTTTGATGTCATTCTTGGCATGGACTGGGTTTATACTTGTTATGCCTCAGTTGATTGTAGAACTCTAGTAGTCAAGTTTCAGTTTCTGAATGAGCCAGTTATAGAGTGAAAGGGTAGTCAAGTTTTGCCTAAGGGTCGATACATTTCATACCTTAAGGCTAGGAAGTTAGTTTTCAAAGGGTGTATCTACCACATTGTCTAAGTTAGAGATGATAGTATGGAGACACCATACCTCCAGTCAATTCCAGTCATTAATGAGTTTCCAGAATTCTTTCTTGGGAGTCCCTCCTGATAGGGAGTTAGATTTTGGAATAGATGTTTTTCCTGATACACAGCCTATTTCTATTTTGCCGTATAGAATAGCTCCCACTGAGTTAAAATTGTTGAAAGAGCAGTTTAAGGATATTTTATATAAGGGATTCATTAGGCCGAGTGAATCATCTTGGGGCGCTCTTGTCCTATTTGTGCAAAAGAAGATGGGTCTTTGAAAATGTGCATTGACTATCGTCAGTTGAACAAAGTTACCGTAAAGAATAAGTATCCCTTTTTGAGAATCAATGATATTTTTGAGCAACATCATAACGCCACCTGTTTCTCCAAGATAGACCTCAGATCAGGCTATCATCAGTTAAAAGTAAGAGAATATGATATCCCAAAGATGACCTTCAGAACCAGATATAGTCACTATGAGTTTCTAGTCATGTTCTTTGGTTTGACAAACGCTCCTATAGCATTTACGGACCTCATGAATAGAGTGTTCAAGAAGTATTTAGATATGTTTGTGATTGTTTTTATCAATGACATACTGATCCATTAGAGGAATGAGGACGAGCTTGCCAACCATCTCCGAATTGCTCTTCAAACTGTCAAGGAAAAGGAGTTATATGCTAAGTTTTTAAAGTGTGAGTTATGGCTTGCATCTGTGGCATTCTTAGGCCATATTATTTCTAGAGATGGTATTCAAGTTGACTCGCAGATGATTGAAGCCGTAAAGAACTAGCCAAGACCCACATCCTTAACGAACATAAGGAGTTTTTTGGGTTTGGCTTGCTATATAGAAGATTTGTGGAAGGATTCTCATACATATCATCACCACTGACTAAGTTTCAATGTTCCGATGTTTGTGAGAAGAGTTTTCAAAAATTAAAAATAAGATTGACTATTGCTCTGATTTTATCCCCACTCGAGGGAACTGATGGTTTTATGATTTATTGTGATGCATCTATGTCACAAACCAACCCCATAGGCTGTTACTGGGGTCCGACCTGGACCCCCATATACATATCTATAAGCTGTAGTCAAACTGAACTACGAACAATATGATAACATACATAAGAACCCCAATGGGTCATAACGTTTTCATATACATATAGCCCTTTCATTTATCTCCTGAGGAGACACCACTAATCATACCATGAAACAAAATGCAAGCCAACAAGGCTGGCATTTCATATTAACATTCACAATACATTGTATAGACACAGCTGAACAAAACTTACATACAACTCACACACATATGTTTATAGACCTTTAAGAGTGTCAACGGTACCATATGACAGGACAGGGGGCCCGTCGTACCCCTGAATAAATGAATATATATATCAACATATCAATACCAATAATTTAGGCTCCGGTATAATGGAGCACTCAAAAATAAATGAGTAGGAAGTCCTAAGCTGGCGGATCCCCAAAACACGCATTTGTACCTACGGGCATTAAAACACAACCCCCTAAAGAAAGGGGGTCAGTATGATACATGTACTGAGTATATAAAGAATAACATATCATAAATGATATCACATCTGCATCTAGGATGCAGGAGAAAAGTATGACAATTTATAAATCAGTATACCTGCATCTTATGAAGTGAAGTCATGCATATCATCATCATATACCGTACCCGACCCATTTTGGGACTCGGTGTTTCAATTATACCATGATATCAATATATATATATATATATCGTACTCGGCCCTCTAGTGAGGTACTCAGTGAATAGAGTAGTGTACACTTATACCGTATCTGACCCTTTAGTAAAGAACTCGGTGAATAATATAGTCAAATGCGCTTGATATCATACCTGACCTGGGACTCGCTGAAAGATCTGTTACAGTATGCATGACCAGAGTAATGCGTAACCATATGCAAATAAAATCATCATCTCAGACTCAATAGAATAATCAAGTGAATCATCACCTGAAGATCAGGGTATTAATCATCTCAAGTACCCTTTATATGTCATTAGGGATCATATCAACTGGAGCCTCAGGAATCATAGACATGTATCAAGATAATGCTAAATAGCTTATGGAATCAGAGACATTTGTCATCGTAGAGTCTTTAGGAATAGGAGCTTATACCTCTAATTACTATTCAACATATAGAAGCCTTGAGGCCAATAGCTCAACTACTTTAAGATTTAACATCCAGAAGTGAATAAGAGTCATGAGTCATACTCAGAGTGTATGAATGGAATTATCCCCGAAGCTTATATCACATATCACTTATATCTAAGACATGCCAAAAGAAAAGAAGGATAGGCTTAACATACCTGTTATAGATCAATCGTAACCACGCTTGCCTCGTTACCTCCTTAACCTATTTAACATGAAAGTAACATGATTATGAATAACCTTCAACTTTCTAGTTTCTAAATCTACAACCAATTATCTATAGGAACTACTTCCTCGTTCACACTTCTCGACTAGTATATCAATTAGTTAAGATGTTAACAGAAATCAGGCAGCATTTCTCCTATAACTCACCCTATTCGAACTTCTAATAACCTCTAATTAGCACAGCCATATTGTCACAACCCAAGCCTAGGGCCTAGACGTGACATGGCGAATGAGGAACCCGAAAGTACCTCAATCAAGCCTCTTAGCATTCTTTTAGCCTTTCATAGGTAATGATGATAAATAAACAAGCGGAAATCATAATAGTAAATCTTCAACTTACATATGTCCAATAATACCTCTAACTATTAGATTTAACGGGGCTAAGACAAGTCCCTAGCTCACCCTCAATCATAATAGAAGAAATGCCATAGTAAAATATCTTAACATATCATAAGCTAGAAAGATAAAGGAGTATTGTTCCCAGAACATGGGAACTCACAAAAAGTAGTCTTCAATGGAATGTCAACTAGCCACGTGGAGGAGAACGAGGAGGAGCACTGATCCCTACATGGTGATATCATGTAGGCAAAAGAGTATGCATTAGTACTTTGAATGTACTAAGTATGTAAGGATGCATGAACATTGAGGAAACATTAAAATATTTATGTAATATGGAACATAATTTAATGTATGCATAATAAATCATATATATATCCTTTAAAACATTCATTTTGTGGGAAATTAACCATAACCGACATTTAAGACCATGCGAGCTATTACATGGAATCCAACATAACCCCCTACGTTGGCCGGGGAGACTACTTGTCAAGTAGAACTCCGTCAACTTCATTCATTTTTTTAACTTTAACTTTAAGGGCTATTTATGGATCCATTAGCCTAAGCCTACAAGGGCTCCTATGTTGGCACATAGTTAATGAGACAAGGGGTTGCTACTAGGATTCCCTTACCGAATCCCACCTCAATGCCTCATTCGGTGCTAAGTCAATCCCACGGAATAGTTTAATACTTCAAAATATTCATAGCATATAACTTGAGAATTCAAACATCATATTCGATGGAATAGCTCATTAAAATATTTGATAATTCAAATATGCAAGAATTGTCCTTATTGCATAAAGAATCCATCATTGATATCATTTCATCATTCTTTCATTTCATAAGACTCCCTTTTTTATCAAAGATATTGCTTTCATAAACATTTATTTGGAGTCAAAGCTTTCAAGTCAAACTTTATTAAAAATATAGTAAACCTAGGTGGGTTCAAATCACTTCAACTTGCAAATATGTAAGTAAATAAATATACATAAATACTTTAAAATCCATTAATTAAAAATCATGCTTTAAACAACTCATCATGAATTTCAAGAACCTTTAAATAGATAATTAGAGGGTTTACTTGTAAATCATCAATTCATACATATAAAATTATGTTGCATCAAAATAGAGCAATAATCATTAGTTTAACCATAATTCATACTATTAAGTAAAAATAAGAATTAACATAAGAAAATATTACTTGAAATCAAGATATTTAATTGAAAGAGTTTTTGGACTACATAGGTGGAAGAACCCATGGATAAATACACACATAACTTAAAGTAGAGCTTAAAGAAAATAAATATAATTTATCATATAATCAAAATAATTTAGGCATGAGAGTGGAAGGAATACTCTCATTGAAGCCTTACATACCTGGAATCCGAAGCTTTAGTCGGTACAGAAAGACTTAATGAACACTCTTGAGTCCTAGCTTCTCTCCTCGCCGGAACGTTTTGTGTACTACCCGGAGTATATGAATCACCGGAATAGTATTTCTTCACTACTAAGAACTAAAACTATATTTGAGAATGTATAAAGAAGTGTATAGAGAGAAGATTTGCTTTGAGAAAGCTTGATGAATAAAATGAGGAAATAAGGTGGGTATTTATAGGTGGGAAAGAGAGACCTAACAATAAATAAAATAATTATAAAGAAAAATCTGAAAATTTAATAGAATATATTGATGTCATGGATGATGTTAAATGGAGGACAATTTATGTCATGAGTAATGTCAAATGTATCTAGATCTATCCATGGTAGGTGAGATGCGTTCTTTTTAACAGAATACTCTTTTTCGGAGATGCGTTTGAATATGATAAATTCCTTATTAGGATTTGGTGTCTCCATAAAAATTATAGATATGGAAGTCTAGTTTCATATCGTTCAAGAATCAACCAATTTGGATAAACCTACAGTGAGATATGATTTTTATTCTATAAATACTCCTTTCCGTCACAGCATCCTACCTTACACAATTTAATTTATTTGACCTACATAACCTCCGAAACATAAAATATGGTCTTCACAAAAGTTGTAGGTAATGATCTTGTGGTTACTCAGAAATTTGAATCACCTAATTTGGATATTGCTTTGAAAAGTTATGCCTAAAATACAGAGGTTATATCATATTTAGGCTAGAATTGAAACATCGTATACAACGTTTTTAGGGGATATTACATTATATCCCCCTTGGGAACATTCATCCTCGAATGAGGAAATACTTAGCTTGAGTATAGTAGAGTGTAAACCAATAACCTATCATTAATGCAATAGTGTAATTTAAAACATCGTTTAAAACATATTTTATAATTTTGCAAGCATATGACAAGAAACGTTGAGATGCAAAGATTTCAAGTAATTGAGCAAGGACAACTTAATACCTTAGGTTTTGGTAGAGGGGAAAAGATAAGGGTATCTCTTAATCATATCCACTTCCGCTTCCCATGTTGCACTTTCTATTTGTTGATTCCTCCAAAAGACTTTAACAGATGCAACTTCTTTGTTCCTCAATCTCTTAACTTGCCGATCCAAAATTTCCACAGCAACTTCTTCATAGGTCAAGTTTTCTTCAATATTCACTACTCCCATAGGTACAATGGAACTAGGATCACCCACACTTTTTTCAACATAGACACGTGAAACACCGGATGAACCATGGCCATTTCCAATGGTAATTCCAACTCATATGCAACCTTACCAACACGTCTCACGATTCTATAAGGCCCTACATACCTAGGGCTCAATTTCCCTTTCTTACCAAATCGAACTACACCTTTCATGGGTGAAACCTTCAGATACACCCAATCATCCACATTAAACTCAAGATCCCTTCTTCTAGTGTCAGAATAGGATTTTTGATGACTTTGAGACGTCTTCAACCTTTCTCTAATGATCTTCACCTTATCTAAAGCATCAAGTACCAAATCGGGGCCCAACAAGGTCATCTCACCTACTTCGAACCAACCAACCAGTGATCTACATCGTCTCCCATACAAAGCCTCAAACGGCGCCATCTCAATACTTGAGTGGTAACTATTATTATAGGCAAACTCGATGAGAGGTAGATGATCATCCCAATTCCCTTTAAACTCCAACATACAAGCCCTTAACATATCCTCTAGTGTTTGAATCATCCTTTCGGCTTGTCCATCCATTTGAGAATGGAATGTTGTGCTTAACTTTACCTTAGTACCGAGGCCTTTTTGAAATGATCTCCAGAAGTGAGAAGTGAATTGGGTACCACGATCCAAAATAATGGATAATGGCACACCATGCAACCTCACCAACTCCCGAATATACAACTTGGCATAGTCTTTGACACTATAGGAAGTTTTAATCGGTAGGAAGTGAGCTGACTTAGTCATTCTATCAACAATTATCCAAATCGAGTCATGACGCTTCCGGGTATGAGGCAAATCCACTATAAAATCCATATTCACATCTTCCCACTTTCAAGTAGGGATTTCAATGTCTTGAGCTAGTCCACCCGGCCTTTGATGTTCAGCCTTAACTTGTTGGCAATTTGTACATTCGGACACAAACCTTGCTATGTCCTTCTTCATGCCACCCCACCAATACAACTCCTTTAAGTCACGGTACATTTTTGTTGAACCGGGAAGAATGGAGTATCTAGAATTATGAGCCTCCATCAAGATCAAACTCTTTAGGCCATCAATATCTAGAACACATATCCGACCCTGGTAGTATAGAACCTCATCTCCCCCTTGGGAAAAGACTTCTATCTTCTTTTCCTTTACCAACTTCTTTAACTCGATAAACTTTGGGTCAAGATCTTGCTTTGATTTAACATCCACCACTAAAGAGGATTCAGACTTATTTTGAACAACAATACCCCCATCATTAGTACTACACAACTTCACCTCTAATCTAGCCAATCGGTGAACATCTTTCACAAACTCCCTCTTTCTTTCATCCACATGGGTCACACTCTCCATAGACACTCTACTAAGTGCATCATCAACCACATTGGCTTTACCCGGATGATAGTGCACACTCATGTCATAGTCCTTAAGGAGTTCTAGCCACCTACTTTGCCTTAGATTAAGGTCCTTTTGGGTAAACACATATTGAAGACTCTTATGATCAGTATACACATCCACATGCACCCCATAGAGTTAATGCCTCCAAATATTTAGAGCAAAAACAACAGCTGCCAATTCAAGGTCATGGGTAGGGTAGTTATGCTCATGCACCTTTAATTGCCTAGAAGCATAGGCTATGACCTTGCCGTTTTGCATTAAGACACAACCTAAACCAATCTTTGAAGCATCACAATAAACTACAAACTCTTCTAATCCTTCTGGGAGAGTTAAAATAGGAGCAGAGGTAAGTCGATCTTTTAAGGTCTGGAAACTCTTCTCACATTCATTTGTCCATATGAATTTGGATTTCTTTTGGGTCAATTTTGTCATAGGAGATGAGATGGAAGAAAAGCCTTTAACGAACCTTCTATAGTACCCGGCTAGACCTAAGAAGCTCCTAATGTCTGAAGGAGATAATGGTCTAGGCCAATTTTTGACTGCCTCTATTTTCTTAGGATCAACCTTGATCCCATCACCGGACACTATGTGACCAAGAAATGCTACCTCCTTTAACCAAAATTCACACTTACTAAATTTTGTAAATAATTGTCTATCCCTCAAAGTTTGAAGCACAACTCTTAAGTGATTTTTATATTCTTTCTCACCCCGAGAGTAAATCAAAATATCATCAATGAAAACCACCACAAAAGTATCAAGGTAAGGTTTGAACACCCTATTCATCAAGTCCATGAACACCGTCGGTGCATTCGTCAACCCAAAACTCATCACCACAAACTCATAGTGACCATACCTTGTTCAGAAGTCCATTTTGGGAATGTCACACTCCCTCACCTGTAGTTGGTGATAGCCGGACCGAAGGTCGATCTTGGAGAAGTGACTTGCCCCTTGCAATTGATCAAACAAGTCATCTATTCTAGGGAGTGGGTACTTGTTCTTAATGGTCATCTTATTTAACTGCCGGTAGTCTATGCACATTCGAAGTGACCCATCCTTCTTTCTCACAAATAGAACAGGAGCACCCCATGGCGAAATACTTGGTCTTATGAACCCCTTCTCTAAAAGGTCTTTTAATTGTTCCTTCAACTCTTTCAATTCTGTCGGGGCCATATGGTAAGAAGAAATAGAGATAGGTTGGGTATCGAGGAGGAGATCGATACTAAAATCAACTTCCCTTTTGGGAGGGACACCAGGAAGGTCATCGGGAAAGACATCAGGGAATTCATTGATTATAGGAACTGACTCAAGAGAAGGACTTTTGGAGTTGACATCCCTAACCCTCACAATATGGTAAATACATCCCTTAGAAATCATTTTGCGGGCCTTAAGATAAGAAATAAATTGACCCTTCACCACCAAATCACGACCCTGCCATTCAATAACAGGCTTATTTGGAAATTGGAACTTGACTCGATGATTCCTACAATCTATGGAAGCATAAAATGCATGTAACCAATCCATCCCAAGAATAACATCGAAATCTATCATGTCAAGCTCAATGAGATCACAAGGAATAACTTTATGCAAGATAGACACAAGGCAACCCCTATAGACCTTTCTAGCAATAACTGACTCACCAACAGGGGTAGACACCAAATAAGGCTCTAATAACATTTTAGGTAAAACATTAAATCTATTAGCAAGGAATAGAGTAACAAAAGATAAATTTGCACCCGGATCTAATAGTGCATACACATCAAAAGAAAAGACCTTTATCATACCGGTAATGACATTGGGTACATCCTCAACCTCTTATCTCTCATGTAAGGCATAAAAGCGGTTAGTGCGTTGGACACCTTATTGGACTTGTTGACCATGAGCAATTTGTCCTTGAGTCCTACCACCACCATCTCTACAATCCTTAGCATGGTGGCCCAACTTGCCACACTTAAAGCATGCATTGGAGCCGGCTAAACATTTCCCTTTGTGAGTCCTTCCACACTTCTTGCAAGCGGGGAAAGTTTGAGTAGCAACATTCTCTCTTGGAATCATTGGTTTACCACTCTTGTCCTTGTTGAACTTTGGAGGAGAAGTATTGGTGGAACCTTGTCCCACAAATCGTTGCCCACCTTGGCCTTTGCCATTGTTACCATGATCGGACCTTTGAGGGTTAAACCCTCCACCATCCACTCTAGCCTTTTTGAACCCCCTTGATCTCTCTCTAAGCTTCTCTTCTTCAATTTGTTCTGCGTAAGTCATTAATCGAGAGATGTCCATCTCCTTGACCAACATGGACGTTTTGCACTCCTTGGACACCAAGCTTGAGACACCGGAAATAAACTTGCTCATCCTAGCTCTTAGGTCGGAGACTATGAAGGGAGCATACTTTGACAACTTAGTGAATTTGAGAGCATACTCCCTCACGCTCATACTCCCTTGACGGAGGTTGATGAACTCTTGGATTTTGGCCTCCCTAAGCTCCAATGGGAAGAAGCGGTCTACGAAGGCACCTTTGAACTCTTCCCATCCTATCGACCCTATTTCTGCATCCCTCTCAACAACCCATTATTCGTACCACACTTGAGCCACACCTTTGAGTTGATAGGCCACTAGCTCGGCCTTCTCATTTGGTGGCACACCCATGATAGCCACAATCCGGTACACCTCATTAATGAACTCCATAGGGTCCTCATCTAGTTTAGAACCATCGAACTCGGGCGGATTCATCCTTTGGAAATCCCGAATCCTAGAGGCTGGATTTTGCATTTGGGGAGGAGGAATACCTAGATTCCCTTGGTTGGCTACGACTTGAGCTAACAAAGTAATAACACTGCGAAACTCAGCATGGGTTACCCCATCCTCATGATGTTGGGCATTAGGAACCGGAGGAGTTTGGTCCTCATCGTCAACCCTTGCTCTTCAAAGTGCTCTTCCACGAGTCATTATCTAGAGAACACGAAATGGGTCGTTAGTTAAAGAAAAGCTTAGAAAACTCTAAGGCACAACATGAATTTTAAAGAAGTGAATTTTTTCCTAAACGCCTCATAGTCTCTTATTCATAATTGTGGCATGCTTCACAAGCATGAACAAGACCTATTCGACGCGGTATGTTGGACTCCAAGGATTATTCAAAACCTCGGGCTCTGATACCAAGTTTTTTACAACCCAAGCCTAGGGCCTAGACGTGACATGGCAAATGAGGAACCCTAAAATACCTCAATCAAGCTTCTTAGCATTATTTTAGTCTTTCATAGATAATGATGATAAATAAACAAGCGGAAATCATAATAGTAAATCTTCAACTTACATATATCCAACAATACCTCTAACTATTAGATTTAACGGGGCTAAGACAAGTCCCTAGCTCACCCTCAATCATAATAGAAGAAATGCCATAGTAAAATATCTTAACATATCATAAGCTAGAAAGATAAAGGAGTATTGTTCTCGGAACATGGGAACTCACCAAAAGTAGTCTTCAATGGAATATCAACTAGCCACGTAGAGGAGAACAAGGAGGAACACTGATCCCTACATGGTGATATCATGTATGCAAAAGAGTATGCGTTAGTACTTTGAATGTACTAAGTATATAAGGATGCATGAACATTGAGGAAACATTAAAACATTTATGTAATATGGAACATAATTTAATGTATGCATAATAAATCATATATATATCCTTTAAAATATTCATTTTATGGGAAATTAACCATAACCGACATTTAAGACCATGCGAGCTATTACATGGAATCCAATATAACCCCCTACGTTGGCCGGGGAGACTACTTGCCAGATAGAACTCCGTCAACTTCATTCATTTCTTTAACTTTAACTTTAAGAGCTATTTATGGATCCATTAGCCTAAGCCTACAAGGGCTCCTATGTTGGCACATAGTTAATAAGATAAGGGGTTGCTACTAGGATTCTCTTACTGAATCCCACCTCAATGCCTCATTAGGTGCTAAGTCAATCCCACGGAATAGTTTAATACTTCAAAATATTCATAGCATATAACTTGAGAATTCAAACATCATATTCGGTAGAATAGCTCATTAA
The DNA here is from genome assembly GCF_947179165.1 of Solanum dulcamara. Taxonomy (NCBI): domain Eukaryota; kingdom Viridiplantae; phylum Streptophyta; class Magnoliopsida; order Solanales; family Solanaceae; genus Solanum; species Solanum dulcamara. Next base: position 30,312,528 of record NC_077244.1, read on the forward strand.
AACATTTGATAATTCAAATATGCAAGAATTGTCCTGATTGCATAAAGAATCCATCATTCATATCATTTCATCATTCTTTCATTTCATAAGACTCCTTTTTTTATCATAGATATTGCTTTCATAAACATTTATTTGGAGTCAAAGCTTTCAAGTCAAACTTATTAAAAACATAGTAAAACTAGGTGGGTTCAAATCACTTCAACTTGCAAATATGTATGTAAATAAATATACATAAATACTTTAAAATCCATTAATTAAAAATCATGTTTTAAACAACCCACCATGAATTTCAAGAACCTTTAAATAGATAATTTGAGGGTTTACTTGTAAATCATCAATTCATACATATAAAATTATGTTGCATCAAAATAGAGCAATAATCATTAGTTTAACCATGATTCATACTATTAAGTAAAAATAAGAATTAACATAAGAAAATATTACTTGAAATCAAGATATTTAATTGAAAGAGTTTTTGGACTACATGGGTGGAAGAACCCATGGATAAATACACACATAACTTAGAGTAGAGCTTAAAGAAAATAAATATAATTTATCATATAATCAAAATAATTTAGGCATGAGAGTGGAAGGAATACTCTCATTGAAGCCTTACATACCTGGAATCCGAAGCTTTAGTCGGTACCGAAAGACTTAATGAACACTCTTGAGTCCTAGCTTCTCTCCTCGCCGGAACATTTTGTGTACTACTCAGAGTATATGAATCACCGGAATAGTATTTCTTCACTACTAAGAACTAAAACTATATTTGAGAATGTGTAAAGAAGTGTATAGAGAGAAGATTTGCTTTGAGAAAGCTTGATGAATAAAATGAGGAAATAAGGTGGGTATTTATAGGTGGGAAAGAGAGACCTAACAATAAATAAAATAATTATAAAGAAAAATCTGAAAAAATTTAATGGAATATATTGATGTCATGGATGATGTTAAATGGAGGACAATTTATGTCATGAGTAATGTCAAATGTATCTAGATCTTTCCATGGTAGGTGAGATGAGTTCTTTTTAACAGAATACTCTTTTTCGGAGATGCGTTTGAATAAGATAAATTCCTTATTAGGATTTGGTGTCTTCATAAAAATTGTAGATATGGAAGTCTAGTTTCATATCATTTAAGAATCAACCAATTTGGATAAACCTACAGTGAGATATGATTTTTATTCTATAAATACTCCTTTCCGTCACAGCATCCTACCTTACAAAAATTAAGTTATTTGACCTACATAACCTCCGAAACTTAAAATATGATCTTCACAAAAGTTGTAGGTAATGATCTTGTGGTTACTCAGAAATTTGAATCACCCAATTTGGATATTCGTATGAAAGGTTATGCCCAAAATACAGAGGCTATATCATATTTAGGCGAGAATTGAAACATCGTATACAACATTTTTAGGGGATGTTACACATATCAACAACAATAACCACCATCCATATATACTACCACTACCACAACACTATTTAATACAAGCTCCAAATAGCCCACTCAAAACCACAATCTTAAAATATGATTTTCGATCTTTATTTAGTAAAATCACAACCACACGAAAAGGAGCACAACATGGCTGCACATGGCAGCACTTATACCCATTTTTAACCACGTTTCCATCCCTTCAACATATACAAACCACCTTCAAATACAACACCATAATAACAACAACACCAACCAAACTTTAATTCACTAGAATAACTTCAAAACAACCCCTACATGATTTTCAATACCCTTCAAGTGTAACGTGCATAATTTTATATTTCCAGTCCATATTTACACATCCATAACATTTTTAAACCCTTACTCAAATGTGTGAAAAGGGAATCAAGACGTACCTTAACAAACGAGCTTCCAAAGCTTGCTAAAAGTTGTAGGTTCACGTTGAACCTCCTTTTTGCCCCAACGATGAATGCCACATATCTAATCACCTTCCAATGGGTCGAGATTACCTTAGAGAATTAATTACGGAGCAAGAATCGAAGCTCCACCTTGCCTTAGCCATGGCTGAACTTGCCATGGCTTTGAACTCTCCTTGTTTTCTCTTCTCTAAGGCTAAGGTTAAGAAAAAAATGAACAAATAAAGTTTCTAGTCATTATTTAGGCATATATACACCTTTTTTTAAAGTGACACGTGTAAGCCCTTAAGGGTGACACGTGTCCAGCCTCTACATATGTCTAACCCTAGGGGTGATACATGTCTAGATCCTATAGGTCCATCCCCTCTATTCTCCAACCAGCTGCTACCACGTGGCTTGGTGGGGCCCACTTTCTGAGTAGGTGCATCACCTACTTCCCCTTTTTTGTAGGTTTGTAATCTCATCTTACTTTAAGAACCCATGTAATCGTTGCTACATAAGCTCGACATGTACTCACGTAGCTTGATTATACACGACATCCAAATCGATAGCTTATACAAGTAGGTCATTTACCACGACTCATTATTTGGCTTCCAACCCCTTTCAAATCATTCCAAACCTATTTCCAACCACCACTACTAATATAGAGCTAGTTTATGCAAAATATGGGGCTTCACACCCTCCCTTTCTTAGAGTTATTTGATAAAGTCATGAATAACGTGGATCACATGGTAACTTTAGAGAAACTAGGTAACTTTAGAGAAGCTAAATAAATGTTTCCATGTACCAAGGGTGTAGGATATAACATCCTTCCCCCTTTAGAACATTCGTCCTCAAATGTTAATTAATCTCATAAGGTCTCACAAGGATTTCAAGAAATCTCTATAGTAGTTGTCATCCATAGGCCACAAAACCTTGAAGGAAGCCACGTCCTTCGTTTGAAACCTTCTAATTCGCCAATCCAAGATGGAGATAGGTTTCTCCTCGTAGGATAACTCCTCCATCACATGGATCTCATCCACGGGAAATATTCTGGAAGGGTCGCCTATATATTTATGAAGTATTGACACGTAAAAAATTGAAGTACTGCTTCCAAATCAGGTGGTAGGCCTAATTCATAAGCAACTTTTCCTACTCTATAAATGATCTGATAAGGGCCAATGTACCTCGGGCCAAGTTTTCCTTCCTTATCGAATCTCATTACACCATTCATCGGTGACATTTTCAAGAACACTCCATCCCCAACTTCAAACTCTAAATGTCAACGTCAGTTATCTGTGTATGACTTTTGTCGACTCTAGGCTGCTAATAGTTTCTCTTGAATACGCTTCACTTTCTCAATAGCTTGCTGAATCATATCTGGGCCTATTAGTTTAGTCTCACTAACCTTAAACCAATCAATAGGTAATCTGCACTTTCTTCCATATGAAGCTTCATACGGTACCCTTGGCTACACATGTCATGACTTATTACTACACTGTTATCTCGCTCTTTTCTTGTTTTCTCCTTTCAGTTACTCTTTACTTCTTTGTGCTCGCTATCATTTCCATTATCATATAACCTTTATTCGAAACTTTCCCTACAGAACTTAATAAGTCTTCCTTATGTATTCCATAGCTTGTTTTTCTATTTTACACTTATCTTTATATTCTAGTCACACGCACCACGTCATATCTTTGACCACTTTCTCATTAGGCTTTCCTTATCTCCATAACGATCCTCATTATATTCACATTATATCTTATTCGCATTCAATCCCATAGTATAATACTTCTTAACCTTTTTTATGATTCCTACCATGGGTTAATTGCACTCAGTGAAGTAAGCGTACTTAACCTTTTACCTTTCCTAGTCAGTCTTAGCCTTCATATATCACAAGTTGTTATCCCTACTTATTAATTCAGTCAGTACCTTAATATGACACCCTATCAAGATTTGCCAACCTCTTCTAAATCATCTCTTAGTATTACAGGCCCTTCTGAATTATCCCAGCATTTCATTAACAACATATGAAATACATGATCCTGAATAGCCATAAGTTTGTTTCCCTTCCATAAATTCCATCTCCAATTAGTTAGTGAAGAACTAATAAAATGTTACCATGAAGCATTCTCGAACTACCACCAGAAGGAGACTAGAATCCAATAAGCACCACAGTATTTCCTAGTGCTTGACTCACATGGTTTCCCTCTAGGTTTATTCTTGAGTTGTGAACAAATTATTTGGTTCACAACTAATTGTTGAGGGTTTTGTACTTTTCAACAAAAGTGAAACTCAATCGTTGGACATTTTTCCCTTTAATCTGAGCTTTTTCCAAGGCAAAATACGGCTGGAAAATATCTTGGTTTGTTTAAATGAATTCCGAAGTTTGATGCTCTCATATAGGCTTTTTCTAAAATAAAAACTCCCCAAGTAAAAATAGTGCCCCTTACCAACGACATGGAGGATACCTCTTACAGCTTTCGTCCAACATAATAAATTTATCCTATCCGTATTAACTTCCAAGACATATCATGAACTTATATCTCATTTCCTCTTCTTTTTTAGGGGAAAATTTGGGTAGAGTTTCCTCTATATTTCTTACTATCTCAAAACATGCACGCAAGAAATACCAACAACGCCTCACAGGGTTGTCATAAATATATATATATATATATATATATATATATATATATATATATATATATATATATATATATATATATATATATATATATACATATATACACCATATAATATCACAGCCACAAAGGGCTCCCAATATCAACAAAGGTATTGTCTTACCTCGTATATTCAACTTAACTTGCAGCTGTTATATTGTCTTATTTACTTCCTTTTCGATCTTCAGCCTTACATTTCAATTGTACTTCAATACCTTACCCGATATATACTTTTCGTACCATTTATTACTTGCGTACTTAGTAACTTCCAACATCATCAATAACTTTCTTCTATCGGAGTTGTTCTTCTTCTGTAATCAAAGGTTAGTATAAGGAATGAGCTCATTTCATATGGCCCGGCTCTATCGCACGATCTTAGATATGGAAGAGAGGTAACATCCTAAATATCCTGTAGCCTCCTATTTATAGATGTGGTGCATAACACACTAATAAACAACACTCTACTAGACACGATCTGTAGACATTCTGAGGATGAACTACTTTGATACCCTTTTGTCATGACCCAACCTAGTTGGCCGTGACTGGGGTCCGACTTGGACCCCCGTATATATATCTATCAGATGTAGTCAAACCAAACTATGAATAATGTGATAATATACATAAGAACCCCAATGGATCATAATGTTTTCATATACTTATAGCCCTTTCATTTATCTCCTGAGGAGTCACCACTAATCATTTCATGAAAGGACACGCAAGCCAATAAGGTTGTCATTGCATATTAACATTCATAATACATCATATAGATACAGCTGAATAAAACTTATATACAACCCACACATATATGTCTACAGACCTATAAGAGTGTCAATGGTATCATATGGTGGGACAAGGCCCCCGCCGTACTCCTGAATAAATGAATATATACATCAATAGATCAATACCAACAGTTTAGGGTCTGGTATAATGGAGCACTCTAAAATAGCTGAGTGGGAAATCCTAAGCTGGCGGATCCCCAAAACACGTGTCTGTACCTGCGGACATGAAATTCAGTCCCTCAAAGAAAAAGGGTTAGCACGATATATGTACAGAGTATATAAAGCATAACATATCATAAATGAGATCACATCTGCAGCTAGGATGCAGGAGACAAATATAATAATTTATAAATCACTGTACCTGCATCTTATGAAGTGAAGTCATGCATATCATCATCATATACCGTACCCGGCCCATTTTGGGACTCAGTGTTTCAATTATGCCATGATATCATCATCATATATATATACCATACCCGGCCCTCTAGTGAGGGGCTTAGTGAATAAAGTAGTATACACTTATACCGTACTCAACCCATTATGGGACTCAGTACCATAACCATATCATTGCATCATCATATCACCATATACATATATCATACCGTACCCAGCCCTCTAATAAGAGATTCGGTGAATAATGTAGTCAAATACGCTTGGTAACATATCCAGCTCGGGACTCGGTGAAAGATGTTTTACAGTATGCACAAGCAGAGTAGTGCGTAACCATATGCAAATTTAATCATCATCTGAGACTTAATAGAATAGTCAAGTGAATCATCACCTGAAGATCAGGGTAGTAATCATCTCAAGTACCCTTTACATGTCATTAGGGATCATATCAACTAGAGCCTCAGAAATCATAGACATGTATCAAGATAATGCTAAACAGCTTATGGAATCAGAGACATTTGTCATCGTAGAGTCTTTAGGAATAGGAGCTTATACCTCCAATTACTATTCAACATATAGAAGGCTCGAGGCTAATAGCTTAACTACTTTAAGAGTTTTAACATCCAGAAGTGAATAAGAGTCATGAGTCATACTCGGAGCTTATGATTGGAATAATCCCCAAAGCTCATATTACATATCACTTATATATAAGACATACCAAAAGAAAAGAGGGACTTTACATACCTGTTATAGATCAACCGTAACCACACTTGCCTCGTTACCTCCTTAACCTATTTAACACGAAAGTAACACGATTATGAATAACCTTCAAATTTCCAGCTTCTAAATCTACAACCAATTATCTATAGGAACTACTTCCTCGTTCACACTTCTCGACTAGTATATCAATTAGTTAAGAAGTTAACGGAAATCAGGCAGCATTTTCCCTATAACTCACCCTATTCGAACTTCTAATTAACCTCTGATTAGAACAGCTATATCAACAACAACAACAACCATCCATATACACTACCACTACCACAACACTATTCAATACAAGCTCCAAACAGCCCACTCAAAACCACGACCTTAAAATATAATTTTAGATCTTTATTTCGTAAAATCACAACCACACGAAAAAGAGCACAACATGGCTGCACACGGCAGCACTTATACCTATTTTTAACCATGTTTCCATCCCTTCAATATATACAAACCACCTTCAAATACAACACCATAATAACAACAATAACAACCAAACTTTAATTCACTAGAATAACTTCAAAACAACCCCTATACAATTTTCAATACCCTTCAACAGTAACGTACATAATTTTATGTTTCTAGTCCATATTTACACATTCATAACATGTTCAAACCCTTACTCAAATGTGTGAAAAGGGAATCAAGTCATACCTTAACAAACGAGCTTCCAAAGCTTGCTAAAAGTTGTAGGTTCATATTGAACCTCCTTTCTACCCCAACGATGAATCCCACGTAGCTAATCACCTTTTAATGAGTCAAGATTACCTTAGAGAATTAATTTATAGAGCAAGACTCGAAGCTCCACCTTGCCTTAGCCATGGACAAACTTGCCATGGCTTTGAACTCTCTTTGTTTTCTCTATTCTTCTCTAAGGCTAAGGTTAAGAAAAAGATGAAAAAATGAAGTCCCTAGTCATTATTTAGGCATATATACACCTTTTTGAAAGTGACACATGTAATCCCCTAAGGGTGACACGTGTCCAACCCCTACACGTGTCCAACCCTAAGAGTGATACGTGTCCAACTCCTATAGGTCCATCCTTTCTATGCTCTAACCAGGTACTGCCACATGGCTTGGTGGGGCCCACTTTCTAAGTAGGTGCATCACCTACTTCCCCCTTTTCGTAGGTTCGTAATTTTGTCTTACTTTAAGAACCCATATAATCATTGCTACCTAAGCTTGACATGTACTCACGTAGCTTAATTATATACGATATCCAAATCGGTAGCTTATACAAGTAGGTCATTTACCATGACTCATTATTTGGCCTCCAACCCCTTTCAAATCATTCCAAACCTATTTCTAACCATCGCTACTCACATAGAGCTAGTTTATGCAAAATACGAGGCTTCACACCCTTCCTTCCTTAGAGTTATTTGATAACTTCATGAATAATGTGGATTACATGGTAACTTTAGAGAAACTAGGTAACTTTAGAGAAGCTAAATAAATGTTCCCATATACCAAAGATGCGGGGTATAACAGTCTACAATCAGATTGGGTTGTGTTCTAATGCAGAAAGGCAAGGTTATTACATGTGCTTTCAGAAAGCCTAAGGTTCACGAGAGGAATTATCTGACTCATGATCTGGAGTTGGTAGAGGTAGTATTTACACTTAATATTTGGATTCACTATCTTTATGATGTTCATGTAGATATGTTCACGGATTAGAAAAGACTGCAATATGTATTAAGTCAGAAAAAGTTCAATCTGAGGCTGAGAAGATTGCTTGAGTTGCTTAATGACTATGACATGAGTATTTTTTACCATTTAGGTAAAGTTAATATTGTTGCCGATGCTTTTAGTAGGTTGTCCATGGGGAGTACCGCTCATGTTAAGGAAAAGAAGAAAGAGTTAGCTAAGGAAGTGCATAGACTTACATGTTTAGGAGTTTGTCTTGTGAACTCCGATGAGGGAGGCGTTATTCTCTAGAATAGGGCTGAGTCTTTATTAGTTATCTAGGTGAAAAAACTGCAAGATCATGATCCTATTCTCCTCCAATTGAAATATGATGTTCATAAGAAGAAAGTGATTGTTTTCGCCAAAGGCGGATATGGAGTGTTGAGATATCAATTTACGTTGTGTGTTCCAAGTATGGATGGCCTTCAATATAGGATAATGGCGGAGGCCCATAGCTCTAAGTATTTCATCCATCCAAGTTCTACAAAGATGTACCACGACTTGAGAGAGGTATATTGGTGGAATGATATGAAGAGAGACATAGCAGATTTGTATCTAAGTGCCCGAATTGCCAACAAGTCAAAGTTGAGCATCAAAGCCCTTCCTGTGTAGCTTAGAATATAGAGTTACCACGATATTTGAGACAACATGACTTGATTTGGGTGATTATGGATAGGATGACCAAATCAGCTTACGTTTTACCCGTTAAGACTACAAATTCAACCGAAGATTATGTAAGGTTGTATATTTGAGAGATATCCAGGTTGCATGGGGTTCTCATGTCCATCATCTCACAGAGAGGTACTCAATTTACTATATAGTTTTGGAAGTCCTTCGAGAAAGGTTTAGGTTCGAAGGTGAATCTTAGCACTATTTTTCACCCACAGACAGATGGTCAGGCAGAGCATACTATTCATACTCTTAAGGATATAATAGTTTTATTGATTTCAAGGGTAATTGGGATAACCACTTGCTTCTTATTGAGTTTGATTACAATAACAACTTTTATTCAAGCATTCAAATGGATCCATATGAGGCTCTTTATAATAGGATATGTAGATTTCCAAATTGGTGGTTTGAGGTAGGTGAGGTTGAGTTGATAGGGCAAGATTTATTCCATTGGGATATGGAAAAAGTGAAGATCATCCAAGAAAGGTTGAAAACTGCACAAAGTCATCAGAAATTTGACACTAATGTTAGGGAGAAGAGACTTGGAGTTTGAGGTAATTGATTGGGTGTACTTGAAGGTTTCCTCCATGAAGGTAGTTGTGAGATTTGGAAAGAAAGGAAAGTTGAGTCCGCATTACATTGGTCCCTACCATTATAAAGAGAGTGGACAATGTCCCCTATGAGTTAGAGCTTCCTCCAGAGTTAGATGTCGTTCATTTAGTGTTCCATATCGCATGCTTAAGAAATTCTTGGGAGATCCTTCACTCATTGTTCCTACAGAAAACATTGGACTGAAAGATATCTTGTCTTATAAAGAGGTTCATGTTCAAATTCTTGATCATCAAGTTCGTAAATTGAGGACCAAAGAGGTCACTTCATTCAAATTTTTACAACAAAATCAATTCATTTGGAAGGCTACATGGGAGGATAAAAGGATATGAAAGCCAAGTACCCACTATATTCATTCCTCCGAGTGTCGATGTTGAAGGTAATATTCCTATTCCCATCTTGAGTTCATACCTTCTTGAGTTTTATAAAATTGTCTGAGTTATTCTTGAGTTAATGTTTTAAAGTTCTTACATTTTATTCGTGCCTTGAGTAAATTCTAAGCGAGCTCCTCATTAGAGAATGAATGATCCCAAGAAGAAGATATTGTAACACCCCGTACGATTCTAACGTAAATTATTCTAAGAACCAAGAGAAACTCTAGAAAATATAAATTTGGGGACCAGGTTCCCGTCTAAAGAGAAAAAATTTAAAACAGTAGAGTCTGCGATGTCTCTGCATCGCGGAGAAGAAAAATTTAGAAAATCAAATCTGGGGACCAGGTGCGCGACACAAACCTAGAAGATTATTTTTGCCCGACTTTGGTTTTAATAAGGAGTGTTTTGGTCTTTTCTCCACCTTTTTCAAACTTAACCCACTACCTTTTGGTCCAAAATCCATCTTTTATCAGTACCCAAAGGGGTTTTTCTCTCATTAAACACCCAAAACTTTTGAGAGCAAGAACTAAAGAGAAGAGGAGAAGCTATGTTTCAAGAATTTCAAGCCTAATCTTCAATTTTTGCTTAATAAATCTTCGTCTAGGTATGTAAGGCTATCATAACGATGGACTAAATTCGCCCTCGTACCTTACATATCTATATAGTCAATTTGAGTTTAAAGATTGAGTTTTTAATTTCAATAATGTGAATTCTTGAGTTTCCTATATAAATTCCGTTGTGTTCTTGTGTATATTCAAATATATATTGAAAAATTTCTTGAGTTGAGTTTTGAGATTGGGATTCATTGTTGCTCTCACATGAACACTAGTTAAATTTTACATTGATTATTTTATGCACTGCTTGAGTTAAAGAATGAGTATTATTTTCATTGTTTGATTGAAAAATACCTTGAGCATAAGTTGAGTTTGAAAAGTCTTTTATGTATTATTTTTAGCATGAGTTGAGAAGTCTCTTAATCACTATTTTTAGCATGAGAATTATTGAGTATAAATTATGTGAGCATTTTAAACACCTATTTTGAGATTGAGGTGAGAAATCAAATATATCTTTTAAATGCATCCATTGAGTTGAGATTATGTCTATTTTACAGAGAAGAGATGAGTTGAGAAGAGTTGAGTTTTGGGCTAAGTCCAAAAGAGACTAATTGAGCTTATTGAGTTATGAGCATCATAAATTATATTTTGGGAGCAGTATTGAGCACTGATTTGGGTAAAGAGTATAGAACAACTCGAACCCCATAAACTATGTAGCCAGTGTAGGATAGGATCATACCATTCATTCGGGCGACTCCTCATTGTCCCAAAAAAGAACTTTTATTGGATCCAGAGATGAATTTGTGTTCCTTACACTTGCAAGGTATTGGACGGCTGTGGTAACGATAGTAGTTCGTTATATCATTATATAGCTCATAAGTGATGGTTGTCGATTAGAGAAACTCTGAAAGAAATACATTATTATATTTTATACATTGAGATGCATAACTATCTTTTAAAGCATTGTCTCTTATTATATTTCATGCTTATTTGAGTTGAGTTGTTCTCACAGTTGAGTTCTTGATTTGAGTATCTTGAGTAAGTTTTCTTTTGCCATTTTACATACTCGTACATTACATGTACTGACGTCATTCGACCTGTACCATTTTATGATGCAGATACAGGTGATAGAGATCCTACCCAATGCACCATTGAAAATCAGTTTCTACCCAGCTTTGGTGAGACTTTTTTGCATTCTGAGACACTCTTGAGTGTTTATTTTTCAATTATTAATTATTAGTTTGAGGTAGCCATGGTCCTGTCTCGGCACCTATTTTAGAGTCAGTATTCTAGAGTTTTCAAAGACTAGTAGATAGTGTTCAGTTTATTTTCCTAAGTATATTTTAAAACATTGAGATAAGTCTCATACATCTTATATATTTGAATTTTTATGATTTATGCTAAAGAGTATTAAGTTGCATGTTTCATTGTGGCCACCCGAGTTTATTTATGAGTTAAAGTCTTTCGTTGAGTGAGTTAGCCATGTAAAGTGGTTCGTTTGCGACCAGCAATGACTTTTTGAGTGTCGGTCACGTCCAGGGTGTATGCTCGAGGTGTGACAAAGAGTCAAGAGGCTTAGAGTAGTTAATAGGATAGAATAAACCCCCAAAAATCGTTCATATTCATTAATGACTTAATAGAGAAAAGTCTAAAAAACTCCTAAACTTAATTAAAACGAGCTCCTGCACGGAAGGGCCACCACGGTCCGTAAAGCCCACTACGACCCGTGGTGGTGGTCGTGGTGAGGGGACTTTGAGTTGAATTGGAGGGGTGACCACCATGGAGGCCACCACGGATCGTGGTCCTCACCCAATTTCCAATTTGCACCAGGCTAGACCACGATGCCTCTTCACGGCCCGTAGTCCTCTTCACGGCCTGTGAAAGGATCCGTGAAGCTCACCTGTTCCCTACAAAACTGTAATTTCCATGGTTTCCCTTTTTAAACTTCGTTTTCTGCCTTTTCAACTCCGGGGGTCTTATAGATTGATAGCATGATGTTTCTAATTTCAGGTTATGGGTTAGATTTACCTAGTGGTGAGATGTTAGTAGATGTCATCATGACTTGAAATTTTGGATCGTGACATAAATATTTGAATAATAATTAAATGATAATAATTTAGTAAATAATAAATGATACTTTTGTGTATAGTAGAGTCTTTTAATGAATGATAAACAGTTCAATCAATCTTTCTAAGAACCTTCATGCTTTTAAATTAATGTAATAGATAAATAGACAAATAAATATATCTAGATAGATAGATTAAAAGTTCTAATATTTAAAATTTTGAAATTAATATTCTTACCTTAAATAAATCTTATTTAAAATCATGGTAAACAAAACAAAAAAATTAAAATTATTAAAGATAAAAGTTCACGTTCTTTTTAAAATAACTTTTAAATTTTCAAACGTTTTATCATTCCATTAGATATGACATTTATTTTAACGCTAATTTTTATTTTTAAAATAATTTTATACTTCTTGTACATAATTTTATTAATTAATAAGAGACACAAGTGCAAAACATGTACACTAAACTAGTATCTAAAAAAGTATCTTTCAAATTATTTTAACCAAACCCAAATTGTTGCTTTTGAAATACTTTGTTTGAAAAGTATTAAAAAGAAGCAGACAAAAACATTCCACATAGACAAAACATTTCACCTTAACAAAAATTAAATAAATTATTAGAATTAATTAAAATTAAAGATTAAAGTATTACTATCTCCAGCCCAAAAAAACATAAAATAAAATAAAAATATTTTTCTTACCTAACTCCACCACTTTCTCTCACAATATCGCCCCCCCCCCCCCCCCCCAACCTCAATTTTTTAGTTTTATTTTTATTTATTAATTTTTTTATAAAAGTTTTTTTTAAAATCCTTACCTCATATCCCCCCCTTCCCTCTTCAAATATTAATAGATATTTTTATTTTATTCTTTTAAAAAAACAATTCTACACCGCCCCACCTAACCCTCAACTTTTAATTTTTTTTCTCGTTTTGTGTCAGATATGTACATATGATTTTAGGAAAGTATTTTTTACTTGCCGCAAGACTTTTCTTAAAATAATATTTTTTTGTTATATTCGAAATCCAAGATGGAAAAACTATTTTCCTAAAAATATATGTACATATCTAACACAAAACGATAAAAATATAAAAATAAATAAATATAAATTAAGAGCGGAGGGTTAGATGGGGGTAAGTATAAATTTATTTTTTTAAAAAATAAAAATAATGACATTTTTTAGGAAAGAGTGGGGGAAGGGGGGGAATATGAATTTTTTAAACATATTTTATAAAAAAAAATTTAAAAATTTAAAAAATAAAAGGACAGGGATTGTTAAAGGAGAGGGAGGTGGTGGAGTGCGTGAGCAAAATAGTTTAAATTTTATTTTATAAAAAAATAATTTCTTTGTTTGGAGATAGAAATATTTTAGTCTTTAAAATTTAACTAATATTGATAGTTTATATAATTTTTGTCAATGTAAAATATTTTATCCATGTGGAATGTCATATGACAAGATTTTTTAAAAAAAATAGAGAGTGTATTACACACACCTCTGACGTGTGTTTTTCAACTAATAAGTGATAGTTTATGTATGAAACTCATACTTCCAATAGTTTAGGTATGAAACTAAAAAAAGAAAATAATTTAGGTATGCTTTTGATATTTATCTAACAAATTATTAGGATCAAACATATGACTAATGAATTTAACATATAATTTGTGTAAGAATTGTTATATTTCCCTAAAGCATTGGACGTTAGACATTTTTAGAACGCACAATCAATGATATAAGATTTGAAAATTAAAAAGTCAGAAAACGGAATACAAGGATGAAATCTCAGAAAAAAAATTCACTAGTTGAGGTTCACTAGGCCCAACACGGGCCGTATTCAGCACCACGGACCACGGAAGGGAGTCATGGTAGTTCCAGGAAATGAAAATGAGATCAGGAGAGGACAACGACCTGGTTCATGACCCGTAGTCATGGTCACAGACCGTTAAGTGGTCCGTGGAAGCCAACCCTTAAAACCATAAAGTGGGTCATCTTCATGAGGGCCACTACGGCCCGTCAAGACCAGTATGGCATTTGGTCCCGTTCCATCAAGAGTCCTTGTCCAAGCTTGACCAATGAAATCTTCACAGACCACCCCACGACCTGTGGAACTTTTCACGGACAATGAAGATGGTTTGTCTAGGGTTCCGTTCATTTTTAACTTAAGGGTATTAAGGTCAATTATGTAGTGTGAGAATAGATTTGGAGATATTTTAAGGTCATAAGAATCCTTTAGCACAAAGTTAAGTCGAAAGCTTCCTTACCGATTGAGTTTCGATATAAGATTTCACATGGGTTGATTTAAAACAATCATATCTCCTAGAATATGAAGAATTAGGTGACCCGTGATATATAAAATTAAAGTTCTTTGAGTCCTCTTTCCAACTCCACTGAGTTTTCCTTATTTGGAGTTCATAGTAAAACGTTATGCCTATTTTAGTGAAGCCCTATCAGGCAGTTGCATGTTCACGACCGCCACTATGGACCATGAAGATCAATACGGGTCGTATTGCCTTCCATGATGGATGGCTACAATTATTTTTCAGCAACTTCCTACACACGTCCTAGGGTTATTTTGGTCCTTTTCAAAGATTTTTAGCCCTATTCTAAGTCATTTTTGGGTGTGTTGAAGGAATATATCATTCCACTAACTAGTTTTTTCCTCATAGTCATCAATCTAAATATCCAAGTATCTATAAATCCTCTCTCTAAAAGGTTCTCTCAAGAGTATTCTTCTTCCTCAAGCAATTCAAAGGGGAATTCAAGTCAAGTCTTCGATCAAAAGCAAGGTTAGGTCATCCTAAATCAAATGTATGTGGAACTTCATCTATGGGGTACCTTTCACCCATGGAATCCCAAGTTTTCTCTCCACAATTCCTTATGATTTTCATTTAAAAAGCCTTAATTTTATGATAATGCATTAGGTCTTCTTATTCATGATATATTATATAATTATTTATTAAATTATGCATCCAATTGATATTATCTTCATGAATTATGTATGGGTTGATATAAGGAATATGATCATGTATGTTTTCAAGTCAATTGTTCATGTGTTCATGTTTCTGCCCTAATTTCAAGTATAAGCTATGATTATGAAATCCAAGTACGCAGTTATGTTTTATAAATGAAGGTGACCTAAGACCCTAATGATGTTTTATGAAAATGATTCATAATGATGGAAGGACTACACCCACATTACATGAGCTATTTCTGTGAAGAAATTTTATGAACTATTATTTATGACAAACTTATGATATACTATGTATAATGTTCTATTGAGAGTTAACCTAGCACCGAGAGGATCTTGGGATAGAGGCTCACCCTTTAGTAGAGGCATCAGACCGTTAGTAGAAATTCCATTGTCCCATGACTATGTGCCACCGTAGGCAGAAGGATCACCCGTTAGTAGTGCCTTGATTCCTTAGAAAGGGTCACCAATTATTAGAGGCTTAATTTCTTAAGTAGCTTAGTGGATCCACTTAGGCATTACAGTTCGTATCTTGGCAAGTATGGACCCTCTCTTTTCGGTGTGGGGGGTAAACACAGGACTCCATGTTATAACTCACATGATTTATGTCAGTTAATAGTATCTCTCACAAAGTCTTATGACTCTCAAAAATGACTTTTATCTCCCACATATTTATGGTTCCTATGATGATGATGATATTTTGATGCATTGACCAATGAGTTAAATATTTTAATGCATTCATGATTTTACTTATATTTTAAAGATATTGGTCTTGCCTCTCATTACTCATATTGACTATGTCCTATGTTTATTGTTCATGCATCTTCTTACATACTTAGTGCATTTCATGTACTAACGCATATTTTTTGTCTACATTATATCATAATGTAGGGTCCGAAGATCACATTCATTCTCCTCCCCTTCGTGGCTAGATCTTGCTATAGTAGTATTTGGTGTTAAGTCCTTATGTTCCGAGGACGAGACATTTTTACTTCATATTGTCATTTGACTTCGTCATTACTCTTATATTGTCATGAGTGAGCTAGGGACTTGTCTTATGCCCCATCGAGTTAGTAGAGGCATGTTAGATATTCATGGAGTCTATGTTGTCTTCCTTTTCTCATTTTGAGACTTATGCCTTTATTGAGATTATGCTTCCTTATTCTCTTAGTTTTATTTTCTTTATTTATCTTATGCATGCTCATTAATGATATGCTAAGAAGCTTGGTTGGGGTCCCTCGAGATTTTAATCGCCGTGTCACGGTTAGACCCTAGTGTGAATCGTGACAAATGTAGGACATAATTCTCATAAAACTAAGAGTATGTTTGAATTGCCTTTTAACTTTTTAACTTATATAGTTTTAATTTAAAATCAAGTGTTTATAAACATTTTTTAAAATGCTAAACAATACTTTTTAAATAACTCAAAAACTTTAAAAAATAATTAAAATAAATAAAATCAAACAGGCTGTAAGCTCCAAATATAAACCTCGAAGCATTTTATGAGTGCGTCCAAAATTGCCTTTTATAAAACCCTGATCTCCATTAATAAATTACCCTTAATTCATTTTCCATGTTTTCACCGTTGTCACTAGTACATAAGAAAGGAATCCACAAAGCGTTTTGTATACAATTAACATGGACACCATCAATCTCTTTCTCTATCTTTTCCTCTCTGTTTTCGCCTTTTTTCTCCTCCGGGCTATGGCGGCGGCCCATCTTCGCCGGCGTAAAACTCGACTCCCGCCGGGAACCGTTGGCTTGCCCTTTATAGGAGAAACCCTCCAGTTAATTTCTGCCTACAAGACCGAAAACCCCGAACCGTTCATCGATGACAGGGTTTCTAAATACGGCAACATTTTCACCACCCATATCTTTGGTGAACCGACGGTTTTCTCCGCTGACCCGGAAACGAACCGGTTTATTTTGCAGAATGAAGGCCGGCTTTTCGAGTCCAGTTATCCCGGTTCGATACAGAATTTGCTAGGGAGGTATTCTCTCTTGCTTATGAGAGGAACTCTACACAAAAGAATGCATTCTTTAACTATGAGTTTTGCTAATTCTTCCATCCTTAAGGACCATCTATTGGCCGACATAGATCGGTTGGTAAGGCTTAATTTGGATTCCTGGACCGGCCGTGTTTTCCTCATGGAGGAGGCCAAGAAGGTAATAATCTGTCGATCTCCTCCTACAAAAATTTCTACAATCAACAAAGACATTAATTCAGTTTTTTTTTTCTGTTCTACCCGAAGAGTAATAAAGTTTTTAATGAGTTTTTTTAACTAAAATAAAGTTTTCAATGAGTTTTTTTTAACTAAAAAAGGATCAAGGGAGTAACTAATTCAATGAATTAATAAATTGTAACTAAGCGGCGCACAAGGGAGTCTTGAGTTTTGATGGATTAGAGAACAAGAAATGGATAGATGAGTCAGATTTCCAAGGTTTGTGGTGGGGTATGATAACTTTAGTGTATTCCAAATTAATGGAGCAAGATGAGATATATGAAAAAGAGTATTTTATGCATTGTAATAAGTAAAGATGTTTGTAATTATGATGATAACACATGTGCATGTCCATAGAAAGAATGTGATGTTATTATGTATGCCTTCTCCTTTTGTTTTCTTGCCGATAATATAATAAATAATTATCTTTTGTATTGGGCTATATGAAGAGAAAATGTAATTAAGTTTTAACATGATGTGCAGATAACGTTTAATCTAACAGTGAAGCAGCTGATGAGTTTTGATCCATGCGATTGGACAGAAAACCTCATGAAAGAGTACATGCTTGTAATTGAAGGCTTCTTCAGCATTCCTTTGCCTATCTTCTCATCCACCTACCGCAAGGCCATTCAAGTATGTATAGATACGCCGATCCAATTGTATGTATGTATATATGTATGTACAGCCTAGCTTTAACTTAGTGTTGATAATATTTCAGGCGAGAAGGAAAGTAGCGGAGGCGTTAGGATTAGTGGTGAGAGATAGGAGGAAAGAGAGAGAAGGAGGAGAGAGAAAGAATGATATGTTGGAGGCCTTGTTTGAAGGAGACGGCGGGGGAGTTGAAGGAGGAGGAGGCTTTTCCGATGAGGAAATTGTCGATTTTATGCTCGCCTTGCTTGTTGCTGGCTATGAAACTACCTCTACCATCATGACCCTTGCTGTCAAATTCCTCACCGAGACACCCCATGCTCTCTCACACCTTAAGGTCCCATTCTACTCTTCTTTATTTTATTTTATTTTATTTATTCAATCACTTTTCTTATTTCTAAATTATTTATTTATTTTACGCCAAGTAAATGTTTCACCATTATTTTACATCATAAGTTGATTTCGTGCAGTTAAACAACTTGGAAACGAGAGGGTACATAGTACTCCATTCCTTCTATATTTAATTTCAGGGCAAAAAAATAAAAAGAAAAAGAGAGAGACTATATTGCTGACAGATAAGCTGAAAATAAATAAAATAAGTTAAGTATTTTATTAGAATTTTATGATTTTAAATATATAATTGTCATTTTTAAGTATATAAGAGAATGTTGTGTAGCTCTATTAATTAAATCGAGGATAGAATTTTAGTGGACCCTAAAGTTGCTACCCACATGTTTGACCTGTCTTTCTTCTTTAGTAGATGAATTATCTGCTTATCTAAATTCTCATCCAAGCAAATAATGGAGGATCTCCACTCATTTCTCCCCTTCCGCCGCATGGGTCTAAACAATTGGCATCGATTTCCACAAATTGTAATTACTAATCTACCGGCAATAGAGAGTAGTCTCATTACTATTGACAAATATGATTAATAGAGCGGAGCTATATTTGTACAACTACAAATCAAGGAATGTTTCTTCCCCAAATACTCTTCCAAAATGGTAGTCACAAATCCGGCTCCTATAATTTTGTTCTCAAAAAATCTGTTTATCCCATAATTGTTGCAACAAATTTACTCATCCTTAAATACCCTAAAGTCCTCTTCCATAAGATCAAAGAGAATTTAGCAGAAAATAAAAAATAAATTTAACTATATTTTCAAATCTAAAACTACCCCCATTTAATTTTGAATCTGCAACTAAGTTTACTTATTATTATATGTTCGTATGTAATTGCTTGGTTCAAATTAATAATCAAGAATCTGAAGGAAAAAAGTATATATATCAAAGAAAAGGATGTCCCATATCTGACTTTGACTCGCAAAAAGAGAGAAATGTAAGTGTTGCAACAGACATACATATATCGAAAAAATAACAGATAAATTGATTTTGAAATTTATTCATTCTCTTTAAATTAATTGTTCATACTTCATCATTTTATCTTCTTCTTCTTTTTTTATTACATATTCATTTTCTTCTAAAGTTCCACATATTATAAGCCTCACATAGTTAGTAGGAATATAAAGATTTTAAAAAAAGTATATTTATAAATGAGATAATATTTCAGCTAGCATTTTGGAATTACCAAAAAAGAGTTGGAATAAATTAAGAAAACATTTGTTATTTTAAGTATGATTAGGATCTTATTTAGGATAATTAAATTTTATAATATTCAATTCTTAACTATGACATGTGTCTCTCGTTCTAGTACGAACATAAGAGAATAGAGAAAGCCTCATCTGGTAGTCACCCACCCTTTACAACCAAGACTCCTTGATTTACGTACTATGGTACTTTATTTTGGTACACTTGAGTACTCGAGGAACAAAAATCACGCCACTTTCTGTAACTTTTTGTTATTTGTAAACTACTTTTATCTCCATTTATTTTTTCTCTTTTGGTATATGTTTCTCAGCTAGAGATCCGAATCTAGCTTCCTCTAATTTCCTCGTCGTTTCATTCAATATATTCACTTGCTTTCAGTATCCCCCACCACCTCAAGGAAAAGAGTTGATGTTCCTTGATACACACACATTTTAGAGAGTTAACGATGTTTCAGTTGGACCTTTACCCTATTCTTTTAATGCAATGGACAAATCTTGTAGGAGTATCTTATTTTTATAAGAACAAAAGGTTTAGTATCTAATTTGGAATAATTAAACTTGAAAAAAATGCGTGTCATTCATGAAATGGCCTTTGTGGCCGACAAAGTAGAGAAATTGGCAATTGGTACTCAAGAAAACGATTGTTCGGTAGCCCCATGTGTCCTGACTCTTTGTTGTATCAACATCACACGTGCATCCAAGTTCGTACCAAGACCACATTGAATCCGATACCATTTGCGATTATCAAATGCCCATTACTTTATTTAACTTTGCATGTATATTTTATTCGGCACCCATAGAGATATAGTAACTGGATATTGAATATGGGCATAAGAAGTATATATCAAATATGGACCCTCGCAAGCTTTTTATAAGTATCTCTAATCCCTCTACTCAATGTCTTTATATTCATGTTTATTTATCCGTCACATAATTCATTAAAATGTACCCCGGTCCCATGTTTCTTACCTTTATTCAATTTGACTTTAGTCAATGGAGTATAACATTAAACAGCTACTATTATCAAACACCATAAAAAAATAAAAAAACTTAAAAATCGTAAACATTTAAACCAAGCCAATCCATGTGTCCTCTAAGACATGTGACTTATAGTCAAAAATTAGTCGATGAAAGCTAAGGGGAGAATAGTCAAATAAGAGCAGAAGCATCGGGTCTATGTTCTGTCGAATAAAGGGAAAAACCGGTGGGGGTACAACCACTGGATAAATGCGCAAACTTCTGCACGCCTATGTCTGTCTTTTTGTTTTCTTTTAAAATTTGAGCTAAATGGAAAAGTTGTAACCCAAAAAGAAAAATATTACTTTTTTCTTTTTAATTTATGTAAATCTATTTTTTTTATATAAATTAAAAAGAAAGAAGTAATTTTTTTTTGTTATTGTTATTGTCATGTAAAATTTGCATTTTTTGTCAGTTCTTTTATATATTGTTTTTCTTTCTTACTTGGATCTGTGACTTTTGAGTCGAGGGTCTTTCGAAAACAACCTTACTATCTCCATGAGATAATGATAAGATTTGCGTACGTTCTATCCTCCTCAGTCCCCACTTGTAGAATATCACTGGGTATGTTGTTGTTGTATATCTTTTTTTTTTCTATTTAAATAACTTATTTGAACTTTTTATTTTATCTTTAATAAAAATTTGTTATTGTCACGCCATAACAATATACCCAGTGATATTAAGAAATGTTTTAGATTATATGCTTCAAAACTATATAAATATTATGATATATTCAAAATTCTTACTAACCATACAAATGTTATGATATAAGTTAGCTTTTGTGTAGTCAAATAGGAATGTATGAGTTGGAGCGGAGAAATACTTCCTCTTTTTTTTTTTAATTGTCCTCTATATTAAAAATATATTTTCTTTTTATTTGTTCATTTTAGTAAATCAAGATAGATTTATTGTTTTCTTCTAATATTACTCAATATTACTCGAGTAACTACTCACTCCGTTTAGATTTGTTTGTTTTAGTTGATTTTAAAATGAATTTTTTTTTGATTCTTTAATTTTACTTTTTATATGACAAGATTAAGATTACAAGATTAAATAACATTTTAATATATTCTACATATTTTTAATTTAGATCTCAAAATCCAAATGATTTTTTTAATTTCTAAAATTTCATATCAAATTAAAATTAGATAATTAAATTAAAACGGAGGAAGCACATAAGATAAAGATACTATTTGTAACTTAAATTTTCAAAGTATAATTTAATGAGGTTAATTTAATATTTTTTTTAAAGAAGAATCAAGTCAGCATGAGTCAAAGTAAAAAAGAAATGAAAAGTAATAAATAAATGGTTGAAAAAGAAGAACGCTTTAGGAAAATGGCGTGGCTGATCTGGAGGGGTTGTAAATTAGAAGTCAGGAAAAAGTAAACAGCAAGTTGGTAAATTTTTTAGTAGGGTTGAGTCTATTGTCTGCTCATTGCTGCTCTGATTTAATGACAGCCACACCAATGACTGCTTTTTCTTCTTTTTGATGTCCTACACCCTGTGAGGTCCGGTTCATGAGTACATGGAAGATATTTTATAGTAAAAATTATCATGTCTCGGAAATATGATCAATCGACCAAAAATATTTGTTCACTTTGTTGAAATTGACAATCTGTCAAAAGATATTTTCACATATCTTTTTTGAAATTGACAATCGTCCGAAAGATATTTTCACACATTTTTGTTAAATCGGCCAAAAAATTTTGTTCACATTAAAATGTTGAAATTTTTATATTTGCTTATATCATCAGTGACATAGAAGTGTTTTTTCTCTTCCTATAAATTGAGGGTTCTTACTCATCTATAAAATACAACAAGATAGAAAGAAAAAATATCAGAGAGCAAAGTGAGATATATCATAGACTATAAGAAAATAGTTTGTGAAGAAAAATAGAGTGTGAGTGATAATTTATTAAGGTGCGAAATCAAAAGAGTATTGTTTTTTTTGAGTACGTTGTGGTCACTTTGAGTATTGTATTCGTGGTTATCCACCGTAAATTCCTTACTATAGTTATATTAGTTGTCTTTCTTGGCCTGTGGTTTTTGCCTTATTTAAAAGGATTTCCACGTAAATTCTTGGTGTCACTATTTTTTCATTTATTTCTATTATTTTAACAATATATATTTTCGTTTTAGTCCGCGTTTTTCCAACACACCCAACTTCATTTCTTTATGTTATACCTTCCTCCCGTTCATATTATTTGATGTTCTTAATTTTTTCATTTTATTCAAATAATTGTTTTTTCACTAATCAAGTAGAGATTAAGTTTTCCCTAACTTTACCCTTATTTGTTTAAGTGAGTTTTTTACATAATCAAGCCAAATTCTAGTACACATTATGTCAATTTAGAAAGATGCATCTTTTGATTAAGGGTAATTTAGTGAAAACAACTCTTACTTTCTATAGGTGAGTGGATTCTTAAGAAGTATACACAAGTTAAAAACACCATATAATATGGACCGAGGAGTGACTGTATCTTTGTTGCTTTATGTAATTCTAATTTGGTTTGATACTTTAGCGTTCATTAATATACTTGTTTGTATTATTCAAGGCACTTACCTACCAACTAACTTCAACATTCCCTCTTTCAATTTTACTTATCCTCAATAGATTTTGTGCTCTTCTTAAGAAATAACAAATGAAGTGCATATTTTATCATAATACCTATGTTAGTTGGTGTTTAGTCTCAAAAAATGATTTGGGAGTGAAAAATAAATGTTAAGTGTTCTCTTGATATATTTAAGTGGACAACTAAAAGTGAACGGATGGAGTAGAATTTATTCAAACAATCTTCTCTTAGTAAATTTGAGTTGAATCAGGTTTACACAGGAAAAGAAGAGCATTATTGATCGTGATTCATGAGACTAAATCATATTTTGTCTATAGAGGAAAAAATCTTTTTAACAGTATCATTAGCCAAGAATTATACATATTAAAGAATCATTAGCCAGGAAGTCAGCGAAGATGAATAATTGATTTTAAATTATAATGATAATTGAACTTGTTTTGGCAGGAAGAGCACGAGGAGATCAGGTTAAGAAAAGGTGAAATTGAGTCTTTACAATGGGAGGATTACAAGTCAATGCCCTTTACTCAATGCGTAAGTGTATTACTCAACAGACTCAACTCAAAACTTTATAATCTATTGTACTATGATATCAGTTTGTCTATGATTTCATGTTCAGGTTGTTAATGAAACTCTGCGCATCGCTAACATAATTAGTGGAGTGTTCAGGAGAGCTAAGACTGACATAAGTATCAAAGGTAAGTTGCCATCACCTTATTTGTGATTTAATGGAAGATTTCTCTACAACAAATAAAGAATTTTGCGGCAACAATCTGATATAACGGCAATAATATAATAAAGGGTATTTATAATCAACACTCTATATAAATGTCGCTAAAGGCTTTAGTGATTCTAGATGCTTTGACATTCACTCAATTGCCACTAAAAAAAATCTATTGCCACTAAATGTCTCTTTTGTTGTAGTGATTCTCTCTAGACATGTGTATAGCATGACACTTCCAATATTCAATGCAATACTTTGAGGTAAAGAAAAGCTTACATGTGAAAAGTAAAACCCGTATCAATTAATAGCATATTCTCATTTAATGTCATTAGTTTGAGCCTCTTGGGGTCATCCAGGCATATATTAGTTCTATTACTATGTCAACAAGATATGATCGATATTTGAAGTACTAAGTAGTGGAAGTTTATGATATTCTCAGGTTATACCATTCCAAAAGGTTGGAAGGTTTTTGCTTCTTTCCGAGCTGTTCATCTAGACCATGTACATTTCAAGGATGCACGTACATTTGATCCATGGAGGTGGCAGGTGCTTTAATATATCCATCTCACTCTATTCCATATAAAATTTGACAAAAAGGGTTGACTCACGTGAATAAACATTTGTCAAAATGTGTGAAAACGTACAGAGTAGTGCAGGACCGACAAGCTCACCTAACGTATTCACACCATTTGGCGGGGGACCTCGTCGCTGTCCTGGTTATGAGCTTGCTAGAGTGGAACTCTCTGTTTTCCTTCACCACTTGGTGACTCGTTTTAGGTACGCTTGATTCACTATGTAGATTTCATTTTCCACATGCGCAGAACTATGATTAGTGTAAAACACTTATTTTGGTGCTAAATTTTTTGATTGCAGTTGGGTACCGGCTGAGCCAGATAAACTAGTATTCTTCCCAACGACAAGGATGCAGAAGCGGTATCCAATTATCGTCCAACATCGAAGCTTGTTTGAGCCGTGTAAAGAATGAGGTGGCTGCGTTAGCAGAGAGAAGAAGAGAACGGTTTCTGAGATTGTAGGATGCAGAGTGGTAGCGAAGGGAGCTGTATGAAAGCTGTTAAATAAGACAATGGTATATAGGTGGAGCATATACATAGGAAATTAAATTATTTTGTAGTGAATTGAGCAGAGATCACATTCCTCTCCGCTACGAATGAAAGGGGAATCAGGAAGATTTTATTCTGAGCAAGTGGTTATTTATAATATTAATTAATGTGAAGACCAGTATAATACCTCTTACACACTTGTCAAACCTAACGAATATAAAAGTAGGGGTGGCAAAATCCAACAAAACCATTTCAATCTAATCCAATTTGTTTAAGTTTGGTTGGTTATTGACGTGCCTATTCATTTCAACTCAATTCATTAAAAATTGGGTTGATATGTAACCTGAATTGGCTCATAAGAGATCTTGTTAAAATATTTTTAAAAACTTTTTTTTTTCAATTTGATTTGTTATATATAGTTGTAAGAAAAAAAAACATAATTTTATTAGGTACTAAAATAGTTTAAAAGAACAAATAAAATAATTAAGCTTAGTAAAAATTAGGTTAGGTTGCGTTTTGACCCGTTATATAACTCATTATCTAATCTATTTTGATCCAATCCGTTTTTATCCAAACTAATTTAGATTGGATTGAATTTTGACCCAATTATTATCTTAATTCATTAACGCCTCCCCAAATTTAACCCAACCCATTCAATTGACACTCCAGATAAAAGTTACAACAAAAACAAGAAGGTTGCCATATGAAACTGCGGCAGCTAATTAAGCTATGTATGTTGTGTGAATAGTTAAAGAGTTGCAATTCTTCAGTTTTGTGGAATATTTGTGAAAGCTCCCAACCACATGAGTTTGTTCAGCATAAATTTAGCGGCATACAAGTTATTTCCTGTCAATTATAAAAAAAAGGGTAATATTACTTTTTATATGCATCATATTTGTTTTATAAAGTACAAAAAGTTATTAGACACCAATTTTAATACTGTGGTAAAACATGGTGTTAGAAACTTTAATATTGCCATTCGGTATTCCCAATCAAGTGTCAAATCATAAAAAATATTAGGAAATATTGGAAAAACGCATAAATTCCTCCTGAATTTATATCGAAAAGTCAGTTACATACTTAAATTATCATGGCGATCTATTACACACCTGAACGCATAACACCACTCTCATAATATGTGGTATATTACATTCGCTGCCACATGGCGCCACGTCAGTGCCACGTCATTGTCACATAAGAAATTATAATCTTTTATATTTTTATTTCTTTTCTTTTCTTTATTAATTAATTTTTCTTTTATTAACTATATTTTATACTAATTAAATCCTAATTAATTATTAACTACCCATCCGATTTTTTATATATTTTTTTCTTTTCTTTTCTTTATTAATTAATTTTTCTTTTATTAACTATATTTTATACTAATTAGCTTCTAATTAATTATTAACCACCGATCCAATTTTTTATATATTTTTTTCTTTTCTTTATTGATTAACTTTTCTTTTATTAACTATATTTTATACTAATTAAATTCTAATTAATTATTAACTACCCATCAATTATTAAGCACTCATCCGATTTTTTATATTTCTTTTCTTTTCTTTTTTTTATTAATTAACTTTTCTTTTATTAACTATATTTTATACTAATTAAATCCTAATTAATTATTAACCACCCATTCGACCCCCTCCCTCCCCCCAAACACCAATCATCTTTTCTACCAAAATGGGGAGAAAAATTCTTTTTCCTCTTAATGAGTTTTGAAAGAAAAAAAAATCAAGATTCAAAATGGGGAGTAAATAGAGGTGGGTGTAAAGAAGAATATAGTAAGTGGGTGTGAAGAAGAAAGGATGTGGGATGAGGTGATTTTGTTTTTTTTAATTTTTTTATTTTAATGGATTTTGAAAGAAAATAATGAAGATTCAAAATGGGAATAAATAGAGGTGGGTGTAAAGAAGAAGGATGTGGGGGTGGGGTGATTTATCTTTAAATTTTTTTTAACCGACTTTTATCTAACTGACGCGCTGCTCCTGTTTTTTTTCCACGTCAGTTGTAGGGTGTGTAATAGTTTCATTTTTAAGTAGTTTAAGTGTGTAATAGATCACCATGATAGTTTAAGTGTGTAACTGACTTTTCGATATAAATTTAGGGGGGGCCTTTTTCCAGGAAATATTATTTATTTTATGAGAATTTCGAAGACAGAAGGACTATTTTTTCCCTCAAATATGTATAAAGGGTCACTCAAATTATTTTTAAACCAAAAGGGACAATTCTCTCCTAAGGGACTGTAACACCCCGTAAAAAATGTTGTATATAATATTTCAATTCTCGATGAAAATGATATCTCTTCTGTATTTTGGACGTAACTTTTAATAGAATGGTCTAAATTAGGTAATTCAAATTTCTGAATAATTCGAACAACATTACCTACAACTTTTGTGTTCCATATTTTAAATTTTAGAGGTTAAGTAGGTCAAATAAATTAATTGTTACAAGATATGGTATTGTGACAAAATGGAGTATTTGTAGAAGAAAAATCATATCTTACTGTAAGATGTTCCAAATCGATTGATTCTTGAACGACATGAAATTAGACTTCTAGAGAAACAATTCATATGAAGACCAAATCCTAATGAGAAAGTTATCTTTTTCAAACGCAACTCCAAAAAGGGTATTCCGTTAAAAGAAGGTTCATCTCATCAACCATGGAAAGATCTAGATCCATTTGACATCAACCATGACATCAATAGTCCTCAATTTGACATCACCCATGAAATCACAATCTTTCATTAAATTTTTAGATTTTTCTTTATAATTATTTTAATTATTGTTAGGTCCCTCCTTCATATCTATAAATACCCACCTTATTTCATCATTTTGTTTATCAAGCTTTCTCAAGCAACTCTTCTCTCTATACACTCTTTTACTCATTCTCAAAATATAGTTTTAGTTCTTAGCAGTGTAGAAATACTATTCTGGTGATTCATATACCGTGGGTAGTACACAAAATGCTCTGATGAGGAGAAAATGGTAGGATTCAAGAGTGTTTATTAAGTCCTTTGATTCTAAGTAACGCTTCAGATTCCAGGTATGTAAAGCTTCAATGAGAGTATTCCTTCCACTCTCATGCCTAAAGTATTTTGATTATATGATAAATTATATTTATTTTCTTTAAGCTTTACTCTAAGTTATGTGGGTGTTTATCCATGGGTTCTTCCACCCACGTAGTTCAAAATCCTTTCAACTAAATCTCTTAATTTCAAGTAAGATTTTCTTATGGATAATTCTTATTTCTATTTAATAGCATGAATCATGGTTAAACTAATAATTATTGATCTATTTTGATGCAAAATGATTTCATATGTATGAATTGATGGCTTGCAAGTATTTTCTCTATTTAGCTCTTTAAAGGTTCTTGAAATTCATGGTGCGTTATTTAAAACACAATTTTTAATTGATGGATTTCAAAGTATTTATGCATAATTTCATTTACATTCATGTTTGAAAGTTGAAGTGATTTGAACCCACCTAGTTTTCTATGTTTTCAATGAAATTTGACTTGAAAGCTTTAACTCCAAATGAATGTTTATGAAAGCAATGTCTATGATAAAAAAAGAGTCTTATGAAATGAAAGAATAATAAAATGATATAAATGATGGTGTTATACCCCGCACTTTTGTACACTGGAACATTTTTTTTGTGTCTCTAAAAAGTTGCCATGTGATCCATGTTATCTATGAAGTACTATGTGAGTAGTGATGGTTGAAAATAGATTTGGAAGGATTTAAAAGGAGTTGGAGGCCAAATAATAAGTCATGGTAATCGACCTACGTAAGCTACTGGTTTGGATGTCTTACATCATTAAGCTACTTGAGTACATGTCAAGCTTGAGTAGAAAATGTCACTACCCAACCCCGTAGGCCGTGACGGGTGCCCGAATTAGACTCTCGCATATACCCCTGCTAACTATAAGTAAACCTGTCCCCCGTTTGAGTTATAATATATCAACAAGCACGATAACATATAAGCCGACGAGGTTATCGTAACATATGAGGACAACTGTACACGCATACATATACAACCCATATACATATCCACAGACCTCTAAGAGTAAGAACAATAACATAAAGCGGGACAGGGCCTCCGCCATACCCGTAAACAAATAAATATATACATCGAGGGTTAATACCAAAATCTAGGCTCCAGCACAATGGAGTGCTTCTGAATTGCTGAGTGGGACTCCTACGCTGGCGGATCCCCAAAGTGTGTTTCTGTACCTGCGGAAATGAAATACAGCCTCCGCGAAAAAGGGAGGTTAGTACGACATATGTATTGAGTATATAAGCATAGACAACACAAGAAAATTACAGCTGTCTTAGAGATACAGGGGACAAGTATAACAATTAACAAATTACTGTACTTATAGCTTAGAACATAAAGTTGTACATATTATCATCCCGGATCGTACCCAGTCCATTCGGGGACTTGGTGTAACAACTACATGACTCTGTTATCATAAGCATCTATATACTATTAGTGCTATATCAGAATATAATGCCGAGGAAAGTACGACCC
The DNA here is from genome assembly GCF_947179165.1 of Solanum dulcamara. Lineage (NCBI taxonomy): Eukaryota > Viridiplantae > Streptophyta > Magnoliopsida > Solanales > Solanaceae > Solanum > Solanum dulcamara. Next base: position 30,342,292 of record NC_077244.1, read on the forward strand.
AATCCATATACCATATAGTAACGCCGAAGAACGTTCAGCTCGATTCAGATATCATATAATAATGCCGAGGAACATTCGGCCCGATCCATTTATTATATAGTAATGCCAAAGAACATTTGGCCTGATCCATATATTATATAATAATGCCGAGGAACGTTCGACCAGATCCATATATTATATAGTAATATCGAGGAACGTTTGGCCTGATCCATATATTATATATACATACATACCCGACCCTTTAGAGAGGGACTCAGTGAGCTGTTCATGTCATTGCATTATCATGTTCTCATATAATGTACCCGACCCTCTAGTGAGGGACTCAGTGGATAATGTAGTGAACTACGCACGATAACGAACCCAGCTCGGGACTCAATGATAAAAGGGTTACCGTATACACCAGTAGAGTAGTGAGTAACCATATGCATTTTAGATCATATTTGAGACTCGATGGAATACTCAAAATGTGCTATCATTCAAAAACCAAGACAAGAGTCATATCAAGTACCTTTTGATTGCCACTATGGATTAGGTCAAAATAGAACTTTTGGATTCATATTCCCGTATCAAGTCATCATCAAATATCTTTTGGAAATCAAGAAGTTGGCTATCCTAGTGGCTTTAACAAGAGGAACTTCCTTGGAATTGTATACACTTCATCTATTTGTTTCATAAATATCATGTCAAAAAGAAAGGAAGAGTAGCTTTACATACTTACTACTTCTCAATGTATAGAAAAACTTGAGAAGCAATAGCTCAATTATTGTAAGAGTTTCAACATTAGTGGATGAATAAGAAACACTTAGGAATGGAGTCACCTCCGAGATTGTATAATCTTTTACGTACATCTAGGACATGCAAAAAGAAGAGAAAGAATAAGCTTTACATACTCTCTACTTTCCCTCATGGAGTCATCATACGCATATATCGTACCCGGACCATCATAGCTCAGTGAATAATTATAGCATAATAACATCATACTTATGTCAAAAGCATACCAAGAGGAAAGAAGGATAGCTCTATTTACTCATGCCAAAGACATGCCAAGAGAAAGGAGATAGCTTCACATACTTATGCCAAAAACATGCCAAGAGAAAGAAGGTAGCTTCACATACCTCTTATGGATTACTTTTAACCACATTCGCCTCATCGTCTTTTGAACCTATTTAACATAAAATAAATACTAAGATTAATACCCTTTCACTTTCCATTTCCCAACTTCACAACCAAGTATCCATAGAAATCATTTCCTTATCCACTTCCCTCGACTAGTTTATTACTAGTTTTGAGGTTGTCGGAAATCGGGTAGCATCTCCTCTATAACTTGCCCTATCCAACTGCTAATCTTAGCAACCATATTACCAACAACAACCATCATCTATATATACAATCATATCACTTCAACATTACTCAATACAACTCCAAACAACTAGCTCAAAACTATGATGCCAAAATAGAGTTTTTAACCTTTATTTTGTAAACCTTTAACAATATGAAACGGAGGGTCATGTGGCTGCAACTATAAATACCAACACCCCTTTTAGAATACTTTCCATCCCTGCAACAAAAAATCAACCCAGCTGCAGCCGCACACCAAAATCACAACACACTACTCGACTCCGATTTAACTATAACGACTTCAATTTAGTTTGTTTCTAACATCAAGCATCCTTATAAATTTTTCCACTTCCAGACTCATTTAAGACATGTATTATACTTTATAACAACATCATAAACTCCGATTTGAAAGGGAAAGCCTTACCTTGCCCAAAACTCGCCAAAACTTGCCAAAACTCGCCTCGGAAGTTCTCCTAGCGCGGCTGAAACTTCATGGCTGTTTGTTATCCTTTTGATGCTGCTCCAAACCATAAATTTACATTACTAACACCTTCATACCCTCTTGGTATACCCTATATAATTAATTCATGGAACGAAATCGTAGAACTTACCTTTTTTTCTCCCCAAATCTGTAGCTCTCTTTCTCTCTAGCTTAAGGATTTCTCTTCTCTTTTTTTCTAGAATTTTCTTGGATAAGAATGAATTGTTTGGATAAATATGACCTAAAAGTCATAAAACATATATATAGGCTACTTTAGGGGTGATATGTGTCAACCCCTAAGTGGTGACACGTGTCAAACTCTCATTGGGCCAACACACCACCTCCTCCAACCATGAGCTGTCACATGGCATGTGGGGGGCACCCCTTTATCCAACTGCTGCCACGTGGCACCTCCAGCTGCTGCCACATGGCACTCTCCCATTCTGCCATGTGTCACCTTCTTTTCCCCCTCGTGGGTTCGTAATCCCATCTTACTTTATGAACCCATATAATCCTTGTTACGTAAGATTGGTATGTACTCAAGTAGCTTAAGTATGTAAGATTTCCAAGTTGGTAGCTTAAGTAAGTAAGTCGAGTCCTACGACTTATTAGTTGGTCTCCAACTTTTTCCAGATTTTTACGACCATATTTCCAATCTTCTCTATTATAAGGTATCTCATTCTCCCTTCCTTAGAGTTATTTGATGATGTCATGGATTATCCGGCTCACATGGTGACTTCTATGAAGCTTAATAGCCTTTCAAGAAACTTAAGAGCTTAATAAGCTTACGTAACTTAGGAACCTTCCAAGGTACAAAAGTATGGGGTATAACATCCTTCCCCCATTTAGAACATTCGTCCTCAAATGTGAACTAAAACCCTTCCTCAAGATCTTATACAGATTACAGGGAAATTTCTTTCTATTATAATAACACATACTTTCCTCACGTAACCAATATAAGAGTTCAGAAGTTGGGATTACCTGTAGACGTAGGGAATAGGTAAGGGTACTCATGTTTTATTTCCTTTTCAGCTTCCCAGGTACTTTCTTTGCGATTTTTACTTCACCACACACCTTGACGGAAGCTACGTCCTTACTCCGCAACCTTTTAATTTGCTAATCCAGGATGGCGATAGGTTGCTCTTCGTAGAATAACTCCTCTGTGACCTGGATATCATCTACGGGATATACTCGATATGGATCACTAATGCATTTATGAAGCATTGATACATGGAAGATGTTATGCTCCGTACTTTTATATCTTGAAAGACTTTTGTACCTTGAGAGATTTTTGAGTTGCTTAAAAGGTTTTTAAGCTTCTTAAACTTCTTAAATTTCTTAAAGGGTTTTTAAGCTTCTTAGAAGTTACCATGTGAGATGTATAGGCTATAACTCTATCAAATAACTCTAAGGAAAGGAGAATGTGATACCCCATGACAGAGAAGATTAGAAATAAAGTTATATGAATCCGGAAGGAATTGGAGGTCAAGTAGTGAGTCGTAGGACCCAACTTAATTGTGTAAGCTATTAATTTTGATGTGTTACATACCTAAGCTACCAACTTGGAAATTGTACATACTTAAGCTACTTGAGTACGTACCAAGCTTACGTAGCAAGGATTACATAGATTAGTAAAAGAAGACGAAATTACGAACCCACGAGGGAAAAAAAAGGTGACATGTGGAAGCATGAGAGATTTCCATGTGGAAGCATCTGGAGCAATGGGGTGGTCCCCCCACATGCCAAATGGCAGCCCCAGATTGGAGGAGGTGATGCGTTGGCCCAATGAGGGCTTGACATGTGTCACCACTTAGGGCTTGACATGTGTTATCCCCTAAGATGGACTATATATATATATATATTATGACTTTTTAGTCTCATACTTATCCTTTAACTTCATCCTCATCAAGAAAATTCTAGAAAAGAGAAGGGAAACCTCTAGCTAGAAGAGAAAGATGGACACGGTTTTGGGAGAAAGAAAGAGGTAAGTTCTCCAATTTCATTCTGTGAATTAGTTATATACGGTATACCAAGAAGGTATGAAGGTATTTTTAATATAAATTTATGATTTGGGGTAGCGCCAAATGGACAACAAACAACCACGAAGTTTCAGTCGCGCTAGAAGAGCTTCCGAGGCGAGTTTTGGCGAGTTTCGGAAAATGTAAGGATTTCTCTTTCAAATTGAAGTTTATGATGTTTTTATGGGGTATATTACATGTATTAAGTGAGGTTGGAAGTGGAAAAAGTGTATAAGAATACTTGACGTTAGAAAAAACTAAATTGAAGTCGTAGTAGGTAAACCGAAGTCGAGTAGTGTGTTGTTGTTGTGGTGCTGCAGGTTGGGGGTGGTTTAATTGCCTGTTGGGTCTGGAAAGTACTCAAATAGGGGTGTGGGTGCTTCTGGTTGCAGCCACATGACCCTCCATTTCGTATGGTAAAAGATTTTATGAAATAAATGCTAAGAACTCCATTTTGGTATCGTAGTTCGGAGCTAGTTGTTTGGAGTTGTATTGGGTAATGTTGAAGTGATTTTATATATATGCTGCTAGTTTTTGTTTTTGGCATGGTTGTTGATATTTTGGCCGAGTTAAAATCTCGGGGATGTTGAAGTTATAGGGGAGATGCTGCCCAATGTTTGGTAACTTCGGAGCTAGTAATAAGCTAGTTAAGGAAAATGGATAAGGAAATGATTCCTATGGATACGTGGATGTAGAGTTGGAAATTAGAAAGTGAAAGGTTATTAATCTTAGTATTACTTTCATGTTAAATAGGTTCAATAGACGACGAGGCGAACGTATTAGGGGTAATCCGTAAGAGGTATGTAAAGCTAACCATTTCTTCTTTTGGAATGTATTTGGCATAAATATGTAAAGCTAACCGTTCTTTCTCTTGGCATGCTTTGAAATAAGTATATAAAGCTAATATTCCTTTTTGTCATGGTTTTTATGAAACAAGTATATGACTTTTATATGATTCCAAGGAAGTTCCTATTCGTAGAGACGCTAGGATGGCCAACTTCTTGATTTTCCAAAGGGTATTTTATCGTGCCTAGATATGTGTATATGATTCCAAAAGTTCTATTTGGATATAAGTCATAGTGATATTCAAAAGGTACTTGATACGACTCTTGCCTTGATTTTTGAATAATAGTTCATTTTTTTTAACTCCATCGAGTCTCAAAAATGATTTAAAGTGCATTTAGTTTCTCACTACTCCACTCGTGGATGCCTCAATGCTTCCTTCACCATGCCCGGGTCAGGTTTTGTTATCGTGTGTATTTCTCTGCATTGTTTGCCTTTCCCTAACGTGAGGGGGCAGGTATGACCTGTACATAGGTTTTGTGGAGTTATGATGTGCCATGTACACATATGATATGATATGATATAACCATCTTATATGATATGATCTGTTACGGAGATATTCACTACTCTGGAGTTATGATGTGCTGTGGCGCCAGTAATGGGGCGGCGACCATGATTTGTTTACTGAGTCCCATAATGGGGACAAATATTGCATATGTTTTTCTGCATACATTATCTGTGGTTATGAAAAATATTTTAATATTCTGTATATTTTGCTCATTTTTGTATCTTCTGTTCTGGTAATGGCTTTACCTATTATAGTCCATGCTTTAAATACTCGATACATTATCCGTACTGACCTCCTTTCTTCGGGGGATGCATTATATGCCCGTAGGTACAGACGCTCGGTTTGCTGATCCGCTCTCTTAGGAAATCCACCCTGGTTGTTGGCAGTGCTCCTTTATCCGGAGCCCTATTTCGGTACTAACTTTTCTATTGCATATTTGTACACATTGGTCAAGGGTACAACGGGGCCATGTCCCATCATATGATCATGCTATGCTCTGTAGAGGTCTATAGAATTTTGTTGTGGGTTCGGTATATGTAATTGTGGGTTCTGTATATGGTTTGGACTTTTATGTTTCGTGATGGCCTTAACGGCCTTCATGTGCTATATCTATTTTTATATGCTCTCTAGCGTCCTCATTTGATTTCTACATTTGTTTATTCTGCTAACACTCTAAGTGGGGCTAAGGGTATGTATGGGTGCCCAACTCGGGCACTAGTCAGGCCTATAGAGTGAGTATTAGAGCGATCCTTCTTTAGAATGTCTACAGACCGTGTCTAGTAAAATCTTGTTTATCGGTGTGTTGCGCACCACATCTATAAATGAGAGGCTACAAGACATTTAGAATGTTATATTTCTTTTATATCTAAGATCATGCGATAGATCTGAGTAATAGGAAAACTTCTTATATTAACCTTGGATGTTAACAGAAGGATGACAACAATGGAAGGAAGTGACTGACGATATTGGAAGTCAAAAGGCACGCAGGTAAGAAAAGTCACAAAAGATATCTGTTGGGTAAGGTATTGAAGTAGAACTGAAATGTAAAGTTATAAATTAAAAGGAAGAGTAGACAGAAAAGTGTAACAGGGGAAGTTCTAGTGGACGTACGAGGTAAGTCCATTTGCGCCCTGTGTGGCTGCGATATGATGTGATATGATACATATATATGCATCTTTATACATGTTGGCCCTGTGAGGCATTATTGGTATTTTCTGCGTGCAAGTTTGAGATAGTAAGAAATATAGAGGAAACTCTACCCAAATTTTCCTTGAATAAAAAAAGAATGAGATACAGGGCTGTAGTATGTCCTGAAAGGTCTTGCCCACAATAATGATGAGATTTGGCTAAACCACAAGTATGGCTGACCTCAAGAAATAAGTTAATTGCTAAATTGATGGTTATAGAAACTAGGAGGTCGTTATTGATATGGTAAACCAAAGTTGGAAAAGACTTCTGACCCTAGGGAGATGATTTAGAGAAGACTAGTACTTCTAGATAGAATGATATATTAAGGCACCGAAGGAATTGATACACAGGGATAAACTGTGATGAGCTATAATTAAAATGGAGTAACAGTATGATTAAGACAAGAGTGCAAGGGAAACAGAATTGTGATGGATATGAAGTATTGATAGGACAACTTGGGAGATATTAAGGATAAGACTAACTAAGAAGGGTAAGTAACCCATAGTAAAAATCGTTAAAATAGTTAAGAAGCGTTATACTATAGGGTGGAATATGAACAGGATATGATGTGAATATAACGAGAATCATTATGAAAATAAGTAAAGCCTAGTGAGAAAGTGGCTAGTGATAGGACGTGGTTGTGTAATAATAATATAAGGGTAAGTGTGAAACGAAAAAGCGAGCTAGGGAACAAATAAGAAAGACTTATCAAGTTCCGTAGAGAAAGTTGCGAATAAAGATTATGCGATAACAGAAATAATAGAGAGCACAAGGAAAGAAAGAGTAACTAAAAGGAGTAAGCAAGAAGAAAGCGAGATGACAGTGTAACAATAGGTCATGACATGTGTAGCCGAAGATACGAATGCTAAAAGTGATGGAACTATGAAAGACCAAGCTATAGAAGAATGAGCAACGAGATAGAATGGGTGTTAGGGAATGATTGGTATGATACGAATAAAGATGGATGGACATAATATGTTTTGGATATGAGAAAAAAGATTATATGGAAGTAATGCATTCTGAATAATACAGAGGTAGTATAAGATCCCTCTTGTGCGGAATTAAAAATAGACATAGATGGGATAAATGATAAGAGAAATGTACGGAAGCACCCAAGATAGATATGATTAAATGAATACAAATATGGAATGAAAGGGGAACGTACAATATGAAATTAAAAGTCCAATACGACTACATGGTTATAAGGTAACGCCCTAATTAAGGCGAACTTGGTATGTTGTTGAGAAAATTAAAAGCCGGTGTTGGGTACACAGTAAGGGAAAGGGGTATAAGGTATAAAGGGGTGGTGCATGCACACACACGTCGCCCCGATAATAATGGAATTCTTAAGAGACAAAGATGGTAACTTAAGGAATAAATGGTGAAATATACATTCATCCCAAGAAACAAAGGATATAGGTTTGGATAAAGCTACTCCTACAAGAGAACCTTGGACAATTATCGTCGGAATACAAGTATTGCCTAATTAAAATTGGAACGACTAAAAGTGTAAATTAACTTTTGCTAAAGATAAGTAAAGTGTGGCCTTGGATGAGTTGTTCCATGGGTCACATTACATAGGTACAAATTAATAGATGAGATGCCGCACTATGTATGGAAAGGTTCTCGTTGCTTTGTGACTTCGTCAAGGTTTCGTACGTACAAAATCAAGTTATAAAGGATGAAGAAAGGGATGGACATGATACGGTACCAAGCGGATTGGGAAAAGAGATTGGATGAGTTTTGAGATTGGACAAAGGTATAAGTATCCCCCACCCTTCAGGGGGGAAGCGGGTGAGAAAAATGCAAGGGAAAGATGGAAATAATGGATACTACAATATAGTTGACATGGATGTTTAAAATTTAAGAAGATCCTGTGCTGAAGCAAGTTAAAAGGGATGAAAGCCAACAATAATAGGATAGAAGTCAGAATGGTATTTAAGGCAGTGTCGAGACGTTTTTAGAAAAACCCTAAATGATATAATGTTAAAATATGGGTGTGTATAAAAAAGAAAGGGTATGACTAAGGAAGGGTATCGAATAACTCAAGAGATCGTGTGAGGGATAATGATACCATGCGGGGTTAAAAGACAAGATGTTGGCTATAGCGTTGGTCACAAATGATGCTGTGATAGATAAGCAACCAAGGAAAGGAATAGCAAGCCCCCTATGATTGGAAGTGAGAAAAGCAAGAAATGAATAAAAGAAAATAAAGAAGTATGATAAGATGGGACAAGCGAGTTTCAATGTGAATGAGATAGGTGAAGTAGAATGAACCCGGAGACAAAAAGACTACGTCTACCTCATACAAGTTTTATCGGCAGGGTTATGCAACCTATGAATATGTATATGTTACGTATAGGGAAAGTGAGTAAGTACGTGGTAAAAGGAATAAGGGTTCAATAAGGACAATATAGTTATAATATTTTGGATACGTTATAGAGGGGTAGAGAAGAGATATCCATACTTGTTCCCTATATCCAAAAGTAGCCTAAACTCTTAAAAGGATTGAAAGACAACGGTTATAGAGAACTCCCAAAATCCTCATAAAACCCTATAAGATGATTCAACATTCGAGGATGAATATTCTAAAGGGGGGAAGAATGTTATACCTCGTACTTTTGTATCTTGAAAGACTTTTGTACCTTGAGAGGTTTTTGAGTTGCTTGAAAGGTTTTTAAGCTTCTTAAACTTCTTAAGTTTCTTGAAGGGTTTTTAAGCTTATTATAAGTTACCTTGTGAGATGGATAGGCTATAACGCTATCAAAAAAATCTAAGGAAAGGAGAATGTGATACCCCATGGCAGGGAAGATTGGAAATAAAGTTATAGGAATTCAGAAGGAATTGGAGGCCAAGTAGTGAGTCATAGGACCCGACTTAATTGTGTAAGCTATTACTTTGGATGTGTTACATACGTAAGCTAATAACTTGGAAATTTTACATACTTAAGCTATTTGAGTGCGTACCAAGCTTACGTAGCAAGAATTACATAGATTAGTAAGAGAAGACGAGATTACGAACCCACGAGGGGGAAAAGAAGGTGACACATGAAAGCATGAGAGAGTTCCATGTGGAATTAGCTGTACATAGGGGGTGGGCCCCCACATTCCACATGGCAGCCCCGGATTGCAGGAGGTGATGCATTGGCCCAATGAGGTCTTGACATGTGTCACCACTTAGGGCTTGACATGTGTCACTACTTAGGGCTTGACACGTGTCACCCCTTAAGGTGGCCTATATATATATATATATATATATTATGACTTTTTAGGCTCATACTTATCCTTTAACTTCATCCTCATCAAGAAAATTCTAGAAAAGAGGAAAAGGGAAACCTCTATCTAGAAGAGAAAGAGAGCCATGGTTTTGGGAGGAAAAAAAGGTAAGTTCTCAGATTTTGTTCTGTGAATTAGTTATATGCAGTATAAAAATAAGGTATGAAGGTTTTTTTAAAATAAATTAATGATTTGGAGCAGTACCAAATGGATAACAAACAACCACAAAGTTTTAGTCGCGCTAGAAGAGTTTTTGAGGCGAGTTTTGGTGAGTTTCGGAAAAGGTAAGGCTTTACCTTTCAAATTGAAGTTTATGATGTTTTTATAGGGTATATTACATATCTTAAGTGAGGATGGAATTAGAAAAAGTGTATAAGGATACTTGACGTTAGAAACAAACTAAATTGAAGTCGTAGTAGGTAAACCGAAGTTGAGTAGTGTGTTGTTGTTGTGGTGCTTCAGGTTGGGGGTGGTTTAATTGTGTATTGCAGGGATGAAAATTACTCAAATAGGGGTGTGGGTTCTTCTGGTTTCAGCCACACGACCCTCCGTTTCATATGGTAAAAGATTTTATGAAATAAAGGCTAAGAACTTTATTTTAGTATCGTAGTTCGGAGCTAGTTGTTTGGAGTTGTATTGGGTAATGTTGAAGTGATTTATTTATATATATGCTTCTGTTTTTTATTTTTGGTATGGTTGTTGATATTTTGTCTGAGTTGAAATCTCGGGGATGTTGAAGTTATAGGGGAGATGCTGCCTAGTTTTCGGTAACTTCGGAGCTAGTAATAAGCTAGTTAAGGGAAATGGATAAGGAAATGATTACTATGGATACGTGGATGTAGAGTTGGAAAATGGGAAGTGAAAGCTTATTAATCTTAGTATTACTTTCCTGTTAAATAGGTTCAAGAGACAATGAGACGAACGTATTAGGAGTAATCCATAAGAGGTATGTAAAGCTAACCGTTTCTTTTTTTGGCATGTCTTTGGCATAAGTATGTAAAGCTAACTGTTCTTTCTCTTGGCATGTTTTGACATAAGTATATAAAGCTAATCTTCCTTTTTGGCTTGATTTTTATGAAGTAAGTATATGACTTTTATATGATTCCAAGGAAGTTTCTATTCGTACAGTCGCTAGGATGGCCAACTTCTTGATTTTCCAAAGGATATTTTATCATGCCTAGATACGTGTATATGTTTTCAAAAGTTCCATTTGGATATCACTCATAGTGATATTCAAAAGGTACTTGATACGACTCTTGTCTTGATTTTTTAATAATAGCTCATTTTTTAACTCCATCGAGTCTCAAAAATGATTTAAAGTGCATTTAGTTTCTCACTATTCCACTCGTATATGCCTCAACATTTCCTTTACCGAGCCCGGGTTAGGTTTTGTTATCGTGCATACTTCTCTGCATTGTTCTCCGTGCCCCAACGTGAAGGGGAAGGTACGACCTGTACATGGGTTTTGTGGAGTTATGATGTGCCATGTACACATATGATATGATATAATATGATATAACCATATGATATGATATGATTTGTTATAGAGATATTCCCTACTCTAGAGTTATGATGTGCTGTGGCGCTAGTAATGGGAAGGCGGCCATGATTTGTTCACCAAGTCCCATAATAGACCGGATATGGCATATGTTTTTCTGCCTACATTATTTGTAGTTATGAAAAGTATTTTGATATTCTGGATATTTTGCTCATTTTTGCATCTTCTGTTCTGGTAATATCTTAACCTATTACAGTCCATGCTTTACATATTTGGTATATTGTCCGTACTAATCCCTTTTCTTCGGGGGATGAGTTACATGCTCGCAGGTACAAACGCTTGATTTGCTGATACGCTCGCTTAGGATATCCAACCTATTGGTTGGCAGTGCTCCTTTGTTTGGAGCCCTATTTGGGTACTAACTTTTCTATTTTATATTTATACACGTTGGTCAAGGGTATGATAGGGCCCTATCCCATCATATAATCAGGCTATGCTTTATAGAGGTCTGTAGACTTGTGTTGTGGGTTCTGTATATGTAATTGTGGGTTTTGTATATATTTTGGACTTTTATGTTCCGTGACGGCCTTAACGGCCTTCATATGCTACATCTTATTTCGTATGCTCTCTAGCATCCTTATTTGATTTCTATATTTGTTTATTCTGCTAACATGCTAAGTGGGGCTAAAGGTACATATGGGTGCCCAACTTGGGCACTAGTCATGGTCTACGGAGTGGGTTGTGATAGAAGACTGGATGCACTGCTTCCATAACTGCCAGTAGGTCTAGCTCGTAGGCAACCTTGCTTATTCGGTGAAGGATCTAGTAATGGCCAATATATCTCGGACTCTACTTCCTCCTTCTTGCCGAACCTGCTGAGGTGTGAGAGAGTTCCTTGAAAAAAGGGAAAGTCTCTCCCTCTTCAGAATTAGGGGAGAGACACCTACAAAAACACCCAATCACTCACTTGAAATTCCAAAGGTTGACGTCGATTGTCTTCATATGAATTCTGTCGACTTTGTGCAGTTAATAATCTCTCCTGAATAAGATTTACCTCCTCCCTTGCTTGTTAAACCATGTCTGGGCCTATTAGTCGTGTTTTTACAATATCAGACTAACTAATGGTGACCTATATTTTCTGTCATACAAAGTTTTATAAAGAGCTATCTGGAGACTAGAATGATAGTTAATATCGTAAGTAATCTTGAAAGGTAGTAGGCAATTGTCCAAGCTACTTTTGGAGTCAACTATATAGGCCCTTAATATATTTTCTAGCATTTAGCTAGTAAGCTTAGTCTGTCCATCGGTCTGAGGGTACAATGGTATACGAAGACTTGTCTATGTTCCCAATCTCTTTATGGGCTAATCTTCAGTAGTTAACTGTAACTCGGGCTCCATCGTCTGAGACAATATTTATGGGAACTCTGTAAAGTCTCACCATTCTCTTGATATATAATTTCACACAATCTTAGCTGAGCAGATAGTCCTTGATTGAAGGAACACGGGCTGATATTGTTAATCTGCGGATGACATTCCATATAAAATCATCTGTCCATGGAGTGCGAAATGAGTATCATAGCCAAGGTCGTGTTGTGGAATCTTCGACCTCGTGTATTACTTCTTGCCTTCTTTAGATGACATCAACTGGTACCCTTACCTTTTGGGTTTTTCTTAAGCCCTTTTACAACTCTCTTAACCTACTTATAACACTCTAGGTACATAATCTCGTGTCGTTGCTTCATTATTAGTTCAGATTCTTCCATGGTCCTTTTCCTTAGATTTGGGTCCAATTTTTCTGTCACACGTTACATTGAAATTCTTGCAACAATGTGCGAAGGCACTCAACTTAGCCCAAGATTTACCTTAGCATTGTCTCGCTAGTCTTTAGGTTCCGCCTTGCCCTCTCTTCTTTTATCTTAATATCGGTATCGGGGTAGATCTTTAGTTCAACCATGACCATGTCCTTTTTGGTCATTTGATTTAACTTCTCGTTGCATTTCTCTATAATATATCCAAAATATCATAACCCCCTTTTCCTCATGTACGCCTCCGCTTGGTCTTATGTTATATATATATATATATATATATATATATTCATAGGTTGCACAACTATTTTTATACAACTGGTATGAGGTAGACACCATTTTTTTGTTTCTTGGTCCATCTTGCTTTACATATCACCTTCACACTAGAACTTGCTCGCGCTAACGCTATTCTATCCTACCCCTTTCTTTTCCTTCCTTCGGGTACTCCTTGGTCTCCTCATTCCCTACCATAGGAGATTTTCTATTATTTGTCCTTGCTACTTGTATGTCACATCTCAGCGGACAACAACTCTATTGCCAAATCTTTATCTTTACTCAACTATGGCCTTACTACCCTTTACATAGTCCTTAGATCACTCAGTCTTACTCCCTTATTGTGTTCACCCCTTTTTGTATGCACCCATCCATTAGGGTCTCTGCTAATGGTTCTCTACACGGTCTTAGATATCATGTCTTCTATCCATTTATCGCTGGCCTTTAGCCCTTGCTAATTCGTGCCAGCATGGGATCTCGCTTGAAGTTTAAGCATTCCCGTTAACATGTGATAGTATCAGTTGACTTCATCTCACACTTGTATTTTTCTTGTCCACTTCCCCCCTTTAGGGTGTACCCATGTCATCCTCCATTTATTTTTAACTATTCATATGCATATGATTCTGTTCCAACACATTTGACATACAACACCACATCTACACCTTCTGTTAGATCACCTATAACTAGTACCCAATCTAGTCCAAGTACTGGTACTCGAGTCATACAATTAATATAGTAGTTTATCTAGAGCCACATTCCTTTCTTCCCTACCAGCGATTAGCTAGCGCCCCTAATTATTTCAACTTCTCCATTAGGAAGTACTTGTACTCTAGTGACCCGTGTTTCTAGATCTACTATAACACTATCTTCATCCTAGTAGATACCACTTGTTCCTCTTAATGGACTCGCAACGTATCAATGGTTTTGCAGAGCTACCTCTGTCATCCTTGAGGGGTCTTTATATTTTCCACGATAGAATCACATATCCATAATACTTCTTTATATCTCATAAGCTTTTATCCTTGTCAGGTACCTGAGGTTAATTTCCAATTCTTCTCAGTCTCATGTCAATTTTACTCTAATAATGGTCTTATCTTCTCGCCTTTTCATACTACACCTTTAGTTTGTAGCTATCTATTCTCTTTTTCATTCGATACTCGTACTTATTGATCACGTCTATCTTGAGTGATCCTTGTAGTAGTCCTTCTATTCTTTCAGTCCATGGTCATTTTTGTGCCCGAGGAGTTTCATGTTAACCCCATATCCCTTTGGAAAATCATTCTTTAGTATCACGGACTCTTCTGAATCCTTCTAGTATGTTATCCAATATATGAAGCACATGATTCTGGACATCCCATAAGTTCATGTCTTCCATCCACAAGTTATTTTATTCACTTAATAACCAATAAAAGGTTACCATAAAGCATCCTCTAACCACTACCAGAAGAAAATTGAGATTCAATAAGCACCACAATACTGTTTAGTGCCTAACTCGTATGGTTTCCCTCTAGGTTCATTCTTGAGTCGTGAACAACTTATCTAGTTCACCACTAATGGTTGAGGATTCTATACTTTCCTACCAAAGTGGAACCCAATTGCTGGACACCTTGCCCTCCAACAGGTGTTTTTTTTCGACCTAAAACTTCCCAAGTAAACATGAGGCCCACTTACCAACAACACGAAGGGTACCCCAATAGCTTTAGTTCATCATAATAGGGGTACTCGGTATCAAATTCCAAGCCGTATGATAAATTTATAGTTCATTCCTCTTTTTTTATTTTAGAAAATTTTGGTAGAGTTTCCTCTATATTCGTTACTATCGCAAACCTGCACTCAGGAAATACCAACAATGCCATGCAAGGACAATGTATATATACATCCATATCATAGCCACAATGCCTCACAGGGACAATATATACATATATTTATAGCATCTCATATCCTACCCGCACAGGGCTTCCTACATTAGGTTGAAACGAAAATGACAACTTGCCCCATATAGCTAGCAAAAACTATACTTATCACTCCCCTATACCTATGACTGATCAGTCCCCAGTTCGACCTGGTGACCTAGGAGGTGAAGTATGCTCCCTGTCTCTGTCTGGTTGCCATTTGCTTGTCTGTCCCTTATTATCTTCCTTGCTTGAATCTAGAAGACCTAGATACCCAGGTAATTCCTGGTTCACCGATGACCAAGATAGAGGGTTCAAATATGCCGTAACACTCACCTTAGGAGCTGGCCTGACATAGTGCTCGATTATAAGAACTGCTGGCATGGCTTTCGGAACCACTTTCATGGTTATTAAATTCTCTGAGGAACTTGTCATTGGGCCTTCCAAAGGATCGGCCTCCATAACATAATCAGGGTCTTTGGAGGGATCAATCTCAATCGAATAACTGGGGCTCTGCCTTCTTGGTCCTGGAGCCTGAGGTCCCATGTATACCCTGTGGGCCTTCTCTACACCCCCTCTACTATCTAGAGCTGGTCTCTTCATTTTCCACCTCAGCCTGTACCCACCTGCAAGAAAAGAGGTCAAAAATAAGCTTCCTTTATAGGTATGGCCGCACACATAGTAGTCTGCTAGGGAGGGATTATCTTGATAGACAGCTCTATCACACAATCTAAGATAAGAAAGAAAGGTAACATTCTAAATATCCTGTAGCCTACTGTTTATAGATGTGGTGCACAACACACCGATAAACAAGACTCTACTAGACACAATCTATGGACATTCCAAGGAAGGACCGCTCTGATACCACTTCTATCATGACCCAACCCCATAGGCTATGACGGGTGCCTGAATTGGACTCTTGCGTATACCCCTACTAACTATAAGTAAACCTGTCTCCGGTTTGAGTTATAATGTATCAACAAGCACGATAACATATAAGCCGATGAGGCTATCGTAACATATGAGGACAACTGTACACGCACACATATACAACCTACATACATGTCCACAGACCTCTAAGAGTAAGAATAGTAATATAAGGTAGGATAGGGACCCCACCGCATCCGTAAACAAATAAATATATACATCGAGAGTTAGTACAAAAATCTAGGCTCTAGCACAATGGAGCACTTCTGAACTGCTGAGCGGGACTCCTACGCCGGCGGATTCCCAAAGTATGTATTTGTACCTGCGGGCATGAAATACAGCCTCCCCAAGAAAGAAGGGTCAGTACGACATATGTACTGAGTATATAAGCATATACATCATAAGGAAATTATAGTTGGCTTAGAGATGCAGGGGACAAGTATATATTATATAATAATGCCGAAGAACGTTTGGCTTGATCCATATATTATATAATAATGCCGAGGAACGTTCGACCTGATCCATATATTATATAGTAATATCGAGGAACGTTTGGCCTGATCCATATATTATATATACATACGTACTTGACCCTTTAGAGAGGGACTCAATGAGCTGTTCATGTCATTGCATTATCATGTTCTCATATAATGTACCCAACCCTCTAGTGAGAGACTCGGTGGATAATGTAGTAAACTACGCACGATACGTAACCAACTCGGGACTCAGTGATAGAAGGATTACCATATACACGAGTAGAGTAGTGAGTAACCATATGCATTTTAGATAATATTTGAGACTCGATGGAATACTCAAAATGTGCTATCATTCTCTCTACTTTCCCTCATGGAGTCATCATATGCATATATCGTACCTGGCCCGTCATAGCTCGGTGAATAATTATAGCATAATAACATCATATTTATGTCAAAAGCATACTAAGAGGAAAGAAGGATAGCTCTATTTACTCATGCCAAAGACATGCCAAGAGAAAGGAGATAACTTCACATACTTATGCCAAAAACATGCCAAGAGAAAGATGGTAGCTTCACATACCTCTTACGGATTACTCTTAACCACGTTCTCCTCGTCGTCTTTTGAACTTATTTAACATGTAAGGAATACTAAGTTTAATACCCTTTAACTTTACATTTCCCAACTCCAAAGCCAATTATCCATAGAAATTGTTTCCTTATCCACTTCCCTCGACTAGTTTATTACTAGTTCCGAGGTTGCTGGAAATCGGGCAGCATCTCCTCTATAATTTCCCTATCCAATTGCTAATCTTAACAAACATATTAACAACAACAACCAGAAGATATATATGCAATCATATCACTTCAACATTACTTAATACAACTCTAAACAACTAGCTCAAAACTACGATACCAAAATAGAGTTTTTAACCTTTATTTCGTAAATATTTAACAATACGAAATGGAGGGTCATGTGGATGAAACCAGAAGTACACACACCCCTTTTAGAACAATTTCAATCCCTACAACACACAATCAACCCATCTGCGGCCACAACACCACAATCACAACACACTACTCGACTCCGATTTAACTATAATGACTTCAATTTAGTTTGTTTCTAACGTCAAACATCTTTATACAATTTTTCCACTTTCAGCCTCATTTAAGACATGTATTATACTTCATAACAACATCATAAACTCTGATTTGAAAGGGAAATCCTTACCTTGCCCGAAACTCGCCAAAACTTGCCAAAACTCGCCTCGGAAGTTCTCCTAGCGCGACTGAAACTTCGTGGCTGTTTGTTATCCTTTTGGTGCTGCTCCAAACCATAAATTTACATTAATAACACCTTAATACCCTCATGGTATACCCTATATAATTAATTCATGTAACCAAATCAGATAACTTACCTTTTTTTCTCCCCAAATCCGTAGCTCTCTTTCTCTTTAGCTTAAGGATTTCTCTTATCTTTTTTTCTAGAATTTTCTTGGATAAGAATGAATTGTTTGGATAAATATGACCTAAAAGTCATAAAACATATATATAGGCTACTTTAGGGGTCACATGTGTCAACCCCTAAGTGGTAATATATGTGAAGCCCTCATTGGGCCAACACACCACCTCCTCCAACTATGAGCTGCCACGTGGCATATGGGGCCCCACTCCTTGATCCAGCTGCTGCCATGTGGCACCTCCAGCTGCTGTCATATGGCACTCTCCCATGCTTCCATGTGTCACCTTCTTTTCCCCCTCATGGGTTCGTAATCTCATCTTACTTTACGAACCCATATAATCCTTGCTACGTAAGCTTGGTATGTACTCAAGTAGCTTAAGTATGTAAGATTTCCAAGTTGGTAGCTTAAGTAAGTAAGTTGAGTCCTACGACTTATTACTTGATCTCCAAATTTTTCCGGATTCTTACGACCATATTTCTAATCTTCTCTATTATAGGGTATCTCATTCTCCCTTCCTTAGAGTTATTTGATGATGTCATGGATTATCCGGCTCACATGGTGAATTTTAAAAATCTTAAGAGCCTTTCAAGAAACTTAAGAGCTTAATAAGCTTATGTAACTTAGGAACCTTCCAAGGTACAAAAGTGCAGGGTATAACAACAAAGATCACATAGGTTCTCAAGGCGAGACTAGATTACAAACCTACAAAAAAGAGTAAGTAGGTGATGCACCTAATTCAAGTAGGTGAGGCACCTACTAGGCATGAGTAGGTGATGCACCTACTAAGGTGGACCCCACCAAGACACATGGCAGCCGTGGGGTGGGTGCATGGATGAGGTAGACGTGTAGGGGCTGACACACATCACCCTTAGGGACTAACACGTGTCACTTCCAAAGGTGGTGTATATAAGGATAAACTAATGACTAAGGGTTCATTTCCTTATCTTCTACTTTGAAAATTCTTGAGAGAAAGAAGGAGAGAGCTACGACCATAACTGCAGCAAGGTAAGGACTTAAATTTTGATCCATAAATTAATTATTTAAGGTATTCTTCGATCAAGAGAAGGTGATTAACAACGTAAATTAATTATTGGGGCAACAAGAAAGTCTAACATGAAGCCATCAACTTTCAGCCGAGTTAAGAAGCCAAGTTGCTAAGGTAGGGTTTCTTCTTTTCAAATTGGTGTTAATGGTGTTGTAATGGAAAGATTACTTTGTATTAAGTAGGGTTGGAGGTAAGAAAATTTCACGGATATTGTTGACGTTGTAAATGGACAAAATTGAAGTCGTTCTAGTTGGATTAAAGTTTGATTAGTGTTGTCATTATTACAGTATTGTATTTGAAGGTAATTTGTGTATATTGAAGGGCTGAAAATATAGCTATGGATGAGTATAGGTGCTGCTGTTCGCAGCCACGTTATACTCCTTTCTGTGTGGTTGTGATTCTATGAAATAAAGATCGAAAACTGTATTTTTATATCGTGGTTTTGGGTGGGCTGTTTAGAGCTTGTATTGAATAATATGGAAGTAGTTTTATTGTATATGGAGGGTGGTTATTGTTGTGGTATTGCTGTGCTAATCAGAGGTTAATTGGAAGTTCAAATTAGGCAAGTTATATAGGGGATATGCTGACCGATTTTATTTAAGTTCTTAACTAACCAAAATACTAATCGAGAAGTGTGAACGAGGAAATAATTCCTATGGGTAGTTGGTTGTAGATTTATAAATTAGAAAGTTGTAGTTTATTAATAATAGTGTTACTTCCTTGTTAAATAGGTTCAACGGGTAACGAAGCAAGCTTGGTTATGGTTGATCCATAAAAGGTATGTAAAGCCTATCCCTCTTTTCTTTTGGCATGTCTTAGAGATAAGTGATATGTGATATGATCTTTGGGGATAATTCCATTCTTAAACTCTGAGTATGTTTCATGACTCTTATTCACTTCTGGATGTTCAAACTCTTAAAGTAGTTGAGCTATTGCCCTTGAGCCTTCTATATGTTGAATACTAATTGGATGTATAAGCTCCTGTTCCTAAGGACTCTATGATGAAAAATGTCTCTGATTCTATAAGTTGTTTAGCATTGTCTTGATACATGTCTATGATTCTTGAGACTCCATTTGATATGATCCCTAATGACATTTAGAGGGTACTTGAGACGATTACTACCCTGATCTTCAAGTGATGGTTCACTTGACTATTCAATTAAGTCTCAGATGATGATTTAATTTGCATATGGTTATTCACTACTCTGCTCATGCATACTATTAATACATCTTTCACCGAGTTTCGGGCCAGGTATGTTATCGTGCTCAGTTTCACTATATTGTTCACTGAGTCCCTCACTAGAGGGTCGGGTACAATATATCTATCTATCTATCTATCTATCTATCTATCTCTCTATATATATATAGGATGACATGATGATATGATGATGGTGCCGGGACCCATGATGGGCCAAAGATGATACATGTATATGACAGATTCACTGAGTCTATAATGGGCCGGATATGATATATGATATGATCATGCATGATTTTATTTCATAAAATACAAGTACAGTGATTTCTTGAGTATCATACTTGCCTCTTGAACCTCTACTTCAGATGTGATCTTATTTATGATATGTTATGCTTTATATACTCAGTACATATATCGTACTGACCTCCTTTCTTCGGGGGGCTGCATTTCATGCCCGCAGGTACAAACTCACATTTCGGGGATCCACTAGCTTAGTATTCCCACTCAGCCATTTTGGAGTGCTCCATTGTACCGAACCCTAGCTTATTTGTAATAATCTTTCTAATGTATATATTCGTTCATTTAGGGGTACGATGGGTGCCCTGTCCCGCCATATGATACCATTGATACTCTTAGAGGTCTGTAGATATGTCTATGTAGATTGTATGTAAGTTTTGTTTAGCTGTGTCTATACGATATATTATAAATATTAATATAGAATGGCAACCTTGTCGGCTTGCATGACCCTTCATGAGATGATTAGTGACAACTCCTCATGGGACAAATGATAGAGATGTATTTATATGAAGACGTCATGACCCATTAGAGTTCTTATGTATGTTATCATGTTGTTCGTAGTTTGGTTTGACTACATCTGATAGGTATATATATGGGGGTCCAAATTGGACCCTAGTCACGGCCTCCGGGATTGGGTCGTGACAGATAGATTCTTTATGCAATAAGGACAATTCTTTCATATTTGAATTACCAAAGGCTTTAATGAACTATTCTACCGAATATGATGTTTTAAATTCTCAAGCTATATACTATGACTATTTTGAAGTATTAAACTATTCCGTGGGATTGACTTAGCATCAAATGGGTCATTGAGGTGGGATTCGGTAAGGAAATACTAGTAGCAATCCTTGTCTAATTAACTATGTGCAAACATAAGAGCCATTGTTGGCTTAGGCTAATGGATCCATGAAAGCCCTTAAAGTTAAAATTAAAGAAATGAATGAAATTGACGGAGTTCTACCTGGCAAGTAGTCTCCCCGGCCAATGTGGAGGATAATGTTGGATTCCATGTAATAGCTTACATGGTCTTAAATATCAGTTATGGTCATTTTTCAACAAAATGAATATTTTAAAGGATATCTATATGATTGATTATTCATGCATTGCATTATGTTTTATATTACATAAATGTTTTAATGTTTCCTCAATGTTCATGCATGCTTACATACTTAGTACATTCAAAGTACTAACGCATACTCTTTTACCTACAAAATATAACTATGTAGGGACTGGTGCTCCTCCTCATTCTCCTCAACGTGGCTAGTTGAGATTTCATTTCAAGACTACTTCTGTTGAGTTCCCATATTCCAGGAATAATACTCTTTTATCTTTCTAGCTTATGATGTGTTAAGATCTTTAGACACTTACTATGACATTTCTTTCTATTATGATTGAGGGTGAGCTAGGGACTAGTCTTAGCCTCGTTAAATTTAAAAGTAAGAGGTATTATTGGATATATGTAAGTTGAAGATTTACTATTTTGCTTTTTGCTTTTTTATTTATTTTTATTACCTCTAAAAGGCTAAGAGAATGCTAAGAGGCTTGTTTGAGGTATTTTCGGGTTCCTCATTTGCAATGTCACATCTAGGCCCTAGGCTTGGGCATGACAAACTTGGTATCAGAGCCTGAGGTTTTGAATGGTCCTCTGAGTCCAACATACCACGTCAATTAGGATCTTGTTTATGGTTGTGAAATACGCCATAACTATGAATAGGAGACTATGGGACGTGTAGGAAGGTTTTCCCTTCTTTCAAATTCATGTCATGTCTCACAGTTTCCTAAGCTTTCCTTTAACTAATAACCCATTTCGTGTTTTCTAGATAATGACTTATGGAAGAGCACCTCCAAGAGCAAGGGTTGATGATTAGGACCAAGCTCTTCCGGTTCCCAATGCCCCACATCATGAGGAAGGGGTAACCCATGCCAAGTTTTATAATATTATTATATTGTTGACTCAAGTCGTAGCCAACCGAGGGCAATAAGGTGTTTCTCCTCCTAAATTCAAAATTTGACCTCTAGGATTTGGGATTTCCAAAGAATGAATCCGCCTGAGTTCGATGGTTCTAAACTAGATGAGGACCCTATGGAGTTTATTGATGAGGTATACCAGATTGTGGCTATCATGGGTGTGCCACCGAATGAGAAAGCCGTCCTAGTAGACTATCAACTCAAAGGTGTGGCTCGAGTGTGGTATGAACAATGGGTTGTTGAGAGGAATGAAGAAATAGGGTCGATAGGATGAGAAGAGTTCAAAGGTGCCCTCCTAGACCATCTCTTCCCATTAGAGCGAAGAGAGGCCAAAATCCAAGAGTTTATCAACCTCCGTCAAGGGAGTATGAGCGTGAAGGAGTATGCTCTCAAATTCACTAAGTTGTCAAAGTATTCTCCCTTCATGGTCTCCGACCCAAGAGCTAGGATGAGCAAGTTTATTTTCGATGTCTCAAGCTTGGTGTCCAAGGAGTGCAAAATGGCCATGTTGGTCAAAGAGATGGACATCTCTTGGTTAATGACTTATGCAGAATAAATTGAAGAAGAGAAGCTGAGAGAGAGATCAAGGGGGTTCAAAAAGGCTTGAGTGGATGGTGGAGGGTTTAACCCTCAAAGGTCCAATTATAGTAACAATGGCAAAGGCCAAGGTGGGCAATGGTTTGTGGGACAAGTTTCCACCAATACTCCTCCTCCAAGGTTCAACAAGGCAAGGGTACTAAACTAATGGTTCCAAGAGAGAATATTGCTGCTCAAACTTTCCCCTCTTGCAAGAAGTGTGGAAGGACTCACAAAGGGGAATGCTTAGCTTGCTCCAATACATGCTTTAAGTATGTAAAGGTGGGCCACCATGCTAGGGATTGTAGATATGGTGGTGATGGGACTCAAGGCTAAATTGATCATAGTCAACAAGCCCAAGGAGGTATCCAATGCACCAACCGCTTTTACGCCTTGCATGGGAGATGAGAGGTTGAGGACGCTGTTATACCCCATATTTTTGTACCTTGGAATACGTTCTTAAGCTTTTTAAGTTTTGTGAAAGGTTCGTAAGCTTCTTAGAAGTTACCATGTGAGCCAGATAATCTATAACGCTACCAAACAACTCTAAGGAAGGGAGAATGTGACACTCCATAGTAGGGAAGATTGGAAATATGGTTATAAGAATCCGGAAGGAGTTGGAGGCCAAGTAATGAGTTGTAGGACTCGACTTACTTATGTAAGCTACCAACTTGAAAATCTTACATTCTTAAGCTACTTGAGTCATACCAAGCTTACGTAGCAAGGATTACATAGGTTTATAAAATAAGATGAGATTATGAACCCACAAGGAGGAAAAGAAAGTGCCATATGGCAGCAGCTGGAAGTGCCATGTGGCAGCAGCTGGAGCAAAGGGGTGGACCCCACCTTACACATGGCAGCCCATGGTTGGAGGAGGGGGTGCATTGGCCCAATAAGGGCTTGACATGTGTCACCACTTAGGGGCTGACATGTGTCACCCCCTAAGGTGGCATATATATATATATGTTTTATGACTTTTAGCTTCATACTTATCCTTTAGTTTTATCCTTATCAAAAAAAAATTCAATGAAAAAGGAGAAGAGAAACTTTAAGCTAGAGAGGGAGAAAGCCATAGATTTGGAAGCAAAAAAAAAGATAAGTTCTCCGATTTTATTTTGTGAATTAATTATCTAGGGTATACCACGAGGGTATGAAGGTGTTATTAATATAAATTTATGGTTTAGAGCACCACCAAAAGGATAACAAATAGCCACGAAGTTTCAGCCGCACTAAAAGAGCTTCCGAGGTGAGTTTGGGCTAGTTTCGGGCAAGGTAAGGATTTCCCTTTCAAGTTGGAGATTATGATTTATATGAGGTATATTACATGTCTTAAATGAGGATGGAATTGGAAAAATTGTATAAGTATAGTGGATATTAGAAACAAACTAAATGGAAGTCATTAGAGTTAAATCAAAGTCGAGTAGTGTGTTGTGATTGTGGTGCTGTGGTTGCAGCTGGGTTGGTTGTATATTGCAGGGCTGAAAAGTGTGCTAAAAAGGGTGTGGGTTCTTCTGGTTTCAGCCACATGACTCTTACACCCCGTACTTTTGTACCTTAGAAGGTTCTTAAGCTTCTTAAGTATCTTGAAAGGTTAAGGTTTTGGAAGGATTCTTAAGTTTCTTAAAGCTTCTCAAGCTTCTTAGAAAATACTATGGGAGCCGGATGGTCCATAAAGCTATGAAACAACTCTAAGGAAGGGAAAATGTGACACCTTATGATAGGGAAGATTAGAAATAGCGTTGTAGGAATCCGAAAGAAGTTGGAGACCAAATAATGAGTCATAGGACTCGACTTACTTATGTAAGCTACCAACTGGGAAATCTTACATACTTAAGCTACTTGAGTACATACCAAGCTTATGTAGTAAGGATTACATAGGTTCGTAAAGTAAGACGAGATTACAAACTCACGAGGAGGAAAAAGAGTGACATGTGGAAGCATGAGAGAGTGCCATATGGAATCAAGGGAGAGTACCACATGGCAACAGCAGGAGCAAGGGGTGGACCCCACCTGCCACATGGTAGCCTATGGTAGGAGGAAGGGATATATTGGCCCTATGAGGGATTGACACATGTTACCACTTAGGGGTTGACATATGTCACCCCCTAAAGTAGCCTATATATATAAGTTTTATGATCTTCCTTATCCAACAATTCATTCTTATCTTTAAAATTCTACAAAACTCTAGAGAAAAAAAAGAAGAGATGAAACTATAGCTAGAAGAGAAAGAGAGCAATGGTTTTGGAAGGAAAAAAAGGTATGTTTTGTGATTTCTTTCTGTGAATTAGTTATCTAAGGTTTACCAATAAGTTATGAAGATGTTATTAATATACATTTTTGGCTTGGACCAACACCAAACAGATACAAACAGCCACGAAGTTTTAGTCGCGCTAAAGGAACTTTCGAGGTAAGTTTGGGTGAGTTTGACGGGTTTCGGGAAAGGTAAGGTTTTCCATTTCAAATTAGAGTTTATGATGATGTTATAAGGTATATTACAGGTCTTAAACAAGGTTGGAAGTGGAAAAATTGCATAATGATGGTTGACATTTGGAACAAACTAAATTGAAGTCGTCGTAGTTAAATCGAAGTCGAGTTATGTGTTGCGATTATGGTGCTGCGGTTGCAGCTGGTTGGATGGCGTTTTTCAGGGATGGAAAGTTTTCTAAAAGGGGTGTGGGTACTTCTGGTTGCAGACACACGACCCTCCATTTTGTATTGTTAAAGGTTTTGTGAAATAAAGATTAAAAACTCTATTTTGATATCGTAGCTTCAGGCGAGTTGTTTGGAGTTTGTATTGTGTAATGCTGAAGTAATTCACTTGTGTATATGCTTCTGGTTGTTTTTGTTGGTATGGTTGTTGACACGGTGGACAAGTTGAAATCTCGGGAATGTTAAAGTTATAGGGGAAATGCTGCCCTATTTTCAGTAACTTCGGAACTAGTAACGAACTAGTCGAGGGTATTGGATAAGGAAATTATTCCTATGGGTACTTGGTTATAGAGTTGGAAATTGGAAAGAGAAAGGTCATTAAACTCAGTTTACTCTCATATTATTAGGTCAAGGAGGTATCGAGGTGAGCTGGATTACAGTTAATCTACAAAAAGTATGTGAAGCTTACCCTTTCTTTTATTTTGGTAAGTCTTAGCTATGAGAATGATTCAAGACCCTTGTTCACTTCTGGATGTTAGAGCTCCTGCACTAAGTGGACTCATCGCCTTTCAAGTCTTCTGTAGGATGAAGAGTAGTACATATAAGGCCTATCTCCTTCTTTCATTGAAATTGCTTAAGGTAAGTGAAATGATGTCTGACATGAGTTTAGAGGTAATTCCATTTATAGGTTCCAAATATAATTCGTGAATCGTAGTCATTTATGAATACTAAGGGTACTAAAGTAGTTAAATTACTACTCTCGAGCCATCTATATGTTGAATAGTAAGTGGAGATATAAGCTTCTATTCTGAAAGGCTCTGAGAGGATAAATGTCTCTGATTGCATGAGTTGTATCTCTGATTGCATGATTTATGTGAATTATTTCATAAGTTATGTATTTGATTGCATAAACTGTGTGGCATTATCTTGGTACATGCCTATGGTTTCTGAGGCCCTAATTGATGTAATCCCTAATAACATCTAAAGGGTACCTCGGAGAATTACTTTCCTGGTCTTCAAGTGACGGTTCACTTGATTGTTTCATTGAGTCTCAGGATGTGATTTAGTTGCATATTGTTTCTCACTACTCTACTCATGCATATGGTAGCCCTTCTTTCACCGAGTCCAACGTAGGGCTGGGCCTAATATCATGTGCAACTTTACTATTTCTTTTACCAAGTCTCGGGCCAAAGGTGATATGATACCATAATGTGATAGGTGATGCCACGTACGAGGAGGGGATGATATATATGATGATATGATGATGTGAAGATATAATGATGCGACAATGATACGAGTAGTCACCGCATCTCGGGCTGGATAAAATATGATGATTATGACACCGAGTCCCTTAATAGGCCGGGTATGGTATATGGTGATATAAGGAAGGAACATTGAGTCCCTCACTAGAGGGCCGGGTACTGTATGTATATATACGATGCGGGTATACTATAGATGTACCCTACTCTCTTCACTGAGTCCCTCACTAAAGGACCGTATACCGTAGGTAGGCATGCATATGCAAATATAATGATATATTTGTGACACCGAATCCCATAATGGCCGAATATGTTATGATATATATATATATATATATATGATGAGGTTATGCCGTGTATGATGGTATGGTACTGTATACGATGACACGATGAAGTGATATATATAATGGAAAGAGATGATGATATGATATTATGATGAAAATGATTTTACGGCATAAGACGCAGGCACAGTAATGGGTTAATTATTATACTTTTCCCCTACATTCTTGTTCCAACTGTAATCCCGTTATGGTGTTTTATGCTTACATACTCAGTATATATTTCGTACTGACCCCCTTTTCTTTGGAGTATGAGTGTTTTATGCCCGCAGGTACAAACACGCGACTTGAGGATCCACTAACTTAGGATTCCAACTAGCGGGTTTAAGAAGATCTCTATTGTGTCAGAGCCTAGATTTTGGTACTTACCATTGATGTATATATTTATGGGTTCAAAGGTATAGCGGGGGCCCTGTCCCACCTTATATTTTTATTTCTTTTTACTCTTAGATGTCTTTAGATATGTATGTGGGTTGTATATGTATATGTAAATAGTTGTGCCTATATGTTGTGATAGCCTCATCGGCTTATATGTATTGTCTTGCCTGTTGGCATGCTATGACTCAAATAGGAGACAGGTTACCTTATAGTTAGCAAGGGTACACACGAGTATCCCGTTCAGGCACCCGTCACGGCCTGAGGGGTTCGGTCATGACATAAGTGGTATCAGAGCGGTCCTTCCTCGAAATATCTACAGACTGTGTCTAGTAGTGTCTTATTTATCGGTGTGTTATGCGCCACATCTATAAATAGGAGTCTACAGGGAATTTTGGATGTCACCTTTCTTTCATATCTAAGATCGTGCGATAGAGCCTAGCCATAGGACATGAAATTCCTTTTTCTAACCTTTGGTTTCAGGTGAAGAACGACATCGACAGAAGAAAATGATGGATTATATTAGAAGCTACCCAGTATACAGGTAAGTAATGGTGTGAAGGAGGCATGCTGGATAAGGTAAGAAGATTGAAATATGATTAAAATGTAAGGTCGAAGATTGAAGGAAAAAGTAGATAGGAAAGTGTAACGGGTGCACTTCGAGTTAGACATACGAGGTAAGTCCATTATTTTATATTGTTGTTGATATTGGGCGCCCTGTGTGGCAGTGATATGAATATATATATGTTGGCCCTGTGAGGCATTGTTGGTATTTCCTGAGTACAGGTTTGGGATAGTAAGGAATATAGAGGAAACTCTGCTGAATTGTTTTTGAAATAAAAAGAGAATTAGATATATGGTTGTAGTATATCTTGATAGATTGTATCCACGGTAACAATAATATCTGACTAAACTAAAAGTATAACTGACTTTGGGAAATAAGTTAATTACGGTATGGGTGGTAATTAGAAGGTCGATACTGATATGGAGAAGAATGGTGATGGATATAAACGTCTTAAGACTGCCTTCGAGGTATTAAGGATGAGAATGATGAGGAAAGATAAGGGGGTTAAGTATGCTTGCTCCACTAGGTGGAATTAGTCCAGAGTAAGGATCGTGAATAAAGGTTAAGAAATATTACCCTTTGGAATTGACCATGAGCAGAATATAATGTGAATATAATGAGGATCATCATGGAAGTACGTAGGTCCTAGTAACGAAGTAACTAAATAATGTGATAGTGAGTAAGATTAGGAGTCAACATCGAGTACATGATAAGGATGAAAGCGCATGAAGCAGAAAGGGGTATTGTGTATAGGTACCTCCATTGTGGAAAATAATAAGGCCCCTCAAGGATGAGGGAGGTAGATCTGCAAAACCATTGATACGTTGCGATTCCATTAAGAGGAACAAGTGGTATTCACTGGGATGAAGATAGGATTATAGCAAAGCTAGAAACCCGTGTCATCAGAGTATAAGTGCCCCCGAATGGAGAATCAGACACGATTATAGGACTAGTGACGTACTAATTGGGATGAAGAAAATGCGTCTTTGACTAAGCTGCTACATTAGTTATATGACTCGAGTACCAGTACTTGGACTAGATTGTGTACTATTTATTGAGAATTCTAAGCACCCCATGGTTGTATTAAGGTTTGTTATAGGGGCAGCCTAAAGTATAGATGAGTTAACAAAGGTGTAGATATGGTGCAGTATGTCAAATGTGTTGGAACAGAATCATATGCGTATGAACAGTTGACATGGGTTGCACTAAAGAGGGGAAGTGGATGAGAGAAATACACGCATGAGATGAAATCAACTGACATAGTCACATGTTGAAAGGATCGCTTAAATTTCAAGCGAGATCCCATACTGGCATAAGTTAGCAGGAGCTCGAGGCCAATAATAAACAGATAGGAGCCGGGTATCTGAGACCATGCAAAGAATCATTGGTAGAACCCTAAGGGATGGGTGCCTACCACAAGGGGTGAATACGATAAGAGAGTAGGACTGAGCAAACTAAGGACCGTATAAAGGGTAGTTGGGCCGTGTTTGGGTAAAGATTAAGATTTGGAAACAACGTCATTGGCCGCTAATATGGTAACATATAAGTAACGAGGAGAAAGAATAGAAAATCTCTTATGGTAGGAAATGAAGAGACCAAGGAGTACGTAAAGGAAGAAAATAAAGGAGTAGGACAAAATAGCATTGGCGCGAGCAAGTTCTAGTGTGAAGCTATTATGTCAAGCAAGATGGCCTGGGAAACAAAAAGATTATGTATATCTTATATAAGTTGTATCAGAATGGTTATGCAACCTATGGATATGTATATGTTGAGTATAGGGTTAAGTGAGAAGTACACGAGAAAAAGAGCTAGGATGTTTTGGATACGTTATGGAGAGATATCAAGATGGGTTAGACCAAACTACTGATATGGGGTGAGTACTAAGGGAAAAATAGGACCTAGCCATGCTTGAACCAATGATCTATCCCGACGTCGAGTTTAAGACAGGGGTGGAGAGGGCAAGGCAAAGCATGAAGACTAGCAAGAAGACGCTAAGGTAAATCTTAGTCTAGGTTGAGTGCCTTCGCATATTATTGCAAGGATTGCAATGGAACGTGAAAGGAGGACTTCCCAAGGGGGTCACCCATCCTAGTACCACTCTCGCCCAAGTATGTTTAACTTTAAAATTCTGGTGGGATCTGGTGCGTTAGGCTGCTATGATCGCACGAGATGGAAGAATCTAAACTAGCAATTAAGCAACGACATGATATTATGTACCTAGAGTGTTATAAGTTACGTTAAGGGAATTTTAAAAGGTCTTAAGCAAAGCAAGCAGGATTAGCATATTACTAATAGATGGCGCACTTATATGCCACAGTTCTTCAACATAATACCAGTTAATGATAGGCAAGCCATAGAACGTCTATACAGGTCATTGTGTGAGAGGACTTCAACACAACTTGGTAGCTGACTCTGATGGGCAATAAGAAAAACCCAAAAAAAACGAGGGTACCAGTTGATGTCATCTAAAGAAGGAAAGAAATAATATACGAGGTCGAAGATTCCATAACACAAGCTTGGCTACAAGACTCCCTTTGCACTTCTTGGATAGATAATTCTATGGAATGTTATCCACAGATTAACAAGATTAGCCCATGTTCCTCCAATAAAAGACTACCTGCTCAGCCGAGATGGTGTGAAATTATAGGTCAAGAGGGTGGTAGGACCTTACGGAGTTTCCATAGTTATTGTCCTAGACAAAGGAGCCCAATTTACAGTTAACTACCAAAGATCAGTTTACGAAGAGATTGGGAAGACAGATAGGTCGTTGTACACTATTTTACCTTCAAACTGATGGACAGACTAAGCTTACTAGCTAAACGTTAGACGATATGTTGCGGGCCTATACGGTTAACTCCAAAGGTAGCTCGGACAATTGCCTACCACCTGTCAAAAGTACTTATGATATTAACTATAATTCTAGTATCCAAATCGCCCCATATGAGACTTGGTATGGCGGACAGTGTAGATCGCCAATTAATTGGTTTGATGGTATTAAAACATGAATAATACGCCCAGATATGGTTCAATAAGTGGTATAGAAAGTGAAGCTTATTCGGGAGAGATTATTAGCAGCTCTGAGTCGACAGAAGTCATATGCGGATAATCGACATCGATCTCTAGAGTTTCAAGTTATAATTAAGTACTCTTAAAAGTGTCATCTACAGAGAAAGTGATGAGAGACAGCAAGAAAAAGGACCTTAGTACGAGATGCATTGGCTCTTATCATACCCTTCGCCAAATAGGTAAGGTTGCCTGCGAGTTGGACCTATAGGCAGATTCGGAAGCAGTACATCCAGTCTTCCAAGTATCGATGATTCACAGGTGTGTTCGTGTCCATCCCGAGTATATTCCATAGAGGATATCCAGGTCACATAGGAGTTATCCTATGAGAAGTAACTGGTCACCATCCTAGATCGGCAGAGTAGGGGTTGGTGAATTAAGGACGTAGCTTCCATCAAGGTGTTATGGTGAAACAAGAGTCACGAAGAAATGACCTGGGAAGCTAAAAAGGAAATAAAGCACAAGTATCCATACCTATTCTCTACGTCTATAGGTAATCCCAACCTTTGGAACTTTGATATAGGTTGCTCAGTGAAAGTATGTGTTATTGCGATGGAACAGAAAAACTCTCTATATAGTCGGTATAAGATCTTGAGGAGGGTTTTGGTTCATATTCGAGGACAAATGTTCTAAATGGGGGAAGGATATTACACCCCGTACTTTTGTACCTTGGAAGGTTCTTAAGCTTCTTAAGTATCTTGGAAGGTTCTTAAGTTTTTGGAAGGATTCTCATGTTTCTTAAAGCTTCTTAAAGCTTCTCAAGCTTCTTAAAAGATACCATGGGAGCCGGATGGTCCATAACGCTATCAAACAACTCTAAGGAAGGGAGAATATGACACCTCATGATAGAAAAGATTGGTAATAACATTGTATGAATCTGGAAAAAGTTGGAAACCAAATAATGAGTCATAGGACTCGACTTACTTATGTAAGCTACCAAATGGGAAATCTTACATACTTAAGCTACTTGAGTACATACCAAGCTTACGTAGCAAGGATTACATAGGTTCGTAAAGTAAGACGAGATTACAAACCCATGAGGAGGAAAAAAGAGTGACACGTGGAAGCATGAGAGAGTGCCATATGGTAGAAAAGGAGAATGCCACATGGCAATAGCTGGAGCAAGGAGGTGGACCCCACCTTCCACATGGCAGCCTATGGTAGGAGGAAGGGATGCATTGGCCCTATGAAGGCTTGAAACGTGTCACTACTTAGGGGTTGACACATGTCACCCCCAAAAGGACCTTAATCTAAGGCAAAGGAGGTGGCTAGAACTCCTTAATGACTATGACATGAGTGTGAACTATCATTCGAGTAAAGCCAATATGGTTGACGATGCACTTAATAGAGTGTTTGTGGGGAGTGTGGCCCATGTGGATGAAGGAAAAAGGGAGTTGGTGAAAGATGTTTACCAGTTGGCTAGATTAGGGGTGAAGTTGTGTGGTACTGATGATGGTAGTATGGTTGTTCAACATAGATATGAATCCTCTTTGGTGGTGGATGTTAAATCAAAGCAAGATCTTGTCCCGACGTTTATCGAGTTAAAGAAGTTGGTGGAGGAAAAGAAGATAGAGGTCTTTTCCTAAGGGGGATATGGGGTGCTATACTACCAAGGTCGGCTATGTGTTCTGGATGTTCATGGCCTAAGAAGTTTGATCTTGATGGAGGCTCATAATTCTACATGTACCATTCATCCTAGTTCGACGAAAATGTACCAAGTCTTTAAAGAGTTCTATTGGTGGGGTAGCATGAACAAGGACATAGAAATGTTCATGTTTGAATGTCCAAATTGCCAACAAGTGAAGGCCGAACATCAAAGCCCGGGTGGCCTAGCCTAAGACATTAAAATTCCTACTTGGAAGTGGGAAGATGTGAATATGGATTTTGTAGTGGGTTTACCTCATACCCAGAAGCATTATGATTCAATTTGGGTAATTCTTGATAGAATGACTAAGTTGGCTCAGTTCCTACCAGTTAAGAATTCCTATAGTGCCGAAGACTATGCCAAGTTGTATATTCGGGAGTTAGTGAGGTTGTATGGTGTGCCATTATCCATTATTTCGGATAGTGGTACCCAATTTACTTCTCACTTTTGGAGATCATTTCAAAAGGACCTCGATACTAAGGTAAAATTGATCATTGCATTCCATCCTCAAATGGATAGGCAAGTAGAAATGATGATTCAAACACTAGAGGATATGTTAAGGGCTTGTGTTTGGACTTTAAAGGAAATTGGGATGATCATCGACTGCTCATCGAGTTTGCCTATAATAATAGTTACCACTCAAGTATTGTGATGGCGCTGTTTGAGGCTTTGTATGGGAGACAATGTAGATCCCTAGTTGGTGGTTCGAAGTAGGTGAGATGACCTTGTTGGGACCTGATTCGATACTTGATGCTTTAGAGAAGGTAAAGATCATTAGAGAAAGGTTGAAGATGGCTCAAATTCGTCAAAAGTCCTATTCTGACACTAGAAGAAAGGATCTTGAGTTTAATGTGGTTGATTGGGTGTATCTGAAGGTTTTACCCATGAAGGGTGTGGTTCGGTTTAGTAAGAAAGGAAAATTGAGCCCTAGGTATGTAGGGCCTTATAGAATCGTGAAACATGTTGACAAGGTTGCATATGAGTTAGAGTTGCCATTGGAAATGGCCATGGTTCATCCGGTGTTCCATGTTTCTATGTTGAGAAAATGCGTGGTGATCCTAGTTCCATTGTTTCTTTGAGAGTAGTGAATATTGAAGAAAACTTGACCTATGAAGAAGTTCCGATAGAAATTTTGGACCGGCAAGTTAAGAGACTGAGGAACAAAGAAGTTGCATTTGTTAAAGTCATTTGGAGAAATCAATAAATCGAAAGTGCTACATGGGAAGTGAAAGAGGATATGACTAAGAGTTACCCTCATCTTTTTTCCACTACCTAAACCTAAGGTATTAAGTTGTCCTTTCTCAATTACTTGAAATACTTGCATTTCAACGTTTCTTGTCATATGCTTGCAAAATTATGAAATATGTTTCGAACGATGGTTTATACTCTACTATACTCAAACTAAGACTTTCCTCATTTGAGAACGAATATTGACAAGGGGGAGATAATGTAACACCCCCTAAAAAATGTTGTATATGATGCTCCAATTCTCGATAAAAATGATATTGCTTCTGTATTTTGGACATAACTTTTAATAAGATGGTCAAAATTAGGTAATTCTAATTTTTCAATAACCCAAACATCATTACCTTCAACTTTTGTGAGATCATATTTTAAATTTCATAGGTTAAGTAGGTCAAATAAATTAATTATTGCAAGACATGGTGTTGTTATGAAATTGAGTATTTATAGAAGAAAAATCATATTTCACTATAGGTTACTCTAAATCGGTTGATTCTTGAACGACATGAAATTAGACTTCTAGAGCAACAATTCATATGAAGATACCAAATCCTAATGAGGAAGTTATCTTCTTCAAACGCAACTCTGAAAAAGGGTATTCCGTTAAAAGACAGTTTATCTCACCAACAATGGAAAGATCTAGATCCATTTGACATCACCATGAAATCAATAGTCTCTCATTTGACATCATCCGTGACATCACAATCTTTTATTAAATTTTAGATTTTTCTTTATAATTATTTTAATTACTATTAGGTCCCTCCTTCATAACTATAAAGACCCACCTTATTTTATCATTTTGTTCATCAAGCTTTCTCAAGCAACTCTTCTCTCTATAAACTCTTTTAATCATTTTCAAAATATATTTTTAGTTCTTAGTAGTATAGAAATACTATTTTGGTTATTCATATACTACGAATAGTACATAAAATGTTCCGACAAGGAGAAAATGCTAGGATTCAAGAGTGTTTATTAAGTCCTTTGATTCTGAGTAACGCTTCGGATTCCAGGTATGTAAGGCTTCAATGAGAGTATTCCTTCCACTCTCATGCCTAAAGTATTTTGATTATATGATAAATTATATTTATTTTTTAAGCTTTACTCTAAGTTATGTGGGTGTTTATCCATGGTTCTTCCATCCATGTAGTTCAAAACTCTTTAAACTAAATCTCTTGATTTTAAGTAAGATTTTCTTATGGGTAATTCGTATTTCTACTTATTAGCATGAATCATGGTTAAACTAATGATTATTGATCTATTTTGATGCAAAATGATTTCATATGTATGAATTAATGGTTTACAAGTATTTTATCTATTTAGATCTTTAAAGGTTCTTGAAAGTCATGGTGGGTTGTTTAAAGCATGATTTTTAATTGATGGATTTCAAAGTATTTATGCATAATTTGATTTACATTCATGTTTGAAAGTTGAAGTGATTTGAACCCACCTAGTTTTCTATGTTTTCAATGAAGTTTGACTTGAAAGCTTTGACTTCAAATGAATATTTATGAAAGCAATGTCTATGATCAAAAGGGAGTCTTATGAAGTGAAAGAATGATGAAATGATATGAATGATGGATTCTTTGTGCAATAAGGACAATTTTTACATATTTGAATTACCAAAGGTTTTAGTGAGCTATTCTACCGAATATGATGTTTTGAATTCTCAAGCTATATACTTTGACTATTTTAAAGTATTAAACTATTCTGTGGGATTTAGTTAGCACTGAATGGGTCATTCAGGTGGGATTAGGTAAGGGAATCCTAGTAGCACCACTTGTCTCATTAACTATGTGCCAACATAGGAGCCCTTGTAGGCTTAGACTAATGGATCCATGAAAACCCTTAAAGTTAAAGTTAAAGAAATGAATGAAGTTGATGGAGTTCTACCTGACAAGTAGTCTCTCCGGCTAACGTAGGAGATTATGTTGGATTCCATGTAATAGTTCGCATGGTCTTAAATGTCGGTTATGGTCATTTTCCCACAAATTAAATGTTTGAAAGGATATCTATATGATTGATTATACTTGCATTGCATTATGTTTCATATTACATAAATATTTTAATATTTCCTCAATATTCATGCATGCTTACATACTTAGTATATTCAAAGTACTAACACATACTGTTTTGCCTACATGATATCACCATGCAGGGACCAATGCTCCTTCTCGTTTGAGATTTTGTTTGAAGACTACTTTTGGTAAGTTCCCATATTTCGGGAATAATACTCCTTTATCTTTCTATTATGATTGAGTGTGAGCTAGAGACTTGTCTTAGCCCCGTTAAATCTAAAAGTTAGGGGTATTGTTGGAGATATGTAAGTTGAAAATTTACTATTATAATTTCTGCTTGTTTATTTATTGTCATTACCTATGAAAGGCTAAGAGAATGCTAAGAGGTTTGTTGGAGGTACTTTCCGGTTCCTCATTCGCCATGTCACGTCTAGGCCCTTAGCTTGTGTCGTGACAGGGACCGATATTCTTTTTGATTTAACGGAGTTCAATTTTCTATGTTTCTCGCTGCTCAGTCAGCAATTTTCTCAACAAAAAAATTATGTCAGAATAATATCACTGCTAGAGCAGTGGTATTCTAAAAAAACTAGAAACAGTTGCTGCGAGAGAAGTGATTTTGTCCAAATTATTTTTTTAAAATAAATTTTTTAGCAAAAAATTCTGAAGAATATCGCTGCTACAACATTGATTTTCTTTATTTTTTTCCTTAAAAGTATCGTTGCTCTTGCAGCGATTTTCTAGAAAAAACAATTTATTCCTTAACTTGTCTTTCCATCCTTTTGACTCTACTTTTACAATTTACACATTTCTATTTACTATATCTTTATTGCTGCTTGGGTGTAACTTTTCCTATAAACTAGCTATAAATATATATAAAAAACATAATATATAAACATACTTTAAATTTAATCTTGGTTGATATTGATGTCATTTAAATTTGTATAAAATTAAATAAAAAAATACATATATTCGATGTGGAAATTCACGTCTTACATAATATCCTGCGTATACTATGTCATTTATAATATGTGTAACGTTATAGAAATTTAAATGTCAACTTAATTGTGCACACTCAAAATTGACACGTTTATGTATTAGCCAATGTAAAAACTTTATTTTGATACAAAAACTCTCCATACATGCGGACTTCAAGAAAAAATCAAATCATAAAAATCTATTATACACAATAGTATTTATATTTTGCAAGATACTATTTTACATTTCGAATCACTAATCTCTGATCACATGAACATAATTTTATCACAATTCTTCTTATAGCTCTTTCAATAAAAAGATAAAAAAAATAATAGCCAAAATGTTAAAAGAATTTATTTTTATCCCTTCTCTTCCGTAAAAAAAGAAAAGAAGATGTTCAAGAATTGTGTAATAGAATACCAAACAATGCATATGTTTGAAAAATTGCAAGAGTAGTGATATTTTTCAAAACAAGAATTGAGAAAATCGTTTTTACAACATTTTGTTTTTTCAGAATTTCTTTTTTTCTTCAAAAATTCGCTGCAAGTGCAGTGATATTATTCAGAAAAAAGAAATTGGACAAAATCGCTACTCTAGCGGTGATATTATTCAGGATATTTTTTTTGAGACAATGAATCACATAGCAAGATAAGGAGTAACAAATGATAAAGTAGCACTCGAATATAATAATGCATAAACATCAAAGTCAAATACTTTCAACATACTCGTGACCACATTAGAAGACTCCTCAACTTTTTGCCTAGCTTGAAGGGCATAAAGTCTTTTTTGGCGTGGGCCTCCACCTTGATCTTGAGGACGCCATTCTTTTTCCTTGTTAGGACTAGGGCTGGGCATTCGGTACTCGGTTCGGTATTTTTAAAATTTGAGTTCGATAATTCGGTACTCGGTAATTCAAAGTATATACCAAATACCGAATAATTAAAATTCGGTTCGGTAATTCGGTAATCGGTAAATCAAAATTCGGTTCGGTACGGTATTCGGTAATCCCATATTAAAGTCGAAGTCCACACGGAATAT
Organism: Solanum dulcamara; assembly: GCF_947179165.1. Taxonomy (NCBI): domain Eukaryota; kingdom Viridiplantae; phylum Streptophyta; class Magnoliopsida; order Solanales; family Solanaceae; genus Solanum; species Solanum dulcamara. The sequence continues at coordinate 30,380,519 of NC_077244.1, forward strand.
GTTAGTAAATCATATTCACATTAGCAAGATGTGAAGATTTCATTTAAAAATTAAAAGCATGAGAAAAATGTAGGAAATATTCTGAAAAACTCAAGTCTAAGAATATTTCATTTACCTGTTTAACAATGAAGACTAAAACAAATACAATGAATCTTGATTAGAATTTACAATTTAGAATACAAAGTCCCTAAGTCCAATAATTATTCTCAAGACTTGGATTGCAATGTACACCTATGGAGGATGCAAAACATAAAAACTAGGAAACTGTTGTGTTTCTACAGCATCTATTTTATAATAATAGGAAAGATGGCATATGAGCCAATCTTGAAGTATTGATATTATTATTTTTTTCTTTGCAGGATTGAAAAAGCAGAAGTCTTTCTTCAGTACTTGACCAAGACTCTATCAAAATAATGTACATAAATATATTAAGATGTGGTTTATTCTATAAATCCTACATTTTCTTATCAACACTCTTAACTCTCACCCACCTGCAGTAGCTGCTACACTACACTTGCAACACACAACATCAACAAACAACAGCAGCAAACAACAGCCACCTGCAGCAGCACCAATTGACACCTGCAACACACAACAACAACAACAAAAAACATAAGCTGCAGCAGCTACACCCCTCGTTTATTTTTTTAAAATTGAACACTTAATATTCTTATACAATGAAAATCCTATGCAAAAATTAACATTAATCATACAATACCTTTACTGTGAAGGGCGAGCAGAGAAATCAGAAATAGAGCTGTGAAGACTAAAGGAGTGAAGGGCGAGCGCCGACTAGAGAAATAGAGTTGTGAAGGAGTAAAGCACTAAAGCTATGAAGGAGTGAAGCACTGAAAGGCTGAAAGCTATGAAGGAGACCAAGGAGTGAAGGCTTGAAGCACTGAAGACGCTACCTCTGTGAAGGAGTGAAGCACTGAAAGGCTGAAAGCTGTGAAGGAGACCAAGGAGTGAAGCACTGAAGAGTGAAGAGTGAAGATGCTACGTCGCTACCTGCTTGAGCTGCCTCTGTATTTGTGAATTCATTGTGAATAACACTATAAGAGACTAAGAGTGAACTTAAGGAGTTAGGGTTACTTAAGCATTTCATTTGGGCTGGACTAAACATTTCTTGACAATGGGCCTTTGCCCTTTTCTACACTCCTTTAGCCCAACAGAATATAATGGGCTGCAGCGGACTAATTTACTCATTTAATTTTGGTATTCGGTAAATACCGAATACCGAACGGGATAATTAATAAATACCGAAACCGAAACCGAAATATCGAAATGTTAAATTTCGGTACCGAATACCGAACCGAAGTACCGAATACCGAATACCGAAATACTGAAATAGTCGGTTCGGTTCGGTAATTCGGTTTTCGGTATTTTATGCCCACCCCTAGTTAGGACATTCAGAAATCTTGTTACCCATCTTGCTGCATCCAAAGCATGCACCCGTTACAACAAAATATTTACCTCCATGATTTATCCCACACTTGGTAGACTTAGGAAGAGTAGATCCACTAATAACACCTTTTTCCTTGGGATTGAGGCCCTATCTTTGTCAAATATTTGACTCGAAGCTTGTGAAGAACCTTGATTGGAACATTTGGCCTTGCCGCAAGCAATCATTTCCACCACCGAATTTGTTGTGAGAAAACCCACCTTCAAGCCGATCTACCTTGGACTCTCTTATATTCCTCTCCTTAAGCTTCTCTACTTCAATTTACTCTACATAAGTCATGAGCCCAGAGGTATCCATTTCCTTAATGAGCATATCCATTCGGCATTCCTTCATAACCAAGTCCGACACTCCTAAAAAAAACTTGCTCATTCGTGCACGAGAGTTGGCTACCAAGGAAGGAGAATACTTGGACAACTTTGTGAACTTGGGGTCATACTCCCTCACACTCATGTTCCCTTGCTTAAGGTTGATAAATTCCAACACCTTCGCCTCCTTTAACTCAAGTGGAAAGAAGTGATCCAAAAATGCAACCTTGAATTTTTCCCAACCTATGGGGTCCTCTTCAACCCTTTCGTGTTTCCATTGGTTGTACCAAACTTGAGCGACACCCTTGAGTTAGTAGGCTGCCAATTACTCCTTCTCCAAAGATATTTCTATAATATCAACGATCTTGTGCAACTCATTAACAAAGTCTTGGGGATTCTCATTAACCTTGGATTCATGAAACTCGGGAAGGTTCATCCTTGTGAAGTCTCTAACCTTTGAAGCCGGTGTAGTCATAATTTGAGGAGCATCCGTTCCTTGATTCACTTGAGTAGTAACAACTTGGGCTAGCATTTGGAAAGCGTCTCGAAACTCCGTATTAGTCACATAATTATTCAAAGGGTCATTCGGAGCTTGTTTCTCCTCTCCCTCAACGTTCCCTCAGATGGGGTACCTTCATGGAGGCATGATTCTAAAATAGCAAAGAGAAAGTATTAGAAAATAAAACCTTAGAGTTCAATTCTATAGCACAATAAGATCATGAAAGAAGTGAAGTATTTCTTAAGAAGCCTTATAGACTCCTATTCATATATGTGGAGCTTTTCACCCTGATGAACAAGACTACTTGATGCGGCATGTTAGAATCCCTAAGACACTTGAACCTTGTGCTTTGATACCAAGTTTGTCATGATCCGACCTAGGGCCTAGTTGTAACACAATAATTAAAATCCCAAAGGACCCAACCCAAGACTCTTAGAATAACATTCATGAGCATACATAAGGTAAATAAGCAATAAATCTAAATCAAGACACATAAGCAAAATCTCAAATAGAACATAAGTCTCAAAACGAGAAAATAAAAATCTAGACGCTTTTCTATCTAACATGCCTCTACTACTAGATGGGGGTGTGACACAATCTCCCAGCATACCTAATAGACAATATAAGAGTAATGAATAACTGTCAAATGTGAAATAAATATCATGTCCTCGAACTGTAAAGACTCCCTAACAAGAAGCTAGTAGTAAACTCTATCCACGAGTGGAAGGAGGATGAACGTGATTGTCAGACCCTGTATTATGATATAATATAGGCAAAAAGTATGTTTTAGTACATGGAATGCACTAAGTACGTGAGAATATGCATGAACAATAAACATCAGACATAATTGACATCGATCATAGATGAAAAACCAATATTATTAAAATATGAGTAAAGTTGAAAGAACAATAAAATATTTATCTCATTGTTCAATGCATCAAAACATCATAATCAGCATAAGAACTTACATATGTGGGAGAAAGCCTCAATGGCTAATTCGGCAACCGACGTCTTTAATTGAACTAACACCAGATCAGTATCTTGTTTACACTTAACATTCTCTACAAGATACGATTCTAAACCATTTTGAACAAGGATACCTCCATCATCAGAATCAACCAAACAAACACCTAAACGGGCCAATCTATGCACATCCTTAACCAAATATTTCTTACTTTCTTCAACATGGGCAACACCATACACAAACAATATACTAAGTTCATCGGCAACCACATTGGCTTTACCCAAATGGTATAATACACTCAGATCGTAGTCCTTCAATAATTCAAGCCATCTTCTTTATCGAAGGTTCAAGTGTCACAGTCTAAGCCAAGGGCCTAAATGTGATACGACGAATGAGACACCCGGAGGTACCTCACCCAAGCCTCTTATCATTCACATAGCTTTACATAGGTAATGACATTCAAAAACAATAAGCAGAAATAAAAAGGATAATGGGACTAAGGGAGTCAACATAGAATAGAAATCAAAAATAACTCTACTAAATGACTTGGCGGGGGTTATAACTTATCCCAAGCTCACCTTCATAGCTAATAGAATAAGTACACAGAATTCTAAATGTCTATACAAATCATAAACTAGAAAGGTAAAATGGGTATTGTTCTTGAAATATGGGAACTTACCAAAGTAGTAGTAGCCTTTAATGATCGAACTAGCCATAGGAAGGAGAATGTGGAGAAACGCCGGTCCTTACATGGTGATATCATATAGGCAAGGAGTATACGTTAGTACTTTGAATGTACTAAGTATGTAAGTATGAAATATAATGGAAAACATTAAGACATTTATAAGAAAAGTACATGAGTGAATGCATGCATAAAAAATCATCTTATATATCATTAAAATATTCATTTTGTGGAAAGATGACCGTAACCAATATGTTAAGACCATGCGAGCTATTACATGGAATCCAACATAACCCCCTACGTTGTCATGAGGAGACTAGTTACCGGATAGAACTCCATCAACTTTAATTATTTTTTAACTTTAACTTTAACTTTAAGGGCTATTTGTGGATCCACTAGCCTAAATAGCCTACAAGGGCTCCTATGTTGGTGCATAGTTAATGCAACATGAACTTTACTTAAGGACCCCTTAGGTCAAGTCTCCATCTACATGCTACATTCGGTGCTAGGTCAAATCCGATAGAATAACATTTAAATATCATAATAACATAAGTATTCAAATAACTTTAGACATCAAATCATTATTTGGTAGAATAACTCATTAAAACCTTTCATTTGATTCAAATATGTGAGAATTGTCCTTTCACATAGAATTTATTCTGGCTAAGAAGCCTTTTAATCTTCATTCAATCATTCTTTCATTTTATAAGAATCTTTTTAAAAATAAATATTTGCTTTCATAAAACCTTCATTTGTAGTCAAAGCTTTCAATTCAACTTCATTTCAACATAATGAAAGTAGGTGGGTTCATTTTATTCAACCTTCAGAATATATTTAAAACAATGCTAGAATGCATGAGAGTAATGGAAATTTATCAACTAAAATATCTTAAAATAACCCACCAATATATCTTTAAAGCTACTTTTATGCCTTCATAAAAGGACCTTGATAAACACTTTTCATGAAATTTAGAGTCAATATATATCAATATAGGTAAATAAACTTTAAATAGATAATAATCTATGCATTTGGAATCATCATATAAAAATCCATAAGATTCATCATTTAAATTGAAATATTGAGTTTAGAAATTCACTTGGGCTTCATGGGTGGAATAACCCATGAATAAGACCTACATACCTTGCTGAATGAAACCTTTGATGCAAAACTTGAAAAGAAATGGAGGCTTGATCTTCTTGGAGTGAAAACCTAGAACCTTTCTTGAAGATGACGAAGACTTTGAGAGCACTTGAGAGGTTAGAGTTTGAGCTCTTAGGATGTGAGTGAGAGTGAATGAGTATAGAAAGACTTAGAGTCTTTTAGATAGGTTGGTTGTGCCTTCCAAATGACCTCACTTTGAGTTAAAATATAGGAAAAGACCAAAATATTCTCTTTAAAAATCTGAATGGACTGGCTTCACGGGACCTTTCAAGGTCCATGGTGCTCACCACGGCCAGTGGTGGGGTCCTATGATGATTGACTTAGGAAAGGTTTTTGAGAGTTTGCAGGGAGGGTCTTTGAACTTTCTCCATGGAGACCTTTAGGGTTTGTGGAGGGCATCACTGGCCATTAAATATGGTCGTGGTGTAGGTACTACAGGAGGCCTGCAGGGTGACCACAACGGGAACACACCAAGGTCTGTGAAGTCCTCCATGGCCCATGGTGGTCGTCCATGGTCCTTGCCTAAGGAAATTTCCTAAGGGCCTTGTGTAGGGGTCACCACAGAGGGATTCACTGCCCATGGTACCTCATTGTGATCCCTTCTCTGCAGGTTTGAGCCTATGAATCGCCACCACGGTGGCTCACCACGAGGAGTGGTGCATACCATGATTTGTGATGGCCTTTGTTGGTCGACACCTAGTGCCAGTTTTCTGTATTTTCTTTCTTTGTTCCTCGTTTTAGGTATTTCCAAATTTTTGGGGTCTTACAATATCTCCATCTTGGGAGCATTCGACTTGAATGAAGATCATTAGCATAGAAAAGGAGATGGCACAAGGACTAGCAACCTAACATGAATACAAGACACTTGAAATGCGTAAAACATGAGATCATTAAACTTAGCATAAATCATAACTTTAAAATTCAACTTCATGAATATGCATGCATATGAAGACGTAGGAAAATTGAAACATGGGAGTTTTAAACATTTGAGCATGAGTAATCTATTACCTTATGCTTGAGTAAAATAGAAGAGATGAGGGTAACATTTCACCATATCAGCTTCCTCTTCCCATGTAGCACTTTCAACTTGTTGATTCCTCCAAAGAACTTTAATGGATGCAAGGCCTCAAACATTGCTATCTTAATGCTTGAGTGGTATCTATCGTTCTAGGTGAATTTGATGAGCGGTAGATTCTCATCCCAACTTCCCTTAAACTCTAACACACAAGCCCTTAACATATCCTCTCTCATATGAATTGTCCATTTGGCTTGCCCATAGGTTTGAGGATGGAATGCGATGCTTAGCTTTACCTTGGTACCAAGACCCCTTTGAAAAGATCTCTAAAAGTGGGAAATAAATTGGGTACCACAATTCGAAATGATTGACAAAGGCACCCCATGTAACCTCACCAACTCCCAGATATACAACTAAGCATAATCTTTGGCACTATAAGAAGTCTTAACCGATAGGAAGTGAGCTGACTTTTTTATTCTATTAACAATCACCCAAATCGAGTCATGATACTTCTGTGTGTGAGGCAAATCTATTACAAAATCCATATTCACATTTTCCCACTTCCAACTTGTTACACCCCGTACTTTTGTACCTTGAAAGACTTTTGTATCTTGAGAGGTTTTTGAGTTTTTTGGAAGGTTCTCAAGCTTCTTAAGTTTCTTAAGTTTCTTAAGGTTTCCTAAATTCTTGAAAGCTTCTTAGAAGTTACCATGTGAGACGGATAGGCTATAACACTACCAAATAACTCTAAGGAAAGGAGAATGTGATACCCATGGCAGGGAAGATTGGAAATAAAGTTATAGGAATACGAAAGGAATTGGAGGCCAAGTAGTGAGTCGTAGGACCCGACTTACTTATGTAGGCTATTACTTTAGATGTGTTACATACGTAAGCTACCAATTTGAAAATTTTACATACTTAAGGTACTTGAGTACATACCAAGGTGATGTAGTAAGGATTACATAGGTTCGTAAAGCAAGACGAGATTACGAACCCACGAGGAGGAAAAGAAAATAATACATGGCAGACCATGAGAGAGTGCCACATGGAAGCATGAGGGAGTTCCACATGGCATCAGCTGCAGCAAGAGGGTGTGCCCCACATGCCATGTGGCATCCCCTAAGTGGAGGGGGTGATGCGTTGGCCCTATAAGAGCTTGACACGTGTCACCACTTAGGGGTTGACATGTGTCACCCCTTAAGATAGCCTATATATAGATGTGTTTAAAGAATTTTAAGTCATTCTTATTCTTTAAGTTTCTTTTATCCAAAATAATTCAAGAAAAGTCTAGAAGAAAAGGAAGAGAAACTTAAGCTAGAGAGAAGAGAGAGCTTCGGTTTTGGAGGAGAAAAAAGGTAAGTCTCCAATTTTGTTCCATGAATTAATTACCTAGGGTGAAAAACAATGTTATAAAGGTTTTAGTACTGAATATTTATGGTTTGGATCAGCCCAAAACGTTATCAAACAGCCACGAAGTTTTAGGCATGCTAAAGGAACTTCCGAGGCAAGTTTTTTTGAGTTTCGGATAAGGTAAGGCTTTCCATTTTAAATTGAAGTTTATGATGTTGTTATGGGGTATATTAAATTTATTAAATGAGGCTTGAAGTGGAAGACTTTCATAAGTATGCTTGACGTTAGAAACAAACTAAAATGATATCGCTAGCGTTAAATCGAAGTCGAGTAGTGGGTTGTCATTGTGGTGCTGCGGGTGCAGCTGGTTGGGTTGCGTGTTGCAGGGATTCCAAGTTTTTTAACAAGGGTGTAGGTGATTCTAGTTGCATCCACATGACCCTCCGTTTGGTATGGTTAAAGATTTTGCAAAATAAAGATTAAAAACTCTATTTTTGTGTCGTAGTTTGGAGCTTGTATTGTGTAAGGTTGAAGTGATTTAATTGTATATATGCTGCTGGTTGTTGTTTTTGGTATTTTTTTTGACATGGTGGCCGAGTTTAAATCTCGGGGATGTTGAAGTTATAGGGGAGATGCTGCCCGATTTTCGGTAACTTAGGAACTAGTAATAAACTAGTCGAGGGAAATGGATAAGGAAATGACCTCTATGGAGACTTGGTTGTAGAGTTGGAATTGGAAAGTTCATTAACCTTAGTATTACTTTCATTTTAAATAGTTTCAAGAGGCGACGAGGAGAACGTGTTAAGAGTAATCCTTAAGAGGTATGTAAGGCTTATACTTTCTTTTGGCATGTCTTCGACATAAGTGTGTTAAGCTTATTCTATCTCTTGGCATGTTTTGGGCCGAAGTAGGTAAAGCTAATCTTCCATTCTTTTGGGCATGATCTTTATGAAACAAATAGATGAAGTACATATGATTCCAAGGAAGTTCCTATTCTTAAAGCCACTAGGATGACCAATTTCTCAACTTCCAAAAGATATTTTGTTATGCCTTGATATGTGTATATAATTCCCAAAAGTTCTATTTTGATATAACCCATAGTAAATTTTAAAAGGTACTTGATATGACTCTTGTCTTGATTTTTGAATAATAGCTCATTTTAAGTACCTCATCGAGTCTCAAATATGATTTAAATTGCATCTAGTTTCTCACTACTCCATTCATGGATGCCTCAATGCTTCTTTCATTGAGCCCGGGCCAGGTTTGTTATCGTGCGTACCTCTCTGCCTTGTTCGCCATGCCTCGATGTGAGGGGGCAGGTACGCCCTGTACATGGGTTTGTAGAGTTATGCTGTGCCATGTACATACATACTGATGATATGATATGATATGGCCATATGATATGATATGATTTGTTACGGAGATATTCCCTACTCTGGATGTATGCTGTACTGTGGCGCCAGTGATGGGGGGACGACCACGTTTTTTTCACCGAGTTATGTAATATGGATGGATATGACATATGTTTTTCCGCTTGTATTATTTGGGGTTGTAAAAAGCATTTTGATATTTCTAGATATTTCGCCTTTGTTTTGCACATTCTGTTCTGGTGATGAATTTATTCATTACAATCCTTGCTTTACATATTCAATACATTTTCCGTATTGACCCCATTTGTTCGAGGGCTGCGTTATATGCTCGCAGGTACAGACACTCAGTTTACTGATCCGCTTGCTTAGGACATCCACCTTATTAGTTAGAAGTGCTCCTTTGTCCGGAGCTCTATTTGGTACTAACTTTTCTATTGTACATTTGTACATGCTAGTTAAGGGTACGACGGGGCCCTGTCCCGTCATATGATTATGCTATCATTTGGTAAAGGTGTGTAGACTTGTGTTGTGGGTTTTGTATATGTGTTTTGGACTTCTGTTCAATGACAGCCTTAGCGTCCTTTGTGTGCTACATCTATTTTCGTGCGCTCTCTAGCGATCTCTTTTGATTTCTATATTTGTTTATTTTGCTAACATACTCAGCATGGCTAAGGGTATGTATGGGTGCCCAAATCGGGCACCAGTCATGGCCTACGGTGTTGGGTCATGACACAACTGGGATTTCAATGTCTTAGCCTAGGTCACCCGACCTTTGATGTTCAGCCTTCACTTATTGACAATTTAGACATTCAAATACGAACCTTTCTATGTCCTTTTTCATGCCACCCTACTAATAAAGCTACTTTAAGTCTCAATACATTTTCGTGAATGAATAGAGTATGGAGAATTATGAGCCTCTTTCAAAATTAAACCCCTGAGGCCATCCACATCCAAAACACACAATCGACCTTGGTAGTATAGTACCTCATCTCCCCTTATGAAAAGACCTCTAACTTCTTTTCCTTCACAAACTTCTTTAACTCTAAAAATGCTAGGTCAAGGTCTTGTTTTAACTTAACATCCACCACCAAAGAGGATTCAGACCATTATGAACAACCATACCACTATCCTCGGTACCATTCAACTTCACTCCTAACCTAGCCAACGTTGAACATCTTTCACCAACTCTCTCATCCCTTCTTCCACATGAGACACACTCCCCATAGATACTCTATTAAGTGCATCGGCAACAACATTGGCTATACCCGAATGATAATGTACACTCATGTCATAGTCCTTGAAGAGTTCTAGCCACCTCCTTTTTCTTAGATTGAGGTCTTTTTGGGTGAACACATATTGGAGACTTTTATGATTGGTGAACACATCTACATGTACCCTGTAGAGGTAATGCCAACAAATCTTTAAAGCAAAAATCAACGGCCGCTAACTCAAATAATGGGAAGGGTAGTACTTTCATGCACTTTCAATTGCCTAGAAGCATAGGCTATAACCTTGTCATTTTACATCAAGACACAACCCAAACCAATCTTAGAAGAATCACAATAAATCACAAATCCTTCGAATCCCTCTGGTAGAGTCAAAATAGGAGTGGAGGTAAGTCGATCTTTCAAAGTTTGGAAACACTTTTCACACTCATCTGTCCATATGAATTTGACCTTCTTTTAGGTCGATTTTGTCACAGGAGATCAGATGGAAGAAAACCCTTCAATGAACCTTCTATAATACCCGGCTAAACCCAAAAAGCTCCTAATGTCCGATGGAGACAATAGTTTAGGCCAATTATTAACCGCCTCTTATTTTTGGGATCAACCATGATCCCATTACTGGACACTATATGACCAAGAAATGCCACCTCTTTTAACCAAAATTCACACTTACTAAATTTTGCGAACAATTGCCTATCTTCAACGTTTGAAGTACAACCCTCAAGTAATTATTATGCTCTTCTTAATCCCAAAGTATATCAAGATGTCATCAATGGAGACCACTATGAAAGTATCAAGGTAGGGTTAGAACACCCTTTTCATTAGATACATAAACACTATCATCACATTCGTCAATCTAAATGACATCACCACAAACTCAAAGTAACCATACCTTGTTCAGAATGCCATCTTGGGAATGTCACACTCCTCACCCTTAATTGGTGATAACCGGACCGAAGATCGATTTGGATAAGTGACCTTTTCCCTTGCAATTGATCAAGCAAATCATCTAATATAGGGATTGGGTACTTGTTCTTGATGGTCACCTTATTCAATTTCCGGTAGTCTATGCATATTTGAAGAGACCCATCCTTCTTCCTTATAAATAATATGGGAGCATCCCATGGTGAAATGCTTGGCCTTGTGAACTCCTTTTCTAACAAGTCCTTTAGTTGTTCCTTCAACTATTTTAATTCCGCTGGAACCATTTGGTAAGGATGAATAGACATAGGTTGGGTATCGGGGAGGAGATCGATACCAAAACTAACTTTTCTTTTGGGAGGGATATCGGGAAGGTCATCGGAAAACTCATTAACTATAGAAACTGACTCAAAAGAAAGACTTTCGGAGTCGACATACCTAACCCTTACAATGTGGTAACTGTAACCCTTAGCAATCAACTTTTAGGCCTTAAGACAAGAAATAAACTTATCCTTCACTACCGAATCATGAAGTTTCCATTCAAGAATAGACTAATTTGGGAATTGAAACTTGATTCAACGAGTCCTACAATCTATGGAAGCATAAGACACATATAACCAATCCATCCCAAGTATAACAAAAAATCTACCATATAAAGCTCAATGAGGGCACAAGGAACAACCTTATACAAGATAGACACGGTAGAACACTTATAGACTTTTTTAGCAACAACCGACTCACTAACGGGGGTAGAACCAAATAAGGCTCTACAAATATTTTAGGTAACACATCAAATCTATTAGCTAAGAATGGGGTAACAAATGATAAATTTACGCCCAGATATAATAATGCATACACATCAAAATCAAAGACCTTTAACATATAGGTAACAACATTAGGTGCTTCCTCAACCTCTTGCCTCCCATGCAAAGCATAAAAGTGGTTAGTGCGTTAGCCACCTACTTGATATTATTGACCATGAGCAATTTGGACTTGAGTCCTACCACCATCACCACCTCTACAGTCTTGAGTATGATGACCCAGCTTATCACACCTGAAGCATGAATTGGAGTCGGCTAAGCATTCTTCTTTGTCAGTCCTACCATACTTCTTGCAAGCAGGGAAAGCTTGTACACCGATATTCTCTCTTGGGACCATTGGGTTAGAACCCTTATCCTTATTAAACCTTGGATGAGGAGTATTGGTGGAACCTTTTCCCACAAATCATTGCCCACCTTGGCCTTTTCCACTTTGACCATTACTGAACCTTTGAGGTTTGAACCTTGCACCATCCACTATAGAATTATTGAACCCTCTTGACCTCTCCCTCAATTTCTATTCTTCAATTCTCTCCATATATGTCATGAGTCAATAGATGGCCATATCTTTGACCAACATAACCATTTTGCATTCTTTGAACACCAAGCTAGAGATACCGAAAATGAACTCACTCATCCTTTCCCTTGGGTCGAAGACCATGAAGGGAGCATACGTGGACAATTTAGTAAATTTGAGGGCATACTCCCTCACACTCCTACTTCCTTGATTAAGGTTGATGAACTCCAGGATCTTGGCCTCCCTTATCTCTAATGGCAAGAAGCAGTCTAGGAAGTCACCTTTGAACTATTGCCATTCTATCATCCCCATATCTTCACCTCTCTAAAAAAACATTGCTCATACCAAACTCTTGCCATACCCTTGAGTTGATAGTCCACTAGCTCGGCCTTTGCATTTAGAGGCACATCCATAATGGACACAATCCGGTAAACCTCATTAATGAACTCCATCAGGTCCGCATCTACTTTAGAACCATCAAATCTGGCGGATTCATTATTTTGAAATCCTAAATTCTAGAAGATGGATTTTGCACTTGAAGAGGAGGAACGCTTTGATTCCTTTGGTAGGCTACAGATTGAGCCAAAAATGTGATAATATTATGGAATTCCGCATGGATTACCCTATTCTCATGATGTGGAGCATTGAGGACCAGATGAGCTTGGTCCTCATTATAAACCCTTTCTCTTGGAGGTGCTCTTCCTCAAGGCATTATCTAGATAATACAAAATGGGTGGTTAGTTAGAGGAAATCTTAGGATATTCTAGGGCACGTCATAAATTTTAAAGAAGTGAAAACTTTTCTAAACGTCCTATAATCTCTAATTCATAATTGTGGTGTACTTCACAACTATAAATAAGACCTTATTTGATACTGTATGTTGGACTCCAAGAATTATTTCAAAACCTCGAGCTCTGATACTAAGTTTTTCAAAACCCAAGCCTAGGGCCTAGATGTGATACAGAAAATGAGATACTTAGAGTACCTCACCTAAGCCTGTTAGCATTCACATAGCTTTTCATAGGAAATGGAGGGGATAATGGGACTAAGGAAGTCAACATAGAATAGAAATCAAAATTTGACTTAAGCATCATACATTTATGACCAAGCATACCTCTACTAAAAGACTTGATGGGGGCTAAGACATGTACCGACCTTACCCTCATAGCTAATATACCAAGTACTCAAAGACATTTAAACGTCTATACAAATCATGAACTAGAAATGTAAAAGGGTATTACTTCCATAACATGAGAACTCACCAAAGTAGTAGTAGCCTTCAATGAACAAGCTAGCCACGTGGAGGAGAATATGGAGCAACATCATTCCCTACATGCTTATAAGTCCCTGTAAGATAAAAAGTCGAATGAAAGAATATTTTTTCAAAGGGGTTGAAATTGACCTAAATCTATGAGTCAACCCACGGCTCGTAGAAGTTATTACGGGTTGTAAACTTGAACCGTAGTGGTGAAGTAGATAAGTGGAAATTTGGCTAAGGAAAGTAAGAGCCTATGAGTCGTATTACAACTCGTGAAAGAGTCTATGACTTATAGAAGTGAGTCATAGTGCAGGTCTTGAACGTTGTAAATGCCTAAGCCTCAAGACTTCATTTGTGACTCAACAGAATGAGTCATAGAGAAGTGTCTGAGTCATACAAATAAATCATATACAATCTTCATAGACCTTCAACTTACAGGTTTCTTAGGCCAGCAAGACAAGACCATTTGAAGATTTGTAAGACTGAAAATGAGTCATAGAAATAACTCGTATAAAAAGATCAGAGACTTGTTTCTTTGGGTATTTCTCAGGACCCACAGGATGAGTCGTTCCTACTACTCGTCACTACTCCTACGGATCATACGAACAAGTCATAATGGTGCCCAATCTAGAATTTAATGAGGGGTAGTTTGGTATTTTTCCTACATCCTAATAATGTATGTTGAAGTTTTTAGGGACTAGATTCATTACAAATTGTGTCCAAAATACTCATAAACTCTTTTATTCCCTCATTATTCCCTAAACAATTTTTAGATTTCTCTCCCAAGGTTCCTCAAGAGTTCATCAAGCTTTGATTAGGGTTTTTTCAAGATCAAGTCTCCTTTCTCAAATTCATGTCTAATTTCAATCAAGGTATGTGTGGATTGATTCATGAGTCCCTTCCACTCATGGAGTCCAAGGTTTATCTAAAACATATCATAAAAACACCCTACTTTTAAACATCAATTTTGATGAATTGTGCTAGGCTGTTCAACTTCATTTAATATCATTATTTATGATCATTATAAGTATGTTTCTATGTAAATTACATTATTTTGAGTTGAAGTATGAATGCCCATGCATAAAGCTATTTTCTATGATGAATTATAGGAATTATGATTATGGAGTCTTATGTTTTCAAGGTATCCTTATGGATTTCAATCAAACTATATTTGAGTTTCACTTTAATTTAAAGTATGAATTTTGATCATGAATTACAAGTACTCTCAAGTTGTGATTTTCATGAAAGAATAAAGATAGGTGACTTAGGGCCCTATATGGTGATCTAGGACCTTATGATATTAATTATGCAAGTATGATATTGTGATGATAAAAGGCCAATACTTATATTGCAATTATATTATGAATGAGTTATTCTACGAATTATGAAATTTATGAACAAGTTATGATATATGCTAAGTATGTTACTATGTTATGTATTCCATGGATTTTGACTTAAAACCGAGTGGACTTGAGGTGGGGCCCTATCAAAAGTTTTAATAGCAACCTCGTGTCTCTTAAACTACGTGCAACCATAGGTTGCCTTATGGATTAACTAGTGGATCCACGTATAGCATATATACATGACCTATGCTACTTAGCGGGGTAGAGTCTACCTTGGCAAGTAGATTCAGTTTTTCTTCATTGTATGGAGAGACAGCGGGATTCCATGTTATAGCTCGCATAGTCTTATTATCAGTTAAGGTTCATATCCCACATATGTATATGATTATTATGTTATCTATGATCTTTAACTACGTCTTTTAAATGCTTTGATCATTATGGTTTTCCTCATGGCTTTACTTACCCTCCCTACTATATATATTCTTGATTATTAAATTTTGTGATTTATTGTCATGACCCAACCCCATAGGCCGTGATTGGGGTCTGACCTGGACCCACGTATATATACCTATTAGCTATAGTCAAGTTGAACTCTGAATAATGTGATGCTACATAGAAAAACCCCAATGGGTCAAAATCTTTTTATGTACATATAGCCCCTTGCATTCACATCATATCATGAAATGGCACATAAGCCGACAAGGTTGTCATACATACAAACATTCACAATGCGCCATATAGGCATAACAAAAACAAACTTATAAATAACCTACATACATATGTCTACAGACCTCTAAGAATAGTAATGGTAACATAAGGCGGGACAAGGTCCCCGCCGTACTCCTGAGTAAACAAACCTCTAAGAATAGTAATGGTAACATAAGGCGGGACAAGGTCCCCGCCGTACTCCTGAGTAAACAAGTACATACATAAGAGGACCAGTACCCAAAGGCTAGGCTCCGGAATAGTGGAGCACTTCCATCATAGTTGAGTGGAAATCCTAACCTGGTGGATCTCCAAAATGAACATCTATACCTGCAGGCATTAAATGCAGTCACTCAAAAAAAGGAGTCAGTACGATATATGTACTGAGTATATAAAGCATAACATAGTATAAGTGAGATTACAACAAAATTAGGGGTGCAGCCCATCATGGGACTTGGTGTCACAAATGTTTAATTAGGTCATTATATGCATATATGTGTCATACCCGGCCATCTACTGAGGGACTCGGTAAACATTCATACTATCATAATAATCATACCATCATATATTGTACCCAGCCCTTTATGGGACTCGGTCGTACCCGGCCCTTTATAGGACTTGGTGAATGCTTATATCATCATATATCATACCCAACCATTTATGGGACTTGGTCATACCCGGTCCTTCAGGGGACTCGGTGAATAATCATGTCATCATATATCATACTCGGCCCTTTATGGAAATCGGTCATACCCGGCCCTTCATGGGACTCGGTGGAAGATGTATTAACAGCATGCACGAGTAAAGTAGTGAGTCACCATATGAAATTAGCTCATCATCTGAGACTAGGTATAACAATCGTTATGAACTATTATTTGAGGATCAAAATGATCATCATCTCAAGCATCCTCTAAGTGCCATCAGGGGCCATATCAAACGGAGTCTTAGGAATCATAGACTTGCATCAAGATAATGCTACACAACTTATGCAATCAGAGACATTTATCATCATAGAGTCTTAGAAATATGTGCTTACATACTCAGTTACTACTCAACATATAGAAGGCTCGAGGATAGTAGTTCAACTACTTTAGGACTTCTAGTATTCAGGAGCGAACATGAGTTATGAGTTATGTCCGAAACTTATGAATGGAACTCCCTCCAATCTCATATCATATATCAATTCACTTACATTTAAAACATTCCAAAAGAAAGGAGAGATAGGCTTTACGTATACTACCCTTCATCATAGAGAAGCCTTAAAAGGCAATAACTAAGCTATTACATCAGTTCTAATACTAAGAAGTGGGTAAGAATTTTGAGTCATTCCTGGAGTTTTATGAATGGTATTATCACCACATTTCATATACAAACCACTTATAGCTACGACATGCCAAGATAAAAGAAGGATAGCTTCACATACTCATCACTTCCTAACGTATGAAAGGCTTGAGAAGCCCTAGTTCGATTACCATAAAACTGCTTTTATCAAGAAGTAAGTAAGGACCGCAAATTATGCTTGGCATTTATAAGTAGATTTACCATCAAGCTCATATCATTCATTACTTAACTTGAAGACATGCCAGAACAAAGGAAGAGATAAGCTTTAGATACCTTTTATAGAGTAATCGTAACCACTCTTAACTCGTCACCTTCTAAACCTATTTAACACGAAGGTAGTACTAACATTAATAATCTTTAACTTTCTAGCTTCTAAATCCAAAACTAAGCACCCATAGGAATCAATTCCTTATTCGCCTTTCTTGACTAGTCTCGACTAGTCTATTAGTTAGTTAAGAAGTTAACGTAATTCGGGCAACATCTCCTTTATAACTTGCCCTATCCGAACTTACAATTACACTTTCAATTAGTATAGACAACCAACAACAACAACCAACATCCAATACAATGCTCTAAATAAATTCTCATGGATCCTCATTGTCATGACCCGACTTAGGGCCTAGTCATAACAAGGTGATCAAAACCCTGAAGGGCTCAACCAAGCCTCTTGTACGTATCATACGCATTCATAGGGTAAAATATAAAAGTGGAAACATCATAAGAGAGTCTAAAACCATGAATAGAAATATGAAAAGGTCTTATGACAACATAGACTCAAACATATGTCCAACTAGATGCCTCTAAACATGAGTATGGGTATGGAGTCTAAAACATATCCCTAGATCACCCTCAATATACAACGTAAACAAAATTCCTTTGAAAAGAAAATAGTAACCAACTTGAAACTAGTCCCCGGTCAATGAGGACTCACCACAACACCGTCGGATGGAGAATACCTACTAGTTACGTATATAATTAGGATCTTTAACCTCAATCCCTACATTATGAGATAATGTAGGAAAAAGTATGTATTATTATGTTGGAATATACTAAGTATGAGGGCGTGACATGCAACGTAAATCATGGAATGCAAAGGTCAAGTAAATCACATGATAAGATGGAATACATAAAGTCATGAGAAAATCATATTGACCAAAGCTTTTAAAAGCATAAATTCAAAATTATAACATACTTAAGAGATCATACATATGTGGGATAGGAACCATAACCAATAATAATACCATGCGAGCTATACCATGGAATCCCAATGTTGCCTACATCAGAGGAAAGAGGGAGACTACTTGCCAAGGTAGACTCCTACATGCCTAAGTGGATCCACTAAGTGGTCGTGTGAACCAAGTACTCACCCTTAGTTCTTAGACTCGGGTACTCACCTCCAAGCCTTGATATTTTGGGTACTCACCTCTTAGAGATTTGGGAATTCGCCTCTAATCCCTTTGTTCCTACAGTGGCACTTAGTTATGAGATAAGAAACTTTATGTAAGAACCCCATATTTTGAGTCCCCACCTCAAGTCCACATTCAATGGTAAGTCAAATCCCATGGAATACATACATAACATATAAATCATAATAAGATATATTATAATCATAATCATAGGTTTGAAATTGCTATACCCCATATTTTTGTACCTTGGAACGCGTTCTTAAGCTCTCAAGCTTCTTAAGCTTCTTAAGTTCTTGAAAGGCTCTTAAGTTTATTAAAAGGTTTGTAAGCTTCTTAGAAGATACCATGTGAGCAAGATAATCTATAACACTACCAAACAACTCTAAGGAAGGGAGGAATGTGACATCCCATAGTAGGGAAGATTGGAAATATGATTATAAGAATCCAGAAGAAGTTGGATGCCAAGTAATGAGTCGTAGGACTCTACATACTTACGTAAGCTACAAACTAGAAAAGCTTACATTCGTAAGCTACTTGAGTTCATACCAAGCTTACATAGCAAGGATTACATAGGTTCATAAAGTAAAATGAGATTATGAACCCACGAGGAGAAGGAGAGAGTGACACATGGAAGCAAGAGAGAGTGCCATGTGGAATAAAGAGAGAGTTCCATGTGGTAGCAGCTGAAACAATAGAGTGGGCCCCACCTTCCACATGGCAGCCCTTAGTTGGAGGAGGTGGTATGTTGGCCTAATGAGGGGTTGACATGTGTTACCACTTAGGGTATGACATGTGTCACCCCCTAAACTAGCCTATATATATATGTTTTATGAATTTTAGTTCATCTTTATCCTTTAGTCATTCTTATACAAGAAAAGTCTAGAAAAAAAGAGAAGAGAAGAGAAACCTTGAGCTAGAGATAGAGAGCACCACAGATTTGGAGCAGAAAAGGTAAGCTCTACGATTTTATTCCATGAATTAATTATCTAGAGTATACCACTAGGGTATGAAGTTATTATTAATGTAAATTGATGGTTTGGAGAAGAACTAAAGGATAGGAAACAACCACGAAGTTTCAGCCGCAGTAGGAGAACTTCCGTGGTGAGTTTTGGCAAGTTTCGTGTAAGGTAAGGTTTTCCCTTTAAAATTGGATTTTATGATGTTGTTATGAAGTATATTACATGTCTTAAATAAGGATGTAAGTATAAAAATTGTATAAGGATGCTTGACGTTAGAAACAAACTAAATTGAAGTTGTTATAGTCAAATCGAAGTCGAGTAATGTGTTGTGATTATGGTGCTGCGGTTGCAGCTGGTTTGATAGCGTGTTGCAGTGATGGAAAGTGTTCTAAAAGGGGTGTTTTTACTTATGGTTTCATCCAAACCACCCTCCATTTGGTATGGTTAAAGGTTTTACAAAACAAAGATTAAAAACTCTATTTTGGTATCGTAGTTTGAGCGAGTTGATTGGAGTTTGTAGTGTGTAATGTTGAATTGATTTACTTTTATATATACTGATGGTTGTTGTTGTTGGTTGGATGTAGTAATTAAGGATGTAATTGGAAGTTTGGATAGGGTAAGTTATAGGGGAGATGCTGCCCGATTTCCGATAACTTCAGAACTAGTAATGAACTAGTTGAGGGAAATGGATAGGAAAACGATTCCTATGGATACTTGGTTGTAGAGTTGGAAATTGGAAAGTGAAAGGGTATTAACCTTAGTATTTCTTTCATGTTAAATAGGTTCAAAATACGATAAGGTGAATGTGTTTAAGGGTAATCCATAAGAGGTATGTGAAGCTACCTTCTTTTTCTTGGCATGTTTTTGGCATAAGTATGTAAAACTACCCTTCTTCTCTCTTGATATGTATTTGACATAAGTTATGATGTTATGATGAAATATTTATGGTATCGAGTCCCTTGATGGGCCAAGTATGATATGTTACTATATCAGGATCGGGCCGAACATTCCTCGACATATGTTACTATATAAGGATCGAGATGAACGTTCCTTGACATATTTTACTATCTAAGGATTGGGCCATACGTTCCTCGGCATAGGTATATGACGACTATATGAGGGAAAGTAGAGAGTATGTAAAGCCGTCCATTATTTCTTTGGCATGTCTTAGAATTAAGTAAGGATTAATATGAACTTTGGGGGTAATTCTATTCATTAGTCTCGAGGGTGATTCGTGATTTCTATTATTTAAGATTCTCTGATAGTTAATGTCCTTGATTTTTATGAGTTATTTTGTATCTTCTTTATTCATGACTATGATTTCTAAGGCTCTTTTGATATGATCAATAGTGATAATTGAGGGATGATTTTTATGACTATCGTCTTAATTTTCAAATGACAATTTGTCTTTATTACTTCAGTAAGTATTTGACAATGTTTTAATTTGAATATGGTTACTCACTACTCTACTCGTGTATACTGTAACCCTTCTTTCACCGAGTCCAGGGCCGGGTATGTAATCATGCATAGTTCACTATATTTTCCATCGAGTCCCTCATCAAAGGGAGAGGTACGCTATATGAAGACATGATAATGCGATGACAGGAACAACTAACTGAGTCCCGTACTAGAGGGTCGGGTATGTTTGTATATATATATATATGATGATGTGATGTGATAAAGTGGTGATGGCGCTGGGCCCTTTAATGGCCCTATAGTTATGATTCACCGAGTCCCTGAAAGGGCCGACTATATTATATAATATCAGCATGCATATTTTCATGATCCACACGGTACAGGTACAATGTTTTCCTAAGTAACGTATTTATCCCCCTAACTCTCTTTATTTCAGATATGCTTTCAGTTATGCTTTACATACTCAGTACATATGTCGTACTGACAATCCTTTCTCGGAGGGCTACATTTCATGCTTGAAGGTACAAGTACACACTTTTGGGATCCTCTAGTGAAGGAGTTCCACTCAGCAGTTTAGAAGCGTTCCATTGTGTCGGAGCCTAGTTTTGGTACTAACCCTCGATGTACGTATTTATTTATTCACGGGTATGGTGGGGGACCTGTCCCGCCTTATGTTCTGTTCTTACTCTTAGAGGTCTGTGGACATATATGTGGGTATATATGTATGTGTGTACAGTTATTCGATTAAGACGGATCCCTCCGAAGACCCTGATTATGTTATGGAGACCGATCCCTTGGAAGGCCCAATGAAAGGTTCCCCAGAGCATCTGATGACCAGGGAAGTGGTTCCAAAAGTCACGCCAGCAGTTCTTATGACTGAGTACTATGTCAGGCCATCTCCTACAGTAAGTGATATGGCATATTTGAGCCCTCTATCTTGGTCGTAAGTGAACCAGGAATTACCTGGCTATCGATGCCTATTAGATTCAAGCGAGGAAGATGATGAGGGACAGACAAGCAAATGGCAACCAGATAGAGATGGGGAGCATACTTCACCTCTTAGGTTACCGGGTCGAACTAGGAACTGATCGACTACAGGTATGAGAGTGATAGGTATAGTTTTATTGGCTATATAGGGCAATTTGTTAGTTTGGTTTTGGCTTAATGTGGGAAGCCCTGCGTGGCTGTAATATGAGATGCTATAACCTATGTATATGTTGGCCCCGTGAGGCATTATGGTTGTGATATGATATGATATAGATGTATATATACATTGGCCTTGCATGGCATTGCTGGTATTTCGTAAGTGCAGGGTTGGGATAGGAAGGAATATAGAGGAAACTCTACCGAATTATTTTTTTAGAATAAAAAGGGAATGAGATACAGGTTCATCATATGGTCTGGAAGTTAATACTGAGTACCTTATTATAATAAATTAAAGTTGTAGAGGTACCCTCCGTGTTGTTGAAAATAGGGGGGGCATGTTTATTTAGGAAGCTTTAGTTTAGAAGAAAACTCCTATTAAAGGTCAAGGTGTCCTCCAATTGGGTTCCACTTTGGTGGGAAAGTACAGAACCCTCAACCATTAGTGGTGAACTAGATAAGTTGTTCACGACTTAAGAATGAACCTAGAGGGAAACCATACGAGTTAGGCACTAAACAATATTGTGGTGCTTATTGGATCTTAATTTCCTTCTGGTAGTGGTTAGAGGATGCTTTATGGTAACCTTTTATTGGTTATTAAGCGACTACAACATGTGGATGAAAGACATGAACTTATGGGCTATCTAGAATCATATGTTTCATATATTGGATAACATACTAGAAGGATTCAGAAGGGTTGGTGATACCAAGGACTGATTTTCCTAAGGGATATGGGGGTAACATGAAACTCCTCGGGCACAAAAATTGTCACGACCCAACCCCATAGACCGCGATTGGGGTCCGACCTGGACCCCCCGTACACATATCTATTAGCTGAGGTCACATTGAATCGTAAATAAGACAACATCATATAACAGAGCCCCACTGGGCGATAACATTTTCATAAACTGTAGCCCTTTTCGTTTGTATCACAACATGACAGGGCACGCAAGCCGACAAGGCTGCCATAACATAATAACATATATCATATATCATGTAGACCCAACTTAATCAAACTGACATACACAAACCACATATACATATCTGCAGACCTCTAAATATATAAATGACAATATATGGCGGGACAGGGCCCCCGCCGTACCCCTGAATAGACGAAATAATTTTTATACATCCATGGATAGTATCACAAAACTAGGCCCCGATATAATGGAGCCTCTTCCAACTGAGCAGCATGGAATCCTAAGCTGACGGACTCCTAAAATCTGTATCTGTACCTGCGGGCATGAACGCAGCCCCCCAAGAAAGGGGGTCAGTACGATATATGTACTGAGTATGTAAAACATAATATAATACAACTGGAAGCATATCTGAGATAGAGAAACAGGGAATAACATATCAATTTAGAAACCTGTACCTGTACTTTGTGAATTACAAAAACATGCATGTTCGAGTCATATCATATAGCCGGCCCCTTTAGGGGTCCGGTGAATCATCTCTATAAAATCATCTCTGTAAAACCATCATGGCCCCAGTGCCATCACCACCTTATTACAACACATCATCATATATTTATACACGTATCCTGGCCCTCTATTGAGGGAATCAGGGAATAATGCAGTGAACTATGCACGAGAACATATCCTGGCCCGGGACTCAAGGAAAGAAGTGTTACGGTATACACGAGTAGAATAGTGAGTAACTATATGCAATTTAAATCGTTATCAGAGACTCGACAGAATAAGAAAGTTAAGCTTTTATTTGAGAACCCGAGTAACGGTGTAGTCATCTCGAGTGT
Organism: Solanum dulcamara; assembly: GCF_947179165.1. Classification (NCBI taxonomy): domain Eukaryota; kingdom Viridiplantae; phylum Streptophyta; class Magnoliopsida; order Solanales; family Solanaceae; genus Solanum; species Solanum dulcamara. The sequence goes on from NC_077244.1 coordinate 30,404,136, forward strand.
CCTCTAAATGCCATTATGGGCTATCTCAATTATAATCTCGGGGCTCCTAGACATGTACTAAAGTAAAGCCAAATCGCTTATGAAACCAGAAACATTTGTTAACATATAGTCTGTAAGACTTGGAGCCTGTACATTTGTTACCTTTTTAACATATAAAAGTTTCCAGGGAAATAGTTCGATTATTATAAAAGTTCGATATTCAGACGTAAATAAGAGATGCTAAGAATGGATTTACCCCGGAACTCATATCATGTTTAACCTACAACTAAGACATGCCAGAAGAAGAAAGAGAATAAACTATATATGGTCTGTACTTTCCTTTATGGGATCTGCATACACATATTTCATACCCGGCCCATCATGGGGCTCGGTGAATCATTATGGCATTCAAATCTCACTTTCGTACCAAACACATATCAAGAGAAGGGAAAGATAGTTTCCCATCACTATTCTTTAGCACGTAGAAGCCTTAACAGATAATACTCAATCCTTGTAGGGGTGTTAACACTTAACTGTAGTTAGGGATTATGGGGCATACCTGGAGTTCTGGGAATGGAATTATTCCCACATTCCACATACAATTAACTTAAGGCTAAAACTTGCCAAAAGGAAAGAAAGATAGCTGTACGAGCTTATACCAAAACATGCCAAGGGAAAGATTTACATACCTTGTCTGAATTATTACTTATCCTGCTTTCCTCGCCGTCCTTTGAACCTATTAAACATGAAAGTAATATAAATATCAACCCCTCTTAACTTTTCAGCATCTTAGGTTACACCTTAGTATCAATGGAATCTATTTCCTTAGTCGTTTCCCCAACTAGTTTTGTTATTCGCTAAGGCGTCGACGAAAATTGGGCAGCACCTCCCCTGTAATGTGCCCTATCCAAATTTCCAATTAGGTCTCTAAGAACTACAGCCAACCAACAACAACAACCTCCAGCAACTCACACCAACAATATACAATATAGACTCCAAACGACCTATCCGAAATACGATATCAAAATAAAGTTTCTAGTTTCCATTTTTGCCAAGCCTTTAACCGTGCGAGGCGGGGGTCGTGTTGCTGCAACCAGAAGCTCCCCCAACCTTATTTATAACATTTTTAGGGCCTGCAACCACAAGCCACACCCCTGCAGCAGCACCTCACAAGAACAGCACTTTGTTTCGACAACAATTCAACTATAACGACTACAAATTAGTTTATTCCGAACGCCAAGTATTTCTAAGCCATTTTGATATTTCCAGCCACCAATAGGGCATGTAACACCCTTTATAACAACTCCATAAAGTCCAACTTAAAATAAGAAACCTTACCTTACCCGAAATTGGCCAAAATTGTCAAGTCGCACCTCGGAACTTCTCTAGACGTGCTGAAATTAGGAGGACTATTTGTATGACTTCCTTGCTGCCCCAAATTGAAATTTTTGGTTGTCAAACACTATTATATAACCTTGTAACACCTCAAATAATTAATTCATGGAACGAAACTCATAGGCTCACCTTTTGGAGACAAAACCCGTAACCCTCTCTTTTTGGCTTTCTAAGTTTTCCTTCAACTTTTTCTTGTTTGTTCGAAGTGTAAAATTGAAACCATGGTTCCGTAGGCATCCTAAGACACATATATACACCTCCACATGTTTAAGGAACACTGTATATACTTAATTTATGGAGCAAAAGTGGAAGCTTACCTTTGTTTTCCTTGTTGCCGCCATAACACTCTCTCTTAGCCTTAGGTTGTTTTTTCCCCCTTTTGTTCACGTTTTTGGCTGAAGTTTTGGATAAGTGAATTACTAAGAGTCATTTTAACATGTATATATGGTATGCCTTGGAGGTGACACATGTCAGACCCTTAGGGTGACACGTGTCGAGCCATGATTGGCCACTGTATCATGCTGCCAACTAGGGGCTGCCACGTGGCAGCGTGGGGTCCATCCCAAGTAGGTGAGTCACCTGCCTGCTTGTCGCCTGCTTGCTTTTCACTTTCGTAAGTTCGAAAACTAGTTTTTTTCTCCCTCTCGTAGGTTCGTAATCTCGTCTTATTTTAAGAGCCTATGTAGCCTATGCTACCCAAGCTTGGTACGTACTCCAATAGCTTAAGTGTGTAAGACTTCCAAGTTAGTAGCTTACGTAGATAAATCGAGTCCTACGACCCATTACTTGGCCTCCAATTCCTTCCGGACTCTTATGATTTCATCTCCAACCTTCTCTAGTATGGGGTATCACATTCTCCCTTTCTTAGAGCCGTTTGATAGTGTCGTAACTTAAGTGGCTCACATACTAGCTTCTAAGTAACTTAAGGGACCTTCCGAGTTCAAAGATGTGGGGTGTAACAAAAATGGCCATGGACTGAAAGAATAGAAGGACTATTACAGGGAGCACTCAAGATAGATGTGATCAATAAGTACGAGTATCGGACAAAAAAGGGAATTTCACGACCCAACCCCGTAGGCCGCGACTGGGGTCCGACCTGGACCCTCTTATGCGTATTTATCAGCTACACTTAAGTTGAACCCTGTGTGAGGTGATACTATACAAAAAAACGTCAATAGTTTAAAACTTTTTCATGTACCTATAGCCTCTTTCATTCGTATCATATCATGAAAGGGCCTGTGCCGACGAGGCTGCCATAACATAAACACATTTACAACATTCCGTATAGGCACAGTCGAAACAAACTTATAAACAACCCACATATACATATGTCTACATACCTCTAAGAATAGTAACAACAACATATGGCGGGACAGGGACCCCGCCGTACCCCTGAATGTACAAATATATACATTAAGTAACCAGTATCAAAAATTAGGCTCCAGAACAGTGAAGCACTTCCGACATAGCTGAGGGGAACTCCTAAGCTGACGGATCTCCACAATGAACATCTGTACCTGTGGGCATGAAACGCAGCCCCCCCGAGAAAATGGGGGTCAGTACGATATATGTACTGAATATGTAAAGCATAACACATCGTAACTGAGACCATAACTGAAATAAGGATGCATGGGATAAGTATAACAATTAACAAATTACTGTACCTGCACCTTAAGGCACATAATCCTATACATCATCATATATTGTGCCCGGCCCTCTAGTGAACTCAGTGTTATAATCGTATTCTCATAATCACATATCATCGTATCATCATGCATTTTATTTCATCATATCATCGAATACGGTATCATATCATCCTATATGGTATCACATCATCGTATATGGTATCATATCCTTATACATGGTATAATCTTATCACGCATGTCATCGTATTACACCCGGTTCACTGTGGGGCTCGGGGTCACAATGTATCACTCTAATCTCATATGCATGCCTACATAAAGTATCCGGCCCTTTAGTGAGGGACTCGGTGAATGGAGTGGTGTACGTTTATAGCGTACCATCATAATATACATATGTACCCAGCCCTCTAAGGAGGGACTCGGTGTTCCTTCCTTATTTCGCCATATATACTATCACATTACAGCCGGCCCGGGACTCGGTGAATAATCATATCATCATAACATATAACATATATCACACCTCACGTATGGTATCGTCTTCTCGTGCGTGGAACTATACACATCCGGTCCAGGACACGGTGAAAGAAGTAATAAAACTATGCACGATAACATTCCTGGCCCATCGTGGGACTCGAGAAAGGATGAGTTACGGTATGCACGAGTAGAGTAGTAAGAAACCATATGCAACTAAGTCATTGTTTGAGACTCGATGAAATAGTCTAGTGAACCGTCACCTGAAGACCAGGAAGATACTTATCCGAAGTGCCCTTTAGATGTCATTAGGTCTTACATTAGTTGGGGCTTCAGGAATCACAGACATGCATCAAGACAATGCCACGCTATTTATACAATCAGAAATATAGTTATGCAATCAGAGACACAATTATGCAATCAGAGACACAGTTATGAAATCAGAGACACAGTTATGAAATCAGAGACATTGATCGTTTCAGATCCTTCAAGAAAAGGAGCTTATATCTCCACTTACTATTCACTATATAGAAGGCTCGAGATTAATAGTTTGGCTACTTTCAGACTCTAAATGGTCAGAAGTGACTACAAGTCACGAGTTACACTCAGAGTTCATAAATGGAATTACCTCTAAACCCATATCATATATCATTTCACTTAAAAGTTAAGTCATTCTAAATGAACGAAGAAATAGGCTTTACATGTACTACTTTTCATCACATAGAAGACTTAAAGGCAATGACTCAGCTATTGCAGGAGTTCTAATATCAAGAAATAAACAAGGGTATCGACTCATACTTAGAGATTTATGAATGGATTGAATCCCAAATATCATATACATATCATTTATAACTTATATCTAAGACATGCCACAAGAAAAGCAGAATAGCTTTACATACTTATTTCAAAAACACGCCAAAAGAAAGCTTCACATACCTTGTTAGAGTTATTTCTTATCCTGTTCGCCTCATCGTCCTTTGAACCTATCCAACAGGAGAGTAATATGCATATCAACTCTTCTTAACTTTCTAGCATCTTAGGTTACACCTTAGTATTAATCGAATCTATTTCCTTAGTCATTTCCTCGACTAGTTCTTTAGTTTGTTAAGGCGTTAACGAAAATTTGGCAGCACCTCCCCTGTAATGTACCCTATAAAAATTTCCAATTAGGTCCTTAAGACCTACATCCAACCAAAAACAACAACCTGCAGCAATTCACACCAATAATATATAACATAAACTCCAAACGACATAATCAAAAATACGATATCACAATAGGGTGTCTAGCCTTTATTTTGTAACGCCTTTAATTATATGCAATGAGGGGTCAAGTATCTTCAAAAATCAGCACCCTAACTCACATTGGAACATATTTAGTCCCTGCAACAACACATCACACCCCTGCAGCAGCAACTCACAAGAACAACGCCTTTCTTCGACGATAATTCGACTATAACGACTACGATTTAGCTTATTTTGAATGCCAAACTTTTAAACCCTTTTCCCCAACTTAAAGCAGCCCAAAATGTGTTTAATACACCCTATAATAACATCATAAACTTCAAATTAGAGTGTAATACATTACCTTATCCGAAATTAACCAAAACTACCTAAACCTTGCTTCGAAAATCTTTTGCCGTGCTGAAATGGAGCGGACTGTTTTTGACACTTCTTTGCTGCCCCAAATTAAAATTTTATGTTATTAAACATCATTATACATCTGAGGGACACTTCAAATCATTAATTCACAGAACTAAACCCGGAAGCTTACCCCACAACGGCCAAACCCGTAGCCTTCTCTTTGCCCCTCTACGTTTTTCTCTTCTTCTTTTCTTTCAAATTTCCAATCGTAAAGCTGAATTTTTTATACCATAAGCATCATAAATCACATATATACATATCCACGTACTTAGGAAACACCGTGGTTAATTAATTCATGGAAGAAAAGTAAATAACTTACCTTAATTTCCTCCAATTTTTGGCTTCTCTTGTTAGCTCTCTTTCTCTCACGTTTCTCTCATTCCCTTGGCTGATTTTTGGACTCCAAATGACTTAAGAGTCATTAACATACATATATAGGGTCCCTTAGGAAGTGACACGTGTCAGCCCCTAAGCGTAACACGGGTCAAGCCCTTATTGGGCCATGGATCCACCCTTTCAAGGAGGGGCTGCCACGTGATAGTGGGGCCCACCTCCACCAAGTCAGGTGGGTCACCTACTTGACCCCAAGAAGGTGGGTCATCTGCTTGCTTAGGTGCCGCCACGTGTCACCCTCCAATTGGCTGCCCCGCATAATTGTTTTTCTCTTCCTCGTGGATTCGTAATCTCGTCTTATTTTAAGAGCAGATGTAATCCGTACTACGTAAGCTTGATATATCCTTAAACAACTTAAGTGTATAAGACTCTTAACTTAGTGGCTTACGTAGGTAAATCGAGTTCTATGACTCATTTCTTAGCCTCCAACTCTTTTTGGATTCGTATGACTCTATTTCCAACCTTCCTTCTCACAAGGTATCACAATCTTCTTTCCTTAGAGTTGTTTGATGTGTGTGGATAGTAAGGGTCTCATGTCTACTTTCAAGACGATTAGGGACACGTGTTAAGGTTGAAAAGTGCGAGGTGTAACATCCTTCCCCCCTTTAGAACATTCGTTCCCGAATGTTAAATAAAACTTCCCTTAAGACTTTATAAAAATTGTAGGGAGGTTCCTTTCTACTAGACTGACATACATTCTCATCCAAGTAATTAATATACGAGTTCCAGGACTGGGGGTTATCTGTAGACATCAGGAATAGGTCTTTAACTTCCTGGTTATGGCTTCACGATTCTTATTCCACCACAGTACCTTGACGGAAGTTATGTACTTAGTTCGCAACCCGTTTAATCTGTTGATCCCGGATGGAAATAGGTTGCCTCTCGTAGGATAACTCCCTGTTACGTGGACCTCCTCCATGGGAAATATTTTGGGAGCGTCATTTACATTCTTGCGTAGCATTGATCTGTTAAAACTGAATGTATTGTTTCAAATCGGACGGTAGGTCCCATGCATAGGCAGCTTTATCGATTCTACAAATGACCTGAGAAGGATCAATGTATCCCCTTCTTGCCAACTCTAGGCTTCTAATTGATAGCTTGTCCCGGATTAAGCTGTACCTTATCAATAATTTGGTGGATCACATCTAGGCCTGTCCCTTAATCAAAGGGCGAAATGTCGTACTAAGATTCATCTGTGTTCCTCAATCCCTTCCGAAATGATTTCCAGCGATTAGCCGTGCGTTGAACTTCCCCGTCTGAGATAATAGATGTGGGAACCCTGTGAAATCTTATTATTTCCTTGATATGTCATCTAGTATAACCCTTAGCTGAATATATCTTCCTAATTGGAAGAAAATGGGTTAATTTTGTCAGCTTATCTACCAGAACCCATATGAACTTATACTTCCGTAAAGTGCGAGGTCACCCTGCACTATAACCTACATTAACCGCCTTCCATTTCCGAATTGGGATTCCCATCCCCCGTAATAGGCTATCAAGTCTCTGATGCTCCTCTTCGTTTAAGCCATTATACAACTCCTCTTAATTCAACTTGTAACACCTTAGGTATGCTATCTTATTCTTTTACTCAGATCTTCCTTCCAGTTTTATTACCACATATTATACCGTAATACTTACACAAACGTGTGTAGGTACGTAGAGCCATCCAGAAAATGCTTTAGTGTCGCTATACTAGTAGTTTACCTCCTTCGGTCGAGGTCAGAGCTCCGCTAGGGCTTTTGTCCTTGATACCAGTTATATCTTAACAGTTCTGTCTCGAACCATCTTACATTTTTCTTTAATAAATTCTAAGTATGGCAATCACATTGCTATTACTGACTTCTTTTTATCGAATAATTATTTGACCTCGCTCTTGGTATGCCAATGTTCGTAAGCTGCACAACTATTCTTGTGCTATTTTCACGAACTGCATTGTATTTCAGTCATAATCTTTTCTGCTTTTGGCTTACTCTATTCTATATGTGTCATTGTACTAATACGCCCTTATAATCTCTTTTTGTCATACTTGTTTTTTTCCCTTTCTCACTTCCCAGGGGGTCACCCATCCCAGTGCTACTCTCATCCGAGCATGCTTAACTTTGGAGTTTTGACGGAATCTGATGCATCAGTGCGGGTATGATCACGTCCATCCCTTACGGGGTCTCGTTTGAAGTTTAAGCATTCCTATTTACATACGATAGCATCAGTCGATTTTCTTTTACGCTTGTACTTCTGTTGTCCACTTCCCCCCTTTTAGGGTGTACCCACATCATCCTCTATTTATTTTCAGCCATTCACACGCGAATGATTCCATTCCAATAATTTAACGTGCTGCACCAAATCTACATTTTTTTGTTTAATCATCCATACCTTAGGTTGCCTTTATAAGAACCATAACATAACCCTAGGGTGCTTTAGTATTGGTAATATATCGTATAAAACCTCATCTAATGGTTGATATTCGAGTAATATCCATAATGTAGCAATGCATTCCAAGCCACATTCCATTCATCCCAATCAGTAATTAGCTCGTGCTCACCCTTGGTTCAAATCCTCCACTCGGGAGTAATCATACTTTAGCGATTCGCGTTTCAAGCTCTGTCATTATACTAAACTTATTCTCGTGGATACCTCTTATACTTTTAATAACTTAGTAATGCAGCAATTGTTCTGCGAATCGATATTCCCTTTCCTTGCAGGATCTCATTAATCATCAATGTGGAGTCATGTATACACAATACTTCTTTATGCCTCCTGAGCTTTCATCTTTGTCGTGTGCTTAAGGCTTACTTCTAATCCTGCTTAAAACCATATCAACTTCGTTGTAGTAGTGGCCTTGTCTTATCACCTTTTCATTATATTATGCCTTCAGTTCGTAACTGTCTATTTCCCTTTTTGTTTGATACTCATACTTAATTAATCCCATCTATCTCGCGTGCCTCTAGTAGAACTTCTCTATTATTACTTCAGCTCATTTCCATTCTTGGTTGGGCATAAGGGATTCCTTATTACTCTTTATTTCCTTGCACTAGGTATCCTTTTCTTCACAACATAACCTTTACTCGACACTTTCCTTACGGAACTTGATAAATCTTCCTTAATGTTTCACAGGTTGTTTTATTAACACTTCATATCCATCACAATTCTTTATCCCTCGTACTCTTGTCTTAATCATACTGTTACTTCCCTTAACTATAACTTGTCATAGTTTATCCCTATGTATCAATTCAGGAGATGCCTTACTATATCATTTTATCCCGATCTATTAGTCTTCTCTAAGTCATCTTTTTTGGCTTATAGCTCTTTTCCAACTTCGTTCTACTATATCAGTATAGACCTCCTAATTTCTATTGCCATTAATTCAGCAATTAACTCATTTCTAGAGGTCAGCCATATTTGTTTAGTCAAATCTCATCATTGTGGTGAGCACAACCTTTCAAGACATACTATAGCCCTATATCTCACTCTCTTTTTATTTCTACGAAAATTTGGGCAGAGTTTTCTCTGTATTTCTTACTATCCCAACACCTGCATACAGAAAATGCCAACAATGCCTCACAAGACCAACATATATATATATATTCACATCATATCGTATCGCAGCCTCACAAGGCACACACATCATATATATTCGTATCGTATTATATAGCAGCCACACAGGGCGCGTAATACTGACAGCCAACAGAGACATATATAACAAGGTGAAGCCTGGATCTATTAATACATATACATCTTGAGAAGAGATTAATAATATACATGTAACTACATTTGAAGACACCTCCTGATCCTGTCCACTAGCCAAAGCATCAATGCGGTTCGACGAGTTCCTAGAATTAGAAGGTCTGCCGCGGTCTCTACCATGGCCTGCTAAGGTATGAATATCCTGTATTTTAGGGCATGCAGCCAACGAAGAAGGAACTCTAACAACTGATCTAATAGGTTGAGATGTATCATTTAAATTTTTTCTGAATGGGCACTCTCTCACAAAATAGCCTTGACAGCTACAGGCGAAACAAGCACCTGTAGGAAGATGACATTCCCCAAAATGAGTCTTGCCATAGTGAGAACACTAGGGAAAAAGTGGCTTCGACTGACGTAAACCTTTGCTCATTGGTGAACCCGAAACCCTGGAGCTTTGACCGACTCCTGGACATCCCGTGTTATTGAATCTTCTAGCTGGGAACTGAAGAGGCACCCTCCAGGCTGGTTGGGTAGGGTATCGACTATACTGGTAAGGCTGTCTACCTTGAGACTCCCCCGAATCACCAGCCAATCTAGCCTTCTTATGCTGGCCTCTTCCATAATCTTTATCAGGTTGTCGCCCACTGCATTGCCTCTTTATCCCCAGCCCATGCCTTTGAACCTGCCCTGCCATTAATCTGGTAAATAATTGAACTGTATCCCTCATTGCCCTATCTTCTGGCCCTAGTTGTGGGGCTAAAGGCGTAGGCACTAAGGTCTCGAGGGCTGCAACTACTGCTTCTCTAGGCTCCTCTAGGGATGGCGACGTAGTAGAGCTCACCGACTAGAGCGTGATTCTCGGCATAGGCTGGGCATGAGCCTTAATAACCCCCGGAGTATGACATGTTTCATCCGCTATTGACTTGCCCTTCTGAGCAACTATCGCTTTCTTTGGAGGCATTGCTGCAAACATAATGGTATGTTAGGGAGGGATCATCCTACAAACATAGATCTAACGCACGATCTTAGATCTAAAAGAAAGTAACATCCTAATTGTCCTATAGCCTCCTATCTATAGATGTGGTGCACAACACACCGATAAACAAGACTCTACTAGACACGGTCTGTAGACACTCCAAGGACGAACTGCTCTAATACCACTTCTATCACTACCTAATCCCATAGGCCACGACTGGGGTCCGACTTGGACCCTCATATGCCTATTTATCTGCTACACTTAAGTTGAACCGTGTGTGAGGTGATACTATACACAAAAACGTCAATAGTTTAAAACATTTTCATGTACCTATAGCCTCTTTCATTCGTATCATATAATGAAAGGGCACGCGCTGACGAGGCTGTCATAACATAAACACATTTACAATATGCCGTATAGGCACATTCGAAACAAACTTATAAACAACCCACATATATATATGTCTACAGACCTCTAAGAATAGTAACAACAACATATGGCGGGACAGGGCCCCCGTCGTACCCCTAAATATACAAATATATACATTAAGTAACCAGTATAAAAAATTAGGCTCCAGAATAGTGAATCACTTCCGACATAGTTGAGGGGAATTTCTAAGCTGACGGATCTCCAGAATGAACATCTGTACCTATGGGCATGAAATGCAGCCCCCTCGAGAAAAGGGTGTCAGTACGATATATGTACTGAGTATGTAAAGCATAACACATCGTAACTGAGACCATAACTGAAATAGAGATGCAGGGGACAAGTATAACAATTAAAAAAATTCTGTACATGCACCTTAGGACACATAATCCTATACATCATCATATATTGTGCTTGACCCTCTAGTGAACTCGGTGTTATAATCGTATTCTCATATTCACATATCATCGTATTATCATGCATTTCATTTCATCATATCATCGTATACAGTATCATATCATTGTATACGGTATCATATCCTCATACACAATATAATCTTATCATGCATGTCATTATATTAGACCCGGTTCACTATGGGGCTCGGGGTCACAATGTATCACTCTAATCTCATATGCATGCCTACATAAAGTATCCGGCCCTTTAGTGAGGGACTCGGTGAATGGAGTGGTATACGTCTATAGCGTACCATCATAATATACATACGTACCCGACCCTCTAAGGAGGGACTCGGTGTTCCTTCCTTATTTCGCCACATATACTATCACATTACAACCGGCCCGGGACTCGGTGAATAATCCTATCGTCATAACATATAAGATATATCACACCTCACGTATGGTATCGTCTCCTCGTGCGTGGAACTATACACATCCGGTCCAGGACACGGTGAAAGAAGTAGTAAAACTATGCACGATAACATTCCTGGCCCATCGTGGGACTCGAGAAAGGATGAGTTACGGTATGCACGAGTAGAGTAGTAAGAAACCATATGCAACTAAGTCATTGTTTGAGACTCGATGAAATAGTCTAGTGAACCGTCACCTGAAGACCAGAAAGATACTTATCCGAAGTGCCCTTTAGATGTCATTAGGTCTTACATTAGTTAGGGCTTCAGGAATCACAGACATGCATCAAGACAATGCCACGCTGTTTATACAATCAGAAATATAGTTATGCAATCAGAGACACAATTATGCAATCAGAGACACAGTTATGAAATCAGAGACATTGATCATTTCAGAGCCTTCAAGAAGACACAGTTATAAAATCAGAGACATTGATCTTTTCAAAGCCTTCAAGAAAAGGAGCTTATATCTCCACTTACTATTCACTATATAGAAGGCTCGAGAATAATAGTTTGGCTACTTTCAGACTCTAAATTGTCAGAAGTGACTACAAGTCACGAGTTACACTCAGAGTTCATAAATAGAATTACCTCTAAACCCATATCATATATCATTTCACTTAAAAGTTAAGTCATTCTAAATGAACGAAGAAATAGGCTTTACATGTACTACTTTTCATCACATAGAAGACTTAAAGGCAATGACTCAGCTATTGCAGGAGTTCTAATATCAAGAAATAAACAAGGGTATCGACTCATACTCAGAGATTTATGAATGGATTGAATCCCAAATATCATATACATATTATTTATAACTTATATCTAAGACATGCCACAAGAAAAGCAGATTAGCTTTACATACTTATTTCAAAAACACGCCAAAAGAAAGCTTCACATACCTTGTTAGAGTTATTTCTTATCCTGTTCGCCTCATCGTCCTTTGAACCTATCCAACAGGAGATTAATATGCATATCAACTCTTCTTAACTTTCTAGCATCTTAGGTTACACCTTAGTATTAATCGAATCTATTTCCTTAGTCATTTCCTCGACTAGTTCTTTAGTTTGTTAAGGCGTTAACGAAAATTTGGCAGCACCTCCCCTATAATGTACCCTATAAAAATTTCCAATTAGGTCCTTAAGACCTACATACAACCAACAACAACAACCTGCAGCAATTCACACCAATAATATATAACATAAAATCCAAACGACATAATCAAAAATACGATATCACAATAGGACGTCTAGCCTTTATTTTGTAGCGCCTGTAATTATACGCAACGAGAGGTCAAGTGGATTCAACCAGCAGCACCCTAACCCATATTATAAAATATTTAGTCCCTGCAACAACACATCACACCCCTGCAGCAGCAACTCACAAGAACAACGCCTTACTTCGACGATAATTCGACTATAACGACTACGATTTAGCTTATTTCGAACGCCAAACTTTTCAACCCTTTTCCCCAACTTAAAGAATCCCACAAGGTGTGTAATACACCATATAATAACATCATTAACTTCAAATTATAGGGGAAGACCTTACCTTACCCGAAATTAGCCAAAACTAGCTAAAATTTGCTTCGAAAATCGTTTGCCGTGCTGAAACGGAGCGGACTGTTTTTGACACTTCTTTGCTGCCCCAAATTAAAATTTTATGTTATTAAACATAATTATACAGCTGAGGGACACTTCAAATAATTAATTCATGGAGCGAAACCCGGAAGCTTACCCCACAAGGGCCAAACCCGTAGCCCTCCTCTTTGCCCCTCTACGTTTTTCTCTTCTTCTTTTCTTCCAAATTTCCAATCATAAAGCTGAATTTTTGATTCCATAAACATCATAAATCACATATATACATATCCAAGTACTAGGGGAACACCGTGGATAATTAATTCACGGAAGAAAAGTGAAGAACTTACCTTAATTTCCTCCAATTTGTGGCTGCTCTTGTGAGCTCTCTTTCTCTCACGTTTCTCTCATTCCCTTGGCTGGTTTTTGGACTCCAAATGACTTAAGAGTCATTAACATACATATATAGGGTCCCTTAGGAAGTGACACGTCTCATCCCCAAAGGGTGACACGGGTCAAGCCCTTATTGGTCCACGGATCCACCCTTTCAAAGAGGGGCTACCACGTGGAAGTGGGGCCCACCTCCCCCAAGCAGGTGGGTCATCTACTTGACCCCAAGAAGGCGGGTCACCTTCTTGCTTAGGTGCTGCCACGTGTCACCCTCCTATTGGCTGCCCCGCATAATTTTGTTTCTCTTCCTCATGGATTCGTAATCTCGTCTTATTTTAAGAGCCGATGTAATCCGTACTACGTAAGCTTGATATATACTTAAACAACTTAAGTATATAAGACTCTTAACTTAGTGGCTTATGTAGGTAAATCGAGTCCTATGACTCATTTCTTAGCCTTCAACTCTTTCCGGATTTGTATGACTCTATTTCCAACCTTCCTTCTCACGAGGTATCACAATCTTCTTTCCTTAGAGTTGTTTGATGTGTGTGAATAGTAAGGGTCTCATGGATACTTTCAATACGATTAGGAACACGTGTCAAGGTTCAAAAGTGCAGGGTGTAACAGGGAATATATAGCTACGAACTGAAGGTGTAGTATGAAAAGGCGAGAAGATAAGACCATTATTAGAGTAAAATTGACATGAGACTGAGAAGAATTAGAAGTTAACCTCAGGTACCTGACAAGGATAAAAGCTTATCAGATATAAATAAGTATTGTGGATGTGTTATTCCAACATGGAAAATATAAAGACCCCTCAAGGATGAGGGAGGTAGCTTGGCAAAACCATTGACACGTTGCAAGTCCATTAAGATGAACAAGTGGTATCCACTTGGATGAAGATAGTGTTATAATAGAGCTAGAAACACGGATCACTGGAGTATAAGTACTTCCAAATGGAGAAGTTGAAACGATTAGGGGTGCTAGCTTATTGCTGGTAGGGAAGAAAAAAATGTGGCTCTAGATAAAATACTATATAAATTGTATGAATCGAGTACCAGTACTTGGACTAGATTGGGTACTAGTTATTGAGAATTCTAAGCACCCCATTTTTGTGTTAAGGTTTCTAATAGGGGCAACCTAAAGTATAGGTGATCTAACAGAAGGTGTAGATATGGTGCCGTATGTCAAATGTGTTGGAAAAGAATCATATGCATATGAATAGTTGAAAATAAACAAAGGATGACATGGGTACACCCTAAAGGGAGGAAGTCGATAAGAGAAATACAAGTGTGAGATAAAGTCAATTGACACTATCACATATTAACAGGAATGCTTAAACTTCAAGCAACATCCCATGCTGGCACCAGTTAGCAAGGGATAAAGTCTAGCGTTAAATGGATAGAAGACATGATATCTAAGACCGTACGGAGAACCAATAGCAGAGACCCTAATAGATGGGTGCATACAAAAAGGGGTGAACACAATAAGAGAGTAAGACTGAGCGATCTAAGGACCGTATAAAGGGTAGTAAGGCCATGGTTGAGTAAAGATTAAGATATAGCAACAGAGCTATTGGCCGCTGAGATGTGATACACAAGTATCAAGGAGAAAGACTATAAAATCTCCTATGGTAGGGAATAAGGAGACCAAGTAGTACCCAAAGGAAGGGAAAAAAAAGGGTATGACAAAATAGTGTTAGCGCGAGAAAGTTCTAGTGTGAAGGTGATATGTAAATCATGATGGACAAGAAAATGAAAAGACTGCGTTTACCTCATACCGTTTGTATAAAAGTAGTTTGCAACCTACGAATATATATATACAGCATAAGACCAAGTGGAGGAGTACATTAGAAAAAGAGGGTTATGATATTTTGGATACGTTACAGAGAAATGTAAAAGAAAAGTTAAATCAAATGACCAAAAAGGACATGGTCATGGTTGAACTAAAGATCTACCCCGATACCGGTTGTAAGATAAAAGAGGAGAGGGCAAGGCGGAACCTGAAGACTAGTGAGACAATGCTAAGGTAAATCTTGGGCGAAGTTGAGTGCCTTCGCTCATTATTGCAAGAATTGCAATGTAACGTGTGACAGAAAAATTGGAGCCAAATTTGAGGAAAAGGACCATGGAAGAATCTGAACTAACGATGAAGCAACGATACGAGATTATGTACCTAGAATGTTATAAGTGGGGTTAAGGGAGTTGTAAAAGGGCTTAAGAAAAACGAGCAGGAGTAGCTAGTTACTAAGAAATGGTGCACTGGTATGGCAAAGTTCTGCAACACTATACTAGTAATGATGGACAAAGCACAGAACAACTATAAAGGTTATTGTGTGAGAGAACTTCAGCACCTTTCGGTAGCCAACTCTAATGGGCAAAAAGCAAAACCTAAAAGGTAAGGGTACCAATTGATGTCATCTAAAGAAGGCAAGAAGTAATACATGAGGTCGAAGATTCCACAAAATGACCTTGGCTATATGACTCATTTTGTACTCCATGGACGGATGATTTTATATGGAATGTCATCCGCAGATTAACAATATCATCCCGTGTTCCTTTAATCAAAGACTACCTATTCTGGTGAGATTGTATGAAATTATAAATCAAGGGAATGGTGGGACTTTATGGAGTTCCCATAGCTATTGTCTCAGATAAAATAGCCCGAGTTATAGCTAGCTATTGAAGATCAGCCCACAACGAGATTGGGAACACAGACAGGTCTTCATACACCATTTTACCCTCAAACCGATGGACAGACTAAGTTTACTAGCTAAACGCTAAAAGATATGTTGCGGGCCTATACGGTTGAATTCGAATGTAGATAGGATAATTGCCTACTACCTGTCAAGATTACTTACGATATTAACTATTATTCCAGTCTTCGGCTGGCCCCATATAACACTTTGTATGGCAAAAAGTGTAGGTTGCCATTGGTTTGTCTGACATTGGCGAAACATGACCAATAGGCCTAGACATGGTTTAACAAGTAGGAGAGGAGGTAAAGCTTATACAGGAGAGATTATTAGATGCCCAAAGTCGACAAAAGTCATATGCAGACAATCGGCATCGACCTTTGGAATTTCAAGTGAGCGATTAGGTATTTCTTGAAGGTGTCACCCATGAAAGGAGTAATGAGGTTTGGTAAGAAGGGGAAGATGAGCCCGAGATCCTTACCAGATCATTCTCCAAATAGGCAAGGTTGCCTATGAGCTAGACTTACCAGTGGATTTGGAAGTAGTACATCCAGTCTTCCATGTATCAATGCTCGTAAGTGCGTTGGTGATCTATCCCAGGTATATCCCATTGATGATATCCAGGTCACAGAGGAGTTATCCTAAGAAGAGCAACTTATCGCCATCCTGGATCGACAAAATAGAAGATTGCGGACTAAGGACGTAGCTTCCATTAAAGTGTTGTATCGAAATGAGAATCACGAAGAAATGACTTGGGTAGATAAAGAGGAAATTAAACACAAGTATCTGTACCTATTCCCTACGTCTATAGGTATCCCAACTTCTGAAACCCTTAAGGGGATGAAAGTATGTATTATTGTAATAGAAAAGAATTTCCCCTATAGTCTGTGTAAGATTTCGAAGAAGGTTTGTTTAATATTAGAGGAAGAATGTTCTAAAGGGGGGAAGGATGTTATACTCCATACTTTTGTACCTTGGAACGCTTTCTTAAGATCTCAAGCTTCTTAAGCTTATTAAATTCTTGAAAGGCTCTTAAGTTTTTTGAAAGGTTCGTAAGCTTCTTAGAAGTTACCATGTGATCTGGATAATCAATAATGCTACCAAACAACTCTAAGGAAGGGAGAATATGACACTCTATAGTAGGGAAGATTGGAAATATGGTTATAAGAATCCGGAAGGAGTTGGGGGCTAATTAATGAGTCGTAGGACTCAATGTACTTACGTAAGATACCAACTGGAAAATCTTACATTCTTAAGATACTTGATTTCATACCAAGCTTACGTAGCAAGGATTACATAGGTTCGTAAAGTAAGACGAGATTATGAACCCACGAGAAGAAGGAGAGAGTGACAGGTGGTAGAAATAGAGAGTGCCACAAGGAAGCATCTAGAAGTCCCACATGGCAACACCTGAAGCAATGGAGTGGGCCTCACTTGCCACATGGAAGCCCATGGTTGGAGGAGGTGGTGTGTTGGCCCAATGAGGGCTTGACACATGTTACCACTTAGGGGCTGACATGTGTCGCCCCCTAAAGTAGCATATATATATATATATGTGTTTGTGTTTTATGACTTTTTGTTCATATTTATCCTTTAGTCATTCTTATCCAAGAAACATCTAGGAAAAAAGAGAAGAGAAGAAAAACCTTGAGCTAGAGAGAGATATCCACGAATTTGGAGCAAAAAGATAAGCTCTCTAATTTCGTTTCATTAATTAATTATATAGGGTATACCACGAGGATATGAAGGTGTTATTAATGTAAATTGATGGTTTGGAGAAGCACTAAAAGGATAACAAACAGCCACAAAGTTTCAGCCGCGCTAGGAGAACTTCTGAGGCGAGTTTTGTAAGTTTTGGGAAAGGTAAGATTTTCCCTTTCAAATTGGAGTTTGTGATATTTTTATTATGTATATTACATCTCTTAAATAAGTATGGAAGTGGAAAAATTGTAAAAGGATTCTTGACGTTAGAAACAAACTAAATTGAAGCTGTTATAGTCAAATCAAAGTCGAGTAGTGTGTTGTGATTGTGGTGCTGCAGTTGCAGCTGGTTGGATTGCATGTTGCAGGACTGGAAAGTGTTCTAAAAGGGGTATGGTTACTTCTGGTTTCATCCACATGACCCTCCGTTTCGTATGGTTAAAGGTTTTACGAAACAAAGATTAAAAACTCTATTTTGGTATCGTAGTTTTGAGTGAGTTGGTTGGAGTTTGTAGTGTGTAACGTTGAAGTAATTTACTTGTATATATTCTGCTTGTTGTTTTTGTTAGTTGGATTTATTAATTAAGGATGTAATTTGAAGTTTTTATAGGGAAATTTATAGGGGAGATACTGCCCGATTTTCAGTAACTTCGAAACTAGTAATGAACTAGTCGAGGAAAATGGATAGGGAAATGATTCCTATAGATACTTGGTTGTAGAGTTGGAAATTGGAAAGTGAAAGGGTATTAACCTTAGTATTTATTTCATGTTAAATAGGTTCAAAAGACGATAAGGTGAACGTGGTTAAGGGTAATCCATAAGAGGTATGTGAAGCTACCTTCTTTCTCTTGGTATGTTTTTTGGCATAAGTATGTAAAACTACCCTTCTTCTCTCTTGATATGTCTTTGACATAAGTTATGATGAAATTTTTATGGTACCGAATCCCTTGATGGGCTAAGTATGATATATGTTACTATATAAGGATCGGGCCGAACGTTCCTCAACATATGTTACTATATAAGGATCAGGCCAAACGTTCCTCGGTATATGTTACTATCTAAGTATCGGGCTGTACGTTCCTCGGAACATAGGTATATGACCACTACATGAGGGAAAGTAGAGAGTGTGTAAAGCCATCCCTTCTTTGTTTGGCAAGTCTTAGAATTAAGTAAGGATTAATATGAGCTTTGGGGGTAATTCTATTCATAAGTCTCGAGGGTGATTCATGATTTATGTTCTTAAAGATTCTCTGATAGTTAATGTCCTTGCCTTTTATAAGTTATTTTGTATCGTATTGATTCATACCTATGATTTCTAAGGCTCTTTTGATATGATCAATAGTGATAATTGAGGGATGATTGATATGACTATTGTCCTGATATTCAAATGACAATTAATCCTTATTACTTCAGTAAGTCTTTAACAATATTTCGAATTGCATATGGTTACTCACTAATCTACTCATGTATACTATAACCCTTCTTTCTTTGAGTCTTGGGTCGAATAGGTAATCATGCATAGGTCACTGTATTATCCATCAAGTCCCACATCAAAGGGTCGGGTATGCTATATGAAGACATGATAATGCAATGACATGAAAAACTCACCGAGTCCCTCACTAGAGGGACAGGTACATATATATATATATATATATATATATATATGATGTGATATGATAATGTGGTGATGGCATCGGGCCCTTTGATGGCCCTAAAGTTATCATTCACCGAGTCCCTGAAAGGGCCGGCTATATTATATAATATTAGCATGCATATTTTCATGATCCATATGGTACAGGTACAGTGTTTTCCTAAGTACGTATTTATCCCCCTGACTCTCTCTATTTTAAATATGCTTCCAGTTGAGCTTTACATACTCAGTACATATGTCGTACTAACCCCTCTTTCTCGGGGGGCTGGATTTCATGCCCTCAAGTACATGTACACACTTTGGGGATCTGCCAGCGTAGGAGTTCCACTCAATAGTTCAGAAGCGCTCCATTATGCCGGAGCCTAGTTTTGGTACTAACCCATGATGTACATATTTATTTGTTCACGGGTACAACGGGGGCCTTGTCCCGCCTTATGTTTTGTTCTTACTCTTAGAGGTCTGTGGACATGTATATGGGTTGTATATGTATGTATGTACAGTTGTTCTTATATGTTTTCATGGCCTCGTCGGCTTATATGTTATCATTCCTGTTGATACATTATAACTCAAACAAGGGACAGGTTTACTTATAGGTAGTAGGGGTATATGCGAGTGTCTAGTTCGGGCACCCGTCACGGCCTATGGGATTAGGTCATGACAAAAATCATAGATTAGCTCATTTTCATAACATAAGTGCAATGCGGGTATTGTCCTTCCACATTACAAATCATACATACATAGACATGATTCATACTTAGAAATTAGGGTAAAACTTAGATGCATAATCAATTTGAATGAGATTCATAATAATACCTTTGAAATCATTAAATAAAACTGCTCATAGAATATAACTTGAAAATTCATGATCATAGCTTATACTTGAAATTAGGGTAAGACACGAATGCATGATCAACTAATTTGAAAATCATGTAATTGATTTGAAAACATGCATGATCATAAACTTTATATCAGCTCATACATAATTCATATAGATAATATCATTAGGAAGTATAATTAAAAATACTCATAATTTTCATCATGAACCCTAGAAATCAAAAATAGGAGAATTTATGGAAAAACTCTTCAATTTAATTCAATAACCATCAATTTATATCAAAATAGACTCATGATTATACTTTAAATCAAAATTCAGGCAATTGAAATAGAAATCACAAAACCCATAAAATACCATACTTTAATTTGATAGAAAACCTTGAGAAATTGATTGGGCTTCATGGATGAAAGATCTATCAATCAATACCCACATACCTTGAGTGAGAACACCAATTAATTTGGAAGAACTTGAGAGTTTTGATGGAGAGCTTGAGTGAATTTACTTGAAGTCTTCAATGGAAACCTTTGAGAGCCTTTTTGTAGAGAGAAAAATATTTGATAGATGAATTGTAGAAGAATGAAAGAATTAGAGGTCTAGGTTAATTTATAGAGTTGGATTAGGTCCTAAAAACGTCTAGGTTCATTAACTAATAATTTGGGAATGGTCTAAAATGCTCTTTCAAAAAACTCAACTCGGATAAAAAATCCTCCTAGGTCCCCAACGCAGACCTGTCGTGGACCTCCGCCCATATTTATATAGTAGAGGCATTGTTGGACCTACATCATGGAGTATATGTGGTCAAGCTACTCTTATTTATATGGTTATGTTTTGACTCTTTTTATATTATTTTCCTCACTTACATTAACTTATGAATGCTATATGATATGTCAAGAGGCTTGGTTGAAGACCCTCAGGGTTTCGATCTCCGTGTTATGACTAGAACCTAGGTCGGGTCATGACAAACTTGGTATTAGAGCATAAGGTTTACGATGTCCTAGGGTGTCCAATATAAAATGTCAAGTAGAATCTTATTCATGGTTGTGAAGTTTGCCACATTTATGAATAGGAGGTTATAAGGCATTTTAGGAAATTCTCACTTCTTTCATGGTCTATGTCATGCTATAGAGTTTACCCTAAGAATTCCTTTTCCTAACGATCTTCCTTTGTGATTTTCAAAAACGTGCCTCCAAGAAGACCACCATTTCCAAGAGGGAACAATGCTAATGAGACCTAAGCTCCCCTAGCTCCTCAAAACAATGGTCCCCTACCCGAATAAGTGACCAATGCAGAGTTTTGGATTGCTGTTACTATGCTAGCCTAACTTATGGCAAATCAAGGGGTGCAGCTCGTCTTAATGTTCCCACTACAACTTTGATGGTAAGAGACTTTGTAATAATGAATCCTCTAGAGTTTCTAACTCAAAGGTTGATGAGGATCCTTAAGAATTTATTGATGAGGTCTATAAAATAGTGAGCATATTAGAGGTGTCATCGGAGGAGAAAGCGGAGTTGGCAGCTTACCAACTTAAAGGGGTGACTTAAGTATGGTATACTCAATGGAATATGGAGAGGTCAAATGATGGACCTAGTGAAATGGAAGCCTACAAACTTGCTTTCCTTGATCGATATTTCCTTCTTGAGCTAAAGGAAGCTAAGGTTCAGAGTTCATAAATCTTTGACTAGGCAACATGGGAATGAGGGACTATGCATTTAGGTTGACTAAGATCTCCAAGTATGCTCCTAATTTGGTTTCTAAGGAGTATCGTACCACCATGATTTTAAAGGATATGGATATATCTTGGCTTATGACCTTTGTTGAGCAAGTTGAGGGAGAGAAACTCAAGGAGATGATAAATAGAGAGCCCAATATGATGGTAGGTTCTCACATGTTAAGTCCAATGATGGTAGTGGTGGTTCTCAACAATGATAAAGTTCGGGAAAGAAGTTTTTTAATGATAAGGTCCCATACCCAAAGGCTCAAGGAGGAGGTTCAAATGCTACTAGCCCTTCATTTCCCAAATATGCAAGGTGTAGGAAGAAATATGGAGGGAGATGTTTGATGGGAATGGCTGCTTGCCATGGATGTGGAAAAATAAGACATAGGCAATCCAAGTACCTTTATGTTACCAACAAGGGTAAGGAAGGTCATCCTCAAGGCCATGTTGCTCAGTGTGGCCAAGCTCCACTAGGTTCCCAAGATTAACCTAAGGGTGGTCAACACAACAGCCAGTTCTATGCTCGTCATGGTAGGTAGGAGGTAGAGGAGAATCCTGATGTTGTCTCTGGTATGTTACGATTCTTTCACTTTGATGTTTATGCCTTGCTTGATCCGGGTGAAAATTTGTCCTTTGTTACTCCTTATGTAGCTATGAGATTTGATGTTAGCCCCAAAATATTGATTGAGCCTTTTTTCATTTATACTCCCGAAGGTGAGTAGTTACGGATAAAAGAGCCTATAGAAAGTGCCCCATATCAGTTTTGCATAAAGTTATCCCTTGTGATCTTGTTGAGCTAGACATGGATGATTTTGACATTATTCTCAGTATGGATTAGTTGCATACCTCTTATGTGTCTATATGTTGTAGAACTTGAGTAGTTAAGTTTTAGTTTCCTAATTAGCCTACCTTTGAGTGGAAGGGTAATGATTCAATGGTTATGGGTCAATTTATTTAATGTCGTAAGGCCCAAAAATTATTTCCAAAGGGTGCATCTATCACTTAGTGAGAGTTAGGGATGTTAATTCTGAAACTCCTACTCTTGAGTCAGTCTTAGTTGTAAATGAAGTTTTGGAAGTTTTTATTGAAGATGTCCTAAGTATTCCTCTCAAAATGGAAACAGACATCGGCATAGATCTCCTTCTAGATACACAGCCTATCTCTATTTCTCCTTACCGCATGTCTCCAACATAACTTAAGGAATTGAAAGAACAGTTGAAAGATTTATTGGATAAGGGTTTTATAAGGCTGAGCATTTCACCTTGGGGTGCTCCCATGCTATTTATAAGAAAGAAAGATGGGTCACTCTGAATGTGTATAGATTATTGCCAATTGAACAAGGTCATGATCAAGAATAAGTATCCTATCCCAAGTATTGATGACTTGGTCCATCAACTTGAAGGTGAAAGTTACTTTTCACAAATTGACCTCTGATCGGGTTATCATCAACTCCGATGAGGGAGTGTGATATTTAAAAGACACCATTTAGAACTTGGTAAAATCATTTTAAAATTTTGGTTATGTCTTTTGTACTAATGAATGCCCCTGCAACTTTTATGAATTTGATGAACAATGTATTTAGGCAATATTTAGATATGTTATTGATCATTTTTATAGTTGATATTCTGATCTACTAGAAGATTGAGGAAGAGCATGTCACTTATTTGAGGATTGTGTTGCAAATCCCCAAGATCTATAGTTGTATGCAAAGTTTAGCAATTATGATTACTAGCTAAGGTCGGTTGCTTTCCTTGGTCATATTGTTTCTGGAGAAGGAATCATGGTTGATCTAAAGAAGACCGATGCAGTCAAGAATTGACCAAGGCCATTGAGTCCTTTTAATAGTCAGAGTTTTCTAGGCTTAGCTGGTTATCATAGACGGTTTGTGAAAGGTTTCTCTTCTATTGCATCGCCTTTGACGACTTTGACTAAAAAGAAGATAAAATTCCAATGATTTGAGGCTTGTGAGAAAAGTTTCCAAGAGTTGAAGGATAGACTTATCTTTGCTCTGGTGTTGACTTTACTGAAAGGTTTTGATGGATTTATTATATATTGTGATACATCAATAGTCGGTCTTGGTTGTGCCCTAATGCAAAATTGAAAAGTGATTGCTTATGCTTCAAGGTAACTCAAGATACATGTGAACAATTAGCCAACTCATGATTTGGAATTGGCTGCGGTAGTATTTACATTGAAATTATGGAGACATTATATTTATGGTGTCCATGTGGATATTTTCATCCATCACAAGAGTTTTCAATATGTATTCACTCAAAAGTACTTGAACCTTCGGCAAAGAAGATGGCTTGAACTACTGAAGAATTATGGCAAGTATTCTATCCCATCTGGGTAAGGCAAATGTGGTCACCTACTCTCTTAGTAGATTGTCTATGCACAGTGTTTCCTATGTTGATGTTGAGAAGAAAAAGTTAGTTTAGGATGTGCATAGGTTAGCCCATTTGGGAGTGTGATTAGTTGATTTAGAGGCTAGTGGAGTTATTGTGCAAAATGGTTTCGAATCATCTCTTATGGTAGATGTAAAGGAAACGCAAGATGATGATCCCTCTTTGGTTGAATTGAAGAAAGAGGTTGCCAAAAAAGCCATTGAGACTTTCTCTCAAGGGGAAGATGGTGTTTTGAGAAATCAAGGACGATTGTGTGTGACGAATGAAAATGGCTTAAAAGATATGATATTTTCTGAGGCTCATTGTTCGTGGTATTTTATTCATCCTGGTTCTACAAAGATGTATAGAGACTGAGAAAATTATATTGGTGGAATGGCATGCAAAGGGATATTGCAAAATTTGTGGTTAAGTGTCCTAATTGTCAACAAGTCAACGTTGAGCATAAAAAATTGGAAGGTTTGGCTCAAGGCATTAAGATTTTTACTTGGAAGTGGGAAGCCTTGAATATGGACTTTGTTATTGTATTGCCTTGTACTCATAGGGAGCACGATTCTATTTGGGTAATTATTGGCCGAATGACTAAGTCATCTTATTTTCTCCCTGTTAATACTACAAACTCAGCTAAGGACTATGCTGGATTGTATATTCACAAATTGGTGAAGCTTTATGGTGTCCCATTATCTATCATTTCTGATTGAGTATCAGTTCACATCTCAGTTTTGGAGATCTTTCCAAAAGGATCTAGACACCCAATTGAATCTTAGTACAAATTTTCATCCACAAATGGATGGTCAGGCCGAATGAGCTATCCAGACATTAGAGGATGTGTTGAAAGCATTTGTGATTGATTTTTAAGAAAATTGGGAAGACCATTTGCCATTAATAGAGTTTGTTTATAATAATAGTTATCACTGTAGTATTGAGCTGGATCCATTTGATGCTTTGTACGGTAGCCGGTGTCGATCCCCTATCGGATGGTTTGAGGTGGGAGAAGTTTCTTTGATACGACCCGAGTTGGTATTTACAGCTATGGAAAAAGTTAGACTTATTAGAGAAAGATTGAAAAATGGCCCAAAGCCGATAAAAGTCCTATTCAGATGTGATGATAAGAGAACTTGAATTTGAAGTTAATGATTGGGCTTACTTGAAAATTTCCCCCATGAATGGTGTGATGCATTTTGGTAAGAAATGGAATCTAAGTTCTCGTTATGTTGGCCTATATCAAATTTTGAGGCGAATTAGTAAAGTGGCTTATGAGTTGGATTTACCTTCCGATTGGTGCATCCGATGTTTCTGGTGTCATTATTGAGGAAGTTTGTTGGCAATCATAGCATAATTGTGCCATTAGACAATGTTGAGGTTAAGGATGATATTTCTTATGAAGAGGTTCTGATTGAGATTTTGGACCGGTAAGTTAGAAAGTTGAGAAATAATGAAGTAGCTTTAGTTAAAGTTTTATGGAAGAATGTCACGACCCGACCTAGGTCCTAGTTGTAACACGGAGATCAAAACCCCAAAGGGCTCCAACCAAGCCTCTTGTACATATAATAAGCATACATAAGGTAAATTAAAAGCAGAAACAACATAAAAGAGTCTAAACCATGAAAAGAAATTGAGGAATGTCGCATGACAACATAGACTCGAAACATTTATCCAACTAAATGCCTCTACTCATGAATATGGGTGGGGGATAAGTCATATCCCTAGATCACCCTCAATATGAAATATAACAAAAGTCTTTGGAAATAGTAACTAACTCAACAAATAGTCCCCGATAAATGAGGACTCACCACAAGGCTGCTGAATAGGGAAGCTTAACTAGCCACATAAATGAGTATGATCTTCAGCCTAAACCCCTACATTATTAGACAATATAGGCAAAAGTATGCATTGGTACGTTGGAATGTATTAAGTATGTGGGCAATGTAATGCATGAAAAACCATATTTGAAATAATGACAATTTGAAATAGCATGTTAGGAGAAATAGTCGAAGTTAGTAAGTAGTCTTTAAGAAAGATCATTGCATAATAACCATAAGAGTGTCATGTAAAATAAAAGATAGTATTAGTCATTTAAAACATACATTAACGTACATATGTAGGATAGGAACCATAACTGACAATAAGACCATGCGAGCTATAACATGGAATTCGATGATACCCACATCGAGAAGAAGGAGGCTACTTTGCCAAGGTAGAATCTTAATCATGAACATGTGCTATTTGGTAGGGCCCCCACCTCAAGTCCACTCGGTGCTAAGTCAAATCCATGAAATACATACATAACATAATATCATAATTTCATATATCATAGTCATAATCATAGGTTTGAAATCATATAGTAGCTCATTTTCATAACATTCTTATAATGTGAGAATTTCCCTTTCATCATTACAATCATATATACATAGTTCATATCATTTGGCCTTAAGGCACCATATTGGGCCCTAAGCCACCATTTTCATAATTTGCATGCAAATTATCATTCTAAATATACTTATAGTTCATAATCATAATTGAAATACACAATCATAAGTCATACTTGGAAGTTCATGATCATAGATTATACTTGAAATTAGGGTAAGACATGAATGTATGATCAAATGACTTGAAAAATCATGAAATTGACTTGCAAACATGCATGATCATAAGCATTATATCAACCCATACATAATTCATATAGATAATATCCTTTGGAAGTATAATTCAAAATACTCATAATTTACATCATAAACTCTAGAGATCAAAATAGGAGAATTCATGAGAAAACTCTTCAATTCAATGCAATAACCATCAATTTGTACCAAAATAGACTCATGATTATATTTTGAATCATAA
The DNA here is from genome assembly GCF_947179165.1 of Solanum dulcamara. Classification (NCBI taxonomy): domain Eukaryota; kingdom Viridiplantae; phylum Streptophyta; class Magnoliopsida; order Solanales; family Solanaceae; genus Solanum; species Solanum dulcamara. Next base: position 30,431,409 of record NC_077244.1, read on the forward strand.
TTCATGCAATAGGAATAGAGATAAAAAAACCCATAAAATACCATACTTTAATTTGATAGAAAACCATGAGAAATTGATTGGACTTCATGGATGAAAGAGTCCATGAATCATTACCCACATACCTTAAGCGAGAACACCAAATAGTTGGAAGAACTTGAGAGTTTTTATGGAGAGTTTGAGTGAATTTACTTGAATTCTTCAATGAAGTCCCTTCAGAGCCTTTTTGTAGAGAGAAAAATATTTGATAGATGAATTATAGGAGAATGAATAGAATTAGGGATTTATGTGAATTTATAGAGTAGGATTAGGTCCTAAAAACGTCTAGGTTCATTGACTAATAATTTGGGAAATGTCTAAAACTCCCTTAAAAAAAACTCAACTCAGCTAGAAAACTCTCCCAGGTCCTCGACACGGACTTGTCGCGGACTCTACTATTTTGTGAATTTCTTCAAAAAATCTATCTTTCAATATACGGGTCCTAAAAATCCATCGAGACTATTTTCTTACATGTTTTGACCCCCTGATCGATATTTCGAAGTCGATTTTTCTAAAAAGATTAAGGATAATGCATTACATGAGCGGTCTATTCCCAAGGCATTCTTAAGGTAGTTGTAATCATTTTTGAGGGATGTTACAAAGAATCAAGAGGTTGAGGGTGCTATATAGGAGGCTAAAGTCGATATGATGCCCCGATATCCTCATCTCTTTCCTTCTATGCCTAGTTGAGGTATTTAGCTCCTTCATGAACTAACCAGCCCAAATAGTGGATTTTAGTTATTTTTATTGTTTCATATGTATTAATTTTCATGAAATGAGTTCTACAGTTATGTTTTTGCTTGATATTAAAGATTACTTGTTTTTATGCATTATCGAGATGTTTTGCATTCATGTTGGGTTGTTAAGTTTCTTTCCTATTCTATTCATGCTAGCTTGAATCCCATTCGAGGATGAATGTTCCCAAGAGGGAGATATTGTAAGACCCCAGAATTTGAAAAGTCAGAAAATGAGGATCAAAACATACAGATCTTGAAAAGATGCAATTTTGGCACCAGATGATGACTATGAAGGCAATCACGGGCCGAGGTGAGCCACTATGGTTATGACCCTGAAGTTCAGTCCTGTAGGGTGAGGTCTACGATAGGGCAACACGGGCTGTAAAGCTTTCTGTGGTGACTCCTCCCCTGAAGCCTCAAATAATGAACCCAAGGCTAGGACCACGACTGGCCACCATGGGCCGTGGAACTCTTCATGGACTGTGGTGTGCTCCATGGTGGTCACTCCTACAGGTCACCCTACATGGTCTGCATCATGCCCATGGATCACAGACCATGGTTAACTTTACAAACCGTGAAGGGTCCCATGAAGGAAGTTCTGAAACTTTCCCTGCAAACTCAGAAAATTCAAATTCCAAGTCCAACATAACGGATCGTGATGGGTTGTCCATGGTGTTTTCCAGTCCAGTTAAATGAGGGGTATTTCAGTCAGTCCCTATTCTTTTATTAATGTATGTGGATGTTTGTGGGACTAGATTCATTAAGAAAATATCCTAAACACTCCTAAATCTATTATTTTCCCTCATTAGTTCCCAATCAACTAAAAGACTTCTCTCTCAAGGCTTCTTGAAAGATCATCTTCTTCATCAAGCTTTTGGCTAAGTTTTCTTAAAGAACAAATCTCCTTTTTCTATTCCAAGGTCAAATTCAATCAAGGTATAGAGGGATTGATACATTAGTCCCTTTCACCCATGAAGTCCTAAAGATTTTACTCAAAATCTCATGAATTTTAATTGGGTTTGTAATTCTAGTTTTATGAATTGCATTGGGCTATTTAAATTATATTTTCAATCATTATGAATGATCATTATAAGTATGTTCCTGGATAAATTACCAAATTTTAAGTTTAATTATGATTGCCTATGCATGAAGCCTATTTTCAATGATTATATTATGAAGTATGATTAAGAATTCAATGATTTCAAGATATTATCATGACTTTTATTCAAATTAGCTATGTAGATGAGTTTTAGTCTAAATTCAATGTATGGATTATGATCATGAATTACAAGTATGTTGAATATATGAATTTCGTACAAGTTATGAAGTAAGGTGACTTAGGGCTCTATGTGGTGACCTAGGACCTAATTATATGAATCATGCAATTATGATTTGCAATAATGAAAGGACAATACTCACATTGCATTATGTTATTAACTGAGCTATTTTTATGAAGTTTGAAGTTTATGAACAAGTTATGATATATGTTAAGTATCTTTACTATGTGATTTATTTCCTGGAATTAAACTTAGCACCGAGTGGAGTTTGAGGTGGAGGCCCTACCATTAGCCTTAGTAGCAACATCAAGTCTCTTAAACTACGTATCACCGTAGGTTGACTTCATGTATTAACTAGTGGATCCACATATAGCGTATGTTATGAACCGCCAAGCAGGGTAGAGTCTACCTTGGAAAGTAGATTCTCTTTTTTCCAGTGTAGGGGTAACATCAGGATTCGATGTTATAGCTTGCATGGTATTAATGTCGGTTATGGTTCCTATCCCACATATATATGATCTATTATGTACTATCATGATTTCAACTATGCTTTCCAAATGCTTTGATCATTATGATTCTCTCATGTCTTTACTTATCTCATCTTAACATGTACTTTACGTGATCTTCACATCTCATTATTTACGTTGTATGTCATGCCCTCATACTTAGTACATTCAAAAGTAATAATGCATATTTGTTGCCTATATTATTTCATAATGTAGGGTTGAGGATCACATTCCCACACGTGGCTGGTTGAGTTTTTATGGCAAGTCTTGGTGAGTCCTCATCCATCAAGGGCAGATTATGAGTTATTTCTACTTAAAGATATTTATTTCTTTACTTGAGGGTGAGCTAGGGACGTGTCTTAGCCACCGCCCATGTTCATATAGTAGAGGTATTGTTGGACCTATGTCATGGAGTCTATGTGGTAAAGCTACTATTCTTTCTATGATCATGTTTAGACTCTTCTTATATTATTTTTCGCACTTACGTTACCTTATTAATGCTTTATGATATGTCAAGAGGCTTGGTTGAAGCCCTTAGGTTTTTCAATCGCCGTGTTATGACTAGGCTCTAGGTCGGGTCATGACATAGATCACAAAAGAAGTGAGGTTTTTGTAAGATACCTCATAGCCTCCTATTCATAGATGTGACATACTTCACATCCATGAACATGACTCTACTTGACGCAGCATGTTAGACTCCCTAGAATACTCTTAAACTTTGTGCTTTGGTACGAAGTTTTTCAAACCCCAAGCTAGTCCCTAGGATGACACTGCGATCGAAAATCTGAAGGATCCCAATGAATACTCTTAGTATACATTGCATTCATAATTTCAAGTAAAATGTAATGAAAGCAAGTAGAATAGAAATCTGAATCATAGAAGTTTATGAATAAAAGAAAACTCAAATCATATGTCCAAAATGCACTACATTACTCTATATCTAAATATGCCTCTATAGCTAGATGGGGGCTTAGGTCAGGGTGCTATCTCACCCTAACATAGAAGAGTCAAAAGTACATTGTTGCGTCCAAACGCACACACAAGTGTACGCGGTCTAAAAAGTAATATAGTAACCCTTTTTAAGAGCCGAATAATGAACCCACAGGAAAATTTTATTAGGCATTAGTTAGATTTTCAATGAATAAAATTATTCATGCATGTTTTCAAAGGGTTGAGTTTATGTATATTTAAAATGATTATACAAAAAATGATATAAGAAAATAATTCAAAGATATTAGAGAAATTTTATAAATTTAAAGAAGAGTCCCAGGGTTGTAGCACTTAATAGATTTCCGGTTTAACATCCTTCACTTTGGTATCCAATGGGCCTTTTGATTACTGATTTCTAGGGTTGATTTTATAATTATGATCTTGCGACCTCTAATTGCCTACTTCTGTTGACAACTTAACTACATCATTGAGCGGGAATAAGCATAAACCAATAAAAATATATTAATCATATCATCCTGCTTAGTAACCAAACATGGAGTATAGATATGTGTAATGGTCATTCTATACATGAATTATTCTAGACAATTCTAGGATAAATATGCTCCTTATTTTCTAGTGTTCTATCCACTTTCAGTCTTCCGAGTTTCGGGTGGACAACAAATTTATTCTAATGGCAATCAAGCATTAAAATAATCAAAACAAGATTATAAGAGTAATCACATACAAAAACTTATTTTCAACCAAAGAAAATAATATTTAAACCTTCATCTTGTGGCTACAACCTAAGAACAAGGTGATTTAGCCACTCATCGTTTGTAATATAATTACATAAATCATTAATAACATAAAAACTTGAAATCAATTGAAAGAAAAGATGAAAATATCACTAAAAGTAGTTCTTCCTTCGTCTTCTTCAATCCTTATCCGACAATCTAATCTACTTTTTCAATAAAGTATGTAAATGTGCTATTTATAATACCATAACCGCAGAGTTAAAGTAGGCGCACTGGAGGTTTAGTGTAGTTTTTCATTTTTTCTGTGTTGGTGGAAATTTGTTCTATCCAAAACCAGGTCCTCAATGTGGACCTAACATGCACCACACTGTTGAGTCAACTAATTTTTTAGTGTTCGAATTAAATCATTGAAGCTTAGTGCGTGATGCATACACACTTCTTTATGATGGATTTTCTTCACATTTTGTTTCCAACTTCTCCTTTGAGCTTCACTTTCAATCAAATCATGTTTTGAATATCCATTCTTTCTCAATTAGACCTAAAAGTGTCTAATCATGTTGGTTGGTTATAAAAATACACAAATATACAAAAATATGAACTAAACTATAGGAATTTACTCTTTACTTGGATAATGAATTATGGATTTTATTTTCTATTTGGCACATAAATGTACCCAAGATCATACATCGTGAAGGAAAGTTTTGTCCTTGATAAATGAGGACTCACCAACCAACTATAGATATAACAAGCTCTATCCATGAATGTGAGGAGCGTGAGGATCGTCCGTCCCTATTATATGAGACAATATAGTCAAAATATGCATTAGTACATAGAAGATAATAAGTATGTTAGATATGCATGAAAAATAAAATAAGGCATGAGCAACATGTACATAGGATGCATGACCAATGAGATGAACATAGGTAAGACTTAAAAAGCATTTGAAATCACATGAAAACATGTTCTTAATGCATCATGAAACTTCATAGTAAAACTTACATCTTTGCATATAACTTGTATAGGATAATACCTTTAGCCGACATCTAAGACCATGCGAGCTATAACATGGAATCCGATGTAACTACCACATCGAGAAGAGATAGGATACATGCCAAGGTAGACTCCATGAGAACATCTTTAACATCATGAGGTATATGTCGATCCACTAGCTAGGCCATAAAGCCAACCTATGGAGGCAACAAAGTTTTACACTTTAGGTTGCTACTAGGATTCCTTTGGGTAACAAACCTTTATTTACAGGTCCGAACCCCACCTAAAAGTCCTCTCGATGCTTAGTCAATATCCCAACGAAATTCATTAAAATATTAATGCATCATCAATAACATCATCATAAAATTATTAATAAGAGTAGCTCATTATCCTAGTGACTCATAAGAATCCACAAACTTGGTGAAAATTGTCCTTATAACCCTTTAATCATGATTGTGTGAAAATTGTACTTATCACACCATAATAACTTCTTGAATCATCATTGTGACTTTCATCAATCATTCATAAGTCTCAACTTCTTTCAGAAAATCTTTCTTTTGAAAATCATTGAACTTCATGATCAGTATTCATTAAAATCATCATTGAACTAGCTTTATGCATGGAAATTTGTAAAACAACTTGAATTCATGCAATTAATTTAGAATTATGCTTGTGATAATCATTGAAGGTAAGTAAAAATATAATTTAAACAACCCAATCCAATTCATCAATCTAGGGTTAGAAAATAATTAAAATTAAAGATATTTTTGAGGAAAAACATTGGGACTCCATGGGTGAAAGGTAATCATGGATCAAATACCACATACCTTGGTGAATCTAACTCTGAAATTGAAGGAGAAACTTGTTGTTCTTGAACCCTAGTTCACTTGGAGGAGGAAACCTTGAGAGAATTGCTTTGTTTTGCCTTAGGGAAATTTAGAGAATGAATTCTAATAGGAGGGGGTTTTGAAGGATTGAGAGATTTATAGGTTCTGAACGTTTCCATAAAATAGTCTAGATTCATTAAACCAAAAATAGGAAAAGACCACACTACCCCTCATTAGTTAATTTTGGAAGAACCTATGACTGGGTTTCTACGAATTGTAAGAAGGTCCACGAATCATAGACTTGATTCATTTTGCAAGGTCTGAGAAACCCTAAAATTCTGATTCCTAAATCTCTATCTACAAGTCATAGTTATGATTCGTCGAAGTATCTAAGGGTCGTAAAACCCACTTGTCCTGCAACTCTAAGGAAACCTGCAAATCTGAGCCTCTAAGCTTCTTTTACGGATCATCCCTATGGGTCGTTAACATGACTCTTAGACCCTCACTTCACTTAAACAATTTTCCTTCCCCAACACCATCCCTACGAGTCACTACTATGACCATAGGAGTGCCTACGACTAGTCGGTTGACTCATAGACTTGAGGTTCATCCAATTTCCTTGAGATCTTCCTTCGTTTAAACTATTCAACTTTCTGGGTTTTACATTTAGTCAATCTCACTATAAGTTGTTGTATATGTGGATAATGGAGAATGAATGCAAAAAGTTCCAGAGTTGTCTCACCGGCTGTCCCATGGACACACAAGGAAACTGTGGAACCCCACTTTATCTTATCAAATGAATGGAGAAAGTAAAACACAAAATTTAATCTGCTGACCGTCAGAGCTTATAAACATATGTCTTATAAAGTTAAAAAGGTACATTTCTCTAAAACCCAATTTCCATAAGTAAAAATAGTCAAAAATCGGCAATCTGGCTCCCTTGGAGCTACAAATCCTAGGATGAGATGTAGTATAGCCAGAAGTAGTTCAAAGCCTCTTTACTTCTAGATATTAGATGAAATATGCTATGAACATTCTTTTAAAACCAATGCAATCCAGTCAACATCACAAACAATCCCACTCATACACATAACTGGGTAAAACACCCATCACAATTGAAATGTACTAACCTAGAATTTCGCCAGTCCAAGCTACTGCCTTAGGACCAAAAATTCAGTCAAAATAAGAATGTAAACTTAAACATAGCACAAAAGTGGCACAAAATTTACCTAAGAAAACAAAATGCATACCAGCTAAGTTTCACACCACCTAGGAGCATTCTAAGGATCTAGCATCAACCAAGCAAAGAAAGCACCCTAAACTAAGGCTCGTCAACTAAAATACTAAGCTGGAGAAACCAAAATAGCAAATAAACCTCACTCGGGATTAAGTTTACCTATAAAATAGGCCTAACACCATTTTAAGTATCAACTAATCATTTATATAGAACATCAAACTAAGCCAAGTCTAAAAGGAAAAACTATTGTCATGACTAGACCTAGGGCCTAGTCGTAACACAGCGATCAAAACCTCGAAGGGGCTCCAACCAAGCCTGTTGTACAAATCATAAGCATACATAAGGTAAAGTAAAAGCAGAAACATCATAAGAGATTCTAAACCTTGAATAGTAAATGAAGAATATCACATGACAACATAGACTCAAAATATTTGTCCAATTAGATGGCTCTACTCATGAGCATGGGAGGGGGCTAAGACATGTCCCTAGATCACCTCAATATGAAATATAACAAAATTCTTTGAAAACAATAACCAACTCTATGACTAGTCCCCGATAAATGAGGACTCACCATAAACACCGCTGGATAGGAAAGCTTAACTAGCCACATGAATGAATATGATCTTCCATATCAATCCCAACATTATGAGACAATGTAGAAAAATATTATGCATTAGTATGTTGGAATGTACTAAGTATGAGGGCATGACATGCAATCTAAATCATGGGATTCAATGGTCAAGTAAGACACTTGATAAGATGAGATAATTAAAGTCATGAAAAAATCATATTGACCAAAGCATTTTTAAAAGCATAATTTAAATCATGACATACATAAGAGATCATACATATGTGGTATAGAAACTATAACCGACAATAATACAATGCGAGCTATAACATGGAATCATGTTGTCTCCCCATACAACGAAGAAAAAGGAGAATCTACTTGCTAAGGTAGACTCTACCCCACAAGGCAGGACATACATACGCTATATGTGGATTCAATATCTAGGCCATGAAGGCACCTATGGTGGCACGTAGTTTAAGAGACACGCGGTTTCTACTAGGGCTTATGGTAGGGCCCCTAGCTCAAGTCCACTCGGTGCTAAGTCAAATCCCATGGAATACGTACGTAGCATAGATATAATAATTACATACATCATAGTCATGATCATAGGTATAAAGTCATAGAGTAGCTCATTTTTATAACATACTTATAATGTGCAAATTTTCCTTTCATCATTACAATCATATTTGCATAATTTATATAGTTAGGTCCTAGGTCACCACAAAGGGCCCTAAGTCACCCTACTTCATAACTTGTATGAAATTCGTACCTTGAAATTAGAGTAAAACTCAATTGTATGATCAATTGACTTGGAAATCATGAAATTTACTTGGAAACATGTATGATCATATACTTTCTATCAGCTCATACATAATTCATAAAGATGATAACATTAGAAAGTATAATTGAAAATACCCATAATTTACATCTAGTAGAATTCATGGAAAAACTTCCCAATTCAATGCAATAACCATCAACAACAATAACCTAGTGGAATCCCACAATGTGGGATCTAGGAGGGTAAAGTGTATGCAGACCTTACTCATATCAAAATAGACTCATAATCATAATTTGAATAATAATTCATACAATTGGACTAGAGATCATAATACAAATAAAATATCATACTTTAATTTGATAGAAAACTTGAGAAATTGATTGAGCTTTATGGAAGAAAGAATCCATGAATCAATACCCAATACCTTAAGTGAGAAAACCAAATTATTTTAAAGAACTTGAGAGTTTTGAGTGAATTAACTTGACGTTTTCAATGGAGTCCTTGAGAGTTTTTTGTAGAGCAAAATATTTTAGTAGGTGAATTGTAGAAGAATGAATAAATTTAGAGGTTTAGGATAATTTATAGAGCTAAATTAGGTCCTAAAAACGTCTAGGTTCATCAACTAATAATTAGGAAAAAGTCTAAAGTGCCCTTACTAAAAGAATAAATTCGGACAAAAACCACTACCTACTCCATGAGGTGGAGGTGTTCCCTGATAGGTAAATTTTGAGCAAATGAGATTTTGGCCAGATTTAGACTTGGAAAAAATTACACTGAATGTGAGAAAGTACGCAACACACTTACCGTTTTGTGCAATTTCTTCAAAATATCTATCTTTTGAAATACGGGTCGTAAAAATCCACCGAGACCATTTTCTCACATATTTTGACCTCTTGATCGATATTCCAAACTCAAATTTGTCAAAAGGATTAAGGATAATGCATTATATAAGTGGCCTATTACAGAGGCATTCTTAAGGCACTTGTAAGTATTTTCAGGAATGTTACAACTGTAACCTATCTCAAGGTCGAAACCGCACATGAATACTACTCGGGAGAATTTTTTTCTAGGAGAGACACAAATTTATTCCAAGTGATTAAGAATAGAATGAGCAAGTCAATACGGATCCATCGATACCCATATCGCATTTAAAATGTTTGGAGAGAAAATGGGTAAAAAATTGACCCTCGAATCTACATTACAGAATTATGAAACAAAAACTGTCATTATGTTCTCCTTGTTGTAAGGATCACATGTCAAAGAGTTGGAGGGAAACATAATTAAATTTGGACCTCAAATCATCAAATACTTTTATTTGAAGACTTGAAATTAAGGAATTGGAGGTCAAGAACAAGAATGAATCACGAAATTTAAGTTAGGATTAAGTTAAGAAAATGAAATGAAGAGAATTACCTTTAAATCACTTGAATTGATCAAGAAATGATAAATTTAGCCTTGGTCCAAGACCTCTTTTGATGAGTTTTTTCATTTTGGAGAAAAAGAGGTAGAACAGGGATTAGATCCCTGTGCCGTTGTCACTAAAGACAATGCAGAGTCGCCAAAGAGACCCCCGCCCAGGGTCGCTTGTGGCTATAAAGCGATAACCGGGTCGCAGAAGGGACCATCGCTTAACCGACTAGCTGGTTTCTTAAGCGACCCCCGCCCCAGGGGTGGCCATATATAAAGAGAACCTTTGGCCACTATAGCGGCCATCACTTAAGCAAAAAAAGGTCACAAAAGTGACCGCACCAGTGACTTGCAAGTTCATTTTTGAGTGTTAGGCTCAAAACTTCAAACGAACCCTCGGGATTTATTTGGAGTCAAAATGACGCAAACCAAAAGTATAAACCACTTGAAAATGATATTCTGGACTCAACAAAATTGACAAAACAATCAAAAGAGGTTATCTTATCAAAATGTCGAACAAAGTTAACACTTGCAAAGAGTTTACAAAACAACTCAACCAATGCCATAAACTCACCCCAAAAGAATCGAGAATCAAATCAAAGGTCATGCTAGATCTAACTTAGTGTTCCAGACATAACTGTGCTGTTGGAATTTAAATCTGAGAACGTTTATCAAGAATGTTGACCAAAGTCAAATTTTGCCAAAACTTTAAAAGTAAAATACCTAAACGCACAAACTCAAAATGATAGCCCTGAATCCTAAACTGATCAACACATTAGATAAAAATGACCCTTCCGGAACTGATGGAACTGACAGAATGTTCATCTGACATCAAAATCTTTGAATGTTGACTAAAGTCAACTCTTTGAAGCCTTAGGACTCAAAAATGGCCAAACTCACTCAAAACTCACCCAACCTTTTTGGGAAGCGTACCAACCATCCTAACTCTCATAAATGCTACCAGGAAGGTACAACGAGGGGTAAAATAGTTATGCATGAAAAAATATAAAAATGACCACGAGGGTCATTACAATGTCTCATTATTTATCCATCATTTTTTATAAAACTTTTCTTTGCAAATGTCCACACTTTATTTGTTAACTGCTTATCATGTGCGTAAAATTATATCTTATTTGCTAAGTTCCATACAATGGCACTTTGAATTACTACATTTTATCAATTTCTAATTTCTTTTCTTTTGATTAATTCATGTGATTCCCTATCGAGTCCATAATGGACTCTTCTTCCCATTGCATCTCGGGTTGGGTTAAACCCAACATCTTTGATTAACTCTCATCACTCATCAAAAGAAAAACAAAGTTGATATGTATGCAAAGGAAGCTAAATTACAGGTTTTGAGAGCCAAGAATCGAGTTGTATGCATTAGTATACATTGGATATATAATACATACAACAATATACATGATGTACAATTATAATATACATAGTGATAAAGAGGAAAAAATGGGTCAAAGCCCAAAATAATTAGCAGTTGAAGGCCCAAAGTCAGTCCTGGCAAACAAAACATCAATCTTGGGCCCCAAAATAGTTCATTTTGGACGTTCATAAATTTAGATATTTATTTCTTACTTTGTTTAATTTTTATTTGTTAAATTCTAACTTTAACTTTGATTTAAATTAATTAGATTACCCTAAAGATGAACCAAATTAGTTTATGTTGATTAAGTGATCTTGTTCACCAATTCTTTTTTAACTCAATTAATTATTTGGTTAAATTTTGATATATTTAAAATATTTCAATTGTCCAAGTTATTTTTATTTTCCTTTTTTCATATGACTAAAAACACCCTTTCTTTATTTTAAATTATTTTCCTAAAAAGTTAGTCATAAAATTTTCAAATCGTCAGAGATATAACCGCATGTTAGCAGATATTTCAAGTGCATAAAAACTTCTTGGAATGGAAATAAGAACCTCGTATCCATTATTTTGAATTTCGAAAGATTTTTTCTCTTTCAATTCCTTTCGAAATTAAATTGAAAAGGTTTCTTAATTTTCCTTTTAAAACTTAAGTGGCGATCTCTCAAAAAATTAATTTTCCCTAAAAAGTTGAAATCAATTTTAAACCATTTTTCTGAAATAAAAGAAGCCACACCATAGGGCCTTTGATGCTTAACTTTGACTTGTTGATAATTCGAGCACTTAGAAACAAAGTCTACAATATCTCTCTTCATACAACTTGGTAGAACCAACATGAATTGACTATCTGAATCTATGGGCCTCTTCCATGATTCTATCTGGAAGACCATCAATATTTGGAACACACAATCTACCTTGATATGTCAACACACTATCTCCCTTTTGCGAAAGCCATAATTTTTTTCTTGTAAACTCCTTCCTTTAACTATAGTAGAATAGGGTCTGGGTATTACCTATCCTTTACTTCCATTACTAGTAAAGACTTAACCCCATTTTGAACAATGACACCACCTTCATTTGTATTTACCAGAAAAACTCCCAAATGTGCAAGTTTATGAATTTCTTAGCCAATTCCTTCTTTTTCTCCTCTACATGAGCAGTACTCCCCAGGGTGAACCTTCTATGAGTATCAGCAACAAAATTAGCTTTTCATGGATGTGTAAGACCCCGGAAGTCGGAAAGTTAGAACCAAGGAGAAATTCTAAATTTTTTGAATTGACCCATGTTTACGAGTCACTCTACGACTTGTAGAGCTTTTTATGACTCGTAAGGGTGCGTTTTAGACTGACCTTTGAGTATTGTTCAGTTCCACCCTCAGGAGAGGTTCTACGACTCAATAAGATGAGTCGTCATCCTGTTGATAAGTCGTAAGAATGAGCAATTTTAAAACTTTAGAGGCTATTAAACTTGCAGGCTTTTAAGCCTGCAAGACGATTCAAGATGACGACTCGTGATCATAATAACGACTCATAAGTAAAGGTTAGAGACTCCTAGTTTGTAGGTATCAAAACCTGTAGTATGAATGCACATTACGATTCATCATCATGAAGATGAGTCATAGAAATGAATCATATACAAACTTTAGAGACTTGAACTCGAGCCCTTTTCTCAGACCTGTAGGACGAGTTATCTCGATGAGTCATTATTTCTTCTACGACTCGTAGAAAGGGATTTGTAGGGCCAAAATTTCAGATTTAATAAAGGGTAGTTATGTTATTTCCCAAGTTCAGTTCAATGAACCTAGATACTATTTTGGCTAAGTTCAAGCCTATATCTTCCCAATCCTTTGAAATTCCGTCATTCTAAAATCACTCTTCAAAATTCTATAAAGCAAGAGCATGATTCTCTCAAGGATTTTTCTCCGAGCTACAAGCTAGGCTGTCAAATTTTATTCAAAGTTTCTTCTCAAATATAAGTGATTTAAATCAAGGTATTTGGGAATTGATCCATGGGTTCCTTTTTCCCATGGAGTTCTCAAAGTATCCTTCAATTTTCAATAGTTATGAATCTTAGTTTTGATGAATTGCATTAGGTTGTTTCAATTTCATTTTGAATTGTTATCAATGATTATTCTAAGCATGTTTCTACATGAATTACATGATTTTAAGTTGAATTGTGAATGCCCATACATAAATCTATTTCCAAGTTATGATTATGAAGTTAAAGATGATTTTCATGAGGTGATTATGAGTCCCATGATATTCAAGGAAAGTTTTCATGATTTAAAGTTAGGACTATAATTTTAATGATTAATTTATGATGATGATCAAGTTATTATCAAAGATAGTTTTTATGTTGTGCTAAATACAATTTTCACACAATCATGTTTAAGATAGTGATAAGGACAATTCTCACCAAAATGATGGATTACTATGAATCACTAAAGAGAATGAAATATTCCTAATATGTTTTATAAAGATGGATTGATAGGTAGTTACTATGTTTTCCTATAATCTTATGATCATATTTTACTGAGTGGGGTTTGGTTTGGTAACACAGTTAGTTACCCAATGGAATGCTAGCAGTAACCTAAAGTCCCAAACTACTTTGCCCACATAGAATTGACTTTATGGCCTAGTTAGCGGATCCACACATAGCAAAATTGAGTTGAGTTGAGTACTATGACGGAGTATACCCTATCAAGGTAGTCTCCTCCTTCTTGTTGAGGGTTACATCAGATTACATGTTATAGATCGCATGCTCTTAAGATATCAGTTAAATATCTTATCCCATACAAGTTAAAGGTTAAGTTATGAATTTATGATGAAGTCTTATGATATGCATTGACGAAGAGATTTCATGTGTTTTAAATGCTTTTAAAGCCTTATTCATGTTCATCATGGTGGTCATGCATCTTATGTCATATTGATTATGTCCTATTACTTGTTCATGCATATCTCACATACTTAGTATCTTGTATGTACTAATGCATATTTTGCCTACATTGTTGATCATCTGATTCATGGCTAGAGTGCTTTAGATATCAAAGAGTTGGTGAGTCTTCCTCCATTGAGGACATTACTTTTTTTTTCATATTGTTTCATTAACTTTATTCTATTATTTCGAGTGAGCTAGGAGCTTTTCCTAATCCCTAATCAAAGACTAGACTAGATGCATGTTTATACGCTATGTGATGTAGTTCGGTTGGACATCTATCGAGTTTTCTATCCCTTAGACCCATTCCCTTGAATTGTTACTTCCAGTTATTTTACTATGTTTCGCTACTTTATGTATGCGATATATGCTAAGATGGCTTGGTTGGGATCCCTCCTAAATCAGATCGCTATGTCATGGCTTGGCCCTACTTCGGGTTATGACAAGATTGTAGAGAATACTTATGTAATAGTCATTGAGTAACTCAAGTCATTTCCTTGCCTTAGGTTCAAATCTTTATAACTAAAACATATTAAAGACATTTTTGCTTAGTGAAGTCATTTACATGCACGCCATAGAGATAATGACACTATATTTTCAAAGTAAATACTAATGCTGCCAATTCGAGATCATCAGTTGGATTACCCTCTATGGTAACCTTATTCAAATGATGGCAGTCAATCCACATTCTAAGGGAACCTTCTTTCTTTTACATGAATAGGACAAGAGTGCCCCAAGGGAGACCATCTGTTAAATGAATCACTTATTGAGAAGGTGTTTGAACTTATCTTTTAACTTTTTCAACTCGGTTGGAGCCATTTAATTTGGCGGAATAGAGAAAGGTTGAGTATTGGGAAGAACATCTATTCCGAGGTCTATCTCCCTATCAGGAGGGACTTTAGATAAATCATCAAGAAAGACTTCAGGAAACTCATTTATGGCTGGAATTGGCCGAAGTGATGGTGTCTCCACACTATCATCTCTAACTCGAACATTTTGATAGAAACACCTCTCAGAAATTAACTTTCTGGCCTTAAGGTATGACATGAAACGACCCTTAGGTACTATTAGACTACCTTTCCATTTAATAATTGGCTCATTTGGAAACTAAAATTTGACAACTCCAGTTCTACTACCATCGACTGAGGCATAACAAGCATAAAGCCAGCACATCCTAGAATAACATCAAAACCTACCATATCTAAATCAATGAAGTCAGCTATGGTGTCTTTATGATAGATAGAAACTGTACAATCTCTGTAGACTCATTTTACTAGAATAGACTTACCAATAGGATTAGAAATACTGAATAACTCTAGAAGATGCTCAGAACGAATCTCGAACTTCATAGTTCTATAAGGAGTCATGAAGGACAAAGTTGCACCCAGATCAATTAAAACAAAAACATCATAAGAAAGAACTTTAAGCATACCAATGATGATATCTAGAGAGTTCTCTTGGCGACTGGACATAGCATGCAGATAGTTTGAACCTCAGCCTGACCCTGCAGTAGTACCATGCTGGCCACTTCTATCGGATGGTATTGCTAAAGAAGATACAGCCCTGCTTCCCTCCTAACCTTTTCTATCGGACGAGAAGCCTTCCATATAGTGGCCTACCTAATGAAAATTATAAAAGCCATTATTTCCATCATGATACTCTCCAAATAAAGTATACCACACTTACCACAAGGCAGCTTACGAGAAGAACCTTGAGCCATACTTCCTTGAGACTTAGAACCCTAGGTTCTAAAGTTTTGGTTACTTTATAACTTCTAGTCATTCCTATTGTTCAATGCTAGTGCACTTGTTGATAATGGTGCATAGCTAGAAAACTTACTCTCTAAGAATGATCAGTTTTCATTACCACCTATTTGGTGGTTAGTCTAATTATATGTAGACCTTGGTTTCTTATGCTGGTGCTCTTTTCTATATTTTTTCTTTTCCTTTTCAACATGTTGTGGATACACCATGAGTCTGGAGGTGCCCAAGTTAGAAATCATTAAGGCAGCCTACACTCTTTCTTCATATATTTGTCGAGGCCAGAGACAAACTTCTTCATCATTAACCTCAAATCAGGAACCATCTCTAGAGAATACATGGACAAATAGATGAACTTAAGGTTGTAATCTTTCACCATGAACCCCTTTTGTTTCAGGTTCATGAGCTTTTCAACCTTTGCATCCCTCAGCTCTTGGGGAAAGAAGTAGTCTAAGATTGTGCTCTCAAACTCATCCCAAATAGCAGGCACAACATCCTCACACCGACTCTCCAACCACTAATTGTACCAAACATTAGCCACGTAATTAAGCTGATAGGAAATAATCTCAACTCCCTTAATCTTAGTCGCATGCATAGCATTTAAGATCTTCCACATATCCTCCTCAAATTTGGATCCCGTGAAGACTGGTTGGTTCATTTTCAAGAAGTCTCTATTCTTTATAGAAGCTGAAGGCTCTAGAGAACTAGAGCTAGTACCCGGGATGCTTTGACGGCCTGACTTAGCAACCATCAACTTGGTGAGCATAGTGATAGCTCCTCTAAATTCCATGCCAGAAGAAATGGAAGGCTAAGCAGTAGGTGTTTGTGGAACCTCTTGAGTTCCATTGTTATTCTCATGTTCAGTTACTCAGGCTGTGTTTCTTGTCTACATTCCAGATGGTGTAGGCATAGTAGTCAGTAGGATTGTTAGTTTGGCGATATTCCTCAGATAAATAGTGTATTTTGGAGGCATGATTTGAAAATGTATAAATGCACAAATTAGAAAGAGATTTTATATAGTTAAACTCTATAGCACAAACTTGGAGTATAAATGAAGTGAGACAATATCTAAAGTCCTGTAGCCTCCCTGTTATAGATATGGTTTGCTTTACATAATAACTAGGACTCTACTAGACTTGGTTTCATAAAAATCTTGGGACTCTTGCAATCTATGCTCTGATACAATGTTTTTCAGGCCCTGAACTACACTATAGGCTTACCCGACTATCACGACCTAAGCTATACATTAGGTGTGACACAGTGATCAAAATACTGAGGGACTCTAACTAAGCTTCTTTTAAAAGATCACACACATAAGGTAAGTAAAACCTTCATTGAAAGCATAAGTAGAAAAGAAGTTATAAAGTGAAGTCTCAACATAAGGGGAGTACATATTCAAAACTGTCTAAACCTACCTCTACTTCCATTAGATGGGGCTTAGTACATGTTCCTAGCTCACATAAACATTCATAATTTCATGTCCTCGAAAATTAAGGACTCACTAAGAAGAAAAAGTAGAAGCAACTCTAGCAACGAGTGGGAGGATGAGTGTGATGTTTGTCGAGCCCTACATTTTAACACAATATAGCCAAACAATATTTGTTATTACATGAAGTGTACTAAGAATGTAGGAAATATGCGTAAAGTAGACATGATAGCATGATGAGCATAAAGCATGGGATAAAATAACAATAATAATTTAAAATATCAATGTAAAAAACTATAAGTCATAACATGTGGTCAATGCATTATTTGAAAACACCATAAGTCTCATAATAAGGAATCAAAGTTTATTTATGGGATATAACCATAACTGACATTTAAGACCATGTGATCTATAACATGGAATCTGATATAACTTTCACATTGAGAAGAGAGAGTCTACTTTACAAGGTAGAGTCCATGAAAACAACTTAAACTTGAGCTATTTATGGATTCACTAGCTAGTCCATATAGGCAAACCTACGTGGGAAATGTAATTTGGGACTAGAGATTGTTACTAGATTTTCCTTAGGTCGCTTCTTGAGCTTCTGGACTGAACCCCACCTCAAAGTCCTCTTAGTTATTTGTTAATATCCCAATAGAATTCATAAATCATAGTCATGAACATCATTAGGAAAAGGATTTATAAATACCAATCTAATATAATAAAATAGTCATACGAGTAGCTCATTAACATAATGATTCATACAAGAATGAGAAAACAATTCATCTTTATGAATCCCTGAGTCAGTCAGAAAGGTGGATCCTAAGAGAAGTCCTTAAATATGACTAACTTTAAGTTGACGTGTTACTCTATGACTCTTAGAACTTCCTACGAATCATAGGGATTTGTCATGGAGGGATATCCTGAGCCTGTTCATGACTATTCTAAGAAGAAGCCCTACGACTCAACAAGATGAGTCGTCATCCAGTTGACGAGTTATAACAACGACTTGTAGTAAAACTTTCGAGGCTCAAGAACTTGTAGGTTTTTAGACAAACAAAACGAGAGGGTTTTATGAATCATAGACTATTATAACCTATATTTTGCACATTTGGACATTTTGGGATAATTGTAACAAGTTAAGGATAATGCTATGTTTTGATCTTGTTTGATACATAAGTTTGTTATGAAAATTTTGGATGTGGAAATACTAGAAGAGGTTAAGGTCAAAATTGGAATTTCACATAAGTTGGTTATGAAATTTTGGATGTGGAAATATTGGAAAAGGCCAAGGGAAAAATTGGAATTTCAAAAAAATAAGAGGAGTTGGAGGCCAAGTAATGAGTCGTAGTACTCGACTTACTTACGTAAGATACCAACTTGAAAATCATACATACTTAAGATACTTGATTACGTACCAAGCTTATGTATCAAGGATTACTTATATTCATAAAAGAATATGAGATTACGAACCCACGAGGGGGAAAAGAAAGTGCCACATAATAGCATGGAAGAGTGCCACATGGCAGAATCTGGGAGTGCCATGTGGCAGCAGCTGGAGAAAAGGGTGTGGGCCCCCCATTCCACATGGCATCCCCTTATTAGAGCAAGGGATGTGTTGGCCCAATGAGGGCTTGACACGTGTCACCACTTAGGGCTTGACATATATCACCACTTAGGGGTTGACATGTGTAACCCCTAAGGTGGCCTATATATATATATGTGTGTGTTTTATGATCATTATTATACAAACAACCATTCTTTATACAAATTTCTAGAGAAAGAAAAAAGAGAAGAAACTAGAGAGGTAGAGAGAGAAGGCCACGATTTTAGAGAGAACAAAAAGGGTAAGTCTCTAATTTTGTTCGGTGAATCAATTATCTAGGGTATAATATGATGTTATTAAGGTATTGGTAATGGAAATGTATGGTTTGGAGCATCCCTAAACCGTTAACAAACAACCCCGAAGTTTCAGCTGCACTAAAGAAAATTCCGAGGCGAGTTTCGACAAATTTTGGTGAGTTTCCAGTAAGATAAAGTTTTCCCTTTCGAACTAGAGTTTATGATGATGTTATGATTTATATTACATGTCTTTAATTAGGTTGTAAGTGGAAAATTTTATAAGGACACTTGAAGTTAGAAACAAACTAAATTGAAGTGGTTATAGCTAAATCGAAGTCGAGTAGTAGGTTGTCGTTGTGGTGATGTGGGTGCAGATGGTTGGGTTGCATATTGCAGGGATTAAAAATATTTTAAAAAGGGTGTGGGTGATTCTTGTTGCAGCCACATGACCCTCTGTTTGGTATGATTAACAATTTTTTGAAATAAAGATTGAAAACTCTATTTTGATATCATAAATTTTAAGCTAGTTGTTTGGAGTTGTATTGTGTAATGTTGAGGTGGTTCAATTGTATATATACTTCTGGTTTTTATTGTTGGTGTGGTTGTTGAAATGGTGGTCGAGTTGAAATCTTGGGGATGTTGAAGTTATAGGGGAGATTCTACCCGATTTTTGGTAACTTAGGAACTAGTAATGAACTAGTCGAGGGAAATGGATAAGGAAATGACTTCTATGGAGACTTGGTTGTAGAGTTGGAATTAGAAAGTGAAAGGTCATTAACCATAGTATTACTTTCATGTTAAATAGGTTCAATAGACGACTAGGTAAACGTATTAGGAGTAATCCATAGGAGGTATGTAAAGCTAACCGTTCCTTCTTTTAGCATGTCTTTGGCATAAGTATGTAAATATTATTCTTTCTCTTGGCATGTTTTGACATAAGTATATAAAGCTAATCTTCCTTTTTGGTATGGTTTTTCTGAAACAAGTATATGACTTTTATATGATTCCCAGGAAGTTCCTATTCCTAGAGCCACTAGGATGGCCAATTTCTTGATTTCCAAAAGATATTTTATTACGCTTTGATACGAGTATATGAATACAGAAGTTCTATTTTGATATAATCCATAGTGACTTTCAAAAGGTACTTAATATGACTCTTGTCTTGATTTTAAATGATAGCTCATTTTGATTATTCCATCGAGTCTCAAAATATGATTTAAATTGCATATAGTTTCTCACTACTCTACTCGTGGATGCCTCCATACTTCTTTCACTGAGCCCAGGCCAAGTTTGTTATTATGCGTACCTCTCTGTATTATTCGCCGTGTCCTGATGTGAGGGGGCAGGTATGCCCTATACATGGGTTTGTGGAGTTATGTTGTGCCATGTACACGTATTATATGATATAATATGATATGGCCATCTGATATGATATAATTTGTTACGGATATATTCCGTACTCTGGATGTATGCTATGCTGTGGTGCCAGTGACGGGGTGACGACCATGTTTTGTTACCGAGTCCCGTAATGGGGCCGAATATGGCATATGTTTTTCTACTTGCATTATTAGGGGTTGTAAAAAGCATTTTGATATTTCTGGATATTTCGCCTTTGTTTTGCATGTTCTGTTGTGGTGATGACTTTATTTATTACATTCCTTGGTTTACATATTTGGTAAATTTTCTGTACTGACTCCCTTTCTTCGGGGGCTGCGTTACATGCCCGCAGGTACAGATGATCAGTTTGCTGATCCACTCGATTAGGATATCCACCTTGTTGGTTGGCAATGCTCCTTTGTCAGGAGCCCTATTTTTGTACTAACTTTTCTGTTGTACATTTGTACATATTGGTTAAGGGTACGACAGGGCCCTTTCCCATCATATAACTAGGCTTTCATTCTGTAAAACTTCTGTAGACTTGTGATTTGGGTTATGTATATATGTTTTGGGCTTTGTATTCCGTGATAGCCTTAACTACCTTCTTCTGCTATATCTGTTCTTATACACTCTCTAGCGACCCTTTTTTGATTTCTACTTTTATTTATTCTGCTAACACACTAAGTGGGGCTAAGGGTATGTATGGGTGCCCAACTCGGGCACCAGTCATGGCCTATGAAGTTGGTCATGACGTAGACTCAAGGATGAGTCATAGACATGACTTATAGATGCGACTTCATAGATCCTAAATTCTAAGGGTTTTCAGACCTGTAGTAAAGACTCATCGCCACTTCTACGACTCGTAGAGTCAATTCATA
This sequence comes from Solanum dulcamara, assembly GCF_947179165.1. Classification (NCBI taxonomy): domain Eukaryota; kingdom Viridiplantae; phylum Streptophyta; class Magnoliopsida; order Solanales; family Solanaceae; genus Solanum; species Solanum dulcamara. The sequence continues at coordinate 30,453,052 of NC_077244.1, forward strand.
GGACCAAATCCATCTTTTAAATTAAGGTTTCTTTTTTCTTTTCCAAAGTCTGGTTCAATGAACCTAGACACTTTCAAGGGAAAATTAAAAGTCTATATTTACCCAATTCTTCAAATTTCCCTCCTATTCTTTTCATTGTTCAAAATTTCCTTAAGGAAAGACTATAAGTTTTTTCTTAAGATTCTTCCACAATTTCAAGCTGGGGTTCCATGTTCATCAAGGTTCCTCTTCAATTCTGAGTTGATTCAGCCAATGCATGTAGGGATTGATCTATGGTTTCTTTTCACCCATGAGTCCTAAGGTTTTCCTTAAAAATCTTTTGAAATTCCATTACTCTTAAACCCTAGTTTTGATAAATTGTGTTGGGCTATTTAAATTATATTTTTAATTATTATTATTTATCATTATAAGTATGATTTTTCATTAATTGCATGATTTCAAGTTGAATATTGAATGCCCATACATGAAGCTATTTTCAATGATGATTTATATGAATTATGATTATGAAGTTCAATGATTTTGAAGTATTCTCATAGCTTTCATCAAAATTGACTATGTATATAAGGTTTATTCTAAATTCAAGTATGAATGATGAACATAGATTATAATTATGTTCAATATATTAATTTCATGCAAGTTATAAAGAAAGGTGACTTAGGTTCTTTAATTGGTGACCTAGGAAACTAATAGCATGAATTATGCAAGTATGAATTGTAATGTTAAAAGGCTTTTATTTACATTGCAATTATGACATGAAAATGAGCTACTCCGTGAAGTTTAAACCTATGCACAAGTTTTATGATATATGTTAAAGTAGTATTACTATGTTACGTATTCTGTGGGAATTGAATTACCACCGAATAAGGCTTAAGGTGGGGAATCGACCTACGGTGTCCTTATATAAAATCTCTTGTCTTATAAATACGTGCCATCATAGTTTTGCCAATATAGCCTCTCTAATGGATCCACATATAGTACATGTTCATGGCAACCACCTAGTGAGGTAGAGTCTATCATGGCAAGTAGATTCCCCTTTCTTCCATTGTATGTGGAAACATTGATATTCCATGCTTGATGGTCTTATTGTGGGTTATGGTTCTATCCCACATATGCATATTCTCTTATGCGCTTTTATGACCTCAACTATGTCTTTCAAATGCTTTGATCACTGTGGTTTTCTTATGACTAAAATTCCATGTCATGCCCTAAATTGCATCCTAAGGTGTTGAATAAGGCCTTTTACAAGTCATGAAAAACTTAGTATCAGAGCATAAGGTTTAAGATTTCCTAGGGAGTCCAATTGCCACGTCAAATAGAGTCTTTTTCATTGATATGAAGTTTGCCACATCTACGAATAGAAGTCTATAAGGCATTTTAGAAAATCCTCACTTCTTTCATGATCTATATCATGTGATAGAGTATACTATAAGACATTTTTTCCCTAATGATTGCCCTTTTTGATTTTGAGAAATGCCTCTAAGAAAAGCACCTATGCAAAGAAGGGTCAATGCTACCGAGGACCAAGCTCTTCTGATCCCTCAAGAAAATGGTCCTCTACTGGACCAAGTGACTAATGCGGAGTTTCAGACCGCTATTACCATGCTATTCCAAGTTGTGTCCAACCAAGGGGTTTCAACTCCTCCTATTGCTCCAACTATGACTTCTAGAATTAGGGACTTTTCAAGGATGAACCCTCCCGAGTTTCATAGTTCGAAAGTTGATGAGGATCCCAAGAGTGCATTGATGAAGTCTATAAAAAAGTGATTATCATGTGGGTGCATTTGGAAGAGAAAGCGGAGTTGACTGTCCACCAACTCAAGAGCGTTGCTCAAGTGTGGCATACTTAGTCGAAGTTGGAGAGAGTTGATGAAGGCCCTATTGAGTGGGAAGCCTTCAAACTTTCTTTCCTTGATCATTTCTTCCCACTTGTGTTGAGGGAGGCAAAGGTGTTGGGGTTTATCAATCTTAGACAAGGCAATATGGGTATGAGGGACTATCTCAGCTTATGAATTTTTTCGAACAAATTGAAGGAGAGAAACTCAAATAGATGAGGATGAGGGATTCTAAGAGAGCCACGTATAAAGGTGGGTTCTCAAATGTTAGAACCGGTGGTAGTAGTGTCCGTTCCTAATAAGACCAAGGTTTAGAAAAGAAGTTCATTAGAGGTAGGGTGTCATACCCTAAGATTCAAGGTGGTGGTGTGAGTACTAGTAGCCTCACTTTTCCAAAGTTTTCTAAGTGTGGAAAGAATCATGGAGGAACGTGTTTGATGGGAACACATGTTTGTTACGGATGTGGAAAGATGGGCCATAGGCAATTTGAGTGCCCTATTGTTTCTAACAAAGGAAGGGAATCTCTCTTCAAGGCTAAGTTGCTCATGGAGGCCAATTATAACAAGGTTTCGAAGCTCAAAAAAAGGGTGGCCAGCACAATAACCGATTATATGCTCTTCATGCTAGGCAAGAGGTTAAGGAGTCTTTGATGTGGTCACGAGTATGCTATGAGTCTTTTTTTTCTCAGGGAAACAGACCCTACACGAGGCTCCCACCACTGGTGCATAATTAGGGGTTGAGCATCACCCCCATGCCTTACAATATATAAAAAACATAAAAATACACAGAGGGGGACATAAAACTTACCTCCGACCTTAAGATTGTTTATAAGTCAGCTAACCTACTAAGGTCAGCCAACTCATCCCCGATACTAGATGGAAAGCGATAAACCTATAAGAGGAATCTTCTTAATATAATGCGACTAAGAAAAATGTAAATGAGGGAGACCCTCCCCTTCCATGTAAATATAGAAAAGAAACCTACACTAGTCCTATTCAACTAAGCTACATTAGAAACATAGCTAAATCAAATTAGAGCAAGTATACGAAACTTCTGATTTCTATGGATCGAATTAGAGCAAGCTACGAGTCTTTAACTTTGATGTTTATACATTGCTTGATCCGAGTGCCAAGTTATCTTTTATTACTCCTTACCTTGCTATGAGATTTGGTGTGTGCCCTGAATATTGTTAGAACCTTTTTTGGTTTATACTCCCATTGGTGATTCAGTGTTAGCCAAGAGAGTTTATAGGAATTATCCCATGTTGGTCTTGCATAAAGTTATCTATTGTGATCTTGTTGAATTATACATGAATGATTTTGACATTATTCTTGATATGGATTTGTTACTTGCGACTTATGCATCCCTTAATTGTAGAACTCGTAGGGTCAAATTTTAGTTTCCCTAAAGAGCCTGCTCTTAAATGGAAAGCTAATGTTTCGGTGGTTAAGATTCGATCCATGTCATGTATTAAGCCCAAAAAATGATTTCACAAGGTTGCATTTATCATATAGTGCGAGTTTGATTTTGAAACTCCTACTCTTGAATTGGTCCCTATAGTTAAATGAGTTTCCTGATGACTTGCCTGGTGTTCCTTCCAAAAGCGAAATTGACTTTGGCATAGATCTCATTCTCGATACCCTATCTATTTCTATTATTCCTTACTATATAGATCTAGAAGAACTTAAGGAATTGAAAGAGCAATTGCTGGATTTGTTGGATAAGGGCTTTATATGGCCAAGTATTTCACCATGAGGTACTCCCATGTTATTTGTTAGTACAAAAAATGGGTCATTATGAATGTGTATAGATTAACGACAATTGAATTAGATCATCGTAAAGAATAAGTATCCTATTCAGAGGATAGATGAGTTGTTTGACCAAATGCAAGGAGCATGTTACTTATCAAAGATTGATTTCTGTTTTGGTTATCATCAACTAAGGGTAAGGGAGTGTGATATTCCTAAGACGGCGCTTTAAACAAGGTATGGTCATTTAAATTTCTATTTATGTCATTTGGGTTGACTAATGATCCCGTTATCTTCATGGATTTGATGAATTTTATTTTCAAGCCATATTTAGATATGTTTGTGGTAGTGTTTATTGATGACATCTTGATTTACTCTCAAAATGAGGAAGATCATATGGGTTATTTGAGGATTGTGTTGCAAACATTGAGATACAAGCAACTATTTTCTAAGTTTAGTAAATGCGAATTTTGGCTAAGGAAAGTTGCATTTCTTGACCATGTGGTATCCGAGGATGGGATTATGGTTGATCCAAAGAAAATAGGGGTAGTGAAGAATTGGCCTAAACCATTGTCTCCATCGGATATTAGAAAATTTTTGGGCTTAACTAGATACTATAAAAGGTTTGTTGAAGGGTTTTCCTCTATTGCTTAACCTTTTACTATGTTGACCCAAAATAAGGTGAAATTTCAATGGTCAAATGAATGTGAGAAAATTTTCCAAATATTGAAGAGTCGTCTTACCTCGGCTATTATTTTGACATTATCCAAAGATTCAGATGAGTTTGTTATTTATTGTGATACCTCACGTGTTCGTTTGGGTTGGGTTTTGATGTAATATGGTAAGGTTATAGCATATGCCTCTAGGCATCTTAAGGTGCATGAACATAACTATCCAACCCATGATCTTACACTTGCGGCGGTTGTGTTTTCTTTTAAAATTTGGCATCATTATTATTATGGGGTGCATGTTGATATGTTCATCAACAAAAAAACATGCAATATGTGTTTATCCTAAGAGACTTGAACCTTAGGCAAATGAGGTAGTTTGATCTCCTAAAAGAATATGATACGAGTGTGTTGTACCATTCGGGTAAAGAAAATGTTACGGCCGATGCTCTTAATTGGTTGTCCATGGATAGTGTTGCTCATGTTGAGGAAGGTAAGAAGGAGTTGGTTAAGGATGTTTATATATTGACACATTTAGGTATGTGTTTGGTTGATTCCAATGATGGAGGTGTTCTTGTCCATAATTGTTCGGAATCATCTCTTGTGACAGATGTTAAGCCCAAACAAGATAATGATCCTATTGTGGTTGAATTTAGTTTAGTTGTTCTTAATGTGGATGGACTAATGGAGTTGATATTGAATGAGGCCCATAGTTCTAGGTATTCAATTCATCCGGGATCCACCAAGATGTACCTTGATTTGAGGAAAGTGTATTGGTGGAATGGCATGAAGAAGGGCATAGAAGAATTCATGGCTAAGTGTCCAAATTGTCATCAAGTGAAAGTTGAGCATAAAAAATCAACAGATTTAGCTCAAGACATTCCGATTCCTACTTGGAAGTGGGAAGATGAAAATATAAACATTATGATGAGTTTTCCTGGTACTAAAAGACAACATGATTCTATTTGGGTATCGAATGACTAAGTCGATAAATTTTCTATCGGTTAACACTTCTTATGGTGACGAAGACTAGGCTAAGTTGTATTTTGGGAATTGGTATTGCTTCATGGTGTCCCCATGTGTATTATATCGAATTGAGGTGCTCAATTCACCATATTTTTGGATGTCATTGCAAAAAGGTCTTGGTATGAAAGTTAACCTAAGTACTACCACCTTCCATCCTCAAACTGATGGATAAGCCAAAAGAACAATAAAAACTTTAAAGGATATGTTGATGACTTGCGTGATTGATTTTAAAGGATGTTGGGTTGAGCATTTCCCATTGATTGAGTTTGCCTATAATAATAGTTATCACTCTATCATTCAAATGGCTCTTTTTGAAGCCTTGTATGGAAAAAGGAGTAGATGGAATTGAATTGTCCTAATTTAGTAGTAGATGCAATGGAAAACGTAAGGCTCATAATAAAAGATTGAAGACAGCTCAAAGCCGCCACAATTCATAGTTGGACATAAGAAGGAGAGACCTGGAATTCGATGTGGATAATTAGGTGTATTTGAAGGTTTTACCCATAAAGGGTGTAATGCATTTTGGTAAGAAAGGGAAATTGAGTCCTAGGTATATAGGACCTTATAGGATATTGAAGCATGTTGGAAAAGTAGCTTATAAGTTAGATTTTCCATTTGAGTTGGCTATGGTTCATCCGATATTTCAGGTGTCGATGTTGAGGAAGGATGTGGTTGATGCAAATGCTATTTTACCATTAGAAAATGGGAACGTTAAAGAGAATTTGTCTTATGAGGAGGTTCCGGTGGAAATCTAAAATCGACAAGTCAAACGATTAAGGAACAAGGAGGTTGGTCCATCAAGGTGATATGGAGAAATCAACAAGTAGAGAGTGCTACATGGAAAGCGGAAGTGGACATGATAAATCCTTATCCATATCTCTTTCCTTCCACTCAAGCTTAAGGAACTAATTTGTTTATGATCAAATTGATTAAACTCCTATGTTTCAGTTTCATATGTCGTTCATATGCATGCATGTTCATAAAGTTGGTTTTAAGGTCATGATTTATGTTGAGGTTGAAAATCTCATGTTTTATGCTTTCCTATATGTCATTGCATTCATGTTGGTTTGGTAGTGCTTGTTCTGTATCCTTCTATTATAGTTGAATCTCATTCGAGAATGAATGTTCCCAAGGGAGAGATATTGTATGACCCCGAAAGTTAGAAAATTAAAACCCAAGAGAATTCATTAAGATATAGACTGACTTCAAGTTCACGAGTCACTCTACGACTTGTATAACTTACTATGACTCATAGGGATGAGTCGTATAGGGATACCTTGAGCCTGTTTAGGGCTATTCTCAGAAGAAGCCCTACAACTCCACAGGATGAGTGGTCTTCTAGTTGACAAGTCGTAATAATGACTCATAGCAAAACTTCAGAGGCTAAGGAACTTGTAGGTTTTTAGATGTGCAAGATGAGAGAGGTTAACAATTCATAGACTCAAGAATGATTCGTAGACATGACTCATAGATGTAACTTCAGAGACCCCAAATTCTCAAGGTTTTTAGACAGTAGCGACTAGTCGCCACTTCTACTACTCGTTGAGTCAATTCGTAGGACAAAAGATGGGTTTTAAATGAAGGGTACTTTTGTCTTTTTCAAAGTTCATTTCAATTAACCTAGAAACTTTTAAGGGCAAGTTCAAAATCTATATTTACCGAATTCATCAAAAACTCCCCTCCTATTCGATCCATTCTTCAAAATTTCCATAAGGCAAGACTCTAAATTCTCTCTCAAGCTTCTTCCACAATTTCAAGCTAGGGTTCCAAGTTTATCGAAGTTCCTCTTAAATTTTGAGTTGATTTTATTTTTTTTCATATGATTTTTTTTTTATAAAATTTTCATCTTATATATATAAAAGTAAACTGACGGGTACAAGGAGGGGGACGTGAAAGGCCTTACCTCCAAAAATAAAATGGAAGATATGTAATGAGAGGACATCTTTCGACTAGGAAGATCAAGTATAGGAAACTAGTTCTATTCAACTAAGGTACAGAACCTAGCTAAATTGAAGAAAATCAAGTATACCCAAATTCCTTTGCATGGGTCGAGATCGGTCATATCTTCTGTGATGCTCGACTACCATTTCCGATAATCCATTCGGGCTTTACATTCTTGGGTCCATATAATAACTAACATACAAGTTGTTGAAAGTTGTTAACATTCGGATTTTGCCAAAGAAGAAGAAACAAAGGGGTTCCATAACAATCGGCTATCTTTTTCAAGGTCGCTCGACTAACGTCTCCGATTCTCCGTTCGGGCTGAAATTTCTTGGGCTCTACAATTGTTGTAGTTGCTGTATTCCTGCAAAATTTGGAGCATTTTGATGATGTACACTGTTGCTCCTCTTGAGAGTTACTGTTCTGCCTACAACATCGGCCGTCTTTTTCAATGTCACTCGACTAACGTCTCCGGTTATCTGTTCGAGCTGAAATTTTTTGGGCTTAACCATCTTTGGGGATGCTAATATCCTGCAAAATTTGGAGGATTTTGGATGTTGCAGGATGTATGTTGTTGAGGGCTAATGGCTGCTGCCGAGGTTTGTTTCTGGCATCTGCTTCTCCTTAGTTTTGACAAACTTGTTGCAAGTAACAACTCCTCTTGTTTTTGATCTTGGGATCTTGGTGAATCTGTAGAGCTGCATGTCTGCAAGTTGTTCAAATTATTACAGCTGGAGTGTGTTGTGAATCTGTACTGATAAACAGACAAACACAGATGGCTCAAGAGGTGCAATTTTAGGTTGGTAGGAGTTGTTGAGAGATGTTCCTGATGAATGCTTTTGGATTGTTGTAACTGCTGTAATCTCGGAAGAGGCTGGAATGTTGTTCCTGCTGTAGTTTGTAACCTGCACAGAAACAAAAACAAAAGGCAAAATCTGGAAACAATTATGTCACCCCAAAAAGAAGCACTTCCCTTGTGGCTTCTCTTGTTGTTAATGATGTAGAAAAATTCCAGGATGTGTAATGTGATGTATCTGCACAGACCAGCAAACAAAAACAAAAACAAGAACTTGAATGTGTCCCATGTGTATTGCAAGGAAACCAGTCTGGGCTTCCAATCAAGATTCCTATACCTGTTAAGCCAAGAAGGAAGAGAAGACAAAATATAAACTACTTTACTCCTTACCTCTAAAGTTAGACTGGTTATTCTAAGAAAATAATAAAGATAGTAATAAGAAAGTATGAATTATAATTTTGAGTTGATTAAACCAAGGTATGTGGGGATTGACCTATTTGTTCCTTTCATCCATGGAGTTCCAAGGTTATCTCAAAAATCTCTTGAAATTCCATTATTTTTAAACCCTAGTTTTGATGAATTGTATTGGGCTATTTCAATTATATTTTTTAATTATTAATAATGATCATTATAAGTATGATTTTTCATTAATTTTATGATTTTAAGTTAAATTATGAATGCCCATGCATGAAGCTATTTTCAATGATGATTTACATGAAATATAATTATGAAGTTTAATGATCTTAAAATATTTTTATGGTTATCATTAAAATTGACTATGTATATGAGTTTTACTCTAAATTGAATTATGAATTATGATCATAGATTACAATTATGTTCAAGATATGAATTTGATGCAAATTATGAAGAAAGGTGACTTTGGGTCGTTAATTGGTGACCTAGAGACCTAATAGCATGAATATGCAAGTATGAATTATAATGTTGAAAGACTTTTACTCACATAGGAATTATGACATAAAAATGAGCTACTCTATGAAGGTTAAATCTATGCATAAGTTTTATGTTATATGTTAAAGTATGATTACTATGTTATGTATTCCATGGAAGTTGACTTAGCACCGAATGAGGCTTGAGGTGGGGGATCGACCTATGAGGTCCTTATATAAAGTATCTTGCCTTATAAGAATGTGCCACCATAAGTTTGGCAGTATGGACAAGCTATTGGATCCATATATAGCACTTGTTCACGACCCCTGCCTAGCGGGGTAGAGTCTACATTGGCAAGTGGATTCTCCTTTCTTCCGTTGTATGGAGAGACATCAGGATTCCATATTATAGTACGCATGGTCTTATTTTCAGTTATGGTTCTATCTCACATATGTATATTCTCTTGTGCTCTTTTATAACCTCAACTATGTCTCGTAAATGCTTTGATCACTATAGTTTTCTCATGACTTTACTTATCCTTTTTAACATGTACGTTAATTGATCATTGCATCCTATGATTTAAATTACATCTCATGCTCACATACTTATTATATTCAAATGTACTAACGCATATTTGTTGCCTACATTATCTCATAAGTAGGGGTTGAGGATGACATTTCTTCCACATGTGGCTAGTAAAGTTCCCATCCGGTGAAGTTTTGGTGAGTCCTCATCTATCGAGGGCGAGTTATGAGTTATTTTGTTTAAAAGAATTTTTGTTATATTCATATTGAAGGTGAGGTGGACATGTCTTAGCCCCCACCCTTCTTTAATAGTAAAGGTTTTTTTGGACATATGATGTAGAGTCTATGTAGTAGAGTTCACATTCACTTTTATAATTCATGTTTTAGACTCTTCCTACATTATTTTACACTTTACTTACCTTATGTATGCTTATGATATGTGAAGAGGCTTGGTTGGAGCCCTTCTGTGTTTTGATCTCCATGTTACTACTAGGGTGTATTCTGGGTCATGATAAGAACATACATGAGATCAAAGTTCATCATTATCATAAGATTTTCATAAACCTTTCATTAATCCGTGATCATAAATTCATCAATTAATACTTTGAAAATAGCATAATGAATGGGTCTATGAAAGTTTACTTGAAAACATGTAATTCAACTCAAAACATGCATAATTGAATCAAGGAAGCAAATCACAATTTAATTTACCAAATGCATTCTCGTAAAAACCCTAAAATCATTGAATTGAAATTGATTTCAAAAAGAGAGAAAATCTTTGGGCTGCATTAATTAAAAGGATCTATGGATGAATTTTGAACTGTCACAACCCAAGCTAGGCCCTAGGTATGAGATGGTGATTTGAATACAAGAGGAATCCAACCAAGCCTATTAGCACAACATTCTTCAGCACACATAAGATAATTAAACCAATAAATCTAAAACATAGATGTGGAAGTAAAGTCTCAATAGGAATATCTCAAGAAAGAAGAGAACAATATCAAGGATGTGACAATATAGACTCCATGAACATGTAACATGTTTCTCAAGTATAGATGGGGGCATAAGACAATTTCCTAGCTCACACATGAGAAAATATAAAAGTCATAAGAAAGATAAAAGATAAAAATCTTGTCCTTGAAGCATGAGGTCTCACCAACTATAAGAAACTAAAGCTCAACTATAGCAACGAGTGGGAGGTGTGCGATGATCGTCCTACCCTATATTATGATATAATGTATGTAAAAAGTATATGTTAGTACATGAAATGCACTAGGTATATGATAAGTATGCATGAACAATGAAAATAGGACATAATCAATATGAGTATGTGATGCATTACTAATATCATTAAAACATGAGAAAAACTTTGAAAACATTTAAATATCATAATCATGTGGTCAATGCATCAAAACATCATCACGAAAACTTATACCTTTACATATACCTTTTGTGTGAGGTAGGATATTTAACCGACATTTAAGACTATGGAAGCTATAACATGGTATACAATATACTCCCATACAAAGAAGTGGGAGGTTACTTGCCAAGGTAGACTCTGTGATGGGACCTTTCTTTAACATTGAGCTATTTGTGGATCCACTAGCTAAGCCATATTGGCACTTTAAACCTACACGAGCAACGTAGTTAGGGACTAAAGATTGCTACTAGGACTCCCTCAGGTTGCTACTTGGGTACCGAACCAAACTCCACCTTAAAGTCCTCTTGGTTCTTAGTCATTATCCGAAAAAAATTCATGGAAATATAGTTATTAAAATCATTGGGAAAGACAATAATAGATATCAATCATCATCATAAAATAATTATAAGAGTAGCATATTTATCATATTTATCATTAGTGTGTGAGAAAAACCCATTACAACCTTTATACTTTGCTTAAAGCATCATTGGAACATCATATTTCATCATCATTCCTTGCTTTGCATGAGTCATTAATAAGCCTTGATAATTATTCATAAAATATTTCATAGAATTCCTTCATAGTTCACGAACTTAAAACCTTGAAAACATACTTGAAAATAGCATATAGCAAGAGTCAATGAAAATTAACTTGAAATCATGCAATGTGATGTAAATTATGCATAAACTGATTAATAATCATAAGATAAATCATAATTAAGAAAACCCAATCAAATTCCATGGAAAATTAGGGCTTCAAAGAAGAATTCAGAGAAGAGAATATGAGAAAACCTTGGGACTCTATGGATGAAGGGATCCATGGATAAATTTTCACATACCTTAGAACTTAGAAGCCCTAAATTTCTCTTGACTTGGGAAACTTGAGCTTGAAACCCTTGAATTTTGCTTGAGGAAGAAGATGAATCTTGAGAGAGAGACTTAGAGAGAGGATTTTGTGATTTTGGGTGTTAGTTTCATGATCCAAGATAGGCCCTAAGCGTAACATGAAGATCAAAATCCCGAGGGACTCCAACTAAGCCTCTTTGCATACATCGCATACATAAGGTAATTAAAATTCATAAACAAGGAATAAATGGGATATAACCTCAATGAAATCTCAATAAGTAAAATACTTAAAGAAACATATCTGTGCAATCGAAACTACCACTCATGATTGTCTAAACATGCCTCTACATAGTCTATATGGGAGAATAAGACATGTTCCTAGCTCAATCAAAGAAGGAAAGAGAATTTCATGGTAAAGAATATAAACTCACGTTGATTACACCTTTGGGACATGAGGATTCACCAATCAAGTGGTACAAGTAAGGTGATTATAGCCACGAGTGAGAGGATGAGTGTTAATATCATACTATATATTTTGATATAATGCAGGCAAAAGTATGCGTTAGTACATGAAATACACTAAGTATGATAGAAATGTGCATGAAAAATGATAATAGGACATAATCTATATGAATGTGAGTTGCATGACCAATACCTTTAAAACATGACTACAACTTTGAAAGCAAATAGTTAAACATTATAATAATTTTCAATGCTGCATAAAATTGACATAAGAGATATATCATAGGATATACCTTTGTATGGGATAGGACCTTCAACAACCCTTAAGACCATATGAGTTATAACATAAAATCAGATGTAACCCCTACAATGAGAAGAGAAAGGCTAATTGCCAAGGTAGATTCTATGAGAACATCTTACTATTGTGAGCTATACGTGGATCCACTAGCTACGCTATTAAGGAAACCTACAGTTGAAATATAGTTAGGGACATGGGTCACTACTAGGATTTTCTTGGGTATCTACTTTGGCTACACGACCGAACCCCACCAAAAATTCCTCTCGGTGCTTAGTCATTATAAGACCTAGGAAGTTAGAAGGACAAATAAAATAGGGATGCGGGGAAAAGAGTTGCAAAAAGCTGGTGGTGAAGGTTCCTATGAGTTAACCTACAACCTGTAGGAACTATTATGAATCATAATAATTACTCGTAGAAGCCCAACACTTGGGAAAATATGATTTCCGGGATGAGTTGAGTTTATGACCCGTACAAAAGTTTGCGAGTCATAGAAATGACTTGTAAGAAAGATTTTGAGGAAAGGAAGATTCACTAAGTGTGAACCACCCTATGAGAGATTCCTAAAGACCGTAGGAGATCCTACGATTCATAATAAGGACTCGTAGGAGAGGTTCAGAGATACAGGTTTTTAAAGTTTCCAAGACAAATGGGTTTTATGACTTATTGAATTATTGATGACCTGTAGACCTGGATTTATGGTTGGGTCCTTAGTTTTTAATTTTTTGTAAGTGTTTGAGTGATTGACTACTTGTTCCTACGACCTTTCATAATTCTTACGACACGCAGGAACTAATTCGAAGGTCCCTTTGGCCAAATTTATTGAAGGGAATATTGGTCTTTCTCTTTTATTTTTGCTATATATATAGATGTTTTTGGGGTATGATGAAAACCCTATAACTACTTAGGTACTTAAAAATTATAACCATTCCCTCATATTTTCTGAAAATCACTCTAAGGCTCCATCGATTCTCTCCCAAAAAATTCTTCTTCTTCATCAAGCTAAGGTTCTAAGGTTTCATTATTTTCTTAAAAATGTCAAGTTGATCTTCATAAAGGTATTTGGGACTTCATCCATGGGTACCTTTCGCCCATGGAATCCTAAATTTTCTCTCCAAATTCTCTTACAATTTCTTATTCAAAAAGCCTTTATTTTTATGATTTGTATTGGGTCTTCTTAATTATGATATATCTCAATGTTATTGGCCTTAATATGCATAATTAACATCATATTACATGATTTTAATATAAAATTGCATGATCCTTGATATATGCTAGTTTTCAACTATTATTTATGGATTATGATCATGATTTCCAAGTAATATTCAATGAAAACTTCAAGAATGATTGTAAAGGTTTATGAATTTCTCATGAATCTTCAATGATTTTACAATCAAGATTAATGTAAGGTTAGCTTAATATCCTTAATAAGATAGTTGACTTATGTACCTAATGATATTTTATAAAAAAAGATTCATAATGATGGAAGGCCTACATCTATATTGCACGAATCACATGATAATGAGCTATTCTTATGAACAAGTTTCTATGAAGTATGTTACGAAAAACTTATGATCTATGAAAAGAATGAGTTATGTTATGATATGATATGTATTCTGTGGGATGATTTACTTAGCACAAAGATGACTTTTAAGTGGGGGCTCAGATTAAGCCCTATGGAAACCTTTAGTCCCTTAAACTACGTTGCCACCATAGGATTGCCAATATGGCCTAGCTAGTTTATCCATATATAGCACATGATTATGATAATATTGGACGGAGTCTACCTTAGTAAGAAGCTTTCCCCCTTCTCGATGTGGAGATAATCATATTCTATGTAATAGCTCACATAGTCTAAATATCGGTTAGATTATCACCCACATATGTAAGTTCTTATGATGATAACAATGTTTTGATGCATTCACCAATGATATAAATGTTCTAATATTTATTTTCATGGTTTTTCTTATGTTTTAAATATATTGGTCTTGCATCCCATGATTTATCTTGCCCATGTCCTATGTTTATTGTTCATGCATGTTCTCATATACTAGTGTATTCCATGTACTAAAACATACTTTTTACCTACATTGGATCATAATGTAGGGCTCAACGATCACGTTAATCCTGCTCTCGCTCATGGCTAGACCTTACTATAATAGCTTTTGTTGTGAATCGTCATGTTCCAAGGATGAGGAATTTTACTTTATTTTTTTATTTGAATCTTTCCATTATTCGTATGTGGTCATGGGGATCTAGGGACTTATTTTATGGCCCCATATAGACTAGAAGATGCATGTATAATAGTAAGAGTCTATGTTGTAACAGTCTCATTCGAAACTTATGTTCTTTATTGAGATTTTGTTTACGTATCTTTGATCGTTGCTTATTTGTTTTCATTTAGCTTGTGCATGCTCACAAATGATATGCTAAGAGGCTTGGTTGGGTTCCCTCGGGATTCTTATCTTCGTGTCATAGCTTGTCCCTACTTTGGGTTATGATAAACTTTGTGTCAGATCACAAGATTTAAGTATTCTAGGGAGTCTAACATGTTGCGTCAAATAGAGTCTTATACATTGCTGTGAAGTTGTCATGACCCGACCTAGTCCCTAGTCGTAATATGGTGATCGAAACCCCAAAGGGCTCAACTGGGGTCCGACCTAGACCCCCCGTATACCTAGCTATCAGCTGTGGTTAAATTGAACTATAAATAAAATAATATTATGTAATAGAGCCCCGCTGGGTGATAATATTTTCATAACCCTATATCCCTTTTCGTTTGTATCATAACATGACAGGGCACGCAAGCCGACAAGGCCTCCATAACATAATCACATATATCATCTATCAGGTAGACCCAACTGAATCAAACTGACATACACAACCCACATATACATGTCTGCAGACCTTTAAAAATATAAATGACAACATATGGCGGGACAGGGCCCCTGCCGTACCCTCGAATGGACAAAACAATATTATACATCAGTGGACAGTATCAAAAACTAGGCCCCGATACAATAGAGCCTCTTCCAGATGACCTACATGGAATCCTAAGCTAACGGACTCCCAAAACCTATATCTATACCTGCGGGCATGAATGCAGCCCCCCGAGAAAGGGCGGTCAGTACGATATATGTACTGAGTAAGTAAAACGTAAGATAATACAACTGGAGGTATATCCAAAATAGAGGAGTAGGGGAACCAATTATTAAATCAGAAACATGTACCAGTACTCTGTGAATCACAAAAATATGCATGCTCAAATTTGCAATATAGCTGGCCCCGTCAGGGGTCCAGTGAATCATATATGTAGTATCAGTATCAGGCCCCGTGCTATCGTTACTTTATATCATCATAGTATCAGTATCAGGCCCCGTGCCATCGTCACCTTATTACAACACATCATCATAGTATTAGTATCAGGCCTTAGGCCATCATCACCTTATTACAACATATCATCATCATATATATACATACGGATGCCAGCCCTCTAACGAGGGACTCAGTGAATAATGCAGTAAATTGCATGAATCTGACAACCGGCCCGGGACTCAGAGAAAAAGTGTTACAGTATACACAAGTAGAGTAGTGAGAAACAAAACACAGTTTAAATCATTATCTGAGACTCAATGAAGTCATCAAGGGAACCCTCACCTAGGAATCAGGGCAAAAGGTATTTGACATATACTCTTTAACTATTACTAAGGACTATGTAAAAAGGAGTTTTTGGAAATCTTAGACATATACCAATGTGAAATATCATATAGAAGTCCGAGCACTGATTAACTTAGAGCCTTTCTTTTTTTACAAACAAAAGCTTAGTTGAATCAATTGTTATACAGTCATATAGAAGACTCGAAGATAGCAGCTTACTACTTTAAAGTTTAACATTCAAAAGTGAGTGAGGGTCCTGAAGTCATATTCAGAACCTGGGAATAGAATTACCCCCAAACCTCATATCATATCCTACTTACATCTAAGACATGCCAAAAGAGAAAAGATAGGCTTTACATACTTATACCAAAAACATACCAAGAGAAGCTTCACATACCTTGTCTGAACTATTCCTTATCCTATTTGCCTCGCTATCCTTTGAACCTATTCAACATGAAAGTAATATGAATATCAACCCCTCTTAACTTTCCAGCACCCTAGGTTACACCTTAGTATTAACGGAATCTATTTCCTTAGTCATTTCCCCAACTAGTTCTGTTATTTTCTAAGGCGTCGCCAAAAATTGGGCAGCACCTGCCCTATAATGTGCCCTATCCAAGTTTCCAGTTAGGTCCCTAAGACCTACATCCAACCAACAACAACAACCTGCAGCAATTCACACCAACAATATACAATATAAACTCCAAATGACTCATTCAAAAAGATGATATCAAATAGGGCGTCTAGTCTTTATTCTATAACGCCTTTCATTATACAAAACGAGGGGTAGTGTGGTTGCAACCAGAAGAATACACACCCCTTTTAGAATGCATTTAGGACCTGCAACAATACATTACACCCCTGCAGCAAAAACTCACTCAAAACTATCAAAATGTGAATTCTGGACAGCTTACTGTTTTACCTTGTCGCTTCGTTTCGAAGGGGTAATGGAGGAAAACAGGATTTACCTCCTTCATGAAAGTTATATACATTTGTCTTAGGGTATAATAAAATTTAGAATCACCCCTACATCAATTTTTCACAAAACAATATGCCCAAAACACCAACAGCAGTCCGTGTAAGATTTCCAAAACCAAAATCTAGACAGTACCTCCTCTACACTTCATCACCCTTTTTCGAGAATCTAAAAGCAAAACTGGATTTTAAAGTCTAAATTAAAGTTATATACCTATGAAATACTTTTCCTAAACATATTGAATCACCCGAAACAAAGCTATACACAATAAGTTATACCAATATTACTAAAACCTGCCCCCTCCAAATATGGGTTTCTTAACTAGTTTTTAACGTTTTCCCTCTTTGTTCTTTCAACTTCCTCTCAAGTTTCAAGCTAAAGAATTAATTCCTTAGATATCGTAAGATACATATATACACCTCCACAGGGTTGAGGAACATCGTAGATAATTAATTTGTGGAGGAAAAGTGAAGAACTCACCTTAATATCTTAGAAACCATGGCTGCCCCTTTCTCTTCTTCTTCTCACGTTTTTCTCTCTATGTTTTGGGATGATTTTTGAGTTCCAAATGACATAATAGTCATTAAAATACATATATATGGTCCCTTAAGAAGTGACATGTATCATCCCCTAAGGGTGACACGTGTCAAGCCCTTATTGGGCCACGGATCCACCCTTAGCCTCTAAGGCTGCCACGTGTCCTTGGTGGGGCCCACCCCTAAGTAGGTGGGTCACCAACTTGAACCCAAGAAGTTGGGTCACCTACGTCCACATGGCACTTCCGTAGGCTGCCATGTGGCATCCCCTTTTGCTGCCATGTGTTGCCTTCTTCTCTCCCCCATGGATTCGTAATCTCGTCTTATTTTAAGAGTCGATGTAATCCGTACTACGTAAGATTGATATATCCTACAACTTATTTTTTTAGCCTCCAACTCTTTCTGGATTCTCACGACTCTATTTCCAACCTTCCCTCTCACGAGGTATCACATTCTTCTTTCCTTCGAGTTGTTTAATGTGTGAGGATAGTAGGGGTCTCATAGCTACTTTCAAGAAGATTAGGGACACGTTTCAAAGTTCAAAAGTGCGGGGTGTAACATCCTTCCCCCTTTTACAATATTTGTCCCTAAATGTTAAATAACACTTTCCTCAAGACCTTATACCGATTGTAGGGAGATTGTTCTCTGTTGCGATCACACCTATTCTCATCCAGGTAATTAACATATAAGTTTCAAGAGTTGGGGTTCCTGTAGACATCAGGAATAGGTGCGAATACTTGTGTTTGATGTTCTCTTCAGCTTCTTCGGTCATCCTCTTTTGGGTTTTGGTTTTGCCACAATATCTTGATGGAAGGCACGTCTTTAGTCTACAATCTTCTAGTTTGCCGATCTAAGATGGTGATAGGTTATTCCTCATAGGATTCCTTTTCCTGGACATCATCTATGGAATATACCCGGGGTGGGTCGTTAGTACCCTTACGAAGCATCCTTTATCTGGTGAGCTAGGCATATAGTTTCCAAATAAGGGGGTAAGCTTGACTTACCGGCCACCTTGCCCATCTTACGAGCAACTTGATACCGTCTAATATAGTTTGGGTTAAGTTTCCTTTTTTTTGGGTGACCCTCTTATGAACATCCAATCATCAATTTGAACTCTGTGTGTCGGTGGCGATTATTTGTATATCATTTGTTTCGACTCTGGGCTGCTAATTCTTAGCTTGCTCAACCATGTCGGGGCCATTGTAATACTGCAGTAGTAATTATTATTGTAGGCAACTTGATAAGTGATGGATAATCATTCCGGCTACCTTCGAAGTTAATCTCCCAGCTTGTGACATATCTTCTCGCGTCTAATAGTGTGCCCAGTCTGTTTAGTAGCTCGAGGGAGAAATGTGGTACTAAGACCTGTCTGTACTACAGATCACTTCTTGGACTGATCTCAAGATGCTAATTATAATTGAAGTCCCTCTATCTGAGATATTAGCTGAGGAAACCTCACAGAACCTTACTACTTCCTTGTCATATAACTTCACCTAGTTCCAATATAGGTGTGTAATGTTGTTGATAATTTGGGAATCCTTAGCCTCGTATAGGCCTTCTCGACTCATTTTAGAACTGTAATTGGCATTCTATCTTTTGGGTCCTTCTTCTCCTCTTTCTTCCTACTCTTTAGGATTGGCTATCGAATAATGCTGCAATCCTCTCATGTAATATCTCTGATAGTCGTTCTGTGTTTTGTTTAACATGATCTGGTATAATTCTAATGGAATTTTAGTGTACATACTTACCATCCTGTAGTAACCGGCTAGTTCTGCAAGTTTCATTTAAGCTCTTTCACCACTTTCCTTACCCCCACTTGTAATCCTCTAGACACATTATCCTATGTAATTTTCTTCCTTACAAACTAATGAGAAGGTACAAGAAGTATCCTAGCATTATCTCGCTAGTCCTCATGTTATACCTTGCCTTTTTCTCCCCTATCCAACATTCGATGTCGGGGGAGATCTTTGGCCCCATCATGGCCATGTAATATATCACCCGTAGTACCAATTCCATCTTGATAGTCTGGCTTAACCTATCTTTGCATCTCTCGGTAGTTAATTGTAACCAGAGCTTCTTTGTCTGGGATAATAGCTATGGGGATTCCGTAGGGTCTTACCATTTATCTACCCTACAATTTTACACCTTCTCGGCTGAGTAGGTAGCCTTTGATCGAAGGAGCTGGGGCTAATATCGTTAATCCACGGGTAACATTCTTTTTAGAGTCATCTGTCGATGGAGTGTAAAATGAGTCTTGTAGTCCTAGTCATATTGTGGAATTTTTAAACTTACGTATTACTTCCCATCTTCCGTAAATGACATTAACTGGTACCATGTTGAGGAACTGTGGCGTTCGAGTGCGCCATTAGTTCGGAATTTAGCTAATCTTGCTGGTTTCCATTAAGCCCTTCTTATAATTCCCTCAACATAACTTATAGTATCCGAGGTACATAATCCCATGTCGTTCCTCCACAGCTAGTTCAGATTCTTCCATTTCGCACGACCATACCAACACTAACGCATTAAGTTCCATCATAATTTCGAAGTTAAGCGTGTTGGGGCGAGAGTAATATTGGTATGGGTGACCTCCCTGGGAAGTCTTCGTGTCGCGTTTCATTATAATTCTTGCCATAATATGTGGGACACTCAACTTATCTCCAGATTTACCTAAGTGTTGTCTTGCGAATCTTTATGTCTTCCCCTATCCTTTGGTCTGTTATCTTGCATCCAGTATCGGTGTAGAACTTTAGCTCCACTATCCTCTATTCACTTTGTGTTCTTCTTATTTTCTATCACAGGAGGCTTTTTATTCCTTTTTCTTTGGTTATTTATCTATCGCAACATCATTTGCGACTAACTCTATAACCAACATTTTGGTTTTTGGTCTAGCATGCTGTCATTATCCTTCGTAATGTCTCTTAAGTTGGTTGATATCCTTTCATTGGTACATTCTTCTTTTTTTATACGCAGCTGCCTTCTAGTGTTATGTTGTTCAGGGTCTTGTTGGAAACTTCTTAACACTACCTTATGTAGCATTCTGGTTTCCATCCAATTATTGGTAGCTTCCGGACCTTTCTAACTTGGTTCAGCAAGATATCTTATTGAAGTTTAGACGTCTATCTCAAATATATTGCCATATCAATTGCCTTCTCTTACTTTTGCCATTTTCTCATTAACTTCCCCCCATTAGAGGGTATTCGTACTTTCATCTACCTATACCTTGCTCTATGTCTCTATGTCCAGTCTCGATTTTGCCCAATCTCTTTCTCCAATCCACGTGGTACTGCATCAGGTACCCGTATTCCTGTATTTTTTTCAACCTGGTTATCCGCGTATGGAATCTTGGCTAAATTATGAAATGATGAGAACCTTTTCATACATATTGCGACACCTTGTTTGTTACTCTATACTTGAGTAATGGGACCCATGAAATAACTTGCCTAAGGCCATATTCTACTTATCCTTATAAAAGTTGATACACACTTGTAGCCATTCTAACTTTCTTTTTAACCAGGCCATATTTATATTTCGACATTCATTGTCCAAGATTCTCTTGGAGTAGTGGTTTTTCCAACCTATATCCCTTGTTTCTTGGGACGAATAAAAGTTGCACCATTTATTCCTTAAGTTTTACATCCTCGTCCCTTAAGGGTTCCACCATTTTTGGGGCGACATTGTGTACACGCGTCATCATTTTTTTTCTTAAGCTCCATGCTTTTACTATGTTCTCAACGTAGGCTTTTAACTTAGTCAGCACATACTAAGTGCGCCTTACTAGTGGTCCTATTTTATCCCTCTATAGTTATATCACACTGTTCAATTCATACTTACATATCCCTCTTTTAGTTCATACTCATATTCTGTTCCTGACATCTCTTTGAGGTGCTTCTATTAGAGGTTCTTTCCTCAATTAGTCGATGGAGAACTATAAACTCTTATCGTAAACCATTCCCCAACCATTGTTGGAAGAAACCCAAACCTCTTAAACGTCGCAGGACTTCCCTTTTTTAATACTTGCCCTACCTGGTCCCCTTCTGAGTTTATCTCGAGTTATGAACAACTCATCTAATTTACAATAGGAGTTGAGGGCTTGGTATTTTTTTCCAAAAAGAGTGAAACTCATTTGTGGGACATCTTACCATTCACCCTGAGCCCTCTGTTTATATTTCTACAGTACAAATATGGCTGGAGATACCGTAGTCTGAACTTTACTACTTAAATAAGCTTTTGTTCCTCCGAAATAAAATTCTTCAAGTGAAAAGGGTGTCCCTTATCGACGACCTGAAGGGTACCTCTAACAGCTTTAGTTGAACACAATAGGGGTACTTGGTATCAACTTCTCAGACATCTCAAAAATCTATGTTTCATTTCCATTTCCCCATTCTGGGAAAAGTTCGGCAGAGTTTCCTCTACACTTCTTACTATCCCATAACCTGCACGCAGAAAATACAAACAATACCTCACAGGGCCAACACATATATATATTCATATCCGATCATAGTCGCAAAAGGCTTTCAATATCATCTACACCGCAGCAACACGGGGCTTTCAATATTAACAATAATATAAAAATACTTGACTTACCTCGTATGTCCAACTTCAAACTGCATCTGTGGCACTTTCTGTTTGCCTTCCTTTCAGGTTTCAACTTCATATTTCAATATTAGTTCAATACCTTACCAAACAGATATCTTCCGTGGCTTTACTTTACTTACCTGCATGCTTCATAACTTTCCATGTCATCAATTACTTCCTTCTGTAGGTGTTGTCCTTCTGTTAAGATCTAAGGTTAGTATAAGGAATTTTCCTATGACTCGGATCTAAAGCACAATCTCATATGTAGAAGAAAGGTAACATCCTAAATATCTTGTAGCTTTCTATTTATAGATGTGGCGTGCAACACATCGATAACCAAGACTCTACTAGACACGGTCTGCAGACAATCCAAAGATGAACTGCTCTGATACCACTTCTGTCATGACCCAACCCCGTAGGTCGCAACTGGGGTCCGACTTGGACCCCTCCTATACCTAGCTATCAACTATGGTCAAATTAAACTATAAATAAAACAATATTATGTAATAAAGCCCTGCTGGGCAATAAAATTTTCATAACCCTATAGCCCTTTTCGTTTGTATCATAATATGACAGGGCACGCAAGCCGACAAGGCCGCCATAACATAATCACATATATCATCTATCAGGTAGACCCAGTTGAATCAAACTGACATACACAACCTACATATACATGTTTGAAGACCTCTAAAAATATAAATGACAACATATGGTGGGACAAGGCCCCCGCTGTAACCCCGAATGGATAAAACAATGTTATACATCAGTGGACAACATCAAAAACTAGGCTTCGATACAATGGAGCCTCTTCCAGCTTAGCTGCATGAAATCCTAAGTTGACGGACTCCCAAAACCTATATTTGTACCTACCGGCATGAACGCAGCCCCCCGAGAAAGGGGGGTCAGTACGATATATGTATTGAGTATGTAAAACGTAACATAGTACTACTGGAGGTATATCCAAAATAGAGGAGCAGGGGAACCAATTATCAAATCAGAAATATGTACCAGTACTCTGTGAATCACAAAAACATGCATGCTCAAATTTTCAATATAGCCGGCCCCGTCAGTGGTCCGGTGAATCATATATGTAGTATCAATATCAGGCCCCATGCCATCGTCACCTTATATCATCATAGTATCAGTATCAGGCCCCGTGCCATCGTCACCTTGTTACTACCATTATAGTTTTAGATTTTGCTCTTCATTTTCTATCAACGTGTAGTTATTACATTGTTTTGTCCATTAGTTAGTGTGTAGAGTCTCTAGTGTAAACCCTATATTGTCTATTACTATCTCATTGGATATTTGTATTCTCTGGATTTAGTTGTTCACAGTTTATCACCTTTTTAGTTCATATCTTTTTAGTGGATTCAGTAACTAATGATAGACTAGGGTCATGTCCTCGATTGGGGCTGAAGGCAAGGTGAAGTAGTGGTAAAAGGGGGATGGGGTCTCTGAAATTGAGAGTAGGATCATGGAACATAGGGTCATTGTTAGGAAACACAACAGAACTAGTAAAGAGTCTTAGAAGGAGAAATATTAATAAAGCTTGTGTTCAGGAGACTAGATGGATAGGCACCAAAGCTTAGGATGTGGACGGGTTTAAATTGTGGTACTCAAGAAGCTCTAGAGATAGGAATAGAGTAGGTATCCTAGTCGACGTAGATCTTATTGAGTGTTTGGTAGAGGTAAAGAGGATCAACGATAGGATGATGTTGATTAAGCTAGTTATAAGAAGGCTTATTTTGAACGTTGTAAGTGCATATGCGCCTCATGTTATCCTGGATGAAGTAGTCAACAGACTCTTTTTGGAGGGTTTGGATGAGGTAGTGAGAAGTATACCGAGTACTGAAAAGATTTTTATTAGTGAAGATTTCAATGGTTATATCAGTACAATTTCAAATGATTTTGATGATGTCCATGGAGGCGTTGGTTTTGAAGAGAGAAATAGCAATGGGATATCTCCTCTGTAGTTTGCAAAAGCCTTTGAGTTGATAACTAGGACTCAGATTTCAATGGTTTTCTGAAGAGAGAATTAATTTGTTATCTTTAGTAGCATGGTAACTAGGACTCAGATTGACTACTTACTCCTCCGAAAGGGTGATAAAGGCCTTTGTAAGGATTGCAAGGTTATTTCGAGTGAAACTTTTACTACCCAACATAAGATTTTGGTGATGGACATGAAAATTAAGAAGGATAGGAGATAGAAGACCCTCTATGACTGGCCGAGGATTAGTGAGGGGCGGCCTAACACCCATTATTTCTTTGTAGATAGGTGAGAAGTTGACAAGATCAAGGGCCTAGAGAAATAGTGGTGATAGAAATGACATTTGGGATATGACAGCTGGTTGCATTAGATAAGCAGCTACCGAGGTTCTATGGGTATTGAGACGTATATTTGGTGGTCACCAAGGAAATTAGTGGTGGAATGGCGAAGAGCAAGGCAAGTGAAATCCAAGAAGGTTGCTTATACGAAGTGGATGAAGTGCGTAGATGAAGAGGAGAAGAGTAGGCTTAAAGATATCTATAAAAAGGCAAAGATGAAAGCGAAGTCAGCGGTCACCAATGCTCAGACAATAGCTTTTGAACGCTTATATGTTGAGTTAGGGAAAAAAGGTGGGGATAAGAGATTATATAGGCTCACCAAAGTGAAAGAGAGAAAATCCCATGACCTAGATCTAGTAAATTGCATCAAGGTCGAGGAAGGTGAAGTGTTAGTGGATGACGCCTCCATCAAGGAAAGGAGGCAGGCTTACTTCCATAGTCTCTTTAATGAAAAAAGAGACAGTGACATTGTACTGGGTGATTTAGCGCACTCTCATAGTCTTCGAGACTTTGAGTACTACAGGTGTTTTAGGGTTGAGTAGGTTAGATGGACTATTAGTAGGATGAGGAGGGGGAGAGCTACCGAGCCCGATGAGATTTCAATGAACTTTTGGAAGAGCACTGGCAAGAAAGGTGTGGAATGGTTGACTAAGTTGTTTAATAGTATTTTGAAGACTGCTAAGATGCCCGATGAATGGAGATGAGGCACTATGGTTCCACTATACAAGAATAAGGGTGATATTCAAAACTGTAATAATTATAGGAGATCAAATTGTTAAGCCACACTATGAAGATTTGGGAGAGAGTTGTGGAGATGAGGGTGAGGAGAGGAGTGTCTATCTCAGAGAGTCAGTTTTGATTCATATTGGGGTGGTCGACTACTGAAGTAATCCATCTTATACGGAGACTGGTAGAGAAATTTATAGAAAGCAAAAGGGATCTTCATATGGTATTCATTGATATTAAAAAGGCTTATGACAAAGTCCCGAGAGATGTTCTGTAAAGGTGACTGGAGGCTAACGATGTTCCAATGGTGTATATTAGAGCAAAAAAGGACATGTATGATGGATCCAAGAATCGAGTTAGGATGGTGGGAGGTGACTCAGAGCATTTTCGTGTTGAGATGGGACTACATCAGGGATCTGTACTGAGTCTTTTCCTTTTTGCCTTGGTTATGGATAAGCTGACACGGTCTATTCAGGAGGAGTTTCCATGGTTATGCTATTTGCCGATGACATAGTTTTTATTGATGAGACTCAGGAGAGAGTTAATGATAAGTTGGAGATTTGGAGACATACTCTGGAGTCCAAAGGATTGGAGTTGGACCAAAACTGAATACTTGGACTGCAAATTCAGTGGTGCGATGGAGGAAGAGGGTATAGAAGTGAGGCTTGCCATCAGCCTATCACCAAGACTAAAAGCTTTAAATACCTTAGAGCCATCAACAAGAGCACTGGGTATATCGATGAGGATGTCATGCATCACATTAGGGCAGCATGGTTGAAATGGAGGCTTACCTCTAGAGTCTTGTATGATATGAAAGTACCACATAAACTTAAAGGTAAGTTCTACAGAATGGTGGTTAGACTGGCATTGTTTACGGAGTGGAGTGCTGGCCAGTAAAGAAATCTTATGTCTAAAAGATGCATGTTGCGAAGATGAGGATGCTGAGAAGAATGTGTGAACACACTAGGAGTGATAAAATTAGGAATGAGGTCATTCGGGAGATGGTGGGAGTCGCCTCTATGGCAGACAAGATGATAGAAGCGAGACTAAGATTATTTGGACGTGTGCAGAGGAGGGGTATCAATGCTCCAGTTAGGAGGTGCGAGCGATTGGATTTGAGGGATATTCTAAGATGTAGGG
Source organism: Solanum dulcamara (assembly GCF_947179165.1). Taxonomy (NCBI): domain Eukaryota; kingdom Viridiplantae; phylum Streptophyta; class Magnoliopsida; order Solanales; family Solanaceae; genus Solanum; species Solanum dulcamara. The sequence continues at coordinate 30,479,435 of NC_077244.1, forward strand.
TTAGAATAAAAAAGTATTTGGGAGAGGTGATTAGACCAAATATTGCACTACTCCATATCACCGAGGACATGACCTTAGATAGAAAATAGTGGAGGTCGCGAATTAGGATAGAAGGCTAATAGAGGTAGAATGGTATCTTGTTATTTGTCGATTTAGGGTGGTCGTAGCTCTAGGCATTCCATTGGAGTTGTGGTGTTTTGTTTTATTTTGATTACCATATTACATTTTTATCGTTATTGTCCTGTTCTTGTAAAACTTGCATCCTTTTTTATCAATATGCTCTCTCTATCTCTCCCTGTATATATATATATTTATTTATTTATTTTACTTATATATTTATTTACTTATTTATTTTTACTTATACCTAAGAATGTGTCTTTTGAGCTGATGGTCTTTCAGAAACAGTCTCTCTATCTTTATAACGTAGTGGTAAGGTCTGCGTACACCCTATCCTCCCTAGACCACACTTGTGGGATCCCACTGGGTATGTCATTGTTGTTGTAATTTTTTTCTAATTGAAGTCAGATAAACATTTTCTAATAAAAAAATATTATTAGAAAAAATGTGTTCAAAAAGAAAATAAATAATATATTTAATTAAAAAGGACATTGTGACACATTAAATAATAACAAGGGCATTTCTGAACCAAAGTATTGACAACAAAGACTCTTTTGAACCAAACTATAAACAGAGAGTATTGTTGTTCATTTTAAATAGTTTAAGTGTATTTTGACCCTTTCCCCAAACTTTAATAAGGAAAAACAATTATATAAATGTTTATGCGATAATTTTAGGAGAACATATTCTTTCTTTACATGATAAAATTAGCGATACATGTTCAGAATTATAGAGGTCTAAATTTTCTAATAAAAGAAAGGAGAAGGCTACTCTTAGTGTTCAACCTCCACCAAAAGTTAAGGATTTTAATTATCAAAGCTTGATAATATTGAGAGATTGTTACAAGAAAAGTTTCAGGGGCTAGATATTACGCCTCTCCAACTAAGTGAGGATATTACTAGTGATAGAAATGATATACCCAATAAGATTAATAAAATCTCAGAGAAGCATGCCAGAAAACCGGTTCAGAGGATGTATTCATATCCTAGACCATTACCTCAAGATATCCTCCTGGAGAAGTACGAGTATTATGTCTCCAATAGTTTTAGTGGGATAGAAATTTATGGGCGGAATATTGATGGATTTACTGATAGGAAAATTTATACCCTAACACATAGAATTCTTGCGTACAATACCATCTATAAGGAGAACAAGAACTATAGAAAGGATACAGCTAGTGTGACTATTGCCGAGATTACATGCCAATTAGAAGGATTGTGGGATAATTATCTTTTAGAAGCACAATGTATGACAATTTTGAATGTTGTCAAGGATGAAGGTGGTATGATAGAAAATGTAATTTACACCTTAGTCCTAACCATTATAGAATATTTTTCTGGATGATGGTTGGATAATAGTAAAACCATTAGAACAATGCTCCAAAACCTTAGATGTAAAACTCTTACATCATTTAGAGGATGTACGAATGTCTTTCTATCTAGAGTTATGGAACTACCTGAGTGTAATAACTCTCGCTGAAAGTCAAAGTTTATAGATAGACTCGCTCCTCTATTTGCAGAAATGGTTAGGAAAGCCCTTAGAGAAGATGGGGTGAGTATTATTTATAAAGTGATCTTGGGGGTATTTATACAACCATTAACCATGTTCAACCCATGATTTTAGCTAAGATTAAGAGAAAATTCCTTGTCATTGTTAATATTTTAGGCTTATTTATGTAATTGGGCTAACAAATATGATTAGAGGTTTTTGTAGGATGGAAATTAGGAATAAGGAGCTAAAAACGGAGAAGAATGGAAATAAAGCTCAAGAAGGACATGAGAGACGAGAGAAAAAGCTAAGGCCATATGAAATATGAAATACATAATAGGTTCGCGAGGCCTGGGAGATTAAATTTGGGCTTCTAGAAAATACTAGGCGGTGGAGTCCACGTTACTCCATGTCGCAGAGAAGTGGAAGCATTTTCAGACCTTCAGCGAGGAAATAGCTCCGCGACTGGCAACCTAATTTTGGTCGCATCAATTTTTTTTGGACTCTAGAAATAGACAAAGTGGATTAATTATTTAATTATTAGAACACAAATGGGATAGAGGAGAAACGTCTTCTAGGGTTATTTTTCTTACTCTCTTCAACTCTACCACTCTTTGAATGTTCATTAAATGCTTTGGTGCTATGACTCAAACAATGAGTAGAAATTTTCTCTATTCTAGGGTTTTAGGTACAAGTGAGGGAATAATATAGTTTTTCTTTGGTTAAATATGGGTTGTTGTTCATGATTATTCTTGCATTCTAGTTTTATGATTTTAATGTCTGGCCAATATTAGGATATATCTATTGTCTATCTTGAACTCGAAAGATGAATAGAATGATAGAACAAGGAATATAAGGAATTTGTTTATTCTAGGGCAAGAAACTTACAATAATTCGTATATAGGATACTTGTGACATATACCTATTTGCCGCATTTGGTTAATAAACAAGAAGATAAATTAGTGCACCTTTGTTGATTTAAGCCTCTCCCCACTCAATAATTTAGTTATACTATCAACAGGAGATAGGCGATTAAATGTCAGAAGATTATGATTATATAATTAACCTTGTAAATAAGTAATTTAATAACCTATTGGAAACCAAACTGAGAAATCTTATACCTGAACTTATCTTACGTTGGAACCCTTGAATCTGTCTTAATATGATTATTCTCCATTAAAATTGAACTAAATGTTTGAACACCTCTCAAAAATGCTCACAAGTACCTTAAGAATGCCTTGAGATTAGGCCGCTCATGTAATGTATTATCCTTGGAAAATCCGAGTTCAGAATATCGATTAGGGGGTCAAAATCTATGAAAAACAATTTCGGTGGATTTTTAGGACCCTTATATCGGAAGATAGATTTTTGAAGAAATTCACGAAATAATAGAGTCCGCGACAGGTCCACGTCGCGGACCTGTGAATGTTTTCTGGACGAGTTGAGTTTTTTTAAGGGATTTTAGACCTTTTCCAAATTATTAGTCAATGAACCTAGATGTTTTTAGGGCCTAATCAAACTCTATAAATTCACCTAAACCCCTAATTCTATTCATTCTCCTACAATTCATCTATCAAATATTTCTTTCTCTACAAAAAGGCTCTCACGGGACTTCATTGAAGACTTCAAGTAAATTCACTCAAGCTCTCCATCAAAACTCTCAAGTTCTTCCAAATTAATTGGTGTTCTCACTTAAGGTATGTGGTTATTGATTCATGGATTTTTCATCCATGAAGCCCAATCAATTTCTCAAGTTTTCTATCAATTTATAGTATGGTATTTTATGAGTTTTATGATCTCTACTCCTATTGCATGAAATATGATTCAAAGTATGATCGTGAGTCTATTTTGATATAAATTGATGGTTATTGCATTGAATTGAAGAGTTTTTTCATGAATTCTCCTATTTTAATTTCTAGGGTTCATGATGTTAAATATGAGTATTTTCAATTATACTTCCTAATGATACTATCTATATGAATTATGTATGGGCTGATATAAAGTTTATGATCATGGATATTTTCTAGTGAATTTCATGATTGTCAAATCAATTGATCATGCATTCATGTCTTACCTTAATTTCAAATATAAGCTATGATCATGAATTTTCAAGTTATATTCTATGAGAAGTTTTATTTAATGATTTCAAAGGTGTTATTATGAATCTCATTCAAATTGATTATGCATTCAAGTTTTACCCTAATCTCCAAGTATGAATTATGTCTATGTATGTATGATTTATAATGTGGAAGTACAATACCCGCATTTCACATATGTTATGAAAATAAGCTGCTCTATGATTTTCAAACCTATGATCATGAATATGATATACGTCATTATGATTTCTATGCTATGTATGTATTCCATGGGATTTGACTTAGAACCGAATGTATACTTGAGGTGGGGACTCAAAATACGGGGTCCTTATATAAAGTCTCTTCTCGCATAACTATGTGCCACCGTAGGTACAAAGGGATTAGAGGCGAATACCCAAATCTCTACAAGGTGAGTACTCGAAATATCAAGGCTTGGAGGTGAGTACCCGAGTCTAAGAACTAGGGGTGAGTACCCGATTCACACGACCCTTTAGTGGATACACTTAGGCATGCAGGATTCTACCTTGGCAAAGTAGCCTCCTCCTTCTCGATGTGGGTATCATCAGATTCTATGTTATAGCTCTCATGGTCTTATTGTCGCTTATCATTCCTATCCCATATATGTATGATCTATTAAGTATGCTATGATTTTAAATTATGCTTTTAAAATGCTTTGATCAATATGATTTTCTCAAGACTTTATTATTCCATCTTGTCATGCGTTTTCCTTGACCTTTGCATTCCATGATTTATGTTGCATTTCACGTCCTCACACTTAGTAAATTCCAATGAACTAATGTATACTTTTTTCCTATATTATCTCATAATGTAGGGGTTGAGATTGAAGATCATACTAATCTACATGGCTAGTTAAGCTTCCCTATTCAGCAGCATTGTGGTGAGTCCTCATTTATAGGGGACTAGTTATTGAGTTAGTTACTGTTTCCAAAGACTTTTGTTATGTTTGATATTAAGGGTGAGCAAGGGACATGTCTTAGCCCCCGCCCATGTTCATGAGTAGAGACATCTAGTTGGACAAATATTTTGAGTCTATGTTGTCATGTGACATTCTTAAATTTCTATTCATAGATTAGACTCTCATATGATGTTTTTGCTTTTAATTTACCCTATGTATTCTTATGATATGTACAAGAGTCTTGGTTGGAGTCCTTCATTATTTCGATCATCGTGTTACGACTAGGCCCTAGGTCAGGTCGTGACATTGTTAGTAATTACTTTATTTTAATTATTTTAAAATCATTAGCTTTAAACTACTTTTACAACTCTCTCACACCAATACATTTAAATTAATTACATTTAAAAGTGATTAATTTTCAAATTAAGGGCCTTTAGGTTTGATTATCTGGCTCGAAATAGTCGATGTATTACTAGGTTGAACACGTACACTTGCGTGTGCTATTGGGAGCAACAAGTTTTTTGTGTCGTTGCTTGCGACTTTAAAATTGCCAATTATTTAATTTTTGAGTTAGTTAATTATTTGTTCAAAGTGTTAACTTAATCTTAGATTTTGATTCTTATAGATAACTTTTGTCACTACGCTAGAAAGAGACAGAGAAATTGTAGAGCCGTTGACAGAGTCGGAGAGATTTTTACATCAACAAAGGAGACAAATAACTCTATAGTGTCTCGTACCTAATGTTGAACATGAGCATGAGTCTATGAAGGAAGCAGAACCTACTATAGTGCACGATGTAGCAATTCCACTTGACACCAATATTACTTCCAGTATCAAGAAACTAGTACTTGGATGTACATTAGAGCTAAAGAAAAACATGGTGCAACTTTTGCACACTAATGGAAAGTTTATGGGTTTACCACATGAGGATCCTCAAGTCCACATCCATAATTTTCTAAAGATCAGTGATACATTTACTCCTATGAGGGTATCTCCAAACTATGTGAGACTTACTTTGTTTCCCTTATCTCTAATGGAGGAGGAAAAGTGGTAATTGAAGTCTGAGCCAGAAAATTATATCACTACATGGGATGATCTGGCAAAGCAATTTCTGATAAGATTTTTCTCCTTGGGAAAGACAAAAGGTTGAGGAGTGAGATCTGGAGTTTTAAACAGAAAAGAGGAGAAAATTTGTACCAAGATTGGAATAGATTAAAATCCTTGTTAATTAGTTTTCCTCATCATCACCATACTAACAAGATGTTTGTCCATACCTTAATCGAAGGCTTGAAACCCAATATTAAGATTCTTCTTGACTTTGCTGCAGGTGGACAAGCTTTAGACAAGACATATGCTGAGTTTATGCTCTCTTGAATCCTATATCTCAGGAAAATCCAGAGTGGAATGGAGGAGGGTCCAGACCAGTAGTGCAGAAGACTGTAGGGGTTCTTGAGGTAGATTCAGTGATATTATTGATGGCATAAATTGCATCCATATAAAATATAATGAACGCCAACTTTTAAAATGTAGCATTTGGACAACAACAAGCCCCCGTAAATGTGGTACAATAGTAATCAACTAGGTATGAAGTTTGTGGTAGTAGTGAGAATGTGTATGGATACTGTGGGAAAAATCCAAAATCGGTAAAATTTATTGGAAATGCACCGGGGTGGAGGACATCAAAATTATGGTAACTCCTACAACCCAAGTTAGAGAACCCACTAGAATTTCTCATAGGGTGGAAATTAGAACCATCACCAAAGGTAGAATCAGAATAGGCCGTAGGGTAGTGGACAACACTACAATCAGCAAAGCTAGTGAATTCAGCAAACTGGTAAGATATGTAACATGAGTGTAGAAGAGATGCTGAAAAAGATTATGGTTGATCAAGCAAAGTTGGTTGCATATTTTCGTAACAATCAATTGGCCACCCAGAACTTCGAAAACCAGTTTGGACAATTGGTAAATGCATAGAACTCTTGCCAACAAGTAGTTTGCCAGGTAACACTAACCAAAAACCAAAGCAGGTGAATATCGTGAGTACCTGTAGTGGTCATCCACTAGGGGATTTGGTTTCTCAGAACAAATCTGCTGAGGTAAAAGTCAAAGAATAGGTTAATAAGAAATGCAAGCCAAGCAAGACAAAGGCTAGTGAGGAACCAATATATAAACCACCTCCTCCATTTCTACAAAATTTCAAAATGAAGAAGGAGGACGAATGCTTTGAGAAGTTTGTCGAAATTCTTAAATATGTACACATTAATTTTCCATTGATTGATATTTTGCAGGGTATCCCAAAGTATGAAAAATATGTTAAGGAAATTATGGTCAACAAGAGCAGGTTGACTGAGTATGAGACAGTGGCACTCACTAAGTAGTGTAGTTCTAGAATCTTGAATAAGCTCCCAGCTAACCAGAAAGATCTTGGAAGTTTCACTATATAGGTTACTATTGGCAGGTGCATTAATGCAAAGGGCTTTGCAAATTTTGTGCAAGCATCAAATTGATGCCCACATCTCTGTTCAAGAAAATGGTATTTAGAAATCCTAAGTCTACGATAATATTGTTGCTACTGAAAGATCACTCTATCATAACGCCTGATGGTATAATTGAGGATGACTTAGTGCAAGTGGGATCTCTAATCTTTCCCATGGAGTTTGTCATCTTAGATTTTGAGCCTTACCCAGAAGTTCCTTTCATTCTCTGATGCCCAATTTCGAAAACTGGAGGGTCATAAATAGATATGGTTGTTGGGAGACTGACAATGATTATTAATGAGAAAGTAGAGGCCTTCAATATGTATAAGGCAATAAAGGTCCTTGCTACCTATGAAGAGATGTATGTAATTATTGTTATTAATGAGGAAGAAGAAGTAACGTGTGTGTCCACAAAGGACCTTTTTGAGAGACTGTTTATGGGTCAGGACATAGATAATAATGTTGAATTAGCTAGTGTTATACATATTTTCAATGTTAGCATATTAAGAAAACATATGAACCCACAGAGCAGAGTAATGGGTCACCCACTTTAGCCATTAATTATGGAAGCGATGGAGGTGTTAAAAAGAGAAAGAAAGCTATGGGTTGGCAAATGTTTGATATTCACAGGATTAGCCTAGCTTTGTGCATGCAAAAACATTTAATCGAGGAATGGAATAAGCCAACTGCATTACCTCAGCAAAGATTAAATCCAATGATAAAGGATATTGTGCGGAAAGAGTTTATTAAGTGGTTGGACGCAGGTATTATATAACAAATCTTAAACAATAAGTGGGTAAGTCTAGTTCATTATCTCCCAAAAAATGAAGGGATGACTGTTGTTAAAAATGATAAGAATGAATTGATCCCAACATGAACTGTCACTAAATGGCGAATTTGTATGGACTACCGCAAATTGAACCAGGATACTAGGAAAGATCATTACCTTATCCCCTTTATTGATGAAATGCTCGACAGGTTAGCTGGGAAGGAATAGTACTGCTTCTTGGATGAGTACTCAGGGTATAATCCGATCACAGTTGCTCTTGAGGATCAAGAAAAGACCATTTTCACATGTCAATATAAGAATTCCCTGTGGACCCTATAATGTACCGAAAACTTTTCAGAGATGTATGATGGCAATATTTCATGATATGGTGGGGGATTTTGTTGAAGTGTTTATGGATGATTTTTCAATTTTTGAGGAGTCCTTTGAATTAGTCGTGAGTAATCTTGACAAAGTTCTTTCTCGGTGTGAGGAGACTAATTGGTGCTCAATTAGAGAAATGCAATTTTCTAGTTTGTGAAGGCATAGTTCTAGGACATAAAGTCTCAAGGTAGGGGTTCGAAGTGGACTGAGCCAAGATAGAAGTGATAGAGAAACTACCTCCTCCAATTTCAGTAAAGGTTGTCCGTAGCATTTTAATACATGTTGGGTTATATAGAAGGTTAATCAAAGAATTTCAAGATTGCCAGACCCATATGAAGTAATTTAAAATGGAGGTAAGGTTGGCCTTTGATGAAAAATGTGTGCAGGAATTCGAGATGCTGAAGAATCGGCTAACTAAAGCCCCAATTTTGATAGCTCCTAATTGGGTGTTGCCTTTTGAGCTTCTATGTGATGCTAGCGATTCGACAATGGGGGCGGTGCTAGGAAAGCACAAGGACAAGGTGTTTCACTCCATATATTATGTGAGTAAGATGCTTGATGCCGCACAAATCAAACACACAGTCACTGAAAAGGAATTGCTTGCATTGGTGTATGCATTTGAGAAGTTCATATCTTATCTAGTAGGTACTAAAATTGTTGAGTACACCAACCATGCATCTATTAGGTACCTGTTCAATAAGAAATATGGGAAATAGTGGCTTATTAGATAGATCCTATTTCTTAAAGAGTTTGACATTGATATTAAGGATTGCAAGGGCTGTGAATACCAAATTTCTAACCATCTATCCAGGTTTGAGAGTTTGTCTCATGTTAGGGAGCAAAGGAAGATAGAAGAAGAGTTCCCGGACAAGCAGCTATTGGCTTGGAGGTGACCGAACTGCCCTGATATATATAGACATTATCAATTACATGGTAAGTGGAGTATTCCCACTAGGCATAATTACACAACAAAACAAGCTATCACGACCCAAGCCTAGGGCCTAGATGTGACATGGCGAATGAGGAACTCGAAAGTACCGTAAACAAGCCTCTTAGCATTATTTTAGCCTTTCGTAGGTAATGATGATGAATAAATAAGCAGAAATCATAATAGTAAATCTTTAACTTACATATGTCCAACAATACCTCTAACTATTAGATTTAATGGGGCTAAGACAAGTCTCTAGCTCACTCTTAATCATAATAGAAGAAATGTCATAGTAAAATATCTTAACATTTCATAACTTAGAAAGATAAAGGAGTATTGTTCCTGGAACATGGGAACTCACCAAAAGTAGTCTTCAACAAAATCTCACTAGCCACGTGGAGGAGAACGAGGAGGAGCACTGGTCCCTACATGTTGATATCATATAGGCAAAGGAGTATGCGTTAGTACTTTGAATGTACTAAGTATGTAAGGATGCATGAACATTGAGAAACATTAAAAGATTTATGTAATATAGAACATAATGTAATGCATGCCTAATAAATCATATAGATATCCTTTAAAATATTCATTTTGTGGAAAAATAACCATAACCGACATTTAAGACCATGCAAGCTATTACATGGAATCCAACATAACCCCCTACAGTGGCCAGCGAGACTACTTGCCAGGTAGAACTCCGTCAACTTTATTCATTTATTTAACTTTAACTTTAAGGGCTATTTATGGATCCATTAGACTAAGCCTACAAGGGCTCCTATGTTGGCACATAGTTAATGAGACAAGGGGTTGCTACTAGGATTCCCTTACTGAATCCCACCTCAATGCCCTATTCGGTGCTAAGTCAATCTCAAAGAATAGTTTAATACTTCAAAATATTCATAGCATATAACTTGATAATTCAAACATCATATTTGGTAGAATAGCTCATTGAAAAATTTGGTAATTCAAATATGCAAGAATTGTTCTTATTGCATAAAGAATCCCTTATTCATATCATTTCATCATTCTTTCATTTCATAAGACTCCCTTTTTATCATAGATATTGCTTTCATAAACATTCATTTGGAGTCAAGACTTTCAAGTCAAACTTTATTGAAAACATAGTAAAACTAGGTGGGTTCAAATTACTTCAACTTTCAAACATGTATGTAAATAAATATACATAAATACTTTGAAATTCATTAATTAAAAAGCATGCTTTAAACAACCCACTATGAATTTCAAGAACCTTTGAATAGAGAAATAGAGAAATTACTTGCAAACGTCAATTATACATATGAAATTATATTGCATCTAAATAGACCAATAATCATTAGTTTAACCATGATTCATACTATTAAGTAAAAATAAGAATTACCATAAGAAATTATTACTTGAAATCGAGAGACTTAATTGAAAGAGTTTTTAGACTACATGAGTGGAAGAACCCATGGATAAAAACCCACAAAACTTAGAGTAAAGCTTAAAGAAAATAAATATAATTTATCATATAATAAAAATAATTTAGACATGAGAGTGGAAGGAATACTCTTATTGAAGCCTTACGTACCTGGAATTCAAAACTTTAGTTGGAACCGAAGGACTTAATGAATACTCTTGAGTCCTAGCTTTTCTCCTAGCCGGAATGTTTTATGTACTACCCGGAGTATATGAATCACCGGAATAGTATTTATTCACTACTAAGAACTAAAACTATATTTGAGAATGATTAAAGAAGTGTATAGAGAGAAGAGTTGCTTGAGAAAGCTTGATGAATAAAATGGGGAAATAAGGTAGGTATTTATAGATGTGGAGAAGAGACCTAACAATAAATAAAATAATTATAAAGAAAAAATCTGAAAATTTAATGGAAAATTGTGATGTCATGGGTGATGTTAAATGGAGGACAATTGATGTCATGAGTGATGTCAAATGTATCTAGATCTTTCCATGGTAGGTGAGATGACTTCTTTTTAACAGAATACTCTTTTTTGGAGCTACGTTTGAATAAGATAAATTCTTTATTAGGATTTTGTGTCTTCAGAAGAATTGTAGATATGGAAGTCTAGTTTCATATCATTTAAGAATCAACCAATTTGGATAAACCTACAGTTAGATATGATTTTTCTTCTATAAATACTCTATTCCATTATGGCATCCTATCTTACAACAATTAATTTATTTGACCTATTTAAACCCCGAAACTTAAAATATGGTCATAAAAGTTGTAGGTAATGATCTTATGGTTACTCAGAAATTTGAATCACCCAATTTGGAAAATCTTCTGAAAAGTTATGCCCAAAATACAGAGGGTGTATCATTTTTAGGTGGGAATTGAAACATCGTATACAACGTTTTTAGGGGATGTTACATTATCTCCCCCTTGGGAACATTCGTCCTCGAATTAGGAAAGATTAGCTTGAGTAGAGTAGAGTGTAAACCAATAACCTATCATTAATGCAATAGTGTAATTTAAAATATCATTTAAAATATGTTTTATAATTTTTCAAGCATATGACAAGAAAATTTGAGATGCAAAGATAAGTAATTGAGTAAGGACAAGTTAATACCTTAGATTTGGGTAGAGGGGAAAAGATGAGGGTATCTCTTAATCATATCCGCTTCCGCTTCCCATGTTGCATTTTCTATCTGTTGATTCCTCCAAAGGACTTTAACAGATGCAACTTCTTTGTTCCTCGATCTCTTAACTTGCCGGTCCAAAATTTCCACAGGAACTTCTTCGTAGGTCAAGTTTTCTTCAATATTCACTACTCTCATAGGTACAATAGAACTAGGATCACCCACACTTTTCTTTCAACATAGACACGTGAAACACCGGATGAACCATGACCATTTCCAATGGTAATTCCAACTCATATGCAACCTTACCAACACGTCTCACGATTCTATAAGGCCCTACATACCTAGGGCTCAATTTCCCTTTCTTACCAAATCGAACTACACCTTTCATGGGTGAAACCTTCAGATACACCCAATCGTCCACATTAAACTCAAGATCCCATCTTCTAGTGCTAGAATAGGACTTTTGACGACTTTTTGCCATCTTCAACCTTTCTCAAATGATCTTCACCTTCTCTAAAGCATCAAGTACCAAATCGAGGCCTAACAAGGTCATCTCGCCTACTTCGAACCAACCAACCGGTGATCTACATCGTGTCCTATACAAAGCCTCAAACGGTGCCATCTTAATACTTAAGTTGTAACTATTATTATAGGCAAACTCGATGAGCAGTAGATGATCATCCCAATTTCCTTTAAACTCCAACACACAAGCCCTTAATATATCCTCTAGTGTTTGAATCGTCCTTTCGGCTTGCCTATCCATTTCAGGATGGAATGTTGTACTCAACTTTACCTTAGTACCGAGGCCTTTCTAAAATGATCTCCAGAAGTGAGAAGTGAATTGGGTACCACGATCCGAAATAATGGATAACGGTACACCATAATACCTCACTAACTCCCAAATATAAAACTTGGCATAGTCTTCGGCACTATAGGAAGTCTTAACCGATAGAAAGTGGGCTGACTTAGTCATTCTATCAATAATTACACAAATCGAGTCATGACACTTTTGGGTATGAGGCAAACCCACTACAAAATCCATATTCACATCTTTCCAGTTTCAAGTAGTAATTTCAATCTCTTGGGCTAGGCCACTCGGCCTTTGATGTTCGGCCTTCACTTGTTGGCAATTCATACATTCGGACACAAACCTTGCTATGTCCTTTTTTATGCCACCCCACTAATACAACTCCTTTAAGTCTTGGTACATTTTCGTTGAACCGGGATGAATGTAGTATGTAGAATTATGAGCCTCCATCAAGATCAAACTCCTTAGGCCATTAACATCTGGAACACATATCCAACCTTGGTAGTATAGCACCCCATCTCCCCCTTGGTAAAAGACCTCTATCCTCTTTTGCTTTACCAACTTCTTTAACTCGATAAACATTGAGTCAAGATCTTGCTTTGATTTAACATCTACCAACAATGAGGATTCAGACCTATTTTGAACAACCATACCACCATCGTTAGTACCACACAACTTCACCCTTAATCTAGCCAACCGGTGAACTTCTTTCACCAACTCCCTCTTCCTTTTATCTACATGGGCCACACTCCCCATAGACACTCTACTAAGTGCATCAACAACCACATTAGATTTACCTAGATAATAGTGCACACTCATGTCATAGTCCTTAAGGAGTTCTAGCCACCTCCTTTGCCTTAGATTAAGGTCTTTTTGGGTGAACACATATTGAAGACTTTTATGATCAGTATACACATCCACATGCACCCCATAGAGATAATGCCTCCAATTCTTCAGAGTAAAAACAACGGCCGCCAATTTAAGGTCATGGGTAGGGTAGTTACGCTCATGCACCTTTAATTGCCTAGAAGTATAGGCTATGACCTTGTCGTTTTACATTAAGACACAACCTAAACCAATCTTTGAAGCATCACAATAAACTACAAACCCTTATAATCCTTCCGGGAGAGTCAAAATAGGAGCAGAGGTAAGTCGATCTTTTAAGGTCTGGAAACTCTTCTCACACTCATCTGTCCATATGAATTTGAATATTTTTTGGGTCAATTTTATCATAGGAGATGAGATTGAAGAAAAACCTGTGATGAACCTTCTATAGTACCCGGCTAGACCCAAGAAGCTCCTAATGTCTGAAGGAGATAATGGTCTAGGCTAATATTTGATTGCCTCTATTTTCTTAGGATCAACCTTGATCCCATCACCAGACACTACGTGACCAAGAAATGCCACCTCATTTAACTAAAATTCACACTTACTAAATTTTGCAAATAATTGCCTATCCCTTAATGTTTGAAGCACAACTCTCAAGTGATTTTTATGTTCTTCCTCACCCCGATAGTAAATCAAAATATCATCAATGAAGACCACCACAAAGGTATCAAGGTAAGGTTTTAACACCTTATTCATAAGTCCATGAACACCGTCGGTTCATTCGTCAACAAAAAACTTATCACCACAAACTCAAAGTGACTATACCTTGTTCGGAAGGCCATTTTGGGAATGTCACACTTGCTCACCCGTAGTTGATGATAGCCGGACCGAAGGTTGATCTTGGAGAAGTGACTTGCCCCTTGCAATTGATCAAACAAGTCATCTATTCTAGGGAGTGGGTACTTGTTCTTAATGGTCATCTTATTTAATTACCGGTAGTCTATGCACATTTGAAGCAACCCATCCTTCTTTCTCACAAATAACACAGGAGCAACGAATGGCGAAATACTTGGCCTTATGAACCCCTTCTCTAACAAGTCCTTTAATTATTCCTTCGACTCTTTCAATTCTGCTAGGGCCACACGGTAAGGAGGAATAGAGATAGGTTGGGTATCGGGGAGGAGATTGATACCAAAATCAACTTCCCTTTTGGGAGGGACACCGGGAAGGTCATCGGGAAAGACATCGGGGAATTCATTGACTATAAGAACCGACTTAAAAGGAGGACTTTTGGAGTTGACATCCCTAACCCTCACAATGTGGTAAATACAATCCTTAGAAATCATTTTTTGGGCCTTAAGATAAGAAATAAACTTACCCTTCACCACCGAATCACGACCCTCATATTCAATAATAGGCTCATTTGGAAATTGGAACTTGACTCAATGAGTCCTACAATCTATGGAAGCATAATATGTATGTAACCAATCCATCCCAAGAATGACATCGAAATCTATCATGTCAAGTTCAACGAGATCACAAGGAATAACTTGGAGCAAAATAGACATAAGGCAACCCCTATAGACCTTTCTAGCAATAACTGACTCACCAACGGGGGTAGACACCAAATAGGGTTCTAATAACATTTTAGGTAAAACATAAAATCTATTAGCAAGGAATGGAGTAACAAAAGATAAATTTGCACCCGGATCTAATAGTGCATACACATCAAAAGAAAAGACCTTTAACATACCGGTAATGACATTGGGTGCATCCTCAACCTCTTGTCTCCCATGCAAGGTGTAAAGGCAGTTGGTGCATTGGACACCTCCTTGTACTTATTGACCTTGAGCAATTTGTCCTTGAGTCCTACCACCACTATCTCTACAATCCTTAGCATGGTGGCCCAGCTTGCCACACTTAAAGCATGCATTGGAACCGGCTAAACATTCCCCTTTGTGAGTCCTTCCAAACTTCTTACAAGCGGGGAAAGTTTTAGTAGCAACATTCTCTCTTGGAATAATTAGTTTACTACTCTTGTCCTTATTGAACATTGGAGGAGGAGTATTGGTGGAACCTTGTCCCACAAATCGTTGCCCACCTTGGCCTTTGCCATTGTTACCATAATCAGACCTTTGAGGATTAAACCCTCCACCATCCACTCTAGCATTTTTGAACCCCATTGATCTCTCTCTAAGCTTCTCTTCTTCAATTTGTTCTGCATAAGTCATTAACCGAGAGATGTCCATTTCATTGACCAACATGGCCGTTTTTCACTCTTTGGAAACCAAGCTTGAGACACCGAAAATAAACTTGCTCATCCTAAATCTTAGGTCAAAGACCATGAAGGGAGCATACTTGGACAACTTAGTGAATTTGAGAGCATACTCCCCCACGCTCATACTCCCTTAACGGAGGTTGATGAACTCTTGGATTTTGGCCTCCCTTAGCTCCAATGGGAAGAAGCGGTCTAGAAAGGCACCTTTAAACTCTTCCCATCCTATCAGCCTTATTTCTTCATCCCTCTTAATAACCCATTATTCGTACCACACTCGAGCCACACCTTTGAGTTGATAGGCCACTAGCTCGACCTTCTCATTTGGTGGCACACCCATGATAGCCACAATTTGATACACCTCATTAATGAACTTCATAGGGTCCTCATCTAGTTTAGAACCATCAAACTCAGGCGGATTCATCCTTTGTAATTCTCAAATCCTAGAGGCTGGATTTTGCATTTGGGGAAGAGGAACACATAGATTCCCTTGGTTGGCTACGACTTGAGCAAACAAAGTAATAACACTACGAAACTCGGCATGGGTTACCCCATCCTCATGATGTTGGGCATTGGGAACTGGAGGAGTTTGGTCCTCATCATCAACCCTTGCTCTTCTAGGTACTCTTCCACGAGTCATTATCTAGAGAACACGAAATGGGTCATTAGTTAAAGGAAAGCTTAGTACACTCTAAGGTACAACATAAATTTGAAAGAAGTGAAAATTTTCCTAAACGCCTCATAGTGTCCTCTTCATAATTGTGGCATGCTTCAAAACCATGAACAAGACCCTATTCAATGTCGTATGTTGGACTCCAAGGATAATTCAAAATCTAGGGCTCTGATACCAAGTTTGTCACGACCCAAGCCTAGTGCCTAGATGTGACATGGCAAATGAGGAACCCTAAAGTACCTCAAAAAGTCTCTTAGCATTCTTTTAGCCTTTCATAGGTAATGATGATAAATAAATAAGCAGAAATCATAATAGTAACTCTTTAACTTACATATGTCCAACAATACCTCTAACTATTAGATTTAACGGGGCTAAGACAAGTCTCTAGCTCACCTTCAATCATAATAGAAGAAATGCCATAGTAAAATATCTTAACATATCATAAGCTAGAAAGATAAAGAAGTATTGTTCCCGGAACATGGGAACTCACAAAAAGTAGTCTTCAACGAAATCTCACTAGCCACGTGGAGGAGAACGAGGAGAAGCACTGGTCCCTACATGGTGATATCATATAGGTAAAAGAGTATGTGTTAGTACTTTGAATGTACTAAGTATGTAAGGATGTATGAACATTGAGAAAACATTAATACATTTATGTAAAATGTAACATAATGTAATGCATGCATAATAAATCATATAGATATCCTTTAAAATATTCATTTTGTGGAAAAATAACCATAACCGACATTTAAGACCATGCGAGCTATTACATGGAATCCAACATAACCCCTACATTGGCCAGCGAGACTACTTGCCAGGTAGAACTCCGTCAACTTTATTCATTTCTTTAACTTTAACTTTAAGGGCTATTTATGGATCCATTAGACTAAGCCTACAAGGGCTCCTATGTTGGCACATAGTTAATGAGACAAGGGGTTGCTACTAGGATTCCCTTACTGAATCCCACCTCAATGCCCTATTCGGTGCTAAGTCAATCTCAAAGAATAGTTTAATACTTCAAAATATTCATAGCATATAACTTGAGAATTCAAACATCATATTTGGTAGAATAGCTCATTAAAAAATTTGGTAATTCAAATATGCAAGAATTGTTCTTATTGCATAAAGAATCCCTTATTCATATCATTTCATCATTCTTTCATTTCATAAGACTCCCTTTTCATCATAGATATTGCTTTCATAAACATTCATTTGGAGTCAAGACTTTCAAGTCAAACTTTATTGAAAACATAGTAAAACTAGGTGGGTTCAAATTACTTCAACTTTCAAACATGTATGTAAATAAATATACATAAATACTTTGAAATTCATTAATTAAAAAGCATGCTTTAAACAACCCACTATGAATTTCAAGAACCTTTGAATAGAGAAATAGAGAAATTACTTGCAAACGTCAATTATACATATGAAATTATATTGCATCTAAATAGACCAATAATCATTAGTTTAACCATGATTCATACTATTAAGTAAAAATAAGAATTACCATAAGAAATTATTACTTGAAATCGAGAGACTTAATTGAAAGAGTTTTTAGACTACATGAGTGGAAGAACCCATGGATAAAAACCCACAAAACTTAGAGTAAAGCTTAAAGAAAATAAATATAATTTATCATATAATAAAAATAATTTAGACATGAGAGTGGAAGGAATACTCTTATTGAAGCCTTACGTACCTGGAATCCAAAGCTTTAGTTGGAACCGAAGGACTTAATGAATACTCTTGAGTCCTAGCTTTTCTTCTAGCCGGAATGTTTTATGTACTACCCGGAGTATATGAATCACCGGAATAGTATTTATTCACTACTAAGAACTAAAACTATATTTGAGAATGATTAAAGAAGTGTATAGAGAGAAAAGTTTCTTGAGAAAGCTTGATGAATAAAATGAGGAAATAAGGTAGGTATTTATAGATGTGGAGAAGAGACCTAATAATAAATAAAATAATTATAAAGAAAAAATCTAAAAATTTAATGGAAAATTGTGATGTCATGGGTGATGTTAAATGGAGGACAATTGATGTCACGAGTGGTGTCAAATGTATCTAGATCTTTCCATGGTAGGTGAGATTACTTCTTTTTAACAGAATACTCTTTTTTGGAGCTACGTTTGAATAAGATAAATTCTTTATTAGGATTTTGTGTCTTCATAAGAATTGTAGATATGAAAGTCTAGTTTCATATCGTTTAAGAATCAACCAATTTGGATAAACCTACAGTTAGATATGATTTTTCTTCTATAAATACTCTATTCCATTATGGCATCCTATCTTACAACAATTAATTTATTTGACCTATTTAAACCCCGAAACTTAAAATATGGTCCATAAAAGTTGTAGGTAATGATCTTATGGTTACTCAGAAATTTGAATCACCCAATTTGGAAAATCTTCTGAAAAGTTATGCCCAAAATACAGAGGGTGTGTCATTTTTAGGCGAGAATTGAAACATCGTATACAACGTTTTTAGGGGATGTTACACAAGTGGTTGACCAATTAGGCCCAATTGTATATATGGTTCGAGCACTACTTGTTCAAGTAGGGTCCTAACAGGATGATAAGGATATGTGTACCCAAAGCTGAGGTATGTCAAGTGCTGGATAGTTGCCACTCTTCACCATATGGTGGCCATTATGAGGGTGAGCGCACTACTC